>NC_064634.1:86445282-87068464 GCF_023864275.1 Schistocerca cancellata | reverse complement strand
ATCTGCAACACAGCGTTTACTTTTGGTATAACAGAGGGGTGAATGCAGAGGAGGCAGCTAGAAAGATTTGAACTGTGTTTGGAGCGAGTGCTTTTAGTAAAAATACGCCAGAAAAAGATATTCGTGTTTCAACAAAGATTGTTCTGGCATGAATGATTTTCCACATTAAGGAAATCTCGACTACTGATAGATGTGATAGATTACTATTTAACCATCATGCGATGTTTGCATTCAACAGGCAAAGTTCAGAAGTCTGGTGTAGGAGTACTGCATGCTCTAATTCGAAACAACAAAAATCAATGGAGTGACTATTATTGAACGTCATCAGGTCACTCATCGACCATTCCTATGCAGTACTGTTACTGGTGACGTATTTTGTTGCCTTTATTGTCAACTTCCTAAGAAGAAATAAAGGCTGTGCCCCACCAAAAGACGTAAACTCGAGGAAAGAGTAACGTGAACATGATATTTTACATCTGATAATTCCAAAAGTGTGTTTTGGGCTACGAATTCTGCCCCCAGGGTGTGTGCAACACAGCTGGCATTTGTTGCTACAACTGAGACACCTTTCTTTCGCAGTGTTAGAAAATCGAGCAACAAAACTACATCATCTGTGCTACTGTATGATAACGCACTATGTTGATTTGAGAAAGAAAACAATCCAGGAGATTGATAGAAAAGTCGTCTGTCAGGCACTGGTATTGATAGGAAAGTCCTCTCTCAAGCACTTGTCCCTCTCGTCATATATTTGTAAAATTTTACCTTTCCCGCTCTTGATCGATCAACCGTCAAGGCAATTCATTTCTAGACGGAAATACTCTTAAAACTACTCTGGTTTAATGACATCGTTAGAACCAGTAGGTTTCTACAGGCGTAGAATTTGTAAACAACTTTAGCATTGTCAGATCGTTTTAGATATCGTGAAAGAAAATTCTGCTGCTGATTAATTTCTCTTTGATAATTACTGTTGCGTTTAGTAAACTAATGGAAAATGCAATTAAAATATTCACTGTACTAATACAAATTAAATTCAGCTTCCTACAGAAACATCACGACGGCAGTCTATCTTAATAAAGCATTAAGTGTCTGTGAGACGATTGAACCTATTTTAACACGAATTAGTAGGATATTACCAACTTTTGACTTCGAAAAGATCTGTATTTATTTCATTTACTGTACCATTCGCAAGTATTATGAAAATGTGACATTTCATAGGTAAAATTATGTATTCACAACAACAAAAAATATGTCGGTAGAAAACAAAAGTGGCATTATGAATTTGGCAGTACCGTAAGGTTTTCGCTCTGACACTAAGAGTTACTGAAAGTAGCAAGTCGAATTCATCGTGCGGGTATTACATTAATTCTGCAATGAATTGCTTAAAAAATGTTACCCTCAGCTATGCAGCTGGAATGACTCATTACACAGGTACTCTATGTTGCACTTGGTTAAGTGATCAGTTCGCTGCAATCCTGCTTCTTCTGTTTGTAAATGCTTGTATACGTCAAAAATGGTTCAAATGGTTCTGAGTGCTATGGGACTTAACATCTGAGGTGGTCAGTCCGCTAGAACTTAGAACTACTTAAACCTAACTAACCTAAGGACATCAGACACATCCATGTCGGAGACTGGAGTCGAACCTGAGACCGTAGCTCTCGCGCGGTTCCAGACTGTAGCGCCTAGAACCGCTCGGCCACCCTGGCCGGCATATTTGTATACTGACCACTCGTTATTTGACTAAATATGAACTACAATCTAATTCGCATGTATATGGCATGGGTTAGCTCCGGCACGAAGGTATGACTAAGGATTGGTTTCCGTTGGAGTCCCGTTATTTTGATGGCAAGACTAATGTTCGCAAATCACCTCTATTGCCTCAAAAAACAATTGCATCTTAAATATCGAAGGACCGACGTCCGCACTGTCACAGCGCGTTGAAATACAGCAACGACAGCAGATGAAAATTTGTGACCGACTGAGCTTCGAACCTAGACCTGCTGCTTACTAGACAGACGTTCTGACCACTGCACTATTACTTTTTTTTTAAGTTTGAGAAGAATTTCAGCACCAGGTAGGCGGAGGCAAAGAGGGCAGGGGTCGAAAATCCGAGGCCTGGCCACAGTGCCTCCCCCATACCTGTCACTGAGCAGCTGCATTATTCACATGTATTCCATGTTTGCACTCATATATTCCTTTAAATTGTTGAACAAAATTGAAGTAGTAATTAAGGTAAAATAAATTACAGATTGTCGCCTCCAATCGTGTGCGATCCTTGTGGAACATAACTTATAACAGTGAACAGGGTGACGGAAAAATAAATAACAACCATTCATTCAGAAATATATTCACAATTTAAGTTATTATGCACTGGATGCATATGAAGTCTGTAAGGAAGCCATATATTTTTCAACAAATGGAAGAAGTTTCGGAGCCGGAGGGGGTTTGCCAAATTAGAACAGTTGTGATTTAAGAACCGACGTAAAAGAATATTCCAGGAATAAAAAAAAGTGAAAGAATAGTATTCTGCTTCTAATCAATAAAACTGTCCATCTCTTTGTAGCCCACATAAAGCAATAGATAAAAATTTTTTAAAACATTCCTTATATTTGTTATTCTTCTTCAGCTTAAAATGTTCTTCTGCAATATAAAACATGCACTCTTCTAAGTTCTAAGTTTTGTTTATTACGACGTACAACACAAACTGTCCCAGAAGCCACGAATAACTGTTATTCTTTGCGGACGGGTAACATTTCCAGTCAGGTTTAAAGCTTCAGTTATCGGTACATGACTTTCTGCGGTTCTGTGGATAGTGCTAATTTCTTCGTAGTTCAGTTCCAAATTCTGATTCTATTTTCACATAAGAAGATGTGCGCTACAGTTTCTAGAAGCCCACATTTGTCGCAGTATGAAGATGATCTCAATTTGATTTTTCATAATCGTTCCGCTGAGGGTATGGTTTCGTTTACAACGTCGCACCATACGGCACTGACTCTAGTTGGTATAATTTTATTGTTGATATTTTTCCAGACGTTTCTCCAGTTTTTTGTAGGTTAATTCACCGGAATTGGTTTGTGTAGACGATGTCTGGTAATATAATCATAGGCGGTTCTAGTGTTGGTTTGTGCTGGTGGAAGTCTTATACAGCTCCAATCGCCATAGTACTTTCGGACGTAATCTAGGCTGGCGTGCTACATTAACAGGAGCGTTCCTATCTCCAGGATCTAGCGAGAGGAACAGAAGTTTCGTGATGCTTGTCTTAGTGGCATGTATTAGTTTAAAGGCACGTCTTTAATTCCAAGTCCTCTGTTTTGCCTGTGCAAAGTCGCCGTGTGGAAGGGTACTTTGAAGATATTTTGTTTCCACACATACCAAGAGGCTACAGCTAATATTTTATGTGCAGTGACCTGCAGTATCGGTAAGACAGCTGTGACATGATAAATTTTGCTACGTATGTATGTATTTATAAACTGAACCTTCTGCAGTCACTCTAACGATCGCATATCATGGTCCTTCAACACGGTTCCGATGACATTAAGTTTCCGCTCCCAACTGTTCGTGGCCATTCGCTTGGGGTTCGCCCTTAACCACAATCCGAGATGGAGACTCACTTCAGTTACATCTAACCAGTGCGCACTTATTGCACTATTGTAGGAACCGAGATGCAGTATTTTGGATTTAAAATTTTGTAAATTTGTGGTGAGAACGTATGGGACCAAGTAAGCTTACACACTACTTAATCTAACTTAAACTATGGACAATGCCGGAGGGAGGACTCGAAGCTCCGACGGTGGGCACTGTCGGGACACAGCAACCAACCTCTCTATAGCACATATCTACACACGCTCCTCATCAGACGCGAATTCCCATCTTTGCCGTATACCACATGTGCGGTACTCCCCCCTCCCTCCCCCACCCCCCTCCTCACCGACCATTATTCCACTCGCTCGCGGCCACACTGTATTCCCGCGAGGGTTCGGACGATGTCGTGCGTCAGGGTTCGGACGATGCCGTGCGTCTAGCACTGAAAACTTTAGATGACCCGTCGAGAGCCAAATAATTATATAGGATGTTTCAGGAGAAATAGTAATTATTGTAGGAGATGGTAGTATAGACAAATTGCAGAAACAATGACATATAACATGTGTCCAATTTTTATTGAACATACATATAGCTGGGTTGTAATGTATCTAGAGGTAGCCCTAGATGGAAAAATATTATGAACACCTCACATAAATAATTTGTTCCACTGCGAAAGACAATCTTATAAGCACTAGAAGCTGCTGTAGGGTAAAATTGGGTCTAAACCCAGTACTTACTGGATATACACCTCTGTAAAAAGACCATTGGTAATTTATAGGCCTATAATATGAACAAAGTCGAACAGAAGGTGGCTGCTAGGGAGTCTGGCAAAGTGCAGAGACTGATCTGCTTTCACAAACAGATGGAATTAGCAGGACATCCACTCTTGGGATTGATATTACGCTAGACATGCCAGCCTTACACCTGTGACTTAAAATGGATACAGCGGCAGGGACAAAAAGGCTAAAAATTGGAAATAGCTGGATATAGTTAGAATATATGGAATCCCAAATTAGTATGGCGCTGGCTCGGGAAATGCCGACTAACTATACAATAACTTGTAGCTGTTTCAATAAACCCTGCCATGTAACAGTTGGAGGCAGGGAGCACTGGAAGAACGAACCACTAAACCGTGCAGGAGACATAATATAGTGGTTTGCTGAGAGGTCAAGAACAGATGAATGTACCGGGTCTGGTGTACTGCCTAGAATCTCTTTAGGGAAGATGGCCACAGTATTACATGACATCTTCTATCAGCAAGTGCATGGAGGAGAATTAGAGTAGACCCTACAAAAATCGTAGCATCCACTTTTATTCAGACAGCCAAGCAGCTCTGAAATCTCTATCAGCCCGTACAACTAGATCGAAGGTCGTTGCAGAATGCCATGAAACATTTTCTTTCGGACGTGTCCGAAAGAACAGACATCACACATATATCCATATACAGGGTGTTTCAGGAGGAATAGTAGATATTTTAGCAGGTGGTAGTACAGATGAAATGCATAAAAAAATTCCATATAAATGCGTCCACTTTTTATTGAGGACAGAGATACAGCTGTTAGTACACTCTTTGACATAAAACTCGACCGGCGGCCGGCCGCTTCAGAGGCTAAGTCCGCGCCGATCGCGACATGGGACAAAAAAACTGGCCAACTCGCTAATTCTCTAAGTCCGGTTATCTGCACAATCTGGCAACACTGTAGACTGCGGCACTTCCTGGAGGAAAACTTGTCCCAAGATAGAGAGACTCTACGCTGATTACGCCTGTGGTCTAGCGGTAGTGTGCGTTGTTTCTGTTCATAATGTCAGTGGATCGAGAGCAGCTGGCATAAAATATTTTTGTAGCCTCTTCTGTCTGAATGCTGAAGACGTGAATGTAATGGTAGCGCAGATTCAATCTATTTCGCTTTATGACACACCGATATCAAAATTTTATCTAGTAACGATTTTGCGGCAGATTTCCTGCAGACTGTCCTCCTCTGGACGCCGTATGCGGCAAAGCTCCGGGATCCATTTGCTGGCTACTGGCAGCGGCCGTGGCGACAGCAGCGGCGCTGCACTCCCCCGTTCTTTATCGAAAGCGCCTGCTACCGCTCATCGCTTTTGATGATTTAAAACGCTTTATTATTAAATGTTGCTCCACAGAAAATTTCTACAATTTCCATTCACGCTCAAAAGCAACGGAGACAGACGCCCTGATTAGTAGGCGGGTAATCGGCAAGAGCTGAGTATGGCCCGAAATTAATTTTATAGACTGGGACGAAATTAAACCACCTCACTACATTCGATGAATTTATAAATGCTTCATACCTCGTTTCTTTTCCTTTCAAACTTAATTATTTGTGCAACTTTTGGTCAATGTTTGGATGTTTTCGTCAAGCCAGAGTGAGCGTCTGTGGTGTAAAGCGTATTACAGCTTTTGTTTCATTCCTTATGGTAAGTCTATGCGATAAACTGTGTGAATACCTTGCAATGCATGCTCTGTAGCAGTGCAGGCACACTGCACATTTGGAGTTCCATGTACGGGTTCATGAAGTATTTATTGTTGATCGGAAGTGATAGTTAAGGTCATCAGATTTCAACCAGAAAAATTTGTCGTTTTGAAGGTTTCAGAGAACGGAAAGGAATTGCTAACGCCGGTGTTAGAAAACGTCTACAGTTAAATGCTATTGCAAAAATTTAGAAGATGGGAACTATATTAATGAACAGGTGCACTTCATAAACAACCTTCCGACATGTTAGACCTATATGACGAACAAAGCTCAAATTTATATCGTTGACAGTCGGTTTGAATCTTTTCAGGACCTATTTTACAGTGAAGCACCTTGGAATTTGCAAAGCAGAAATCCATGATATTAACTTAATTTACTAAGTCGAAATCGGACGAAGATTGATGTTTAAAGGCATTCTTCAGATTTCGCATAAGAAATTTTTACTAGCAGTTTGCAACTCCATTAATTAAAATGGAAAATAAAAGGTTGTAGTCAGCGGCTTCTACCGTGATTCGAACTTATAGTACAAGCACTGCAACGCACAAGGGAACCTCTGAGCTAACGACACACTGGCGGCCAGAGGCGGACTATAGTCACTGCGATGTTGCCTGAGCCTCAAAACGCAACCTTAAACACACAAACAGAGGAGGTGGAGATTACTGTTTTAACATCCCGTCGACCACGATGTCATTAGAGACGGAGCACAAGCTCGGATTAGGGAAGGATGGGGAAGGAAATCGGCCGTGCCCTTCCTAAGGAACCATCCCGGCATTTTCCTGAAGCGATTTAGGGAAATCATTGAAAACCTAAATCAGGATGGCCGGCCGCGGGATTGCACCGTCGTCCTCCCGAATGCACACACAAACAGGTGTTACTTATGTGAAAAACGCCGTTCTTGGAGTCCAGAAATTAAATATACTTTCTAATTGTGTCATCTTGCAGTGGATTATATCGTACGAGTCTTCGATGTGGAAAACGAATGTCAAGTGAATTTAGCGAGGTAACGCCGACCTACACCCGGAAGTAAATGCACTATCAGAGTGTTGACAAATACTTGCTACGACGCTGCCATTTCTCGGCTCTTCAGCGAAATGCTTGCCGTGATTCTCCGATACGGTTCTTCAGAGAGGAGACGCGCGCGCACGTTTGGTTTTTATGCGGCCTTCTCCCCTGATGGTTTCTGACGTCGCCTTGTGGGCTATGTATACATATGAGACATTCAATTATCATTAATCCAGAATGATACAAGTTTCAGCTTCCGGCGTGGAAGAAGGCTGTTGACGCCGACATTATATCATTTCAACGTAGAGAAAGCAAAACGGATCATTCAATGTTTCTCATTCAACATAAAGCATGTGAGATAAATTTCCGTAACGTTCATAATCATCTAAAAATACAAACGAAGTAAAAATACACCGGAAGCTTATTCGAATTGAATATAATGTAAGATACCAAACGCTTTGCACCTCGATGTCGAATTTGTCCACTTGCAATCGCTTGCAGCATGCACATAGAATGTCATGATTACCACGAGAATGAAGAAATATGTCGGTAAGGATGGAAGCAAGAAGAGACGCAGTCAACAAATATTCTATTCCTCATGGCATTCATTTCATTTGACACGTAAGAAGAGGTAAAGCGGGAATTTACTTTCGTTAACACGAAAGATATGCCGCACATATTGATAACGAGGAAGTCTGCGTCTTCATACGTTTCCTCCTTGAAATCTGTATGCTCTATTATATACTAAGTAGCCCGATCATTGTTTCAGTAATGTTACCCTCTTGTTTGACCCCGTAACGATGAACAGATTCCAAATGCATGTCTCTGCGTGAAAGTAGCTGTTCGAACCCTTCCTGGGTTGTTTTTTGTGTTTTATTGCTTGGAATTCCTGAAGCAGACCACTGTGCCTTCCCTCCTCGTGGGTTAGGTCTCAAAACTAAACCGCTTTGTATCCAATGGCATAATTTATTCATACAGCATCAGCATAAGACTCTTCCGAGTGAGAGAATGACAATAACAATCGTAACAAGAACAAGCAAATAATGAATGATGTTTATTCCAACGCAGAACGAGAAGGGCTTTAAATATAAAAATCTATATCTATATCCATATCTATTGATCTCTGAGTTGGCACAATGCAAATATATTCTTAGCATTTAGTTACTGAATTTAGTTCTGGATGTTTGCAGAGAAAAGGAAAAGTCGGTACTTCTCGCTAGTGTAATATAATGTGAACACGACTCACGCAGGTCCTCAAGCAGGCACTGCTGCATTCTGTTCCCTGTCATTGCTCTGATGACGGTTAATGCAGATAGTTCCGATTATGAAATACAAAACGTATTGTAGGTTAGTTCCTAGGATAGTAACATTGAATTTGCGTTGTAGATGGCACATGAACGTGATGACTATCCATATTACTCATCAATATAAAAAGACAATATTTTGGGAATTTAGCGGGATTACTCAAAATGAATTCTGAAATTGGGTGGCCGGCCGAAGTGGCCGTGCGGTTAAAGGCGCTGCAGTCTGGAACCGCAAGACCGCTACGGTCGCAGGTTCGAATCCTGCCTCGGGCATGGATGTTTGTGATGTCCTTAGGTTAGTTAGGTTTAACTAGTTCTAAGTTCTAGGGGACTAATGACCTCAGCAGTTGAGTCCCATAGTGCTCAGAGCCATTTTTGAAATTGGGTGACTGACCGCACAGGTGCTAAACGTCGTCAAGAGTATACGATGTCCTAATCGCATTAGGAATATGAAGATCGTCTTCGACAGCTCGCCACTTTCACATTGCTATCTCCACCCTACTCCAGACAGCTCTCGGTGGAGTTGCACTACGTTGCCGATGTTATGGAAGGCCTTCAAACCGACAACAGACCACATATTGAAAAATACAAGCGAATTCTCTTGCAGCGTAAGCTTATTGTAACTAATCTAAAAATTATTGGAGAGGAACATTGTCCTATTCAAAAAAAGTAAAATGTTACACACTGTTGACGTCAAACGGACATTATCTATGTCCTGTCTTGTGTCCTACTCATCTATAATATCAAGTGTACTATGAAAATGATTATATATAATGGATTATAAGGTAATGCATTGATACCAGATGGTGGGGGCCGGCCGATGTGGCCGTGCGGTTCTAGGCGCTTCAGGCTGGAACCGCGTGACCGCTACGGTCGCAGGTTCGAATCCTGCCTCGGGCATGGATGTGTGTGATGCCCTTAGGTTAGTTAGGTTTAAGTAGTTCTAAGTTCTAGGGGACTGATGACCTTAGAAGTTAGGTCCCATAGTGCTCAGAGCCATTTGAACCATTTGAACTATTTAACACAAAATGACATTAAAAATTTAAGTTATTCACGAGCAGCTAGTTGAGAATATGTATGAACATTAAATGACACGACGAACCGTCTTGTTCTGCATATGGATTCAAACCCAGCTCATGCAGACTAAGCAAAGATTTC
Organism: Schistocerca cancellata; assembly: GCF_023864275.1. NCBI lineage: Eukaryota > Metazoa > Arthropoda > Insecta > Orthoptera > Acrididae > Schistocerca > Schistocerca cancellata. The sequence continues at coordinate 87,058,929 of NC_064634.1, read as the reverse complement.
GTGACTGACGGAAACTAACAGTCATTCCTGATTAGGCATACAGAGAGTGATATACCTCGATTTTAGACAGTATCAGTTAGCAAATATCAACTTTAAATTGCATAACGCAAACACTTTTAACAGACGTGAATTCCTACCCAGCATCTATTGTCCCTGTTAACGAACTACGAGAGATGTTAAATATTGCTTCTTCACAAGTAACTTACTTGAAATGCCGTGAGGTAAAGCTGTGTGTTGGACACGGATTCGAACCCGGAACCTAATCGGATTGCCATCGAAGCACAGTCAAATGTGACATATCGGAATTTCGCGGCAGTAACTAGATGTTTTAACTGAAATGACGAGACGAAACATTAATTTTTTCCTTCCCAGGACTCCAACCCGGCACCTATCGCTGTTATATTCTAGAGAAAACTAACGTTAAATATGGGTTTGTTGCACCAGCAGTGACATGTGAGCATGTTTGAACTGAAATAATATGACGAAGAGTTCAGCGCTCACTGGGAATAGAGCCCCACACATATCGTTGTTGACTACACACAAAGAGACGTCAGCTACCGAATTTTTCTCCACCAGCTGCTCAGAATAGCATCTTGAACTTACAGTCATCTCGCAAATAGTTCTGTGTCTCACTGGGAGTTAAAAACGTCGGATATCGTTAGTGTTGACAGCGAATGAAAATACATTAAAAATCAAAATTATTATCCACCAGCAGATAGGTGTTCTCATGCTAGAGCTTGATAATACATAATTAAATCTTTAGTGCCGGGCCAGGATTCGATCCCATTCACGCATAATATGTGAAGGTGTTGAGGAATCTGCAGTTTTGAACAAACAACAAATTGTAGTCGAGCTGTATTGCCACGAAGGGATCAAATTCCGCGTTAAGGGCGGTCTGAGTTGCATTCCCAGTTCAGAACCAATTTTATCGACATACAGAAGCCCAAATAAAAGATGGAATAAGTGTCCTGTGACCATACATAGCGTTTGTGTCGTCACTTGAAATAAATAACTAGTATAAGAAAGGTTACTGGTGATAGAGTTTCTACATGTCGCCACTCCAGACTTTATTGTGGTTCAACCTGCCGTCTACTTGGTAAAGAAGGAATATCATCTTTAATGTGAATTTTCAGACCACGCAGCCATTATATCTCCTTCACTTGGTGTAGCCAGGAGAGAATGGAATCTGTCTCTCCCTATCTAAAATCATTGACAGAAGTGGGAATCGAACCCAGACCATAGGTATAACAACCTACCATCCGTCCAACAGACCACGAAATCCTCTTCTCTGCGAGTCATTTTTCTATCGTAACGCAGTTGCGCCACACTGGATGAGAATTCTGACACACAGGCTCCCGGTAGTAATTTGCAGCATGTTCAGTAAATTCATTTACTTGGTTGACCGAATCACCATGAACTAGCTGCCTCGGCTACCCAGTGCATACATTCGACTATTTTGTAATCACAGAAATAAAATCACGTTACTGCCACCTACACACAACTGCCAACATTGTAGGATGCAGAAGTTTAAATAGGAAGTGTTCCTTTCCACTTGAGCTATTCTATTGCGCTATCTGTTACTAGAAAACATCGTTCAGTCCAAAAGAAAAGCTGTAACTGTTTGTCTCTCAGAGGGCAAGACCTGGCCATATGCATAATTTCACAGTGCTGTGGAATCCAAAAGTTCTGGAGGAATAGTTGCCGAGCTCTGGAGCTGTTGTAGCTACGTGTCAGCTTGTAGCATAGATAAGATGTCGCGAGTTCGAATACATTCAGTGCTACATTTTTTAAAACGCAATTCTGCTCTCTGCTGAAGTTATCAATCTAATGGAACTTTGAACATAATTCCCTTCACTTCTCAACCCAAAGTAGTCGCATGTGGAAAAAGGACTAACTACTGTGACATTTTGTTCTATTCAGGTTTAATAGACAGCAGGCAGCAGATGCATCTCGAAGATGTGCAGGGAGAGCGCATCGTGCCATAATATGTCAGAAAAGTATTTTCTACATTAGCCATCGTGTGGTAGTGATATTTGATTCTTCTTCAAACTTTGATTGACAGCTTTAACTCAGAACAAATTTTCTACATGCATGTAATCAATAAACTGCATGTGCATTGTCAGACTGTCATAGGTAACATCAGAGAATTCGCATATATCGTTGATGATTAATTTCTCTCTCATATTTACTATTGTTTTAACAACACTAAAGGAAACCTTACGAAAATTGTGCACTGTATTATAAGAAAGGAAATAAAACTAACCATGATAACCTTACGACGAAAGTATCTGTACACAAGCATGCCTCTATCGACACGAATTAATAAAATTCTACTCACTTAGATTTTGATTGGGTCTGTGTTTAATTGGTATGCTGTGTCATACTCAAGAGGTATGCAAATGTGGCATTTCATAAATATAGTTACATATTCCTAGAAACCCAAAATTCGCTTGTCAGCAGCGGAAAGAGGCGTTACCTGTTGTGCAGCATTGTAAGTTTTTCAACATTGCACTATGAGCTGAAAGCATTTTCTTGCGATTTCCTTATTGGTGTTTGATCTGACTGCTTGTAGCTCTTTCACAGAAGGGATAAAAACGTTTCAGTCAGTGAGACTGGAACTGCGAACCGTAACAGACGCTGTTTCACAGGTCAGCACGTTACCACAAAGCTGGCGAGGAGGTATGGGTCTCAGCTTCCTATTACGACGGCAATAGTAACTAGAACTCGTAAACCGCTATTTAAAGGTCGAGATTAATTGCGATTTCCACCTGCAACGACTTTCCTGGGCTGAAAACCGTAAATTTTCAATCTTTTGTTACCCTTCAAGCTATAATGACTCAGATTATTCAATGGAAATCACAGGTAAAATCAAGTGAACTTTGAGGCTTAATTCCGTGCACACCAGGAAGTAACTCGTCGATCACAGAGTTGCCAAACATACGTTGCCTTGTTGCCAAATCTCAGTTACAGTACCAGCAGGAAGAAGACGAACCGATGTGATCCTACAGCGGTCTGGGAAGTGACCATAGCTGGTGTCTCCAAGTCGCGGCTGCTACGGCCTGGAATACGTAATGCGTCTGATTCGCTTTCTGTAACTAGGTTTAGGGACTGGAGCGTAGTTACTAATAATACTCAGAACTGACTGCAAACTGAGCATCATAAATCAGTAACTCTCATTATTGTTTTTATATTTCTTTCGTAAGTGCACTCAAAACTAAGAAAGTCATTCACAGGCGTTTTCGTGCCTCGCCGATAGTCGAGCACAACATACAAATAAAAATAAAAAAGAATGTGTGTGTGTGTGTGTGTGTGTGTGTGTGTGTGTGAGAGAGAGAGAGAGAGAGAAATAAAAAGCAATGAGAGAGAGTGTAAAAAATTGTTGTAAAGAAATTGAATCATGGTATTTAAAGAAATCTTTCATTAAAATGACACGTTCCACATCATTACGAAATGTCGTATTCATGATCTATGGAACAAGAGTTAATCTAATGTAACCTAATCTAATCTAATCACATCATATTGATGATTAGCCATGAAGAGTCATGAATTACCGAAAGTTTTGCCAATACCAGTAACCAAATCTAAACTTGAAAATAAAAGACGACAATTTTTGTAATAAACCGTGACTCCTATCAAGACCCTTTCATCCCTGTTATCTAACCACGAAAGATGTCTGATATACCTCCATTCTGAAGTAACAAAGTGTGCATGCATTTAAAGATGAAGTGCATGATGTGAAGTTCTGTGACGGAGATACGAACCCAACACGTAATCCGATTGTTAACTAAGAAAAATCAAATGTTACGTATCGGTTTTTCTTACGAGCCGCTAGGTGTCTGAATCTAAAGTAAGGATACAAACTTTTGTGCCTAAGCGACAATCGAACTGCACACCTACCGTGCATCCACGAATATAGCTTAAGTATCAGTTGCTTACTCATGAACAGTAAGATGTGTGCGTGTTTGACCAGAAATAACGACACCTGTTGCGATTGTTGGCAACACATGAACAGACATTGAAATTGCGCGTTAATTTTCACTAGCAGGTGGGTGTGCACTTGATAAAGCTAGAAATGAAATTATGAATATTTTTGTACTGGATCAGGTTTCAGACCCACATACTTACCTTTGGAGGAGACCTAGAGAAGATTGCAGTCTTGGGAAAAGGAACGAAATGACTGAACTATACTGTTCCGAGAGATTCAGATCCTCGAAAGAGGAGATACGAATTCGAATCACAGTCCAGCACCAAATTTTTAAACGTCTCTAGTTCAATCAAGTACAAGTAAAATAAGAGCCCTGTCCCTTTAAATGGCTATCGGTTCATCAAATAAAATAAAATTGTCTAATGTAAGTAAGCTTACTGGCGACTGTATTTCTTTTTACCATGACTTCCGCTGTGTCATTTCCCAACGTAAACCGGCTCTGCCCAGTTGGTAATGAAGGAACGTGATGTTTAATGCGGATTCTGGATTATAACGTCTTTCTCTTGAGGTTACCAGAGGTAAAATAAATCTGTTTGTGCCTCTTAAAAGTAAATGCCTGAACCCACGCATTGCACCTGTGATAGCTCGTTCCACCAGACCATTGTGGCCACATTACCCAGCCCCAGGAGTGTGCTGTAACGGATGATGTGCTTAGCTTACAAAATTAGTCACGGTGGAAAAAATGCGAGTCTATTAAATGGTCAAGTAGAAGCAAGCTTCTGACGCAGAGATTATGCTATTCTCATGTCAGCAGGATGTAAAGACTCTTCTAGGCATCATAGGCTGGATGTGAAGTCATTTTTATTTTTCACAAATTCAGCAAATTTCTTAGTTCGAGAAAATCCACTGTGAAGTGTGAAGTTGCCGGATAATTCGATTATTACTGTTATTATTAATATCATTTTATTCATACCGCTGATGGAACACGACCGTAGTCTTGAGGTAAAACGCGAGACCAGCTAATATGACGTCTGGCGACCGAAAGCACATATCGACAACACTTTTATCGCCCCTTTCCTCTCGGTGCTGAAGCTATGAGTGTAATTCAAGCGAATCTACAATATCATATTAGCTGGTCTCGCGTTTAACCTCAAGACTACGGTCGTAGTCAAGAGTAATGTACTAAGACTGGAGTCAAGACTTCCTCTGGGAAGTGCCGCAGTCTACATGTTGCTAGATCGAGCATATTGCCAGACATAGAATTCTGAGAGGAGCATGACTGTATTGTCCACCTTACGTGAACGACTCGGCGGTCAATTTTTTGGTCTGAGACTGTATCTACAACACATATTGCACGCTTAAGACCCAGAAGAATTAAAAAAAAAGTAGTTTATGAGAGCAACGTTAACCATAGCGTTCGAAGTATTCATAGTATTGTATACGTGTGTGTAAACGCCTTCCAATAACCACTCAAGAAAGACAAGGATACACAGTCTAGCTTCAATATTATAAATACGCCTCAGTTTGTGGATGAACTCAGACATAGGTTGATAATAATTTTGAAAATATAGCAGCACTGTACCCATTGGTGTTAAACTCGTTTTCAACCAATGATTCCCACAGCTACAGGGATACTACTTGTGATACCTCCTAGACAAAATACTTAAGCAGTGTTATCAGACGAAAAGATCAACCTGACACAAACTGTGAAAAGTTTGTTTTACAACCTTCGTACCTGGATATTCAGCTTTTTCCTATTTGAGATATCTGTGAACGTTGCTGCTTAAGACGATTTAAGCATAAACTAGTTTCCCTCAGCTTCGACAATGTTTAAAGAAATCGTCTTATCGGCACTAAATCGTGGTTTGTGAATTGTTTACCGGCCGTACTCTTCCGTATTTTGCCGGTTGGAAGGCGAAAGCTTACTGACAAATTTCACACAGAAATTACTGTTTCAGTGTACTTATGGAGCCAAATGAGTCAGTTGCGTATTTTCCGGTGAGAAAGAGCACTGGCAAACAGTCTTCGCTACATTAGGTTATTTAAACTGGTGTCACTCTAAGCTAGAATTTATGGTCAGCGACTAAGTGTAAGGTCAACGTTTCGAATGCGAGTTTTGCGACTGTGAAATACTTTTATACATTATAGAAGCGAATATTAAATTTGCACTAATATTGCGAAAATTTTGTACTTGGACAGCTTAGAATGAAAATACTTCTGTTTATTGCAAAGGGAAACAATAGATTTTCTAAAACACTATCTGTCATACACTACTTGAAACAGGTCATGTCGACCAAATCATGTGGAAGAACTAACAGCAACGTATATCGGAAGGCAGTAAGATCTCTTGCCTTTTGGTTTGTCAGTACTCGATTGCCATTTCTAGGCGAAAGTAAATCAAAAAAGGCAGTGCGTTTTTTTTTACCAAGTAACGTCTTCGTCAATTACTTTAGTTTTAATGTAATCTACGAGTAATTGCTGGTGTTTGATATTAACATGAAAAGGATTCCGTAGACAGGGAAAGAACCTGTACTTGGGAAACTACTTCTATAGTGACCAAAAGGCACTAAATGATGTTCAAGCACTTGAGTTACAGCAGCAGTATGAATAAAATGATATTAATAATAACAGTAATAATCGAATTATCCGGCAACTTCACACTTCACAGTGGATTTTCTCGAACTAAGAAATTTGCTGAATTTGTGAAAAATAAAAATGGCTTCACATCCAGCCTATGATGCCTAGAAGAGTCTTTACATCCTGCTGACATGAGAATAGCATAATCTCTGCGTCAGAAGCTTGCTTCTACTTGACCATTTAATAGACTCGCATTTTTTCCACCGTGACTAATTTTGTAAGCTAAGCACATCATCCGTTACAGCACACTCCTGGGGCTGGGTAATGTGGCCACAATGGTCTGGTGGAACGAGCTATCACAGGTGCAATGCGTGGGTTCAGGCATTTACTTTTAAGAGGCACAAACAGATTTATTTTACCTCTGGTAACCTCAAGAGAAAGACGTTATAATCCAGAATCCGCATTAAACATCACGTTCCTTCATAACCAACTGAGCAGAGCCAGTTTTCGTTGGGAAATGACAAAGCGGAAGTCATGGTAAACAGAAATACAGTCGCCAGTAAACTTACTTACATTAGAAAATTTTATTTTATTTGATGAACCGATAGCCATTTAAAGGGACAGGGCTCTTATTTTACTTGTACTTGATTGAACTAGAGACGTTTAAAAATTTGGTGCTGGACTGTGATTCGAATTCGTATCTCCTCTTTCGAGGATCTGAATCTCTCGGAACAGTATAGTTCAGTCATTTCGTTCCTTTTCCCAAGACTGCAATCTTCTCTAGGTCTCCTCCAAAGGTAAGTATGTGGGTCTGAAACCTGATCCAGTACAAAAATATTCATAATTTCATTTCTAGCTTTATCAAGTGCACACCCACCTGCTAGTGAAAATTAACGCGCAATTTCAATGTCTGTTCATGTGTTGCCAACAATCGCAACAGGTGTCGTTATTTCTGGTCAAACACGCACACATCTTACTGTTCATGAGTAAGCAACTGATACTTAAGCTATATTCGTGGATGCACGGTAGGTGTGCAGTTCGATTGTCGCTTAGGCACAAAAGTTTGTATCCTTACTTTAGATTCAGACACCTAGCGGCTCGTAAGAAAAACCGATACGTAACATTTGATTTTTCTTAGTTAACAATCGGATTACGTGTTGGGTTCGTATCTCCGTCACAGAACTTCACATCATGCACTTCATCTTTAAATGCATGCACACTTTGTTACTTCAGAATGGAGGTATATCAGACATCTTTCGTGGTTAGATAACAGGGATGAAAGGGTCTTGATAGGAGTCACGGTTTATTACAAAAATTGTCGTCTTTTATTTTCAAGTTTAGATTTGGTTACTGGTATTGGCAAAACTTTCGGTAATTCATGACTCTTCATGGCTAATCATCAATATGATGTGATTAGATTAGATTAGGTTACATTAGATTAACTCTTGTTCCATAGATCATGAATACGACATTTCGTAATGATGTGGAACGTGTCATTTTAATGAAAGATTTCTTTAAATACCATGATTCAATTTCTTTACAACAATTTTTTACACTCTCTCTCATTGCTTTTTATTTCTCTCTCTCTCTCTCTCTCTCTCTCTCACACACACACACACACACACACACATTCTTTTTTATTTTTATTTGTATGTTGTGCTCGACTATCGGCGAGGCACGAAAACGCCTGTGAATGACTTTCTTAGTTTTGAGTGCACTTACGAAAGAAATATAAAAACAATAATGAGAGTTACTGATTTATGATGCTCAGTTTGCAGTCAGTTCTGAGTATTATTAGTAACTACGCTCCAGTCCCTAAACCTAGTTACAGAAAGCGAATCAGACGCATTACGTATTCCAGGCCGTAGCAGCCGCGACTTGGAGACACCAGCTATGGTCACTTCCCAGACCGCTGTAGGATCACATCGGTTCGTCTTCTTCCTGCTGGTACTGTAACTGAGATTTGGCAACAAGGCAACGTATGTTTGGCAACTCTGTGATCGACGAGTTACTTCCTGGTGTGCACGGAATTAAGCCTCAAAGTTCACTTGATTTTACCTGTCATTTCCATTGAATAATCTGAGTCATTATAGCTTGAAGGGTAACAAAAGATTGAAAATTTACGGTTTTCAGCCCAGGAAAGTCGTTGCAGGTGGAAATCGCAACTAATCTCGACCTTTAAATAGCGGTTTACGAGTTCTAGTTACTATTGCCGTCGTAATAGGAAGCTGAGACCCATACCTCCTCGCCAGCTTTGTGGTAACGTGCTGACCTGTGAAACAGCGTCTGTTACGGTTCGCAGTTCCAGTCTCACTGACTGAAACGTTTTTATCCCTTCTGTGAAAGAGCTACAAGCAGTCAGATCAAACACCAGTAAGGAAATCGCAAGAAAATGCTTTCAGCTCATAGTGCAATATTGAAAAACTTACAATGCTGCACAACAGGTAACGCCTCTTTCCGCTGCTGACAAGCGAATTTTGGGTTTCTAGGAATATGTAACTATATTTATGAAATGCCACATTTGCATACCTCTTGAGTATGACACAGCATACCAATTAAACACAGACCCAATCAAAATCTAAGTGAGTAGAATTTTATTAATTCGTGTCGATAGAGGCATGCTTGTGTACAGATACTTTCGTCGTAAGGTTATCATGGTTAGTTTTATTTCCTTTCTTATAATACAGTGCACAATTTTCGTAAGGTTTCCTTTAGTGTTGTTAAAACAATAGTAAATATGAGAGAGAAATTAATCATCAACGATATATGCGAATTCTCTGATGTTACCTATGACAGTCTGACAATGCACATGCAGTTTATTGATTACATGCATGTAGAAAATTTGTTCTGAGTTAAAGCTGTCAATCAAAGTTTGAAGAAGAATCAAATATCACTACCACACGATGGCTAATGTAGAAAATACTTTTCTGACATATTATGGCACGATGCGCTCTCCCTGCACATCTTCGAGATGCATCTGCTGCCTGCTGTCTATTAAACCTGAATAGAACAAAATGTCACAGTAGTTAGTCCTTTTTCCACATGCGACTACTTTGGGTTGAGAAGTGAAGGGAATTATGTTCAAAGTTCCATTAGATTGATAACTTCAGCAGAGAGCAGAATTGCGTTTTAAAAAATGTAGCACTGAATGTATTCGAACTCGCGACATCTTATCTATGCTACAAGCTGACACGTAGCTACAACAGCTCCAGAGCTCGGCAACTATTCCTCCAGAACTTTTGGATTCCACAGCACTGTGAAATTATGCATATGGCCAGGTCTTGCCCTCTGAGAGACAAACAGTTACAGCTTTTCTTTTGGACTGAACGACGTTTTCTAGTAACAGATAGCGCAATAGAATAGCTCAAGTGGAAAGGAACACTTCCTATTTAAACTTCTGCATCCTACAATGTTGGCAGTTGTGTGTAGGTGGCAGTAACGTGATTTTATTTCTGTGATTACAAAATAGTCGAATGTATGCACTGGGTAGCCGAGGCAGCTAGTTCATGGTGATTCGGTCAACCAAGTAAATGAATTTACTGAACATGCTGCAAATTACTACCGGGAGCCTGTGTGTCAGAATTCTCATCCAGTGTGGCGCAACTGCGTTACGATAGAAAAATGACTCGCAGAGAAGAGGATTTCGTGGTCTGTTGGACGGATGGTAGGTTGTTATACCTATGGTCTGGGTTCGATTCCCACTTCTGTCAATGATTTTAGATAGGGAGAGACAGATTCCATTCTCTCCTGGCTACACCAAGTGAAGGAGATATAATGGCTGCGTGGTCTGAAAATTCACATTAAAGATGATATTCCTTCTTTACCAAGTAGACGGCAGGTTGAACCACAATAAAGTCTGGAGTGGCGACATGTAGAAACTCTATCACCAGTAACCTTTCTTATACTAGTTATTTATTTCAAGTGACGACACAAACGCTATGTATGGTCACAGGACACTTATTCCATCTTTTATTTGGGCTTCTGTATGTCGATAAAATTGGTTCTGAACTGGGAATGCAACTCAGACCGCCCTTAACGCGGAATTTGATCCCTTCGTGGCAATACAGCTCGACTACAATTTGTTGTTTGTTCAAAACTGCAGATTCCTCAACACCTTCACATATTATGCGTGAATGGGATCGAATCCTGGCCCGGCACTAAAGATTTAATTATGTATTATCAAGCTCTAGCATGAGAACACCTATCTGCTGGTGGATAATAATTTTGATTTTTAATGTATTTTCATTCGCTGTCAACACTAACGATATCCGACGTTTTTAACTCCCAGTGAGACACAGAACTATTTGCGAGATGACTGTAAGTTCAAGATGCTATTCTGAGCAGCTGGTGGAGAAAAATTCGGTAGCTGACGTCTCTTTGTGTGTAGTCAACAACGATATGTGTGGGGCTCTATTCCCAGTGAGCGCTGAACTCTTCGTCATATTATTTCAGTTCAAACATGCTCACATGTCACTGCTGGTGCAACAAACCCATATTTAACGTTAGTTTTCTCTAGAATATAACAGCGATAGGTGCCGGGTTGGAGTCCTGGGAAGGAAAAAATTAATGTTTCGTCTCGTCATTTCAGTTAAAACATCTAGTTACTGCCGCGAAATTCCGATATGTCACATTTGACTGTGCTTCGATGGCAATCCGATTAGGTTCCGGGTTCGAATCCGTGTCCAACACACAGCTTTACCTCACGGCATTTCAAGTAAGTTACTTGTGAAGAAGCAATATTTAACATCTCTCGTAGTTCGTTAACAGGGACAATAGATGCTGGGTAGGAATTCACGTCTGTTAAAAGTGTTTGCGTTATGCAATTTAAAGTTGATATTTGCTAACTGATACTGTCTAAAATCGAGGTATATCACTCTCTGTATGCCTAATCAGGAATGACTGTTAGTTTCCGTCAGTCACGAAATCTTTGCTTAGTCTGCATGAGCTGGGTTTGAATCCATATGCAGAACAAGACGGTTCGTCGTGTCATTTAATGTTCATACATATTCTCAACTAGCTGCTCGTGAATAACTTAAATTTTTAATGTCATTTTGTGTTAAATAGTTCAAATGGTTCAAATGGCTCTGAGCACTATGGGACCTAACTTCTAAGGTCATCAGTCCCCTAGAACTTAGAACTACTTAAACCTAACTAACCTAAGGGCATCACACACATCCATGCCCGAGGCAGGATTCGAACCTGCGACCGTAGCGGTCACGCGGTTCCAGCCTGAAGCGCCTAGAACCGCACGGCCACATCGGCCGGCCCCCACCATCTGGTATCAATGCATTACCTTATAATCCATTATATATAATCATTTTCATAGTACACTTGATATTATAGATGAGTAGGACACAAGACAGGACATAGATAATGTCCGTTTGACGTCAACAGTGTGTAACATTTTACTTTTTTTGAATAGGACAATGTTCCTCTCCAATAATTTTTAGATTAGTTACAATAAGCTTACGCTGCAAGAGAATTCGCTTGTATTTTTCAATATGTGGTCTGTTGTCGGTTTGAAGGCCTTCCATAACATCGGCAACGTAGTGCAACTCCACCGAGAGCTGTCTGGAGTAGGGTGGAGATAGCAATGTGAAAGTGGCGAGCTGTCGAAGACGATCTTCATATTCCTAATGCGATTAGGACATCGTATACTCTTGACGACGTTTAGCACCTGTGCGGTCAGTCACCCAATTTCAGAATTCATTTTGAGTAATCCCGCTAAATTCCCAAAATATTGTCTTTTTATATTGATGAGTAATATGGATAGTCATCACGTTCATGTGCCATCTACAACGCAAATTCAATGTTACTATCCTAGGAACTAACCTACAATACGTTTTGTATTTCATAATCGGAACTATCTGCATTAACCGTCATCAGAGCAATGACAGGGAACAGAATGCAGCAGTGCCTGCTTGAGGACCTGCGTGAGTCGTGTTCACATTATATTACACTAGCGAGAAGTACCGACTTTTCCTTTTCTCTGCAAACATCCAGAACTAAATTCAGTAACTAAATGCTAAGAATATATTTGCATTGTGCCAACTCAGAGATCAATAGATATGGATATAGATATAGATTTTTATATTTAAAGCCCTTCTCGTTCTGCGTTGGAATAAACATCATTCATTATTTGCTTGTTCTTGTTACGATTGTTATTGTCATTCTCTCACTCGGAAGAGTCTTATGCTGATGCTGTATGAATAAATTATGCCATTGGATACAAAGCGGTTTAGTTTTGAGACCTAACCCACGAGGAGGGAAGGCACAGTGGTCTGCTTCAGGAATTCCAAGCAATAAAACACAAAAAACAACCCAGGAAGGGTTCGAACAGCTACTTTCACGCAGAGACATGCATTTGGAATCTGTTCATCGTTACGGGGTCAAACAAGAGGGTAACATTACTGAAACAATGATCGGGCTACTTAGTATATAATAGAGCATACAGATTTCAAGGAGGAAACGTATGAAGACGCAGACTTCCTCGTTATCAATATGTGCGGCATATCTTTCGTGTTAACGAAAGTAAATTCCCGCTTTACCTCTTCTTACGTGTCAAATGAAATGAATGCCATGAGGAATAGAATATTTGTTGACTGCGTCTCTTCTTGCTTCCATCCTTACCGACATATTTCTTCATTCTCGTGGTAATCATGACATTCTATGTGCATGCTGCAAGCGATTGCAAGTGGACAAATTCGACATCGAGGTGCAAAGCGTTTGGTATCTTACATTATATTCAATTCGAATAAGCTTCCGGTGTATTTTTACTTCGTTTGTATTTTTAGATGATTATGAACGTTACGGAAATTTATCTCACATGCTTTATGTTGAATGAGAAACATTGAATGATCCGTTTTGCTTTCTCTACGTTGAAATGATATAATGTCGGCGTCAACAGCCTTCTTCCACGCCGGAAGCTGAAACTTGTATCATTCTGGATTAATGATAATTGAATGTCTCATATGTATACATAGCCCACAAGGCGACGTCAGAAACCATCAGGGGAGAAGGCCGCATAAAAACCAAACGTGCGCGCGCGTCTCCTCTCTGAAGAACCGTATCGGAGAATCACGGCAAGCATTTCGCTGAAGAGCCGAGAAATGGCAGCGTCGTAGCAAGTATTTGTCAACACTCTGATAGTGCATTTACTTCCGGGTGTAGGTCGGCGTTACCTCGCTAAATTCACTTGACATTCGTTTTCCACATCGAAGACTCGTACGATATAATCCACTGCAAGATGACACAATTAGAAAGTATATTTAATTTCTGGACTCCAAGAACGGCGTTTTTCACATAAGTAACACCTGTTTGTGTGTGCATTCGGGAGGACGACGGTGCAATCCCGCGGCCGGCCATCCTGATTTAGGTTTTCAATGATTTCCCTAAATCGCTTCAGGAAAATGCCGGGATGGTTCCTTAGGAAGGGCACGGCCGATTTCCTTCCCCATCCTTCCCTAATCCGAGCTTGTGCTCCGTCTCTAATGACATCGTGGTCGACGGGATGTTAAAACAGTAATCTCCACCTCCTCTGTTTGTGTGTTTAAGGTTGCGTTTTGAGGCTCAGGCAACATCGCAGTGACTATAGTCCGCCTCTGGCCGCCAGTGTGTCGTTAGCTCAGAGGTTCCCTTGTGCGTTGCAGTGCTTGTACTATAAGTTCGAATCACGGTAGAAGCCGCTGACTACAACCTTTTATTTTCCATTTTAATTAATGGAGTTGCAAACTGCTAGTAAAAATTTCTTATGCGAAATCTGAAGAATGCCTTTAAACATCAATCTTCGTCCGATTTCGACTTAGTAAATTAAGTTAATATCATGGATTTCTGCTTTGCAAATTCCAAGGTGCTTCACTGTAAAATAGGTCCTGAAAAGATTCAAACCGACTGTCAACGATATAAATTTGAGCTTTGTTCGTCATATAGGTCTAACATGTCGGAAGGTTGTTTATGAAGTGCACCTGTTCATTAATATAGTTCCCATCTTCTAAATTTTTGCAATAGCATTTAACTGTAGACGTTTTCTAACACCGGCGTTAGCAATTCCTTTCCGTTCTCTGAAACCTTCAAAACGACAAATTTTTCTGGTTGAAATCTGATGACCTTAACTATCACTTCCGATCAACAATAAATACTTCATGAACCCGTACATGGAACTCCAAATGTGCAGTGTGCCTGCACTGCTACAGAGCATGCATTGCAAGGTATTCACACAGTTTATCGCATAGACTTACCATAAGGAATGAAACAAAAGCTGTAATACGCTTTACACCACAGACGCTCACTCTGGCTTGACGAAAACATCCAAACATTGACCAAAAGTTGCACAAATAATTAAGTTTGAAAGGAAAAGAAACGAGGTATGAAGCATTTATAAATTCATCGAATGTAGTGAGGTGGTTTAATTTCGTCCCAGTCTATAAAATTAATTTCGGGCCATACTCAGCTCTTGCCGATTACCCGCCTACTAATCAGGGCGTCTGTCTCCGTTGCTTTTGAGCGTGAATGGAAATTGTAGAAATTTTCTGTGGAGCAACATTTAATAATAAAGCGTTTTAAATCATCAAAAGCGATGAGCGGTAGCAGGCGCTTTCGATAAAGAACGGGGGAGTGCAGCGCCGCTGCTGTCGCCACGGCCGCTGCCAGTAGCCAGCAAATGGATCCCGGAGCTTTGCCGCATACGGCGTCCAGAGGAGGACAGTCTGCAGGAAATCTGCCGCAAAATCGTTACTAGATAAAATTTTGATATCGGTGTGTCATAAAGCGAAATAGATTGAATCTGCGCTACCATTACATTCACGTCTTCAGCATTCAGACA
The DNA here is from genome assembly GCF_023864275.1 of Schistocerca cancellata. Taxonomy (NCBI): domain Eukaryota; kingdom Metazoa; phylum Arthropoda; class Insecta; order Orthoptera; family Acrididae; genus Schistocerca; species Schistocerca cancellata. Next base: position 87,043,606 of record NC_064634.1, on the reverse strand, counting down.
GAAGAGGCTACAAAAATATTTTATGCCAGCTGCTCTCGATCCACTGACATTATGAACAGAAACAACGCACACTACCGCTTTTTTTTTTTTTTTTTACAGCGCTGTTTTTTTTTTTTGATGCCTTATCCATTTTTTTTTAAATAAAAAAATAAACTCCTCACTCGAGGTTAGACTTGAACCAAGGACCTCTTTTTTTTAATTCAGTTATTGAATTTTAATTTTTTTTAATTTTAATTTTTTTTTTATTTTTTTTAACAGTAAGGAACTGAAAACTAGTAAGTGCACTCGTTGGGCCGAGTTGGGGACGCACATAACTAAAACCATGCTAATAGTTGTAGAAAAAGGCATAAAGAAAGAGAGCAAAGTGCGGGGCGAAGGAAACCATGAAACAAAACTGAAGGGTGGAATCCTTACCACCATTAACCAGTGCTACATCTTGCACTGGATGGAAAAACAAAAACTGCGAAGACCTTTTCGCACTGGGGACAAAAAGAGGAAATGGGGCAAATACTGCTACAGAGTGTGAGGGTTCACAACGAACCTCTCCATCTGCTGTATCATCCAGGTATGACTTCTCGTAATGATGAAAGTAGATCCCACGTTGTACCGTGTAGTGTTCTATCATCGTCTTGTAATCTTAACTTCTCTTACCCGTGATGTTCCAGCTACGTGGAGGGTCGTGGAACGCACTCCACAAAAAATTGGAAAAATATTGTCGATACTTTGGGTTACGGAGGATCTTGCAATGTCGTTCCTGCAAATAGTTCCAAAAGTCTAAAGTGTCCTTAGTGCCGTCTTGAAACAAATAATGCACTGCATGTCCACGAAGCCACGTCATAGCATTAGTTTTAGTGCGTGGGTAATACATGTCATCCGGGAATAGGATAGTCTTGGGGGCGATATGATTCGGCGTTACCCGAAGGAAGTATGCTGACATTTGCCTCACTAAGTGCCACACTGCCGTAGACTCGCCACAGCTAAGACGGTGTTCATCGTTGTCTTGAACGCCGCAGCTCGTGCACGTGGGTGAGTCGACCATGTGGATCGCATGTAGCCTTGATTTGGTCACCTGCTTACCGTTGACAGTGATATACCACATCGCCGTGACGTCAGTGTCCAGTGTTACGTGGTGAATTGTCCTCCACACTACTCGCCAGTTGACGTTCGGGTGCTTCCTCTCCACGACGTTATCAGGTCGTCCACGTTGCAGGACCCTATAAACCACCTTTGCCGTCGCCAGGTGAGTCGCTGGTAAGGCAAGCCGAACGTAACTGAGTTCGAGGTAAAAGACACCGATGTAGAAGAGCGAGGAGGGGACGTGGTGTATCGGCACAGGCGGCAACAGTGAGGGCGGTGCTAGTTCTTCTATTAACAAACTGGTCAAACTGTCCGGACGGCGGTGCCATAGTTTGACTAATGTGCTCACAAATAGGGCGACCGCTCTGTCATGAACGTGATAAAGGCCAAGCCCTCCCCGATCCGGGGGAAGGGTGAGAGTCTCATATTTGATCTTGAAAAGCATTCCTGAACTCACGAAGGACCCAAAAGCCGCAAGTATACGGCGAGCTAACATCACCGGTATAGGTAATATCTGGGCGATGTGCGGAATGCGTGACGCTAAATGTGTGTTAACATACTGGGTCCTTTGGACGATGTCCAGGGCTCGTAGGCGGTTGTTGGCAATTCCAGTCCGAACATTTCGTAAAAGCCGTCGATAGTTGTGAGCAGCGGTCCGTCGTATATCGTCTGTAAAATCAATGCCGAGACATTTCAAACTATCTCTGAGCTGGAAAGGGGTGACACTGTTCTCAGACAATCCGGCCCCGACGTTCATAGCCACCGATTTTGCGACGTTGATACGACTACCAGTGGCCATGCCATATTTCTCTATCCAATTCAGTGCGCTAGCGGTGTCGTCACCGTTGCGGATGACAATCACCAGGTCGTCAGCGTACGCTTTACATCGGAAAGTGTGGCCTCGTAACGTCATACCCGTTAGTCGTTGGCGCAGGCCGCAGAGGAGAGGTTCCATGGCCACAGCGTAAAGTAAAGTGGACAGAGGGCAGCCTTGGCGTATCGATCGAGAAATGGTGAGGGGCTGCGAAGGTCGGCCGTTGACGATCACCTTGGATGTCGCGCCACGGAGTAGTCGCATGACGACAGTGGCGAATGGCTGTGGGTACCGCATATGTTGGAGGACCGCTTCCAAATAGTCGTGGTCCACTCGGTCGAAAGCTTGACTAAAATCGATTGCCGCCAGTGCACCCTTCAGACGACATGCCCTCGCCAGTGAGATCAAGTCACGATATTCACTGAGTGCTGTTTGAATATTATTGTCGCCTCCTAATGACGTTTGATCGGGTGAGATAACATTCCGTAAGGTCTGGCGTATCCGCGCCGCCAACAGTCGAGAAAAGATCTTAAAGTCGCAGTTCAATAGCGTCAACGGGCGGTAGTCCTGCAGACGTGAGCCACCGGACGGTTTGTGAATAGGAATTATCATCCCTTCCACAAGGGCCGCAGGGAGCGGCACGTCCGGGGATAGTAGTTCGCGACAGATGTCCGTCCATCGGGAGGCTAATAAATATTGAAAAGACCGGTAAAATTCCAAGGGGAGGCCATCAGGACCCGGTGACTTGTTGACAGCTCCTTTTCTAATGGCGTCGATCACTTCTTCTTCTGTAATGTCGTCCATCAAGGCCTCTTCCATTACCGGGGTGACGGTGCCGTAAATCGTCTGAGAGACGTCCTCCAGTGCTGTCAGATCAGGGGTCTGAGCGGAATAGAGTTGGGAATAATGATTGTAGAACGCTGTGTTTATGTCTTGTTGCGTGGTGAGGCGACGACCGTCCTCCGTGTCGATGAAGCGTATCAGCGCTCGTTGGCGTCGTTTGCGTTCACGAAGGACGTGGAACATTGACGGGCGTTCGCTCGGTATCCGATCCTGCGTCCTCGAGCGGATGACTACCCCCTCTAGGTGGCGTCGCATATGAGCGAGGATCTGAGCCTTAGCACGGTGGACCGCCGTTTGTCGTTCCGGAGACGGCGCCATAGCATCGCAGTCGCGCAGGACCCGGAAGTAAAAGGCGAGTGTATGTCTTCGCCAAGTAGCGTGGTCGCGACCGTAGGTTATCAACGTTCGCCTCAGTGCCGGTTTGGCGCAGTCCAACCACCAGCGGATCGTTGTGGGATATGCACGGAGGCGATTTTCACACGAATGCCACGTATCCTCAACGGCTTGGCGGCAATCCGGGTACGACAGGTGAGCGATGTTTAATTTCCACGGGCTGCGGCTTCTCCACACTTGTTGCCGCCGCAGGGTGACTGCACAAATGTAAGCTGTGTGGTCCGAGAATGCTGCAGGCCACAGTTCCGCATCCTGTGTTCCAGCGGCGAGAGAGCGTGAGACATAAATCCGATCGATACGACTGGAAGAGTGACTCGTGAAGTGCGTGAATCCCGGTCGATGGCCGTGAAGATGTTCCCAAGTGTCCACCATCTGCAGTTCTCGAATTAGCGTCTCGAGTTCCGGGCACGGATTATGTCGTGGGAGTTGGTCTCTGGGCGCCAGTACGCAATTGTAGTCACCTCCAAACACCAGATGGTCGTGGCGGCCTTGGAAGAGCGGGGCGACGTCTTCCGCAAAGAATCGTGAACGTTCGCGACGTTTGTCCGTCCCGGAAGGTGCGTAGATGTTAATAAGGCGGACACCCAGCACTGTGAGTGCCATTCCTCTTGCCCCAGGCAGAAACAGGATATCGTCCGCCACTATCCCTTCCCGAAGAAGTACAGCGACACCGCTGCCTGTTGGGGAAGCTGGAGAGACGCAAGCATCGTAACCGTACATGCCTGGGAAGTCGTCGACGTACACTTCCTGGAGAAGGGCTATGTCGATGGAAGCAGAGTTCAACATATCCTGAAGCAAGGATAACTTAGCGCGCGTCCGTATAGTGTTGATGTTTATAGTTGCAACGCGATAAGTTTGAGGTCTATCCATAGCATCTGTGTTGGCCATCAATACCCTTGTAAGGCTGCCTCGTCACTGTAAATGATGGAGGGAAAGGATCAACATTGGTGGGGTAAAGTTCCCCCCGTGTCGTCCGACACGATGGGCAAGCAGTGTTCCTCACAGTCGTCCGCCCAGTCGCCATGAAATACCATCGGCTGTTGGTGGCTGTTAGTGGCTGCTGCGGCACTCGGCGCTGAATCCATCGGCTCTGCTGGCTGGGAATCGGCAGCGGCTGTCTGCTTGTGATCCTGTTGTTCTGTGGGGTCGGAGGGGCTGGAGCCATCACCACGGCGATCTGTTGAGTTTGATGTTACAGCGGCCTCTGTACCGTCGGTACCGTCGTCGGAATTTCCACAGTCCATGTCAGACGATCGCTGCAAACAATCGTCCGATGGAGCACGCCGCCGTCTCTTGTGTTTTCGCGGGGAACGCTGTTTACGGACGTGTGTTTCAGAATCTGAATGTGGGTGATTTTCTTCAGCTGCTCCGGTGTCTGGAAGAAAAGCCGCTGTCGGCACAACCCGTGGGTCAATGTCCATCCTAGCATCCACGCCTTCTTGCAAGGTCGGTCGGTGATTATCTTCAGGTGGGGGCGTCGTTGTAGAGGCCGGATCCTGTACTGCAGAAGCCATCACGGTCTCGCTATCGGGGGCGGCTATCGGACTAACGTGGACAGCATCAGAAAGGGTTGCTGCCCGTGTAACTTCTGCGTAATTGAGAGGAAGTGTCGTCACCGTAGAAGGAGTCATAGATTCACCTGTCGGGATTTGAGTAAGCCGTCGTCGGAGACAATCCGACCGGACGTGCCCTTCTTGGCCACAACCAGAGCAAGTGCGTGGCTGACCGTCATACATAATGATCGCCCTACATCCGCCGATGACAAGATATGACGGAACATGTTTGGTCAGTTCAATTTTTATCTGTCGCACCCCGTTAAGAACGGGGTACGTTGTAAAGGTGGTCCATTTTTCGGCCATATGGCTGATCACTCTGCCGTAGGGCTGGAAAGCCGCGGTGACTACGTCCGGTGGTACTTCGAAAGGGAGTTCGAAGACGCGTATCGTACGGAGGCCAAGCCCCGCGTGATCGATAGAGACCGCCCCAATATGGCCATCAGAGTGTTTGAATTTAAGATCGTTCGCATGTGCGCGCACGATTCTGTTGCACACCTCGTCACTTACTAGCTTGACGTAGACAACACTGCTCGTGATAGAGAGATGGATACCAATTATGTCTCGCGGTTCAATTTTAACGTCGTCACGTAGAAAACGTTCCACTTCAAAAGCTCGCGGTCGTGCATGATCGGGTTGAAAACTGATCTTGATGGTGGTTTGTCTGTATGAATGTGCCATGTTGCGTCGGTAGTGATGGACTCTAAACTAGCGACAACGCAGTAGTAAACAACGACGGGCACTCGCGACCGCGCGGACGGGACGTAAACAAGACGTCCTCGCCGCAGCGCTGCGGAAAGCAGACTGTCCGCTAGACCACAGGCGTAATCAGCGTAGAGTCTCTCTATCTTGGGACAAGTTTTCCTCCAGGAAGTGCCGCAGTCTACAGTGTTGCCAGATTGTGCAGATAACCGGACTTAGAGAATTAGCGAGTTGGCCAGTTTTTTTGTCCCATGTCGCGATCGGCGCGGACTTAGCCTCTGAAGCGGCCGGCCGCCGGTCGAGTTTTATGGCAAAGAGTGTACGTAACCCTAACAAACTCAAATCAAAGGCAAATGAGGACGTTCAAAGTTGATTTTCAAAAATTTCCCCACCAACTTCAATGCACATTTGACTTCTCTTGATAACACCACGTCTAGATCTTCTGAGGTCGTTTTAGCATTCTTTTATGAGGGCTGCACTATTCATAATCCGAACGATCAAATCGGCTCTTGGGTTTACTTTCTCTTTGTAGACTTCGCCTTTAACCATCCCCACAGGCAAAAATCCAAAGAGAGAAACGTCCAGGGACCTTGAAGGCCAAGAAAAGTGCCCATATCTAATGATCCATCTTCCAGAAAATGTTAGGTTTGGATAATGTGTCACCTGACGCCTAGAATTTGCAGGAGCCCCGTCATGCTGGAGGAACATAGGCATTCCTGTAGCCAAATAAACCTCTTCCAATAACGCTGGAAGTCATTTTCAAGGAAATGTAGACAACTGGGTCCTGTAAGGACCAACATACGAAACATAAATGCATTGAACCCAGCTGTATGTACGAAATAAAAATTGGACACATGTAATATGGCATTTTTTCTGCAACTTGTCTATACTACCACCTCCTACAATATTTATTATTCCTCCTGAAACTTCCTGTATAATTATTTGGGTCTCCGCGGCTCATCTAAAGTTTTCTGTTCTAGGAAGAAATTAGCACTATCCACAGAACCGCAGAAAGTCATGTACCGATAACTGAAGCTTTAAACCTGACTGGAAATGTTACCCGTCCGCAAAGAATAACAGTTATTCGTGGCTTCTGGGACAGTTTGTGTTGTACGTCGTAATAAACAAAACTTAGAACTTAGAAGAGTGCATGTTTTATATTGCAGAAGAACATTTTAAGCTGAAGAAGAATAACAAATATAAGGAATGTTTTAAAAATTTTTTATCTATTGCTTTATGTGGGCTACAAAGAGATGGACAGTTTTATTGATTAGAAGCAGAAAACTATTCTTTCACTTTTTTTTATTCCTGGAATATTCTTTTACGTCGGTTCTTAAATCACAACTGTTCTAATTTGGCAAACCCCCTCCGGCTCCGAAACTTCTTCCATTTGTTGAAAAATATATGGCTTCCTTACAGACTTCATATGCATCCAGTGCATAATAACTTAAATTGTGAATATATTTCTGAATGAATGTTTGTTATTTATTTTTCCGTCACCCTGTTCACTGTTATAAGTTATGTTCCACAAGGATCGCACACGATTGGAGGCGACAATCTGTAATTTATTTTACCTTAATTACTACTTCAATTTTGTTCAACAATTTAAAGGAATATATGAGTGCAAACATGGAATACATGTGAATAATGCAGCTGCTCAGTGACAGGTATGGGGGAGGCACTGTGGCCAGGCCTCGGATTTTCGACCCCTGCCCTCTTTGCCTCCGCCTACCTGGTGCTGAAATTCTTCTCAAACTTAAAAAAAAAGTAATAGTGCAGTGGTCAGAACGTCTGTCTAGTAAGCAGCAGGTCTAGGTTCGAAGCTCAGTCGGTCACAAATTTTCATCTGCTGTCGTTGCTGTATTTCAACGCGCTGTGACAGTGCGGACGTCGGTCCTTCGATATTTAAGATGCAATTGTTTTTTGAGGCAATAGAGGTGATTTGCGAACATTAGTCTTGCCATCAAAATAACGGGACTCCAACGGAAACCAATCCTTAGTCATACCTTCGTGCCGGAGCTAACCCATGCCATATACATGCGAATTAGATTGTAGTTCATATTTAGTCAAATAACGAGTGGTCAGTATACAAGTATGCCGGCCAGGGTGGCCGAGCGGTTCTAGGCGCTACAGTCTGGAACCGCGCGAGAGCTACGGTCTCAGGATCGACTCCAGTCTCCGACATGGATGTGTCTGATGTCCTTAGGTTAGTTAGGTTTAAGTAGTTCTAAGTTCTAGCGGACTGACCACCTCAGATGTTAAGTCCCATAGCACTCAGAACCATTTGAACCATTTTTGACGTATACAAGCATTTACAAACAGAAGAAGCAGGATTGCAGCGAACTGATCACTTAACCAAGTGCAACGTAGAGTACCTGTGTAATGAGTCATTCCAGCTGCATAGCTGAGGGTAACATTTTTTAAGCAATTCATTGCAGAATTAATGTAATACCCGCACGATGATCTCTGTAGTCATACTGTATCATTAGCAGCCCGCGAATGTAGTACTATGTTCGTTAAATCGGATTACTCAAGCTGAGGCCAAATAAAGACAAGCGACGACGCCACAACACTATCTTTACTTAGGTAGGTAGTCAGCGCTAAATTATGTGCGCCACCATTAACGTTGCCGTAAGCAGTTTGACAGCATAACACCACCACAACTACTGACAACCTGAACCATTATCATCACGCAGTTGTAACTCGCAGTGATTACAAGTTTCTCATGTTTGTCAAGAATAGCGGAAAGCGCCTCTGAAGTTCCGTTTCCATTACGCCTAGGCAGGTGAGAATCCTAAATATCAGTAATAGGTCACCTAGCGAAGAGAAGAGTCCACGTATTGTCTCAAGTTCTTGCAGCTTGATGTTAATGCAGTTCCAGATGGTTTCGCACTAACGGGTTCTTTTGGCTATCTGAATACTCATATTGGAATTATATAAGTGTAATTGCTAGAACGTTCAACTACCTTAACAACACCTCATTCTGGGTTGAATACGACTCGGAAAGAAACGTTAATTTGACGTTTCCATCCATCTCCTGACGTCTTACTGAATGAAGTCTGAAGTGCACGCACAGTTGTGTTGCCCGCCGCAAGGATTCTGTGAAGTGTTGTGGCAGCTGGCGGTCATTGCTGAATACAGACATGTGCTCCAGGGGAACTCGTCTTTGTTGCATTTTTTCCATACCGTAATTAGCACAATAACATAAGGCTTGTTCTGCTGAAGAACTTGACGCCCACAAGTCCTTAAATAAGAATCTCCTAACGTGAGTAATGCATGAAAGGAAACAGACTTTTGGACAAAACAATGGACAGCTCCCTGCTTTTTGCGTTTCCGATAGCGCCTACGATAAGAATCTGGTGTCATATTATGTTTCAGAACCCTAAACTGTTTATTTTTTTACCTCATACTAAAACAAAAGTTATGATATGAGAAGAGGAAATGACTTATATGCTTCTCAGGAAATTGAGTTTTTCGTGTTTATTTTCCCACTTCATACTAAAACAAGGGCGTTAAAATGAGAAGAGGAAATGAAATATACGCTTCCAAGACATAATATTTCCTTGTGTGCTACTACTGCATACATGAAAGCCCTGCAGTTAATTTTTGTATGTTGGATAAATTTTGATATCACCTCACATTCCTTTGTGAGAAGGTTCCTATTTTCTTGGGATTCATATAGAGTGGACATTTCATCACTGGTTAATATTCTGATGACTAATGACATGATACCCATTGCAATTGCTCCATGGCTCCTGTGAGTATAGTCTCACGTTGGTTGAAAATTCAGTTAGTAACTTCCCATCGCATTAAAATACTATACAGTCATATTTTATGAATTATTTATTGTTGGTTGTCTCTCTAATGTTAATAGCATTGATTCAGATTGTGCATGAAAACGAAAACACACACACACACACACACACACACACACACACACACACACACACAGACACACAGTCATTGATTCTAGTGAGGCTGACAACTACTGTGTGTTGAACAACACATGCACCAGTCAGTTCCTCAGTTGGCGTCGAGTGGATGAGTTTTTTCAATTACCTTGCACTGCAAGATTTGTAAGGAGGAGCCTGAAAGTAAATGGTCTTGTATGGTAAAGAGCTGCCACAAAGCAAATCTTGACCGATTATCAGATAATTGTCCACATGGGTTTTGTGGACGAGTATACTTTAAGTAACCGCGCGGGATTAGCCGAGCGGTCTAGGGCGCTGCAGTCATGGGCTGCGTGGCTGATCCCGGCGGAGGTTCGAGTCCTCCCTCGGGCATGAGTGTGTGTGTTTGTCCTTAGGATAATTTAGGTTAAGTAGTGTGTAAGCTTAGGTACTGATGACCTTAGCAGTTGAGTCCCATAAGACTTCACACACATTTGAACATTTTTTTATACTTTTAGTAACCAACCCACCCACGATCATTACCTAAGATTTCTGGAAGGCTTAGGGAATTGATTTCATTAAGTCGTCGACAGTGTAGCGTGATAGTTTACTTCCCAACATATGTTTTCTATATTTGTCCAAAGGTCGCTTGCTTTTGTAGATACACGTGGCAATGGCCTTGTTACCTCTGCCCACATATTCTCTATCTGGTTGATGTTTGGTGATCGTGGAACAAACGGCAACAGCTTTATCCTCTCTTGGGCCTGAAACCAATCACGCACTGCTCTGCTATGATGGATGGGGCTCTGCTCCTGTAAATAAACTATTATCTCGTTAGTCCATGTATTTATATTTAAATAACGTATTTGTAATACGCACATTGGATTATTATTTTCCACAGTGTTTAAGAATTCAGGCCCTGTCAGAGATAAGTGATCTATATTCAACAGTCCGATTAAGAATGTGATTTGCCCAGTCTATCACATGATGAGAGTCGTAGTCAGATATCCACATTAAGACTGCCTAGCTGAATCCGATTAGAACTATCTGGTATCGAAACGAAATTACAGAAATCGGATAATTTGAACGTCTGTATTGCAACAATGCTGCGCACATAAATTCCTATGATGGAGTAACAGGTAGCAACTGGCTAAGAAAAAGTGAGAAATATGTCTTCTAGCAGCAATGTAACGTAATTATAACCCACATTTATGTGATGGAAATACTGAATCGAACAATACACATCTATTTCAGTGGTGGGAAGATACACCATATCGGATTTGCTGATGACATAATGACAATAATAATAATAATAATAATCGCGTGTGGCGGATAGGGGAAACCCTCCCAAATATGGGTGGTACCGAGGAAATCAAATACTAGGGGTGAACCAAATACTAACACAATCCTGAACGGCTACCAAATCCGTTGAACCCAAAATCCAGACACGTCTGAGTGAAATTCACCGCTACTCTGGTCACCGTCTCTTAGCTCAATGAGCTTGGCTGAAAATATTTGCTTTCAAAGGCTTCAACACCCTCTGGTCCAGTCCGGTCCTCGTATCACCCAAGCCACACCAATGAAACACAAGCAAACATTAACTATGCAAGCAAAGTCAACTTTACCCCAGGTGGTACAAAACCCGGCTGTCGACAGGCGGCAGTTGGATTTTCGGATTCTGGGAAGTCCAGGTTAGCACGGCAGAGAATATCGAAGATCTCTGGTAAATTTCCCTACAGGGAAGAAACATACATTTAAAAGTAAACATCGATACAATGATCCAAACACGAAAACTAAATAATCTCACAAAAGAAATCCACCGACAAAAAATTCTCATCCTTGCACTTCAAGAACCACGACTAACTGACAATGAAACCTTGCATTAGGGAAACCATTGCGTCTTCAAAAGCAAAATACAACAAAAGGTAGCGAAAGGCGTACCAATCTTCGGCATTGCATTTCTCGAACACAGATCTATCATCAACTCTGTCAAAGAAATCACACCCATCAACAATGAAAAGGTTCAAATGACTCTGAGCACTATGGGACTTAACACCGGAAGTCATCAGTCCCCTGGAACTTAGAACTAATTAAACCTAACTAAACCTAAGGACACTTCCATGCCCGAGACTGGATTCGAACCATCGACCGTAGCAGTCGCGCGGTTCCGAACTGAAGCGCCTAGAACCGCTCGGCCACCGTGGCCGGCCCATCAACAAGCGACTTATGACTATGCTCATTCAGAGCCACAGTAAAAAATATACACTCATCAATGCACGTGTCCCCACCAACATCGAAAATAAGAAAAACTCCGAAAATGTCGAAAAATTTTGAACACACTCGAAAATACTATGAGCAAAATTCACCAGGATGACGTGAAAATACTAGTGGGATACTTCAACTCTCTATTTGGGACAGAAGAAACCTGTAGAAAAATCATTGGCACAAATTCAACACACCGTAACACTTAGACCAACGGCACACGTCTGACTGACATTTGCCAACAATTCAACCACAAAAGGACGTCTTCCCAGTTTAGGAAAAAACCAGTTCCCAGGTAACAAGCTTAGCTAACAGGTGCAAGCTGCTTTCGTTCGCCATTCGCGACTCGCTGAAAGCCAGATTTTTAATTCTTTTGTAGCACAGCTACAAGCAGGCTGATAAAAACTCAATAAGGGAATCGTAAGACAACGCTCGAGCAAAATTCGTCTTGCTACTTTCAGTAACTCTTAGTGTCAGAGCGAAAACCTTACGGTACTGCCAAATTCATAATGCCACTTTTGTTTTCTGCCGACATATTTTTTGTTGTTGTGAATACATAATTTTATCTATGAAATGTCACATTTTCATAATACTTGCGAATGGTACAGTAAATGAAATAAATACAGATCTTTTCGAAGTCAAAAGTTGGTAATATCCTACTAATTCGTGTTAAAATAAGTTCGATCGTCTCACAGACACTTAATGCTTTATTAAGATAGACTGCCGTCGTGATGTTTCTGTAGGAAGCTGAATTTAATTTGTATTAGTACAGTGAATATTTTAATTGCATTTTCCATTAGTTTACTAAACGCAACAGTAATTATCAAAGAGAAATTAATCAGCAGCAGAATTTTCTTTCACGATATCTAAAACGATCTGACAATGCTAAAGTTGTTTACAAATTCTACGCCTGTAGAAACCTACTGGTTCTAACGATGTCATTAAACCAGAGTAGTTTTAAGAGTATTTCCGTCTAGAAATGAATTGCCTTGACGGTTGATCGATCAAGAGCGGGAAAGGTAAAATTTTACAAATATATGACGAGAGGGACAAGTGCTTGAGAGAGGACTTCCCTATCAATACAAGTGCCTGACAGACGACTTTTCTATCAATCTCCTGGATTGTTTTGTTTCTCAAATCAACATAGTGCGTTATCATACAGTAGCACAGGTGATGTAGTTTTGTTACTCGATTTTCTTACACTTCGACCGAAAGGAATCGCAGTGTGAGGAAACGCTCGAACGGAAGCTGTTATGATCGCGGCGCAGCCACGAGCTGTCCTGCGGAGTTGTTTCTGGAATACTTGTCATTGCTGGTGGGTAGAATGTTAAGCGAATTATCTTCGATGCTCAATCATAATCATAACTTTAGACCGAAATGTGGAAAAAAAATAATTGTTGGACACGAACAGGAGACCATAAGCTTAGAATGCATGACGATTACCATTTTTTCTTTTCTTTTTTTTTTATTGTTCATTATCGATCGTTGTGTTTGGTCATTGCGGACGTCGCAGGACATCCTGTTCAAGTTCGGTGGTTGATCCTTCCACTCAGTTTTTTTATTACAGAGGCCAACCAGCTCTCTGACCGAACACGCTGAGCTACCGTGCCGGCTATCATTAGACCATGGGCTCACACAAACCGAGAACATCTCGGAAGTAGACAACACTTCCTCCTAACGCTTCCGCATCTTACAGTGTTGCCAGATTGTGCAGATGGCCGGTCAGTTTTATTGGCTACGTTAAGTGAATAGACTCGGACTTAGTCTCTGTGGCAGGCGGCCGGCGGTCAGTTTTTACGTCTAAAACTGTACTCCAATGTGTTTCATTCACGTATCTGTGTGGCGCTAAGGTGTGGTTATCGATAATACGTATGCTCAGATTGCGAATGTAACATCATAAGTAAAGAGAGGGAAATGAATTAGGCGTCTTTCGTCTTCCGTAACATCAAATATATTTTAGTTATTCTATCTTAAATGAACTGCGCAGAAAATCATTCACCAGAAGTAAATAACTTGTTAGCAACATCAGATGATATTAACAGCTTTCCGGCGCGGGTTAGCCGTGCTTTCAACGGCGTCATATCGCGGATCGCACGTCTGCTTGCGCCGTCAGTTCGAATCCTTCCCCGGGCATGGATGTGTGTTAAGTTAGGTTGGTTTAAGTAGTTATAGGGCTAGGGACTGATGACGTAAGCAGTTTGGTCGCATAGATCTTGGAGCCATTTTTTGACCTTTCACGTAAATTTTTTTTTCATAAACGGCCGTATCTTTAGATTGCGTTGACATAGAAGCTCACTTTTTTACACCACCAAGGGACCGGTTACCACAAGAAGTGCGATACATTTCCGCTTATTATGTCTACCCGTTCTGGAGGTAAACGGGTTTTAAAGTTTGGGTAGACCGATAGACGGTCAAGAAAGTGAGACTTGTAGGGTTCCGTTTTTACCGGTTTAGGTGACGAAATCCTAACAACGAAAACAGCTACGACAGATACTGAAGATGAGGGCTGCATAAATAACACCCCCTACTCTTTATTCGAAATGTTCTAGTTGCAGTCGATACATCAGCATATTAATCGTAGCTACGCTTTCGATCCAAATCACGTTTACAGGAATGCAAATAGAATCCATTTGCCTATACACGTGGTAGTTCACATCCCAGTATTAATGCTACCGCGTTTTAGAAGTGCCAACATTCCCATTGCTAGCTAGCTTAAGAAACACTGAGGCTAATGAACGTTTTGCGGCTGTGTCGAGTCTAGTGGAGAATTCGAAACTGTGTAGAATACGTTTGGCAGCTGTGGAGCCGTTTATTTCCTGGGGTGGTGCAGAAATATCCTACTAAATTTACTCTCTAATAACAGTATTTTGCTATTTCGATAAACATCCCGAATGGTTGTCACATAAGCGGTGACATAAAGGAAGAAAATTCATGTTTTTCAGTCCAGAAAGCTCTATGCAACAGAAACTGCAGATCAATATGCCATTTTCATTGCGAAATTGGTGGCTTATTCATGTCTGGGGTAATAATAGAGGTTTGCATGGGTTGTCTGCTAGCGTAGTGAAAGGAAGGTCTGGTTTGTTTTCGGTTCTAATCTCGATGGAGGCAGGTAGAATATCAGTAAAGCAATTTTAAGAAATTCTCGCGGCCCCAATACGTTTTATCGCTACCTTTATTCTGTACTGGCGCCCTGTGCATGTCAATATGACACTCTTGTAGAATTTCATACATGTTACTGCCTACTTTTTCCGCTTCTGTCAATAATGGATTTGACTTAAGTGTGGCACTGAATGATTTTTAACTGAATTTCGTTATGAATCTTCACGCGTTGTTAAATTTGCACACTTTCATGGTAGGTCAGCAACGGTAATCCAGTATGACTGGTCTGAACGTTGACACAGACCGTTTCGCGGCCGAAAGCGGATAATATTTTGCTAATTCGTAACGATCCTGCGTTCTTTGTCTTACTAAAACAATTATGTTATCTCGATAAGTTGAAATTCATTTTTATTGATACAGTTCATACCAATTAGCGTTTCTTCTTTCAGTTCTGTCTTATATTTACATGTTGTATTTAACACACTAATCAGCATTAATATAGTCTTACAAATTATTGAAAACAGCCTAAAAAAGTTCAGATAGTTTGTCAATTTCACGCCTGTGCATAGTATGTTGGTAGCACTTCGTCGCCTTGCCTGTTATGCTGTGTAGCAGACTTTAAAGCCGTGCGGATCAGCATAACGAAAAGGCGAGGGGTCTCGCTCGTTTTGTCCACGACTGTACAGCGTCATACTTTCACATGATGGCCAAGATTGGAACTAATTTTTTTCCTGTGTAAATCGGTTCCGCTTTAGCACATTAGAATACCTACCAAGTTTCGCTGCCATACGACAATTACAGCCCACACTGGACCTTTGTGAGTGGCTGGACTTCAATTATAACCACTTGATATATACTGGATGATCAAAAAGTCAGTATAAATTTGAAAACTGAATAAATCACGGAATATTGTAGATAGAGAGGTACAAATTGACACACATGCTTGGAATGACATGAGGTTTTATTAGAACCAAGAAAATACCAACGTTCAAAAAATCGACAGATGGCGCTTAATCTGATCAGAATAGTAATAATTAGCATAACAAAGTAAGACAAAGCAAAGATGATGTTCTTTACAGGAAATGTTCAACATGTCCACCATCATTCCTCAACAATAACTGTAGCCAAGGAATAATGTTGTGAACAGCACTGTAAAAGCATGTCCGGAGTTATGGTGAAGCATTGGCGTCGGGTGTTGTCTTTCAGCATCCCTAGAGATGTCGGTCGATCACGATACACTTGCGACTTCATGTAACCCCAAAGCCAACGATCTCACGGACTGAGGTCTGGGGACCTGGGAGGCCAAGCATGACGAAAGTGGCGGCTGAGCACACGATCATCACCAAACGATGTGCGCAAGAGATCTTTCACGCGTCTAGCAATATGGGGTGGAGCGCCATCCTGCATAAACATCGTACGTTCCAGCAGGTGTTTATCAGCCAGGCTGGGGATGATGCGATTCTGTAACATATCGGCGTACCTCTCACCCGTCACGGTAGCAGTTACAAAATCATGCATTTCCTCGAAGAAAAATTGGCCCGATAATGGTAGATGTGGTAAATCCAACCCATACCGTGACTTTCTCGTCGTGCAATGGAGTTTCCACGACAGTTCTAGAACTTTCGGTAGCCCAAATTCTACAGTTATGGGCGTTGACAGACCCTCGTAACGTGAAATGAGCTTCGTCGGTCCACAACACGTTACTCAACCAATCGTCATCTTCCGCCATCTTTTGAAACGCCCACACCGCAAATGCCCGCTGCACTAAATCGCCAGGTAACAGTTCATGAAGCCGATGGATTTTGTAAGGATAGCATCGGAGGGTACGCCTAACTGCCAACCAAACAGTAGTGTATGGAATGCCGGTGCGACGTGCGATTGCAAGAGCGCTGACTTCCCCGTGCATAGACGAACCCGCTACAGTCTCCATTTCTTCCTGAACTGTCTCAGCAGCATTACTCCTTGTGCTCGGTCGGCCACTACGGGGTCTATTGTCTAAACAACCCGTGGCTTCGAACTTCGTAATCATTCTCGCCATAGCTGCATTTGTCAACGGACCTTTATCCGTTCGAATCCCCTTCCTATGGCGATAGGATCGTAACGCTGAACTAGCACATTCCCCATTCTGGTAATACAGCTTCACTAAAAGTGCCTTTTCAGGTAACGTCAACATGCTGCGACTGCTGGCGCATCTGATTCTTTCTCTCATTACAGCTCCTTTTACACTCGATTGTCATGCGCAGTCACTGACGTTTTGCCGTCCAGCACCATCTGTCGGACATTTTGTGAACTTTGTTTTTTTTTTTTGTTCTAATAAAACCCCATGTCATTCCAAGCATGTGTGTCAATTTTTACCTCTCTATCTACATTATTCCATGGTTTATTAAGTTTTCAAATTTATATTGACTTTTTGATCAGTTGGTATTTATCGACTTCGATAATGACTTGTCTGTCTATCCCCAAGTTATTTAGTTTTTATTCTTGTTGCCAAAATTTTGCCGGCCGCGGTGACCGTGCTGTTCTAGGCGCTGCAGTCCGGAACCGCGGGACTGCTACGGTCGCAGGTTCGAATCCTGCCTCGGGCATGGATGTATGTGATATCCTTAGGTTAGTTAGGTTTAAGTAGTTCTAAATGGTAGGGGACTGATGACCTAAGATGTTGAGTCCCATAGTGCTCAGAGCCTTTTTTTTTTTTGCCAAAATTTCTGTTTTTGTCTTCAGTTTACCAACAGGCCAGCTTTTTCACTTTCTTATCCCATTTTTTTCCAGCACTCTTTCAGTGTCTTCATCAGTGTCTGCTATAGGTAAGTGTTGTGTAATCTGAATATCTTAAATTTGTTGCGCAGACATGATGCATATACGATACAACACTCACAGCAGGCAGTGATGTAGACATTAAAAATATTCTGGACGTTTTACAAGCGGAGCGAAATCATCCCTTACTTCATTCACACATGTATATATTCACAAAAGGAATAGGCTAGCTACTTAGGCGTATTTACACTTACTTTCATTAGAATAATGCAGCATGACTCTTACACCAAATTTTTAAAGCTTAAAGAATTTTAGACAACTTCCAAAGACCACAGTTTTTAAAATGGGGGGGGGGGGGGGGAGACAGTCAGTGAGGTGAGTATGTAGATAAATAAAAGATTACATAGGAGTAATAATTCAGTATACTAAAGCAATATAATAATGGAGTAAACTAGCTTCATATTACCAGTAATAAGAAACCAACAGAGTTATTTTGGTTCTATTTCTTAGGCAACCAGTTTCGACGTTACATTATACCAGCTTCAGGCCTGCGTATATCGAGTACCCCTCGTGTTAGAAACCAATACAGCACTGTCAACTGGTATCGTGAAGATTTATTTCCCACGGGGCAATATCACACTTAATCTCAAACTGATTTAAGAGAATTTTAGTGCGCATTCAGATTGGTACATCTAGTGCTAATTTCTCTGCCACTTTAATAAATAACGACTATAATTACATACCTCAACAGTTTTCTTCCACTTAACATTTCGCTTTAAAGGTGAACAAAAAAACTGGAGCGCCAATTTTGGCAAATGTTCTGATGTTTCTAGTACAGGTATGTTGAACAGAAAACCAGGGTGGCTTGTTTGTTATATTAAATGATCCTGTTTATCTGTGTAAAATGGACCAGAATGTATTACACACACGTCCATTTTTTAATATGAAAAAACTTTTGAAGAATTTAACTAACACAGCTCTGTAGAACATACGGAATTATGTTTTGCTCCAGCTGCATAAATATGTTTCAAACAGTCCTCCTCTTGATAATCACATTCATCAACTGAGAAAAAAGATGTACTCGTTTAGTATTTCAAAATAAGGCTGGGTCATGAAGTGAGACTCCACACTGAGAAGCCAAATCATGCTCTGATACAAGTTTCCACATGAAAATAGTTTATTTAGTAACCAATGATTTTGTGTTAACTTTGATAATAGAATTACATACATTCGTGGTGGCACCTACTCGTACAACTGCAGAACTCAAGTCACCAACAGCTGAACTGTAGTTTTTGTGTTTCTCTGAGAGAAATAAATTAATGAAGTTGAGTGCCATTCTCCACACTTTCTCTGTACCTTTCTTAAACTTTGGTGCTGACAAGTGAGAAATTGGTGCCTTATATTTGTTTCATTGTGTAGCTCATAATATCGGTTTCCAAATTTCTATGCTTTAGAACTATGTTATCAACTGAATTTTTAAGATGACTGAATTATTTTTCCTTCTTCGCTCTCATATAGTGTTTCTACAGCAGCAACAACTGGACTAAATAAAGCTGATTCTAAAAGATTTGTGTTAAGAGATACAGTTATAAGTTTCCACTGCACAAGGATATAAGTTTAGCATACATGCTGCTTTTCTATGCCACCAATACTCATAAATTAACTGTTTGTATTATTATCACCAGTTCTTACATATATCTATTAGGTTCATTGCTGAATTAAGAAATCTGTTAAACTTTTTGACACAAGGCAAAGGAGAATAAAATTTCATTCACCGGAAAGCATTTTCGCCTGAAAACTTAGCAGAAAAGACAGCAACCTTGATTCTCTTATACATATCATACAGTCTGCTTCAGATCCTAAAGAAGTTGAATGCACCTCTGAAAACTAGTAATAATCCTGATAAGCAGAGGCTGTTTACCTAATAACCTATTGTCCTGTGAGACAAGGCACTTAAAATGAATCTAGTGGTTTTTTTCCAACAGAAGTGAACAGCAAGATTATGGTGTAAAGCAGATAACGGTAAACTGTGCAGAATGCTTTTTAAGACCGCTTTGAGTTCGTCACGCCCTTTCCAACACATGTAGTCCTCAACGGTTTTTCTTGCAGACAACAGAAACAAGCTTCAGGTGAAATATGATGTTCCCAGTCACAACACAATACATACAAAGTAATCTTCATGTTCACTTTGGCTTTTTGCCATGTGTCCAGAGTGGAGTTATGGATGTTCCTACAAAGGTATAGTAACCAACAAGCTCTCATCTAATATAAAGGAAGAAACAAGAAATTCCTACCAATTTAAACGAAAAATTGACTTAATTAACGACTCGTTCTGGAAATTGTCTGAAGACATAAATAAAGGATTAAAAATTTTTTCCAGTTACATGGCAGGTAAAAGTGTTCGTTGCGAAGCTATATTTGAAATAGTAATTTGATAAAATAAGCTGTAATGAAGTAAATATCAAGTTACCACCAGGAGATAACAAGCAACTGTTTAGTATAACTGTAGAGGCAAAACCTTCTTTCGAAATAGTAACTCCTGTCTTTTTTTTAAATTTGCTTCGTTAAATTCAGCGAATGTAGACATGAATAGTACTAATCAATACAATGGCAGGTAGTTTGATGTTAATACAAATACAGATTAAGGTCCACAATTTGCTTGTCTTTTGTTAACGTAAATCTAGACTCATTCTTCGTTTCTGAAGGTTCTCCTTCTTGATGGGATTTTGTCTCAGACGAGATTTTGCGCTTTGTGCTAGAAACAGAAGTAATGACTTCCATATATATCCTTTCCAAGTAATTGCACAAATGTTTCCATGAGTTGAAAGTTAGGACGTATGTTGCTCCCTGTAAAAGTCGATGAAAGACTAAAGATTTTGAGAGTACAGAACGTTAACATCTAACTATCTACAGCAGTTTCCTCCATATTCAACATTTTCTAATATATTAAGATTGTTTCTATATTTGCTCTCGGTTCAGAAAAAAGCATAATATATAGGTGCTTACTTTGTGTAAAAATCAGACTTTATGGACGTAAACTGATTTAATTTCTTGTAAAAGCATAAGAAAGCATGTCAAACGGATTGCTGAGAAATCGACTACGAAATATAACTTCTATGTTGTCTTTTATTTCCGTGGAAGCGGTGGAGTAAAAGATTCAAAGTGCAACAAAAACAGGTACTGCCTGAAGAGCTATTAATTCTGTTGCTTGTAAACAGAACTGTCAGTACGTTTCACCCGGGCACGCGTCGACACGGTAACCATCGCAATTATATTAGGAATTTCGGAGAAATTGGGATAAGTGCACTATTCCATTGGTTTCTCATTTACATGTATACTCTCCCTTTGGCGTCAAGTGTGTGCATCGTGATAGGGCAGTAATGGTAATGCTTTTGCTCAGCGGTGTATCTCCATTATTTTTCCTGTAGTTACTGATAATCACGAAAAATTGTCTGTTCCTACACGGTTGACATCATAAATTCTTCGCAGTCACTCGTGCCACACGTGTTATCCACAAAATCAGTTCATTCTACCAGTTGTTTACGAGTTGTTTCGAAGCGGCAAGGCAACGCCACTTCGATATTGACACCGCAGAGCAAGGGGACTACGCTAACGAACGCTCTCCGATAAATATTATATTAAAGCAACGTTCGTTTGCGGCAAATGACGGTTATTTAATGCGAGCCGCAAACGGGAACTAATGGCCCCGTAACGTCATTATGTATTCGGCGCGAGCTCTCAACGATTACGGTGGGGCTGTTAGCAGCTGTTACTGGCGGTCCGGCCAGTGCAGAGCACCGCTTTACACGGAATTACGCTCTGCACTCGGTTCCGCCATCGCAGAGAACTGTTACAAACCAGAGCGGCGAACCCCGAACGCAGACACGTCGCCCCACTGAAATCACTTTTACTTGCCCTGGTTGCAAGGGTCGGACAATAATATTGAAATGAAGTGCCGCAGTTTGAGAGACTCTACTGGTCTCATACAGATACGATTTTATGTACAATACTGGCCATTAAAATTGCTACACCACGAAGGTGACGTGCTACAGACGCGAAATTTAACCGACAGGAAGGAGATGCTGTGATATGCAAATGATTAGCTTTTCAGAACATTCACACAAGGTTGGCGCAGGTGGCGACACCTACAACGTGCTGACTTGAGGAAAGTTACCAACCAATTTCTTATACAAAAACAGCAGTTGACCGGCGTTGCCTGGTGAAACGTTGTTGTGATGCCTCGTGTAAGGAGAAGAAATGCGTACCATCACCTTTCCGACTTTGATAAACGTCGGATTGTAGCCTATCGCGATTGCTGTTTATCGTATCGCGACATTGCTGCTCGCGTTGGTCGAGATCCAATGACTGTTACAGAATATGGAATCGGTGGGTTCAGGAGGGTAATACGGAACGCCGTGCTGGATCCCAACGGTCTCGTATCACTAGTAGTCGAGATGACAGGCATCTTATCCGCATGGCTGTAACGGACCCTGCAGCCACGTCTCGTTCCATGACTCAACAGATGGGGACGTTTGCAAGACAACAACCATCTGCACGAACAGTTCGACGACGTTTGCAGCAGCATGGACTATCAGCTCGGAGACCATGGCTGTGGTTAACCTTGACGGTGCATCACAGACAGGAGCGCCTGCGATGGTGTACTCAACGACGAACCTGGGTGCACGAATGGCAAAAGTCATATTTTCAGATGAATCCAGGTTCTGTTTACAGTGTCGTAATGGGCGCATCCGTGTTTGGCGACATCGCGGTGAACGCACATAGGAAGCGTGTATTCGTCATCGTCATACTGGCGTATCACCCAGCGTGATGGTATGGGGTGCCATTGGCTACACGTCTCTGTCACCTCTTGATCGCATTGAGGGCACTTTGAACAGTGGACGTTACATTTCAGATGTGTTACGACCCGTGGCTCTACCCTTCATTCGATCCCTGTGAAACCCTACATTTCAGCAGGATAATGCACGACAGCATTTTGCAGGTCCTGTACGCGCCTTTCTGGATACAGAAAATGTTCTACTGCTGCCCTGGCCAGTACATTCTCCAGATCTCTCACCAATTGAAAATGTCTGGTCAGTGGTGGCCGAGCAAATGGCTCGTCACAATTTGCCAGTCACTACTCTTGATGAACTGTGGTATCGTGTTGAAGCTGCTTGGGCAGCTGTACCTGTACACGCCATCCAAGCTCTGTTTGACTCAATTCCCAGGCGTTTCAAGGCCGTTATTACGGCCAGAGGTGGTTGTTCTGGGTACTGATTTCTCAGGAATGCCATATGTCATTATTCCCACAAAATAGTGACAAGTTCAGGGAACGAAGCTGAAGTTGGATAACGATCATGCACCCTTCTCTCCAACATATACCACAAAGGCTGGATAGTGCTGATATCTAGTGGCAGTGGCGGTCAGGATAGATGCGACAATTCAACCTCGTCTCCCACAAAGCCAGTGATGCGAGAGGTGCGAACAGGGACAATGTAGTCTTGAAACACAGCTTCACCACTGTAGAAGAAACATTGCACCATGTGATACACCTAATCTGCGAAGCCTTAGCAGTAATGCGACCTTGCAGAGTAACCATGGGGCCCATTGGATATCACGACATGGGTACCCAAATCAAGACCGAACCCAAATCTCCAGAAGTAAGACACTCAGATCGAAACCAAACGTTCTGTGTAGATAGAGAATCAACCAAAACACTTATTTAGTTCGTGCAATGTGCTGTCGTACAGTAAAACATGCTTAAACAATAAATAATTAATAGGTACAGAGCTTAGGAAAGGCGCTTCTGTGAGTACACTAGTTCAAATGGCTCTGTGCACTATGGGACTTAACATCTGTGGTCATCAGTCCCCTAGAACTTAGAACTACTTAAACCTAACTAACCTAAGGACATCACACACATCCATGCCCGAGGCAGGATTCGAACCTGCGATCGTAGCAGTCGCGCGGTTCCGGACTGAGCGCCTAGAACCGCTAGACCACCGCGGCCGGCTCCGGCGGGAGGGGCCGAGCAAATCTGTGACATGGAGCCTCAAACCACGCAGCCACTCCGAGCGGCTATCTGGAGTACGTTTATTAGAAAAAAGGATCTGACGATGATTCAGGGACATCGAAACCACTTGTACTACAAAGAAACCTATTACCTGTTTGGTTAAATAAGTATACAGAGTTCTCCAACCAAGTAAGAGTAGGCCGAAAGGCAAGGATAAAAAACAACGATGAGAGAACACTGTTACTGCTCGTTTACTAAAAACATAACTGATCAGATTTTACAGAAACATAATATAATATATTCCACGCTCTGAAATATTTAAAGGATATTTGTATTACTGAATGCAGGTGTAGCGAAGTCTACAGTGAAAATACAAAAAAATGCTTGAGTTCACAACTGAAGGAGAACAAGAACGTAGTCGATTGAGGAACACAGAAAAATCAGCTCAAGCCGAGAATGCTTTTCAGTCAGGAAACAATGAACTTTTCCGAATCCAAAATTTTGAGTAAAATGACTATGTTGTCGTTTATTTTTCAGTAGCAATTGCACATTTTTTTATAGTGAAAGTAGTTTCGCTGTCCCCGGATCATCTTCGGATCTATCGAGTTGCATCGCAGCCGGTCGCGTCTGTAGCAGAACCACAGACGCGGCGAGTTTCTGAAGCAAGTATAAGGGGCGTTCAAAAAGTTTCCGTCCGAAGGCCGGACGGTCCATAATCGATTGGCTGATCGGGAAAAATCGCCGTGAACGCTGAGGCAATCGTCCCGCCGACGCACAAATTGGAAGATACCCGTTTGGTACAACACCTTGTCCTGCTGTGGGAATAGGTCCTACCTGCCTGCTGCACGTTTTCGTCCGACAGGAATCGTCGATCCCTCACGGCCTTTTTTTAAGGGACCCATGTTGTGATTAACCGTATGGGGAGAGATCGTAACCACAGCTCGTGTCTTACACTCTAGTTGGTGCAACTTCTGCGTTACGACATTTGCGATATGGGGACGTGCGTCACCATGAAGCAGGAGCACTCCTCACAGTTTTAGACGGACATGCAGCCCCATACATATTTTTCATTCCCCGATGGATGTCTCCCGGTGTTTTTCCTTCGATAGGCAAGAAAAGAATAACAGCATGTTGGTCGTGTTTCGATGAATCTGATAATAACATCGCCATAGTTCACGTTTCCACACGTTGGAAATACGCAAATGCCACATTAAGCGTTTGCCTACTTGTCGGTGATTGTACACCCGCATCGGAATCGCGCAAAGTTACATATGAGCTGCAACAATACCCTAACGCTGGAATAACACCTTCAAATGGAAACTTTTAGATTACCCTTATTTGTCGTACTATCATATAATGTACAACAACGAATAAAAAATAAACGGCGTATTAAAATTGTTTTAAATATCAATCCGATTACTGAATCCTCGTGACGAATACAGTGAGGTCACAAAACTCATGGGATACCTCCTAATATGGCGTCGGGTCTCCTCTTGCCCGACGTGGTGTAGCAACTCGACGTAGCATGGACTCAACAAGTTGTTGGAAGTCCCTTGCAGAGAAATTGAGCCATGCTGCCTCTATAGCCGTCCATGACGGTGAAAGTGTTGCTGGTGTAGGATTTTGCGCACGAACTGACCCCTCGAATATTTCCTATAAATGGTCGGGCGACGTCGGTGGCTAACTCATTTGCTCGAATTGTATAGAACGCACTTCGAACCAATCGCGAACCATTGTGGCGCGGTGACGTGGTGCTGTCATCCATAAGATTTCCATCGCTGTTCAGGCTGCTAATGGTGTCCAAAACCCAGGACACAGTCCATTCCATGTAAATACAGCTCACACCATTAAGGAGCCACCACCAACACGCTCAGAGTCTTGTTGGCAACTGCGGTCAAGGGTTTACCCGGGCCTGCGCCAGACTCGAACCCTGTCATCAGCTCTTACCAACTAGAATCGGGACTCAACAGACCGAACCATAATTTCCACTCGTCTAGGGTCCGACCGATACGTTCACGAGTCCAGAAGAGGCGATGCCGTGCTGTTAGCAAAGACATTTGCGGCAGTCTTCTGCTGACATAGCCCGTTAAAGCCAAATTTCTCCACACTGTCCTAACGGATACGTTCTTCGTACGCCCCACATTCATTCCTGCGGTTATTTCACGCAGTATTGCTTGTCTGTTAGCACCGACGTCTCAAACGGTGCTGTTCTCGGTCGTTAAGTGGAGGTCATCGGCCACTCTGTCGTCCATTGTGAGAGATAATGCCTGAAAAGTGGTATTGGCGGCACACTCTTGACACTGTGGAGCACGAAATACTGAATTCCTTAATGATTTCCAAAATGGAATGTCCCACACATCTAGCTTCCAACTTACATTCCGCGTTCAAAGCCTGTTATTTCCGGTTGCGTGGCCATAATGATGTCTGAAGCCTTTCCACATGAATCACCTGCGTACAAATTAGAGTTCCGCCAGTGCACTGCCCTTTTATACCTCGTGTGCGTGATATTACCGCCATCTGTAGGAGTGCAGATCGCTACCCCATGAGTTTTCATCTGCAGTGACGACATTATATCTTTGACAGAGGACACTTCCAAAGTTAATCTTATCTTTGACGAGGATTATCTCTGGCGACCATATTCCACAGTATGTTTGTCGTTCTCTGACATGACCCACCAGGGTAGCCGAGAGCGCTAACGCGCTGCTTCCTAGACTCGGGTAGGCGCGCCGGCCTCGGATCGAATCCGCCCGGCGGATTAACGACGAGGGTCGGTATGCCGGCCATCCTGGATGTGGTTTTTAGGCGGTTTTCAACATCCCGCTAGGTGAATACCGGTCTGGTCCCCACGTTATGTCTCGGTTACAAGCGTCGCACACATTTGAAACACGTCCGCACTATTTCACGATTTATTCTAGACGCATACAGTTGGTGTACACTGATTCCATCCTGGAGGGGTACGGGTTGGCGGCAGGAAGGGCATCTGGCCATCCCTAAAACTACCATTGCCAAATCCGTTGCAACCACGCCGACCCTGCGATCGCTGCGGGACTATGGCGTAAGCGAAAGAAGAAGAAGTTTGTCGTTCTCTGACATCGGCTGCGTCACTCAACAATACTCAAAAAGGTCAGGAGCAGCTCTGAAGAAATGTTAGGAGCGAAATGGATTCATGGACCACAACCATACAAGCCGTAAGATTCACCAGCAGTTGAGACGACGGTCGTGGAAGCCTTCACTGTACGAACAAAAGAAGCTCGACGACTGCAGGTGACATCAGTTTTTTTTTTTTTTTTTTTTTTTTTTGCAACTGTTGTTGTTGTGGTCTTCAGTCCTGACCCTGGTTTGATGCAGCTCTCCATGCTGTGCAAGCTTCTTCATCTCCCAGTACCTACTGCAACCTACAAATTTTTGAATCTGCTTAGTGTATTCATCTCTTGGTCTCCCTCTACGATTTTTACCCTCCACGGTGCCCTCCAATACTAAAGTGGTGATCCCTTGATGCCTCAGAACATGTTCTACCAACCGATCCCTTCTTCTTGTCAAGTTCTGCCACAAACTTCTCTTTTCCCCAATTCTATTCAATACCTCCTCATTAGTTATGTGATCTACCTATCTAATCCTCAGCATTCTTCTGTAGCACCACATTTCGAAAGCTTCTATTCTCTTCTTGTCCAAACTATTTATCGTCCATGTTTCACTTTCATACATGGCTACACTCCATACAAATACTTTCAGAAGTGACTTCCTGACACTTAAATCTATATTCGATGTTAACGAATTTCTCTTCTTCAGAAACGCTTTCCTTCCCATTGCCAGTCTACATTTTATATCCTCTCTAGTTCGACCATCATCAGTTACTTTGATCCCCAAATAGCAAAACTCATTTACTACTTTAAGTGTCTCATTTCCTAATCTAATTCCCTCAGCATCACCCGATTTAATTCGACTGTATTATATTATCCTCGTTTTGCTTTCGTTGATGTTCATCTTATATCGTCCTTTCAAGACAGTGTCCATTCCGTTCAACTGGCCTTCCAAGTCCTTTGCTATCTGTGACAGAATTACAATGTCATCGGCGAACCTTAAAGTTTTTATTTCTTCTCCATGGATTTTAATACCTACTCAGAATTTGCTTTTCTTTCCTTTACTGCTTGCTCAATATACAGATTGAACAACATCGGGGAGAGGCTACAACCCTGTCTCACTCCCTTCCCAACCACTGCTTCCCTTTCATGTCCCTCGACTCTTATAACTGCCATCTGGTTTCTGTACAATTTGTAAATAGCCTTTCGCTCCCTGTATTTTACCGCTGCCACCTTCAGAATTTCAAAGAGAGAATTCCAATCAACATTGTCAAACGCTTTCTTTAAGTCTCCAGATGCTAGAAACTTAGGTTTGCTTTCCCTTAATCCACCGTAGGTTCAGTATTGCCTCACGTGTTCCAATATTTCTGCGGAATCCAAACTGATCTTCCCCGAGGTTGGCTTCTACTAGTTTTTCCATTCGTCTGTAATGAATTTGCGTTAGTATTTTGCAGCTGTGGCTTATTAAACTGATTGTTCGGTAATTTTCACATCTGTCAACACCTGGTTTCTTTGGGATTAAGAACAAAAAAAAAGGGAACATTTCAAGGGCCATTTTATGAAATCGTGAGAACAATGTCGAACAAGGTAAGAGCATTTTATCGCGTAAAAACTTGAGAGACCAAGTTTCGGACACCAACCCCCCCTGCGGTTCCAGACTAGCGCCGCCGCACGATATCGTCGGAAGTGCTGAAGGGGAACGTGGGTTGACGCCAAGTTTAGATTAGGGGTTCGCGGCGGGTGAGGCGCCTGGCGCAGCGCCCTAAATCAGCGGCGACTGACGCGCCCTTTTAATTGGCCCCTAAATCAACTGGCCGCCCTCCGCCCTAAATCAGGATCGCACGGCGACCGCCAGATGCCGCGACCCGGCCGCAGCGCGCCTCAGCGCAGCGCTGGCAGGAGACAGCGGCAGTGATGCGCGGCGCGCCGCCGGCCCCGGGCAAATCCGCAAATTACTGTGACACGCGCAGAGCCCAGGCCACCGGCAAAAATGTATCTGCGGTCGTGAATCGTCCACCTGACGATGGATCTTCCTCCATTCGTCACCTCGAGTGCCGTAAATCTCACTAGATGTTTCAAATGGTTAATAAAAATGCCATAACAGTCTGCGTCGTTTGTTTACATCCCAGACCACCTGTCGGAGAAACAGAAGTGGAGAGGTCCTCTGCTCCTGGCCCTCTCTAGCCCCTGAGCTTGCAACAGCTTAAAACCTGTATCGATAATGCTTATCTTGTCACGTCGCGCAGGATCGGAGAATTATACAAATGTAAACAGTTCTGACTTAGTTACATTTTAGAGTGCACATCTTGTCTAGACTGCTTCCGTGACTGCCAGTTTAAAATGTAAATAAAAAGTGTACGATGTAATCAATTACATTTTAAGACTTTTAAATTTTTTTTATTTATTACACGCTTTGGATGCATTGTTCCAGCATCAAGTGGCAGTTCCGGTATTCAGCTGATGTACATTGTTCCTGGGAATCCCAGTAGGAGAACTCGGGACAGAACGGGATAGCAGGGCACAATGGGAAATTGCTCTTTTCTAGGCTGGACAGTGTTGCAACCTGTTGTATGGGCATGTAACTATTTTTCCGAATGGAAGGGAAAAGAGGGCAGCCATTCTGATTTAGTTTGAAGTGCGAGATCTAAGTGAATTGTTGTCTGTCACGTTACCGCTTGCGTTGTTCTACCGTTTGGTGAATTTCAACGACAGGTAAGCTATTAATTGTTAATTGTATACGCTAAAATGACACATTTCCTTACAGTGGATGGCATTTGCTATACTTTAGTTATTTAATGCTTTTAAATACGTCAGTTATTATACTCCATAGAAGTTGTTAACCTCAAAAGTGCTCTTGGGGCGGAACGGACGGGACAGAATGGGATAGTGTCCCGTACTGCCCCGTCATATTTTGATGTAAGTAGAAAGCAAACCCAGCCTGGATCTTTATGGATGCCAGACTCTCCCAACCAGCTATGTTCACCGAACAACTCAGCTTTCCAGATATCGCCCGAGGCTGTCATTCCAATCCCAATAATCTGTCAAAATACTCGGCGGAGTACAAGACGAAAAGGAAAAACCGTCGTATTAACAGGTTATCCTTATAAGAAGTAATTTCAGAATGCTGTCGCACGTAAAGTAGGCCTACAGAAAGGAGGAGGGTGCACAAATATAAAGAATGTCAGGACGGAGACGTCAGGTGCAATGCCACTTAATGCAAAAATATCGAATTGTACACCAAAAAAAAAAAAAAGCACGGGGCATCAAAGACCTTAAGAAAGTTAAAAGGAAGAAGATTATGGAGAAGAGAGAATCAAAGAGGGAGGATGCTGAGTGTCTCTACTGTCGGGACTTCCACTCCGTTTCTACTGAGGGCTGGGTCGCATGCCAGAGTGGGCACACAATTCATGTGCTGGCATAGACAGTGAAGATGAAGAGGAAATACTGATTTTTGACTATTGTCGAAAAGGCTAGTAGTTAGTGGTTTGGTGGTTATTAAGCATTGTACATTTTTCATAATGACATTAAAATATTTTCTTATTTTGAAGAATGACTTTTTAATTGTTTAAATTACACATTCCTTAGTCTAAATTGCCTGTTATACAACACTTTGTCATAGTTTAATACGATATTCGTAATTCAATTCAACGTTTATGCAATAATTTAACAAAAAATACCGTATACCCATTCTGCCCCGTGGTTGGGGCGGAACGGGAAATATGCAAGACTTTCTTTGAAAAATTGTAAAAAATGCAAAATGTATTGTTTTAAGTGATTTTAAAATAAGGTGCGTTAGGTTACACTACAAGGTGTTTTCTATCACTTTAAGAAGTGTTTCCTTGCGTTCCCTTATTTCATAGAAATTATTAAACATTAAGTATCCCGTTCCGCCCCGAGTTCCCCTGTGTGAAGTTTTTTATCACTGTGATTGCAGAATGGTTTTGTGGATTAAGCACACGATATACTTAGGAACGCATGAAATGTATTCGCAGTTGAGAATATCGACGACCGTCAGCTGTAGATTGAATGGTGACATTGTAAATCTGTGCCGTATCGGGACGCGAACCCGGATTTCCCACATATCTCTACCACTTGCAACAGGCGGCAAATCCGTGTGTCTGGCACGGGTTCTCACTGCCATCATTACATTCTACAGCTGACGGTTGTTCGTATTCCCAACTTGCATTTCATAACGGCTGTAGTCATCGCAGTGCCTGTTCCGTCGGACATGCGTGGATGTCCCAAGGAACATTGCATTATGCTTTTGAACAACACGGGCACTGTCATATCGTATATATTCGCCGATACCGGGCAAGCGACTTTCAGTTAAAATGTCTCCCGTGTACGGTATACACAATGACTGTACGAATGCAGGCTGCAGACACATGGCTGAAAATAGACGGAAGTATGGGTCTGGCCTTGGACCCGATAGCTTGATGGGGGAGAGCCCAGCGGTCGCGGCACGGTAGCTCAGCGTGTTCGGTCAGAGGGCTGACTGCCCTCTGAACTAAAAATATATAATAAATTTTAAAAAAACTGAGTGAAGAAATCAACTATGAATTTGAATGGGTGTCATGTGACGTCCGCCCAGACCAGATTCAACGAACAGTAACGAACAAGATAGAGGAATATGGATAACGCGATAACGGAGAAATCCGGGTTCCGGCCCAGTCTGGCACACATTTTCCTGGCGTCATTCCATTCTATAGCTGGTAGTTGTCCATATTCGCAATTGCGAACACATTTGAGATATTTATTCTGCCAACCGCATTCTGCCTCGGTTTATCAGGGCACCATGAGTGCCATGGAATACAGAGTCCTGTGAATTTTCTTTGGTACGCAGAACAATGAACTTACATATTCCGCCATCCTACATGATAATGCCCCAATAAATTGTGGCAAAACGCATCTGCCGAAACAAATTGTTCCTTTATTAGCTTGCAGCCAGACAGTCCTCATCTAAAAATAATTGATAAATATGAATAGCAACTGACAATTGCCAGACCAACAACGTTAAAGATGTTACATGTTTTTTCCGTCTTATGATGTGCAATTACTATCATGAAGCTATACATCAGGGTATATCTTTTAATACTTTTGTAAATAATTTCTCCAGAGTGAGAATTATTGAACTATATGAAATAAAATCATCTGAATGGTTTGCGTTACGACCTTTAAGCTGCACAGTTGCCGCAGGAATGGGAATTAATATATGAATACGCTTTAGTCC
Organism: Schistocerca cancellata; assembly: GCF_023864275.1. Taxonomy (NCBI): domain Eukaryota; kingdom Metazoa; phylum Arthropoda; class Insecta; order Orthoptera; family Acrididae; genus Schistocerca; species Schistocerca cancellata. The sequence goes on along the minus strand of NC_064634.1, from coordinate 87,011,899 downwards.
AACTTTCATTTGGAGGGTTTCGTCAATAAGCAAAATTGACGCATTTGGGGGACTGAGAATCCGTATTTCGCGATCGAGGAGTCTCTTCTCCCTCAGCGGGGGACTGTGGTGTGCAATGTCTAGTCACTGAATAGTCGATGCGATATTCCTTGATGGCACCGTGGCTGCCGAACGGTGCGTGAAGGCTTTGGAGGATGATTTCATCCCCATTATCAAAAGTGACCCTGATTTAGAAAAGATGTGGTTCATACTAGACGGAGCTCGACCCCATAGAAGTAGGATAATGTTTCATGCCATGGAGGAGCATTTTTGGGACCGCATTCTCGCTCTGGGGTACCCAGAGGCCACTGGCATGGGCCTCGATAGGCCGCCATATACTCCGGATCTGAACACATGCGTCTACTTTTTGTGGGACAACATTAAAGACAAGGTGTACAACAATGGGAGAGAAAAGATTCTATATTGTTGTATTGTTCAAGTGATGGTATTGTAGAGAGGTATCAGGGACTGTAAAGATCAGTTACACGGTAAAGGAGACAGAGTGTGTGGAAATACGAGAGTCACTCCACAAGAAATGCACACTATTTTTTTTAAAGTTTTTTTTAAGTTTTACAGTGTGTAGATACATCCATTATGAACAATATTTTCATTTCTCCATATAATTTCCATCCCTCTCAACTGCATTACGCCATCTTGGAACCAGGGCCTGTACAACCGCACGGTAAAATTCTGGACCAACCTGTTGGAGCCACTGTTTGGCAGCGTGCACAAGGGAGTCATCATCTTCAAACCTTGTTCGCTGTATACCGTCTTTCTTGTCCCTTTGTGAGCCACTGTCAACATCCTGGGAGCCGGCCGGAGTGGCCGAGCGGTTAAAGGCGCTACAGTCTAGAACCGCACGACCGCTACGGTCGCAGGTTCGAATCCTGCCTCGGGCATGGATGTGTGTGATGTCCTTAGGTTAGTTAGGTTTAAGTAGTTCTAAGTTCTAGGGGACTTATGACCACAGCAGTTGAGTCCCATAGTGCTCAGAGCCATTTGAACCATTTGAACCATCCTGGGAACCCACCTGGCCCAAACCTGTTTTAACGCCATCACTTTCAGTATTCTGCAAACACTTCCTTCCTCTATCCCAACGTAGAGTGACAATTCGTTCACTGTGATGCGTCTGTCAGCAGTCACCAATTCGTTAACTCTCTGCATATTGTCTGGAGTGTGTGCAGTACGTGGCCTGCTGCTGCGAGGACAATGCTCAATACTGCCGTGCCCGCTTTCATCACGTACCCTGCTTGCCCACCGATTAAATGTACTGCGATCGACAGCAACATCTCCATACACATTTTTCAACCTCTTGTGGATGCTTCCCACTGTCTCGTTTTCACAGCACAGGAAATCTGTGACAGCACGTTGTTTCTGACGATCGCCAAGTGTAGCAACCATTTGGAGACATGCTGTGACGGCGCCACTCACGGGAACAGGTTGAACTAAGTTTGAAAAGAAGCGGGATAGATGTGTCTACACACTGTAAAACTTTCACACTGAAAACTGTATTTTTACAAAAATAGTGTGCATTTCTTTTGGAGTGACCATCTTATCTGCGCTTGTGTGCACATAGTAATCACAACTGGACATATGATGTAATGATTACAAGATCTAACGTCACAGACCTAACGTACGCAAGCATTCATCACCAACTCCGAGCTCCGTGAGTTTTTCTGAGAGTGATTGAGGTGAAGTCACCGTCTTACCTTTCATTCTTTCCACAAAAACCAATGGCTGTTTTATACTTTGCACCTTGTTCTCTTGAAACTGGCTACTCAGCAAAGGACTGTGGGGTTCACCCCAAGTCAAATTTGGGAAGGAAGTGCTATTTTTTGTGGCCAGAGTTCACTATCGCATCACAAGGACTTTTTCTTATGGTCATATGGATTAAAATGAGCAAAAGACACGAAACGGATACCTAGCAGGAACAGGGATTTGCGGGCAGAAAGAAAGTGAGCCGCGCGGCGTTAGCAGAGTGGTCTAAGGCGCTGCAGTCATGGACTGCGCCGCTGGTCCCGGCGGAGGTTCGAGTCCTCTCTCGGGCATGGGTGTGTGTGTTTGTCCTTAGGATAATTTAGGTTAAGTAGTGTGTGAGCGTAGGGACTGATGACCTTAGCAGTTAAGTCCCGAAGATTTCATACACATTTGAACATTTTTTTTTTTTGAAAGAAAATGAACTTGATATTCCGCCAACGTGTAGAAGAAAATCCAAGACCGGGCGTACATGTGCGGCAACTCACACAGTCGACAAAGCGAGAGATGAGCTGCAGATATCCCTGAGCCCTGCTGCTGCCTGATTCCGCTGCGGCTCACAGCTCGGCGCCTTCCGCTGCACCGCCGCCTCGAGTTCAGCCAACACCGACTCAAAGGAAGGCCTCGGCGCTTGCTCGTGACGTCACGTCAGCTAGGCACGGCGAACGCCAGGTCTGTTGCAGGCATACTCATAATGGTGGTGTCTCCCTCTCTGACACAGGAAATTGCGAAACTATTGGCGGTAGTTGACCAACACACATTGTTCTGAGAGATTTCTGCAATCAATTAATTGTGAAATTCATTACACTTCTTAACAAATAGTGTACTCCTGAACTTAAATTTCCACCTGTTTTAAGGACTGACATACAAAAACAACTTCATGGTCCAGCAGCAACAGAATTCGTGCTTCTTTACCTTATTTGTAAATCTAAATCTGAGGTAGTTACGTTTGTACTGCGTTGCTTTTACAAGAAACTGTGAACATATTGGTGCTCTTCTTTAGGTATCTTGGTTGATTATCTACATTTACATCTACATTTATACTCCGCAAGCCACCCAACGGTGTGTGGCGGAGGGGTGAGGAGCACTGAATGTTAATGAAATATCTTGCGATTGTACACGTTGGAGGAGGGGGACAGAAAAAGGGGCAAAAGAGAGATACTTGTTTTATTAAATAAATTTTTTTTTATCTTATAAAGTTTCTCCTTTCAGTTGCAAGAGGGGAATATTTATCTTTTCTAATGTGCATATTTAAAAGAGTTTCAGCTCAGCAGTATTTTCCATCTATGAAGCTATTTTGTTTCCTGTTTAGAATTCCTTTCGCTGAAAACGACTGTAATCTAATGACTGGCAACAGTTGGACATTTACACATGTAAATTAGTTCACATTTCCAGTGACGATGTCAAACTAAAATAAATAAATAAATAAATAAAAGAAACGAGTTAATTGTAAGGGGGTTGGGGTAAGTTTCGGTAACAGAATGGATCAAGTAAATATAGTTACTTGAATGTAAAATTTCCGAAGCTTGCAATGGGGCAAAGCATCTTCTCATATTGATCTACGTTTGTTTCGACAGGATTCAGTAATACAGAACTATGATCTTCATTTGTAGCTTTACGATAGTAAGAAAATCTTTCATCTAAATAAAACTGCAGAATCCAAAACAATACCAAACATTTCGTCGAAAAATATGAGATTTATAGTGATAAGCACGCCCAGGCGTTTCTGCCTGCAACAGACCTGGCGTTCCTGCCTGCAACAGACCTGGCGTTCGCCGTGCCTAGCTGACGTGACGTCACCAACAAGCGCCGAGGCCTTCCTTTCAGTCGGTATTGGTTCAGCCCACACGCCGCTGCGCCAATCAATCGACATTCCGAGGGCACAAATGCCGTCCACGAATGCGCCAAATCCAGTCCGCGATGTGCAAACCTAAAGCCGCAAGCTGAACGACGCCCAGTCGAAGTATCTGATAGCTGTTAAGGGACCCGTACCTGTCTATGGCATTGGATCACGCGAAGCGTAAATTGAGTAAATATAGGTCGATGGTTAGATACGTCGCTGTTACTGTTCTACTGACTATCTTGAAGTGTTCACCGTTTAGCACTACCCAGGAACCACGAAAAGGATATTTTAAGCTTACGTTCACACTAATTGATGATCTCTACTGATTTCGAAAACATATGGAGACTCATACTCAATCATTCTATAAACACTTGAAAAAAAAAACACTAGAACAACATTCCATAAACTGGAGGCCCGTATGAACGACTCACCCAAATTATCTAGGAATGATTTACGATAGGGCACATCTCTAAAATTGGTTTGGATAAATAAACACACAAAAAAAACGTTATCCAGAAGATTTTAACTTCAGTTATCCAGAAACTCTGCTATACTAACTGGGGAGCATAAGTAGATACGCCAATGAACTTCTGCGAACAGGTGTGGAGCCTCACGTAAATGATATGATGATTTTACCCAGCCTCAGAAACTGTCGTTGTTGTTGTTGTGGTTTTCAGTCCAGAGACTGCTTTGATGCAGCTTTCCATGCTACTCTATCCTGTGCAAGCTTCTTCATCTCCCAGTACCTACTGCAACCAACATCCTCCTGAATCTGGTTAGTGTATTCATCTCCTCGTCTCCCTCTACAATTTTTACCCTCCACGCTGCCCTCCAATACTAAATTGGTAATCCCTCCATGTCTCAGAACATGTCCTACCAACCGATCACTTCTTCTAGTCAACTTGTGCCACAAATTTCTCTTCTCCCCAATTCTATTCAATACCTCCTCATTAGTTATGTGATCTACCCATCTGATCTTCAACATTCTTCTGTAGCCCCACATTTCGACAGCTTCTATTCTCTTCTTTTCCAAACTATGTAACGTATATAACGAAATAATAAGCAACGAGTTGCATAAAAGGAGTTTAATCTCCTTACCGGCGCCCTTCTTCAGAAGGTTATAACTATCGCATTATTTGCGTCAACAATAAGATGCATACAGCAAAATGCCTCGGTCATGTAGTTCATAGTGCCTGTAGGTCCAGACATCATGCCAAAACAGGAGCTCCTGCATGAAGTCTGCACTCGCTTTTCTCTTCTTTACACTCATTTTGTACAGACTACGAACCACATCACCATGGCATTTTGCTGTATGCATCTTATTGTTGACACTCGCAAATAATGCGATAGGTACAATCTTCTGTCGGCTGGGGTGGCCGCGTGGTTCTAGGCGCTACAGTCTGGAACTGCGCGACCGCTACGGTCGCAGGTTCGAATCCTGCCTCGGGCATGGATGTGTGTGATGTCCTTAGGTTAATTAGGTTTAAGTAGTTCTAAGTTCTAGGGGACTGATGACCTCAGAAGTTAAGTCCCATAGTGCTCAGAGCCATTTGAACCATACAATCTTCTGAAGAAGAGCACTAAGTGACTGAAACTTTTTTCTTTTATGCAAGTGGTTCCTTATTATTTCGTTGTATAAGACAGACTGAGCTCAATCCAATCAGACAATAATCGCTATGGGCATAATAACTACTCCACTATACTGACTTCGAATACTGCGACATTATTCCCTCCACTGTTAAGCAGCCCCGTTGAAAGAACTTCCCAAATTAATGAAAATCAACTTCCTATCCAGGAAGATATTCTCAGGTTGACCACAAATCAATCCAGAAATCCGCCCTTGCGACTGGACCATTAGCTTGCTGATAACCAATTCGCTATTATAATTGCGTAGGCTTCCGTGGCCAGAGTCAGTCGACATAAAAGTTTTCTGGGCACGGTACCGCGTCATAATGTAAAAAACTACTGCTGCTGGAGAAAAACCAACGTTTCGGCCACGATAGCAGAGGTCTTCTTCTGGGTCTGACCCAGAAAAAGGCCGCTGGAATCGTGGTCGAAACGTTGGTTTTTCTCCAGCAGCAGTGGTTTTTTACATTATGACGCGGTACCATACCCAGTAAACTTTTATGTCGAAATTGGCTATTGATAGCAAATGGCGTGAAACCTGGACTATGAATTCTCCATATGAAGTGTGACGTTTATAGAGAACCACGGGCTTTGCACTCCCACGGTGCGTGTGGAAGTATATTACAGTGTCGCTACACAGTTTTTAGTGAGATTAGTAAGAAGTTGTAGGTAAGCCGCCACGAAGTATTGCAGTAGCAACCGTCGGACGGTAAGTGCAGTGTGTCGACATGTGGTTTACAATAACGCATACGCAAATGGATTGGGAGATGGGCTGGCCATGCTCAGTGGAAACATGCACCGCGATGCAGTAATAGCCGACGTGGACAGGGTGACATCACCACACCAGCGGAATAGTCTCACTGTGAGTTCTGTGACTAGGGACTGGACAGTAACGCAACAAATGTGACTCTGAGCTTTATGACCAGGTATGCATTTTCAGGCATTTCAGAATAGAAAGTATGAGTTGCGAAATTATTTAATGTCATTGATGCGTTTCAGCTCTATGGGACATCATCAGATTGCGTAAAAATAGCTGGATATTAAACCCATCCCTCATACAGCCATATAAAATGGAAACCGATGGCAACAGTAACTGGATATGTAAACCATCCGTGATAAACATATAAAATGCAAGGTGGACCTTGAACACACCAGCTGGCATCGCCATAACAGTACAAAATAGGGCCATGCTTGCAAAATATACGCTGTATAAGACGCACACATCACTATCTCCGGTTGCAGTGCACACAAATATGTTTTTATGACGGATGAATTACACATCCAGTACTGTTGCATCCATTTTCAACGTTATATGGCTATATATTTTACTTTACTTCTATGGTCACAATTTTTTTGTCGTCAGACTACCGGTTTCGGTCTATAGTGACCATCTTCAGATCTGTTTTATAAGAACATGCCACTACGGCTTCAGTATATTCGGGCATGTTTTTAAAAAACAGGTGTGAAGACGGTCATTGTAGACCGAAATCGGTAGTCTGATGACAAAAAATTTGTGACCATAGACGTAAAGAAAATTTATTCTATATTCGGGTCGCTGTTCAATTCGCGACTATATAGCGGCTTGTGATAGGTCTTTATGACGGACTGATCTCACATCCAGCTACTTATCCCATGAGGCCCAGAAAGAGTAAAATGCTTCTTTGGCATTAAATAGTTTCGCATCCAAGACTGTTCCTATTGTGAAATAATTCTAAACTGGTTGCTGTAGCACCCTGCCACAATGGCCAGGAGAAGTCTTGAGGCAGATTCCTTTTGGCGTCCAGATCCCCGACAGACGACGAATCGACCCGCCAGCTGCAGCTATGAGTACGAGAGTGCAGCCTCCGCCTGCAATGAGTCTCCTTCAGGGACTGGGTGCCACAGCGCAGCAGAGCCACCGTCAGCGCCTGTCGTTGCAGGACTGCTGCGAAGGGGTGTCATTCCTTGTATGACGGTCTGCACTCGCCTCCGTGGCAAATCAGTGCTTGTCCTGAGTCGCCGAGAGGACTCCATTGGCCTCCGTAGTGAATGAGTGTCCTGAGCTGAGCAAGCGTTCCACAGAGGAACGCCGTCCCAGGAGAAGCAGGGGAACGCAGCTGACGTCAAGGACGCTGGTTACTGCAGGGCCGCCGGCCACCACTCGGCCTGAGATCAGCAGCGCAGGCTGCCTACGCGAGCACCTCCCCACCAGCTACGTGAGCCGCCGCTGCCAGGGTCGCCGGAGTGGGACGTGTCTGCCTCGCATCACTCACGACGTGATATCTACTTCTAGCTGAATAAAACATTTCTCCCGTTTAGCAGTGCGTCTCTGGGCCCATCGAGCCGAACGTCGTCTGCACCGTACAATATGCACTCGAGAGCCAAAACATTATGATCACCTACTTAATAGTTTGTTTTTCCGTCTTTGGAACGAAATACATGACTGATTTTGCATATCACGGTACCGACAGTTTGCTGGCAGGTTTGTTGATGTATGTGTCATTATATGTCTACACACAGGTCGTGTAATTCGAGTAAATAACGGGACGTTGATTTGCGTACATTGTGATGGCGCCCGATACCGACCCAGATGGGATCCATAGGATTTACATTGGACGAATTTGGTCGCCGAGACATCAACATGAATTCACTATAATGCTTCAGAAACCACTGTTCTGATTTAGAGACAAGGTCAGTTATACTGCTTAAAGATGACATCGCCGTCGGGGAAGACATCAAGCACGAAGGGATGTAGGAGGTTCGCAGCTGTCAGCGTGTCTTTTGATTACTGCCGGCCGGTGTGGCCAAGCGGTTAAAGGCGCTACAGTCTGGAACCGCGTGACCGCTACGGTCGCTGGTTCGAATCCTGCCTCGGGCATGGATGCGTGTGATGTCCTTAGGTTAGTTAGGTTTAAGTAGTTCTAAGTTCTAGGGGACTGATGACCTTAGAAGTTAAGTCCCATAATGCTCAGAGCCATTTGAACCACATTTTTGATTACTACCAGACGTCCCATTCACGAGCAGGGGAATGTCTCCCATTACGTAATACTGCTCCCACCAGCCTGCGTCCGTAGCACTCTGCGCGTTTCGAGACGTCGTTCCCCTCGATGACGGCGTTTTTGGAGACGATCATCGACCTAGTGTAGCAAAAATGCCATTCACCTGAAGAGCCGACACGTTTCCACTGATCGACGGTCAAATCCCAATGGTTTCGTGCTCACTTCAATCGTAAATGACGACGTACACTCCGGGAAATGGAAAAAAGAACACATTGACACCGGTGTGTCAGACCCACCATACTTGCTCCGGACACTGCGAGAGGGCTGTACAAGCAATGATCACACGCACGGCACAGCGGACACACCAGGAACCGCGGTGTTGGCCGTCGAATGGCGCTAGCTGCGCAGCATTTGTGCACCGCCGCCGTCAGTGTCAGCCAGTTTGCCGAGGCATACGGAGCTCCATCGCAGTCTTTAACACTGGTAGCATGCCGCGACAGCGTGGACGTGAACCGTATGTGCAGTTGACGGACTTTGAGCGAGGTCGTATAGTCGGCATGCGGGATGCCGGGTGGACGTACCGCCGAATTGCTCAACACGTGGGGCGTGAGGTCTCCACAGTACATCGATGTTGTCGCCAGTGGTCGGCGGAAGGTGCACGTGCCCGTCGACCTGGGACCGGACCGCAGCGACGCACGGATGCCCGCCAAGACCGTAGGATCCTACGCAGTGCCGTAGGGGACCGCACTTCCCAGCAAATTAGGGACACTGTTGCTCCTGGGGTATCGGCGAGGACCATTCGCAACCGTCTCCATGAAGCTGGGCTACGGTCCCGCACACCGTTAGGCCGTCTTCCGCTCACGCACCAACATCGTGCAGCTCGCCTCCAGTGGTGTCGCGACAGGCGTGAATGGAGGGACGAATGGAGACGTGTCGTCTTCAGCGATGAGAGTCGCTTCTGCCTTGGTGCCAATGATGGTCGTATGCGTGTTTGGCGCCGTGCAGGTGAGCGCCACAATCAGGACTGCATACGACCGAGGCACACAGGGCCAACACCCGGCATCATGGTGTGGGGGGCGATCTCCTACACTGGCCGTACACCACTGGTGATCGTCGAGGGGACATTGAATAGTGCACGGTACATCCAAACCGTCATCGAACCCATCGTTCTACCATTCTTAGACCGGCAAGGGAACTTGCTGTTCCAACAGGACAATGCACGTCCGCATGTATCCCGTGCCACCCAACGTGCTCTAGAAGGTGTAAGTCAACCACCCTGGCCAGCAAGATCTCCGGATCTGTCCCCCATTGAGCATGTTTGGGACTGGATGAAGCGTCGTCTCACGCGGTCTGCACGTCCAGCACGAACGATGGTCCAACTGAGGCGCCAGGTGGAAATGGCATGGCAAGCCGTTCCACAGGACTACATCCAGCATCTCTACGATCGTCTCCATGGGAGAATAGCAGCCTGCATTGCTGCGAAAGGTGGATATACACTGTACTAGTGCCGACATTGTGCATGCTCTGTTGCCTGTGTCTATGTGCCTGTGGTTCTGTCAGTGTGATCATATGATGTATCTGACCCCAGGAATGTGTCAATAAAGTTTCCCCTTCCTGGGACAATGAATTCACGGTGTTCTTATTTCAATTTCTAGGAGTGTAGTTTCGTCAAAATGTGAGCCACTAGGGTTGGGATGCTGTGAAGCTCCCTGTTTAACAATGTACAATGAACGGCGTGCTGCGAAACACTTGCGCGTGTAGCAACACTGTGCTCCTTAGGCAGAGATCCTACAGATCGTCATCTGTATTACTTTACAGACCACACAAGCCTCCGAACCCCAAGGTTCTGTGAAGAGCCGTGGACGTCCAACCAATTAGCGTCTAGTGACAGTTTCTCTGTTTTTCTGTCTCTTTCCGTAGATGCTCGAGACAGTAGCTCGTGAACATTCGACCAACTTCGCCCTTTTCGAGATACTCGTTCATTGGCTCTGCGTATTAATTAGCTGCTCTTTGTGAAAGTCGGCTATCTCAATGGACTTCCCCATTTGCTGCCCGTGGCTTCGCTAGTGTGACCCCCGTCCGTGTGTGCTCTGCTTTCACACTTTTGTTACCGCGTACGTCCCCGCAACACCACCAGGCGGCATCCGACGTAGCAGTGGGCAGCAGTCATAATGTTATGGCTGATCAGTGTAAATCACAACTGAACAGGACATGAAGTACGAGATATGTAGGAAAAGTAATGAGGCTGAAAATACTGCGAGCGATCGGGGAACGCTGTGTTGTTCTACTTGTCTAGACCGCTGTGTACATCCCTTGCAGATGCTCCGTCTGAGTTTCAATTCCGAACATCCATCACCGATTTTCGTAAACGCCATCTGTGCAGTTGCATTTTTGTTGTATATTACGAAAATGGAATAATGGAATTTAGAGCAACATTATGCAACCAAGTTTTGTGTTAAACTCGGAGAATCCGCGAGTGTCACCTTTTTAAAGTTAAAAAGGCCTTTGGAATACATTCGTTATGAAGAGCACAATTTTCACTGACACAAATCCTTGAGTGAAGTGAACCTCGCTCAGCTAGACCAACTTCAAAAACCGACGAGGATGTCGAACTGGTGCATGCCCTTCTGAGATCAGACCGACATTTAACTATAAGAATGATGGGTGACCTGTTAAACTGAAACAGTCTCATCTTACATCAAACTTTGACCGAATATTTCCACATTTGAAAGGTCTGTGCCAAAATGGTGGCGAAAACCCTTACAGCTGAAGTGAGGGACAATCGAAGAAACGTGTCCGTCTATCTTCATGACAGGATTGCCGATGACCACGAATGGTTCAGTCGTGTTATCACAGGTGATGATGAGTCCTAGGTTTCTGAGTACAATCCCGAGACATGGCAGCAAAGATAGGAGTCGTACGCTGAGACATTTCCTAGACCGGAAAAATTTCGAAGCAACAAAACAAAGAAACACCGATTTGGTTTTTTGGCAGGAGGACTATCGTACATAAGGTATTTATGCATTCTGGCCATACTGTCAACCAAGTGTTTTACAAAGATGTTCATGAAAGGCTCGGGAAAAGGATTAATCAAGTGCGACCGGATATTACAGACAAGTGGATGCTGCAACTTGACAACGCCCAATGTCGCACGGCCACTTCCATTCAGAAATTTTTGACCTCAAAACACATTCCTATTGTTCCACAGCTCTATTCGCCTAATTTGAGACCTTGTGACTTTTTCTTTTTCCAGCAATTGAATAATGTCATAAGGACGTCATTTTAGGACTCTGGAGAACATACAAAAGAATGATCGAAGCAGAAGAAATTATTTAAATTTGTGCTGCGGCCAGAACTCGAACCCGGGTCTTCTTACTTGCTAGGTAGAAATGCTAACCATCACACGACCACAGCACGATGGTCCAACACTGCTGCACGGACTACTCAAGTTGAGTGCCCTCCCCAACAAAAACTTAAATTCGTATCTTCTGCTTATTTTCCTTTACATTGTCACTACTGCCAGGGCTCTCCGACACTGGAATAACACCCTGACGTTGGATGTAATGGGAAAGTCCTGTACCATAGGTGATCTTATAGATCTTACAATTAAATGTTTCCCTGAGACATTTAAGTCTCTTCAAAAGAGTGTCACCGACATGTTAAAGGCCATATCACTTGAAGATTTTCAGCGGTGCTACCAGGACTGGGAACAGGCCCGCTGGCTAGCCGCGCGGTCTAACGCGCTGCTTCCCGAGCGGGAAGGCGTGCCGGTCCCTGGCACGAATCAGCCTGGCGGATTAGTGTCAAGGTCCGGTGTGATGGCCAGCATGTGGATGGTTTTGCGGGCGGTTTTCCATTTACCTCGGCGAATGCTGGCTGGTTCCCCTTATTCCCCCTCAGATACATTGCGTCAGCGACTGCTGCCAAACACCGTTTCCACGTACACGTACGCCATAATTATTCTACCACGCAAATATTAGGGTTACACTCTTGTGATATGAGACATTCCCAGGGGGCCACTGGGGGCCGAACGGCACAGTAACCCTGGGTTTGGTGTGGCGCAGCGATGGGCTGGGTGGCCTGTTGTGGGGTTGTGAACCACTGAGGGCTACGGCGGGACGAAGCCTCTCCGTCGTTTCTAGGTCCCCGGTGTAATACATACAAACGAGACTGGGAACAACAATTCCGCCAGTGTACAGCTAGCGAAGGAAACTACTTTGAAGTTGAAAATAAGCTGTTTGAAAAAAAAACTGGTCAATAAAAATGAGTCACACTACTTTCCTTACACACCTCGTATTTGCATACATTCTGCACATGAGCAGTGCAGCCCAAGCTGTGATTGTGGAGCACGGCGCCAGACTATCCGACACATTGTTGATAAGTGTAAACTGATAGCGTACCGGGGTGATCGGAACGACTTTCTTATGGCTGCACCATCACGCCTTAACTAGATGAGAAGACTGGATGGTTATGATTGGATTTCCCCTATTTAAGACTTTATAAGACGGAAACTAATTACCATACGAGGACAAAACTTGCTAGCATCAATGTCAAGGACATGTGGAAGAGAAATAATGCAGAATCAAATGGTTCAAATGGCTCTGAGCACTGTGGGACTCAACTGCTGAGGTCATTAGTCCCCTAGAACTTAGAACTAGTTAAACCTAACTAACCTAAGGACATCACAAACATCCATGCCGGAGGCAGGATTCGAACCTGCGACCGTAGCGGTCTTGCGGTTCCAGACTGCAGCGCCTTTAACCGCACGGCCACTGCGGCCGGCATGCAGAATCAATTCAACTGAAATACGGTGCATCATACCATTAGCATATCAGTACCATTACTGCTAAAAAAGGGCCTCAATATGGCGCCCGTCAGTGTCCAGAAGGGTCTGAAGGCACAGGGTTGCATTCTGCAAAGCAGAACGAAGGTTTCCATAGGTATGATGGCTACCTCTCTTGATATGCTACGCTTCAGATCAGAACACGTGTGAATGCTCACCCAGTAAACCCTGTCCTTCAGGTAACCCCAGACCAGAAATGGCAGGGATTGAGCTCAGGTCATCGTGCTGGTCAAGTATTTGGAAACTATCGGCTGATAATTAGGTCGTTTACAAATGCGTTTCGGAGAAGTAGGTGAGCTTCACGAGCGATGTGCGGTGGGGCCCCATCTTGCATGAAAACTCTCTCTTGTAGGGAGGGTATGACGTGCTGGCGAGGCACATTGCAGTAACACTGCACGTCTTTGGCCCTTGGGCGCCAACCTGTTCAAAAAAGAATGGGCCATTGATGAACGTAACCGTGAAGCCACACCACGCGATGACACGTTCACCATACAGAGGAAGTTCTTGCACAGTGATTGGAGACGAAGATCCCCACACCTTCCGTACAGTGGACCACGGGAAGATCAACTGTCGTGACACAGCACGCGCACTGCCTGACAATCGGGAAGTGCCCGCAGCGTTATCTGCCATAGCAATAGCGATTCCAGCAACCACGTGTGGTGCATCGGTCGTCGGCCTCTTCCCGCAGCGACACCCAGTTCTCCAATTAATTCGAATTTCATCATCAAGCTCCGCATAGCAGATGGAGAAAGAGCCGGCAATATTCTAAAAGCCAGCTGCAGCATTACTGTTGTTTTGATAACAGAGCTTCACCAATAATGCCCTGCTCCTTTTATCGAAGCTCATGCTGACACGTGAACAAGTGCACTGCGATGGCCAGATGTGTGAGACTATGAATCACGATGACTGATCAAGAAGCTAGTAGCTATAGAACTAGACGGCGGCGCTATGAGGCATTGAAATCGTGCACCGCATACTCTGGACATTAATGCTACCTAGTTTAGTATTCGTACGGTAAATGATAATTAATTGAAACCATCAGCTGCGTACAGGTGTTGTTGACATACCTCGATGGGGACAGCTGAAAATGTGTGCCCCGACCGGGACTCGAACCCGGGATCTCCTGCTTACATTAGATTAGATTAGATTAGATTACATTACATTACATTAATACTAGTTCCATGGATCATGAATACGATATTTCGTAATGATGTGGAACGAGTCAAATTTTCCAATACATGACATAATTAAGTTAATTTAACAACATACTTAAGTTAATATAACAACTTTTTCATTTTTTGTGTTTTTTTATTTTTTTTAATTTTATTTTTTTAAATTTATATCTAAAAATTCCTCTATGGAGTAGAAGGAGTTGTCATCCAGAAATTCTTTTAATTTCTTCTTAAATGCTTGGTGGTTATCTGTCAGACTTTTGATACTATTTGGTAAGTGACCAAAGACTTTAGTGCCAGTATAATTCACCCCTTTCCGTGCAAAAGTTAGATTTAATCTTGAATAGTGAAGATCATCCTTTCTCCTAGTATTGTAGTTATGCACACTGCTATTACTTTTGAATTGGGTTTGGTTGTTAATAACAAATTGCATAAGAGAGTATATATACTGAGAAGCTACTGTGAATATCCCTAGATCCTTAAATAAATGTCTGCAGGATGATCTTGGGTGGACTCCAGCTATTATTCTGATTACACGCTTTTGTGCAATAAATACTTTATTCCTCAGTGATGAATTACCCCAAAATATGATGCCATATGAAAGCAACGAGTGAAAATAGGCGTAGTAAGCTAATTTACTAAGATGTTTATCACCAAAATTTGCAATGACTTTTATTGCATAAGTAGCTGAACTCAAACGTTTCAGCAGATCATCAATGTGTTTCTTCCAATTTAATCTCTCATCAATGGACACACCTAAAAATTTGGAATATTCTACCTTAGCTATATGCTTCTGATTAAGGTCTATATTTATTAATGGCGTCATACCATTCACTGTACGGAACTGTATGTACTGTGTCTTATCAAAATTCAGTGAGAGTCCGTTTACAAGGAACCACTTAGTAATTTTCTGAAAGACAGTATTGACAATTTCGTCAGTTAATTCTTGTTTGTCAGGTGTGATTACTATACTTGTATCATCAGCAAAGAGAACTAACTTTGCCTCTTCATGAATATAAAATGGCAAGTCATTAATATATATTAAGAACAACAAAGGACCCAAGACTGACCCTTGTGGAACCCCATTCTTGATAGTTCCCCAGTTTGAGGAATGTGCTGATCTTTGCATATTATGAGAACTACTTATTTCAACTTTCTGCACTCTTCCAGTTAGGTACGAATTAAACCATTTGTGTACTGTCCCACTCATGCCACAATACTTGAGCTTGTCTAGCAGAATTTCATGATTTACACAATCAAAAGCCTTTGAGAGATCACAAAAAATCCCAATGGATGGTGTTCGGTTATTCAGATAATTCAAAATTTGATTGGTGAAAGCATATATGGCATTTTCTGTTGAAAATCTGAGCCACCGAGAACAGAGATGAATAGCGCGACTGCAAGGACTTCTCCCTTGCACGCTTCCCGAGAGACCCAAATTCCCAACTGTCCACAATCTACATACGTTATGTATCTAATAGATATTTGCCCATCCACTCATTACTCGCGCACACTAAGGTGACGAGTCCCGTAAGAGTTCGGGCAAACTGTGCGCATTCGCACAGACCAAGGTCAATGGCTGGGTAGCCCTTAACTATATACATGAAGATAGTAACTGTTCTGGAAAGAATAGATACCATTGATTACCATGCAGCTTCTCTAGCATAAATGATAATTATTTGAAACCCTCAGCTGCCGACAGGTGTTGTTGATATACCTCGATGGGGACAGCTGAAAATGTGTACAACACTAACTGTCGGCAGCTGAGGGTTTCTATTACCGACAGGTGTTGTTGACATACGTCGATGGGGACGGCTGAAAATGTGTACAACAACACCTGTCGGCAGCTGAGGGTTTCTATTAATTATCATTTATTCTAGAGAAGCTGCACGGTCATCAATGGCATCTGTTCTTTCGAGAACAGTTACTATTTTCGTATATTCTCGTAGGATAGTTAGTTTCCGCGTTGTAACGTGTTAGATAGGGAAAGTCTTACTGTAACCACCCGGTATAACACTTGTTTCTTCGATGTCTTTGTGGCATTTTTCCTTCTATTTTTTTTAATTCATTTCATATGTAGAGCTATAAATAAATCCTCTAGATACCGTATGCTACATTTAATGAAACTCACATGTTCCTCGCACTAAGGAGGAACAAAAAATTTATGATGAAAGAAATGATAGCTGCGGTGGATAGTTATTGCTAGAACTGACATATTACGCGTGTCAGTGCCGCAGGTCCTAAACTACGCATTTATGGCCCGACAGTGTAAACCTTCCTTCTCGATTTCTCTAATGAACAATTCGATTTCCAAGTGCGGCCCGTCTTATTTGGCGAACGATTCTGTGCTAAGCCAGTCGCAAAAGGCTTGCGCATGGCGACGAGCGACGGGGTGCAGTCTAAAGGGAGAATCAGCTGGCAAGTAGACGGGTAGGCCGGTACTCACTCGTTGTTCTCGTGCGGCTGCTTGGGGTAGCGGAGCCGCAGGTTCCGCCGGATGTCGGTCGTCTCGTTGGCTCGCCGGCTGTTACCCAGCTTGGCGGGCAGCAGCATCGCCGTCTCTGCAACGATAAACAAAACACGATGAGTTACGCGCTGTACGACGTTAAAAAAACTTACAATCAGAAAAAACGCCTCTGAATTTTCTCTCGTTCAAAAGTAAGATATGATAAGCCGTATTAATCATAGTCTGACTTTTGCAGCAAGACTTGCATTTTGGCCGGCCGGAGTGGCCGTGCGGTTCTGGGCGCTACAGTCTGGAGCCGAGCGACCGCAACGGTCGCAGGTTCGAATCCTGGCTCGGGCATGGATGTGTGTGATGTTCTTAGGTTAGTTAGGTTTAATTAGTTCTAAGTTCTAGGCGACTGATGACCTTAGAAGTTAAGTCGCATAGTGCTCTGAGCCATTTGAACCATTTGAACTTGCATTTTACTATCCAATCCTTTCCATTAAGAAGCTTTTGCATTGGGTCGAGTCTCATTCATTGCAACAGAGAGAGTCACTGAGTTGAGTGAATACAAAAGAGATGTACCTTAAGCGTTACACGATTTTAAGATTTATCTAACTTCTATGTTAATGAACATTGTAAACATTGAATCAAACAACATGTTTACGTTGCCATTCACTGTTTATTTACCTCCTCGATGCATTTCGAAGGTTTAAACCTCCATCAGGTGAATTTACATTTGAAACTTCCTGGCAGATCACAACTGTATGCCGGACGGAGACTCGAACTCGCGACCTTTGCCTTTCGCGGGCAAGTCCTCTACCAACTGAGCTACCCAAGCACGACTCACGCCCCGTCCTCACAGCCTTACTTCTGCCAGTACCTCGTCTCCTACCTTCCAAACTTTACAGAAACTCTCATGCGAAACTTGCAGAACTTGCACTCCTGAAAGAAAGGCTATTGCACTTTCCCGCTAAAGACAAACGTCCCGAGTTCGAGTCTCGGTCTGGCACACAGTCTTAATCTGCCAGGAAGTTCAAAATGGTTCAAATGGCTCTGAGCACTATGGGACTTAACATCTGAGGTCATCAGTTCCCTAGAACTTAGAACTACTTAAACGTAACTAACCTATGGACAGCACACAACACCCAGTCATCACGAGGCAGAGAAAATCCCTGACCCCGCCGGGAATCGAACCCAGGAACCCGGGCGTGGGAAGCGAGAACGCTACCGCACGACCACCAGCTGCGGACAGTGGGAAAGACTTAAAGGAAGAAGGAACATAAGGATTAAGCTGTCAAATTTGTACGAAGTTGTTTTTCCGTCTCCAAAAAGGGAGCGAGTATGATATGGGGTGTGTGACTGCTTTTCTGGACAGCAAATCTAAGTGTTGCGCTCTACCAAATCGATGTTTCGGTAGTTTTGGTACACTACATCAATGACGTAGTAAATGGTAGGATTATGGGTAGTATTGGTAGCATTGGTAGGGACAGAATTATAAATTAATCTCGAAGAGAGAAACTGTTTCTTTGGTTATTTGTTTTTAATATAATTAGAACTGCACTTCATTCAGTGTTAGTCCTTTTGTGCACTTTATATCCTTATCGATTATAAATTGCATTTCTTAAGTAATAAGAATTACTTGATCGTGTGCTTTTATGTAACGAAAGCAGTTTAAAAGAACAAACATAAAAATATAAAAATAAAAAATAAAAATAAAAAAATAAAAAAATATATAATTGCTGTTATTTCGTACTTAATAGAACGTTCTTCATCGTGGTCAATGTTATTACTGACAAATGCAAAAAATTGTTTATCAATAACAGGAACATTATTTATGTACGATCGACAAAGTATTGAAACGATGTTTGATATATATTTTTCTTTATTTTTCTTTTTTTACGAAATCGCGTTTTTTAGCGCTGTATGAGAAACCTGCACAGTTCTCTTCATTTTTACTGCAACATCCTTCTATTTCACGCAACAAATCAAAAATTTTCGAATAAAACCTCAAGTAAAAGTTGACAATTTCAGTATGGCTGCGAACGCTGTTTACTTTTAAGCAACTGTGAGGAGGATAACTGTGTAGAACAAAAATGTTCGCTGCCGAGGTGGCCGAGCGGTTCTAGTCGCTACAGTCTGGAACCGCGCGACCGCTACGGTCGCAGGTTAGAATCCTGCCTCGGGCATGGATGTGTGTGACGTCCTTAGGTTAGTTAGGTTTAAGTAGTTCTAAGTTCCAGGGGACTGATGACGTCAGAATTTAAATCCCATAGTGCTCAGAGCCATTTGAACCAAAAATGTTCCGTACGTTACCCGGAACTTTATACGGGGTGGATAAAAATTGTGTCACGAAATTTTAACCCTGGATAGCTGATGCTAGTAGGAACCAAAATTAATAATGTTGTGTAGGTCTACAACGCACTCCGATTGGCTGTGGGAATGCCCTGTTGCCGGACGGTCTGGACAACGCATGACCGCAAATGCTTTGCCTAGCGGAGATATCGCTGTTCTTCAAACCAATACTGGGCCGCCTTGCTTACTAAATCGCAGGTGACGTGTGTGTGCTCTGAAGCGAATCTTACACGTGAATGCCTCTGGCGTCAGGCAGAGACAAACAGCAAGACCTATTCGTATCACGTAGGGGCCGTTACGCGCAAGGGACTTTTGTATGTGTGACCCGACAGCCAGAGCGCTGCCCATCAACAGACGAAAGGTGCGTTGTCGACCTACACAACACTAGTAATTTTGGTTCCTACTGGCTCCAGCTATTCAAGGTTAAGGTTTCGTGACACAATTTTTCTCCACCCTGAATATTCCCAATCAGTCTGTAAATGGTTCACCGCTTCTGGTTTTTATGGGAATCTTGTAAGACACTGAACGCATAGGCCTACGTAAAGAAAGCGATCGTTCTGAGGTAATTTCCGATAGGTATGCAACACACAAAATTATTTTCAGTCGTCAGTCTTTTGACGAAGTTGATGCGGCCCATCACGAATTCCTCTCTCGTGCCAACCGTTTCATCTCAGAGTAGCACTTGCAACCTTCATCCTTAATTATTTGCTGGATGTATTCCAGTCACTGTCTTCTTTTACAGTTTTTATCCTCCAGTACCCTGGAAGTTATTCGCTGATATCTTAACAGATATCCTAGCATCCTGTACTGTATTCCTATCCTTGCGTATTCTGCGGATTACGTCTTCATTCCTTACCTTATCAGTCTATCTAATTGTCAACATTCTTCTGTGCACCATATCTCAAATGCTTCTATTCTTTCTTGCTTTTCACACATTCCCGGTCTCACTACCATATATTGCTGTGATGTAAAAGTACATTCCCAGAAATTTGTTCCTCAAATTGAGTCCTGTGTTTGATACTGGTAGACTTCTCTTGGCGAGGAATGCCCTCTTTGGTAGGGCTAGTATGCATTTTATGTCCTCCTTGCTCCGTCCGTCATCGGTTGTTTTGCTGCTTAGATAATAGAATTCCTTAACTTCTTCTACTTCCTGATCACCGATTCTGATGTCAGGTTTCTCGCTTTTCCCATTCTGCTACTTATCATTACTTTCGGCTTCCTTCGATTTACTCTCAATCCATATTCTGTACTTATTGAACTGTTCATTCCATTCAGCAGATTTGGTAATTCTTCTTCACCTTCACTGAGCATAGCAGTGTCATCAGTGAATCTTAACACTGGTATCATTTCACTTTGAATTTTAATCCTACTCTTGAACCTTTCTTTTATTGCCATCATTGCTTCTTCGATGTACAGATTGAAAAGTAGGGGCTACTGACCACATCCCTGTCTTGCATTCCTTTTGATCCGAGCACGTCGTTCTCGGTCGTTATTGTTCCCTCTTGGTTCATGTACATATTGTACATTACTCGTTTTCCTACAGCTTACCCCTATTTTTCTCATAATTTCGCAAAGTCCAACGCTTTTTGCATGTCGACAAATCCTATGAACGTGTCTGGATTTTTCTTTAGTCTTGCCTCCATCGTCAACCGCAGCGTCAGAATTGCCTCTCTGGTGACTTTAGCTATCCTAAAGCGAAGTGATCGTCAGGTAACGTACAGTTAACACGGGTACGACCTTAAGCGACCGAAACTACTGTAGTATTCGTTTGCTTGCGATAATCTACGGAAACCTATGGCAGTTTTTCAACTCTGCTTGTGAGGAAAACGGTAAATTATCATTATCAGTCGGTGGCGTAGAATCCGATGCGCAATCTGATACAAGTGTTTGGTAGTGGTCGAGGAGGAGGGCATTAGTGTTTAATGTCCCGTCGGCAACGAGGTTATTAGAGACGGAGCGAAGGCTCGGTTTAGAAAGGATGGGGAAGGAAATCGGCCGTGCCCTGACAAAGCAACCATTCCGGCATTTACCTAAAGCGATTTAGGGAAATCACGGAAAACCTAAATCTGGTTGGCCGGAATGTGAGTGCAGTGTGCTAACCACTGTGCCATTTCGCTCGGTTTGGTAGTGATGTGTTAATGCGTAACAGTAGCGTTTGCTCGTGCAGGTGCTGGGAGAAATTGCGCAGTACTCCCAGGTCGCAGTCTGCTTTATTGATATGAGCTCTCGAAAACAGATAGGCTGTTATCCCTTGTGGTCGCGGTGTCAATTCGCCTGAAGGCGCGGGCGTTCCGACCGCTTTGTGTGGACTCTGCGTGGGATGCAGGGTACGGCAGAGTGTGTGTGGACGCACTGCCGGCGCCCTCAGGGGCCGCCACCAGCCGGCGGCCATAACGGCTGGAGCGGCACAGAAAACTGACGCCAGCGAAGAGGTTACAGTGATCGGCCGCCAGGGGGTAGGCCCCGCAGCTCTGTGGCATAGCACTCATTGTATAACAGCAGCTGACAGCGCGAAGAGAACGCCTCGCGTTCCAGGCAGACCGTTGTCAAAGTATTCCTAGCGCGGAACTGGATGATGGTTCAACGCCCGTCTCAGTTATTGATAGAACTTTCAATTACTGCGGAAGTTCTGCGTAATGGCCATTAACCCTTCCGGACGCAACCGCGGCGGCCATACAGTCGCGCCGGCCTACGAGCGTACGGACGTCTTTGCCTGTCTGTCATGTGTATCTGCCGCCGTATCGGTAACGATTCCTCCCTTCTGTCACTGAGTGTTGCTGAAACCTGTTACGAACACTTCCTGCATCTGTTTGCGCTCTCAGGAGGTCTTGTATACATTCTATCTAAGGGAACTAAATTCGATACTTGCACTTTTGTTTTCGTGTTTGGAGAGAATAACGCGTTCGAAAGGTTTGAGTGACGATGAAATTAGAGAAATACTGGTAAATTAAAACTCAGCTGCGGCAACTGATAGTGATCTCGAAGGCCACGAAGTCTACAAGATATTAGCATGACAAAGTGAGGATTCATCGAGTGACGTTGAAATTATTCACGAACTGGAATCTTCACAGGCGAGAAAGAAGCAAGAAGTCGGAAACAGTGGGTACAGATGGATGACAGACGCCGTGTTTCCACTTCAGGATTATACTTTTTCTAAGGATAATTCTGGAATGAATCCTCATTGTGGACTAAGTGAGGAACCTAATGGTTCAAGTGGTTCTGAGCACTATTGGACTTAATATTTGAGGTCATCAGTCCCCTAGAACTTACAACTACTTAAACCTAACTAACCTAGGGTCATCACACACATCCATGCCCGAGGCGACCGTAGCGGTCGCTCGGTTCCAGACTGAAGCGCTTAGAACCGCTCGGCCACACCGGCCGGCGAGGAACCTAATGAAAGCGAAATTTTTGAGCTTATATTTGATATTTAACTGATGGAATACATTGCCAGGAAACCAATAGATTTTACAAAATAGTCAATAAACGATGTCAAGGATCGTACAGGAGAATACAGTGGAAAGGTACAAGTACAGACGAGATGTATAAGTTTTCAGCAGCCGGCATGCTGATAACTTACGTATAAAAGAATAAAATGAAGGATTATTGGTCTACAGACTGTTGGTTTACAGACCCATAGACTCAGGCACTTTTCTTGTCGAAAGTAGTACCTAGGCAGGGATTTATGGCTGGTCTTCGAATGTTACATTTCAACAACGTAGGCGTTTTGGGAGACGCAGAGAGGCCGAATAGGCTTCATAAAAGTATCTAGTGAATTTTTTATCAATGATATTCAAGTCTATTCTAAACCCATTCAGCTATGTATGCACTGATGTGTCTCTAATGCTGTGGAAAGGTAGACTAGTCTTCAAAAAGTACATACCAACTACAAAGCACAGATTTTTGAATAAAACGGTTTATATAGTGCGTTGTCGAAACGAGATTTATTTTAGATATTGTACTGTACACAGAAACGAAACAAAACAAAACACCATCTGAATAGGCCTAGAAGACCCAACGGTACTGACCGACCGCCGTGACATGCTCAGCCCATGTCCGCCGCTTGTGGTCTCGCGGTAGCGTTCTCGCTTCCCGAGCACGGGGTCCCGGGTTCGATTCCCGGCGGGGTCAGGGATTTTCACCTGCCTCGAGATGACTGGGTGTTTGTGTTGTCCTCATCATTTCATCATCATCCAGGAAAGTGGCGAAATTGGACTGCGCAAAGGTTGGGAAAATATACGGGCGCTGATAACCGCGCTGTTGAGCGCCCCACAAACCAAACATCATCATCATCTCATGCTCAGCCCATAGGCGTCACCGGATGTGGATACGGAGTGGCATGTGGTCAGCACACCGCTCTCCCGGCCGTATGTCAGTTTGCGCGAACGGTACCGCTATTTCTCAGTTAAGTGCTCGGCAAGCCTGAAGCTCTGACCTTCGGTGATGTGACGGAAGCCGATGCTACCACTGCAGCAAGGCCGTCGGCAGTGTAGACAGGAAGATGAACATAAATTGAGGATACTACATGCCTTGATGTTTCTGGCGCTGTTGTAAATACTCTGTTGAAATGTTACCTCAAAAAAAAATTTTGGGCTTCCTTGTAATACTTATCACGTAACAAAATACAATAAAATGTGTTGATTAGAAAATAGTAAGCGAACAGCTTGTTTCATTTCAAAAGCCTGTGTATTTCAACTATCCCAAAATAAATAACACCAGAGAAGCAGGCTAGTGTATAAAAATTTACTCTTCAAAGGGTTAAAGTAGCAAGACTGTGAACGCTGTGTGTAACAGACGTTACATTTTGTTCTGCGGTTGGTTAATTTCGTCCCTTAAGTGGTTTTCCAGCACCTCCAAAAAATACATGAACATGGACGAGTATTACATTAAAATATATACACTGAGGAATATCATTAACCGTAACTGTAATTCCGCTTACATTCCACAGAGGCAGTGTTACTTGCTTATTCATAACCAGTACGCTGTATGCCCTTCGTGTTGTGGTATACAATCGAAAAACCCATTCCATATGTTCATCCACACGTGGAATGATACATCTACATTGCAATCTGATCTTGAAAACATCGTAGAAGAAGAAAATAACCACTTCACATAAAGTAAGTACGTATATCTTTGGAGCGAGCGCAGTGTACTGTGCGTGTTCTCAATGTCAAACCAGGCTAGTCACGTAATTTTCGGGGTTACCCTGCTTGTCTAAAATTTCAGCTTTAGTAATAGCTATGATGCAGTATTGTCACTGCTACGGATGTAAAGAGAAGTATGTGGAAGGAGCGCCAGTTACGTTTCATAAGTACAAGGACTGGAACTTAAATAGCGGCAACTATTTATTCACAACCGATACAAAGGAATAACAGGTTTGCACTGTTACTGTCCTTCAAAGTAGTCACCAGCGTTGTGCAGAACCCGATGCCAGCGATGTGAAAGGCGTAGTACACCGTTAGCAGAGCCTGCTCTGTTGATGGTGCGAATGGAGCGGTCTACTGCCTATCGAATCTCTGGTACCAAAAAACAAGTTTTTAGGGTGTTTCTCGATAACGGACAAATATTTTTAAGAACGGGGAAATGTCTGTGCTAAATAAAGGGCTAGAGAATATACTGTGAAACTTTGAGCAATTTTCTGCGGTTATTTATTATTAAATTAAAATATATTTAAAATAAAATTATTACTTTAAAAAATAAATACGTAAACTGCAGAAGCCATTAACGATACAAAACGACATGAAATGGAACTAGCATGTAAGGTAGGTTGTAGGGACGGAAAATGGTCGACTTAGGTTTATTGGAAGAATGCTAGGAAACTGTAGTTCATCTATAAAGACGACCGCGTGTAGAACTCTTGTATAGCCTATTCATGGATACTGCTAAAATGTTTGGTATCCCCACCAGTTCAGATTAAAGTAAGAAATGGCTCTGAGCACTATGGGACTTAACATCAATGGTCATCAGTCCACTAGAACTTAGAACTGCTTAAACCTAACTAACATAAGGACAGCACACAACACCCAGCCATCACGAGGCAAAGAAAATCCCTGACCCCACCGGGAATCGAACCCGGGCGTGGGAAGCGAGAAAGCTACCGCACGACCACGAGATGCGGGCAGATTAAAGTAAGACATTGAAGCAATTCAAAGGCGTGCTGCAAGAGTCGTTACTGGTAGGATGGATAACCACATAATATTTACGAAGATATGTCAAGTGCAACTTTTATGACACTTCCAGAAGACTCAAATTGTAAACCTTACATACTGCACGGTCCGACTGTGTTAAACTGTTGGCTTCTGCATGTGCTGGCTGGGAACGAAGTCCGACTTCCTGAGTTCAGAATATCGGTACTCTGAAGCTTCAAACATAATTCTTCCCGTGCTTCGCGGTGTAGCCGCGCGGTCTTCGGCGCCTTGCTACGATTCGCGCGGCTCCCCCTGTCGGGGGGGGGGGGGGTTGAGTCCGCCCTCGGGCATGGGCGTGTGTTGTCCTTAGGGTAAGTTAGTTTAAGTTGGATTAAGCAGTGTGTAAGTCTAGGGACTGATGACCTCAGCAGTGTGGTCCCATAAGCACTTACCACAAATTTCCTGTATGAGGAGGGCTTAATTGAAATGGTCCTGAAGGAAGTAGAATAACTGAAAACTGAAAAATCTAAAACATTTGCATGAGAAGTTTACGTCAAACTTGTCTCAAATACCTAAGTATGTCGCATTACTACTATGGAGGAGCAAATTTTATGTGATACCTTAGTTACTGGATACCATTAACAACATTCGTCAAGGGAGTTGATGGAGAACGTATAAATCCTTTAAAGTTACCTTCACTTTTTATAGCTCCTGGCAAGTTATTTGAAAACGGTTGTTACTCAAAAACGGTCGTCTTTCTGGAGCAAACCAGGAGACTTTAAGTCTTTATTAAAAGATTCTTGATTGTAATATTATATTCTGCGATATTATTATTATTATTATTATTATTATTACTCTCGATTATTCCCATGAACTTGAGCCAATCAGAGCTCACTTCCTTTTCTTCTTTCCTTCTCCCCCCCCCCCCCCAAACCTCTACGTTATTTCACTGCGTGTTTTCTTCTTTTCGTCTGTACATTTCTTCCTCTGTTGCTTTTTTGTTTCATACTTGTTATAATTTGTTGTTTTTGATTTTACTTCTGATCTGCTTTCTGTCCTCAATGTCTTCTTCTGAAATTTTCAATTGTTGTAGGTCTTCTTGTGTTTCTTTTGTCTAATTGGTCTTTTAATTTTATTGTATTAACGATGTTAAAATTTCTGTTTGTGATTCTGTTTTCATCCATACTACGTAGGTGTCCGTAGAACCTTAAGCGTCTTTTCCTAAATTTATCTGTGATGTCTGCGTGTTCGTAGAGTTCCTTTGTAGGTCATCTGGCCCAGGAAAGAATTCGGATAAGACAACCGTGTTATTATTTTCTTCTAGAAACATGGACGTACCTCAGCCACAACATGTAATCCAGTTATCAATTTCACCTTCTGAACAAGAAGTTTCTATAAACGTTGAAACCATGAGAAAGGGGTTTTAATAAACCTTCCAATTTGCAACTGACTTTTTAATATTCCTGCAAGAAGATTTCATTCTGCGGTTGTTGCTCCAGTCATGTACAACATTTCAAAAGGTGTTATTACCATTATTACGTCAGCGGCTCGTGGTCTTGCGGTAGCGTTCTCGCTTCCCGCGCACGGGGTCCCGGGTTCGATTGCCGGCGGGGTCAGGGATTTTCTCTTCCTCGAGATTACTGGGTGTTGTGTGTCTTTCATCATCATTTCATCCTCATTCACTCGCAAGTCGCCCTAGTGGCGTTAAAGTACTTCTGGATTGGCGGCCGAACCGCCCCGCGAGGTGTCTCCCGGCCACCAATGCCATACGCTCATTATTACTATTGCTGTTGTTTATGTTGTTGTACCCTGTGTATGTCATCTATAGCTTTCATCGGCGGAAGTCGTCGTAAAATTTGCAAATATATTTCCGTGCGCTGTTTCATTTTATAACTCACGTTTATTGCATTTTCACAGTGCACTAGACATGCGGTAGTTTGATGCAATTGGGATATCAGCACAATAGCTGCGCTACTGAACACGTACTGAAAAAAAGGACAAGTGAACGCCAGAGTCATCAGTCGTTTCGGCGTGGCCAGCGCTGTTGTTCCCCAAGTTGGCAGTCGGCCACAAACGGCCAGAGACAATGGCGCGCCGTTTCTGGGAATTAGCTGTCACGCTGCCACAGCCGCCGCCTCCATTTGCAACCGGAAATGAAGCGCTCCGCCGTGCTCCCCCCCCCCCCCCTCCCCCCTTCTGTTGTTATCAACCGCCGGTCGCCCGCCGTTTCTTTGGCGAGGCACAGTCGCAACCGCCAGCGAAACCCGCGCCGCCAAATCACATCTGGCGGCGGCGATCCGATTTATTGCTTATCTGTCGCGGCGCGTTTGTACACTGGCGCAATAAATCAGCAGTCATCCAGCCGGCCGGTGCGTTTTGTCGCCCATTACAAGCGGCGATCTTAATCTGTGTCCGCACGCCCACCATATTTCACCAGCCGCCGCGTCCGCTGCCGCAGCAGTTGTTGCTGTTTATATGTTGTTGTTTTTGCGGCCATTGTGTCCGGCCCGTGTTAGGCAGCCGACCGATCGGGCGAAGCTTTTTAAACGTTTCCGCAACCGGTTTTGACGCAATCATTCGCGCATCGGCAGCGCGGCGCGCTGTCATCGCCACGGCTCTGACGGATGATACGGCCGCGATGATTCTGCAAGAACGGCTGTACAACGGCTGTCGATGACATCAGCATCTGATACACCGTCCAGTAGTCTCTTCTCGTTCGGACTGTTACCTGCGATGAGGGAGATGCGAAGCCGGTGTTCCAAGTTTGCCGCTTCCCAGTCCTGTCATGGGCATGAACCCGTTTGAAATACGTTTGTTTCTCGCTTATACAGGGTGTGACAAATAAAAGTTTCCCAGACGGGTGGATACGATTAGGCCGGTATTACACTATCAAATTTCTTTGTCAAAGATGTGATCAAAGACGTGATCAAATATCCCGTCAAATATATTTGACAAAGATCTTTGACGCAGCATTAGAAGGGGTATTACACTGTCACCATATTTTTCGTCCAAGTTCAAGATGGCTGATAAAAACAACTTGTTCCTAGAATGAAATTTTCACTCTACAGCGAAGTGTGCGCTGATATGAAACTTCCTGGCAGATTAAAACTGTGTGCCGGACCGAGACTCGAACTCGGGGCGTGAGTCGCGCTTGGGTAGCTCAGATGGTAGAGCACTTGCCCGCGGAAGGCAAAGGTCCCGAGTTCGAGTCTCGGTCCGGCACACAGTTTTAATCTGCCAAACAACGCACACTCCGCTGTAGAGTGAAAATTTCATCCTAGAAACATCCTCCAGGCTGTGGCTAAGCCATGTCTCCGCAATATCCTTTCTTTCAGGAGTGTTAGTCCTGCAAGGTTCGCAGGAGAGCTTCTGTAAAGTTTGGAAGGTAGGAGACGAGGTACTGGCAGAAGTAAAGCTGTGAGGACGGGGCGTGAGTCGTGCTTGGGTAGCTCAGCTGGTAGAGCACTTGCCCGCGAAAGGCAAAGGTCCCGAGTTAGAGTCTCGGTCCGTCACACAGTTTTAATCTGCCAGGAAGTTTCAAAACAACTTGTTATTAACCGCAGCATTTGCATGTATCATAATTGCACTGTGTGCGGAAGAGAAGCAGGGGAAGAAAAGGAAACATATCTGGGTGAAGCCGTGGGTTTTACGACGACACGATAAAAGCACTCAACAAAACTTGTTACGTGAGCTTATAGTGGAGGACGTCAATTCGTACATCAATTACTTAAGAATGGATGAGCATACATTTCTGTATGTGCTCAGTGAAGTGTATCCTCATATCACAAAGCACAATATTCGCTTGAGAACTGCTACATCTACAGAAGACGGGCTCACTGTAACACTCCGATTCCTTGCTACAGGAGAGGGTTAGGTTAGGTTAACCCTAGGACGCCCAAGCCTTTTTTTCTAACTTGGATGCCTAAGGGGGGAGTTCGGCAAGCCCACAGGTATTAAATACGTTTACTGACGAAAAATTACAACTTTAAAAATGGTTTATGTATTTTAACTAAGGCATCGGATTATAAATGTTGTTAATTGTTATAAATATTGGATTGAGTGAATAAAAAATTGACATATTACAATACAAAATACAGATTTGTTCATATACAATAGACTACTCTGAGTCCTCAACTTCAAGGCAAGAGGCACACTTCACATTTTTTTCTGAATGTGTGTTACACACATGTTTATGACACTGTCCACAATGATGTTTTGGTTTACTTAGATTGTTGTACTTCTGCTTCTTTGTTTTAGCTCTTCTTACACAAATACGGCATCGACCTTTCCCTGCAGGAGGCTGATGTGCTTCTGTTGCCACTTCTTTGATTTTCTTTTGTAGAATAGTCTCCATTGATTGAACAGTTTGGTTAGATAACCCTCTTGCATTGGCACTTCATTCTTCTACCTGCAATTTCACTAGTTCCATCCCTGCTTGCAAAAGATAAAGTTCCCGTTTGTTGTGTTTCTTTTCATTCCATCTTGGATGTTGCTGGATGAATATGGTGGTTGCATTGATAGCACAAATGTCGATGAGAGAGTAAAATACAGATAGAGGCCATTTCTTTGTTCCCCTCTTGCAGGTGTACATACGAGCCATTTGATCAATGGTATCAATTCCACCTTTAGTGGAATTATAATATGCATTTATCTCGGTTTTATTCTTCTCTCCTCCAACAGTGTCTTTACCTTGGTGCATTGTTGACAACATCAGTGAGTTTTTACTTGGTTTCGTTTTTGCTGTGTGGGACACCAAAGTTACTGGAGGCCTACGTGTTGGGAACTGCAGTAACTCACTGCACGTTTACAAGATAAATAACAGCTGACTGACATCAACAATCATTTCCTCTGAAAGTAAACCGATTGTTGTGAATATCAAGAATACCAACCAACAAGAAACTAACTTGCATTGTTGTAGAGATGAGAAATACGAAATCCTATTAAGGGAAATTTTCTATAGCATGGAAGCCTAAGGGATGGGTTAGTTGGACCCATAATAAGTTTATTTATTTTTTCTTTCAAAGAAGGAATTTTCTTTAAAATATAATGACACTAA
Organism: Schistocerca cancellata; assembly: GCF_023864275.1. Lineage (NCBI taxonomy): Eukaryota > Metazoa > Arthropoda > Insecta > Orthoptera > Acrididae > Schistocerca > Schistocerca cancellata. The sequence continues at coordinate 86,981,658 of NC_064634.1, read as the reverse complement.
CGTTTCATAAAAGAGTTAACAAACAATAACTCAAAGGGAGTATGTAGTATGAAAGTTACTTGGGCAAAATCAGGGGACATAAAAAAATTGTGGGTTCAACTAACCCCCCCCCCCCTTAGGCTTCAGAGGGTTAAGTTAGGTTAGGTTATGTTAGGTTAGGTTAGGTCAGGTCAAGTCTCCAATCTTCTTAATCTATTTTTGTATTCAGAGTGCCTCACGTTGTAAAGCGCCTCATCAGCTTCATACATCTCTATTAATTTTGTAGTTGTCGGCACACACCAATTGTATTTACCGGCGATGTTTATAAAAACACTAGACGACAGAACGCTGCAGCGATGCTAGGGCTCCGTGCGGTAACATGTCACATTGCAGTGAACAGAAGACAAGCGACTTCTTGATCAAATCTACAGCGAGGCCCTAGATTTGATCAAATATTGGACGACATTTGACAAAGTTCCCTATTACACCATCAACTATCTTTGACAAAGATTTTTAACAAAGATATTTCACAAAGAAATTTGATAGTGTAATACCAGCCTTAGATGTGAATGTATGCTTGTAACGACACCCCGTGACATGCACTCCACATGTTCGCCCTCCATGTGATTCACACCTGTTCAGAGCGTAGTGCGAGCTGTGTCAGTGTGAGTGAAGCCAGTAGAAAGGGGACGATGGAGCAGTGGGTGCCAGTTATAGAACGTTAAGTGACAACAAAGTCGTGTAAATGTATTCATTTGTTTGCTAAGAAGTATAATGGAGTCAAAAGTGCCAGCGAAGGGTGCCACGCAACGCTTACAATCCAGAAATGGCGTCAGACAAGATCTGTTTCGAACAAGTCAAAAACCATTCAGAACCGGGGTCCAAAATTGCCAAGAGATGAATACTGGTCACTTTCAATATCTGCTATAGATTAGTACTGCATTTCCTTTCCTGTGATGTACCGGGTGATCAAAAAGTCAGTATACATTTGAAAACTGAATAAATCACGGAATAATGGAGATAGAGAGGTACAAGTTGACACACATGCTTGGAATGACATGGGTTTTACTAGAACAAAAAAAAAGTTCAAAAAATGTCCGACAGATGGCGCTTCATCTGATCAGAATAGCAATAATTAGCATAACAAAGTAAGACAAAGCAAAGATGTGTTCTTTACAGTAAATGCTCAATATTTCCACCATCATTCCTCAACGATAACTGTAATCGAGGAATAATGTGAATCGCACTATAAAGCATGTCCGGAGTTATGGTGAGGCATTTGCGTCGGATGTTGTCTTGCAGCATCCCTAGAGATGTGGGTCGATCACGATACACTTGCGACTTCAGGTAATCCCAAAGCCAATAAACGCACGGACTGAGGTCCGAGGACCTGGGAAGCCAAGCATGACGAAAGGGGCGGCTGAGCACACGATCATCACCAAACGACGCGCGCAAGATATCTTTAATGCGTCTAGCAATACTTTTTTTGTTACAATAAAACCCCATGTCATTCCAAGCATGTGTGTCAATTTTTACCTCTCTATCTACATTAATACGTGGTTTATTAAGTTTTCAAATTTATACTGACTTTTTGATCACCCGATACTTTTTTGTACACAGGTACTCCGTTCTCTGAGCCACTTTTATTTTCCTCACCCTGTACGATGTTTTTTGATGATGATGCTGATCTCAGTTCCACATTGCTCCAGCGCGTGTGATTTGATTCAAAGAACAACACGCGACACTATACAATGGTGTAAAATAATCGTTTAGTCTACACTCCTGGAAATTGAAATAAGAACACCGTGAATTCATTGTCCCAGGAAGGGGAAACTTTATTGACACATTCCTGGGGTCAGATACATCACATGATCACACTGACAGAACCACAGGCACATAGACACAGGCAACAGAGCATGCACAATATCGGCACTAGTACAGTGTATATCCACCTTTCGCAGCAATGCAGGCTGCTATTCTCCCATGGAGACGTTCGTAGAGATGCTGGATGTAGTCCTGTGGAACGGCTTGCCATGCCATTTCCACCTGGCGCCTCAGTTGGACCAGCGTTCGTGCTGGACGTGCAGACCGCGTGAGACGACGCTTCATCCAGTCCCAAACATGCTCAATGGGGGACAGATCCGGAGATCTTGCTGGCCAGGGTAGTTGACTTACACCTTCTAGAGCACGTTGGGTGGCACGGGATGCATGCGGACGTGCATTGTCCTGTTGGAACAGCAAGTTCCCTTGCCGGTCTAGGAATGGTAGAACGATGGGTTCGATGACGGTTTGGATGTACCGTGCACTATTCAGTGTCCCCTCGACGATCACCAGTGGTGTACGGCCAGTGTAGGAGATCGCTCCCCACCCCACACCATGATGCCGGGTGTTGGCCCTGTGTGCCTCGGTCGTATGCAGTCCTGATCGTGGCGCTCACCTGCACGGCGCCAAACACGCATACGACCATCATTGGCACCAAGGCAGAAGAGACTCTCATCGCTGAAGACGACACGTCTCCATTCGTCCCTCCATTCACGCCTGTCGCGACACCACTGGAGGCGGGCTGCACGATGTTGGGGCGTGAGCGGAAGACGGCCTAACGGTGTGCGGGACCGTAGCCCAGCTTCATGGAGACGGTTGCGAATGGTCCTCGCCGATACCCCAGGAGCAACAGTGTCCCTAATTTGCTGGGAAGTGGCGGTGCGGTCCCCTACGGCACTGCGTAGGATCCTACGGTCTTGGCGTGCATCCGTGCGTCGCTGCGGTCCGGTCCCAGGTCGACGGGCACGTGCACCTTCCGCCGACCACTGACGACAACATCGATGTACTGTGGAGACCTCACGCCCCACGTGTTGAGCATTTAGGCGGTACGTCCACCCGGCCTCCCGCATGCCCACTATACGCCCTCGCTCAAAGTCCGTCAACTGCACATACGGTTCACGTCCACGCTGTCGCGGCATGCTACCAGTGTTAAAGACTGCGATTGAACTCCGTATGCCACGGCAAACTGGCTGACACTGACGGCGGCGGTGCACAAATGCTGCGCAGCTAGCGCCATTCGACGGCCAACACCGCGGTTCCTGGTGTGTCCGCTGTGCCGTGCGTGTGATCATTGCTTGTACAGCCCTCTCGCAGTGTCCGGAGCAAGTATGGTGGGTCTGACACACCGGTGTCAATGTGTTCTTTTTTCCATTTCTAGGAGTGTATATGATGCATGGCCTTCTGAAAGATTAAATTCCGATGGAAATTAGGCAGTTGATGTATTGAGAAGATAATTTCTGTTAATTTTCACGCGTAAATTGGAGTTCGTAAGGAACATTAATGAAATTAGCGAAGCTCGGATACTCATGTGGCAATCGATTTAAAGGACAGAAATAAACCACAAAGACTGGATTAAAATTTCTCCTGCTAAGACCATGACATCATAATTGGTGATCACGAAGTATATTAAATTAAGGTATTCGGCTACCTAGACAGCAAGGATATAAAAAGCAGACTAACACTGGCAAAAACGACATTCCTGTGCAGGAGAAGCCTACTAGTATGTAACACACGTTTTAACTTAAGTAAGAAATTTCTGAGAATGTACGTCAGGAGCACAACATGTTATGGCAGTGAAACATGAACTGTGAGGAAAATCGGAACAGAAGGAAATCTATGAATTTGAGATTTGGTGCTACAGGCGACTGTTGAAAATTAGGCAGACTGAGAAGGTAAGGAATGAGGAGGTTCACCGCAGAAACCGCGAGGAAAGGAATACATGGAAAACACTGATCAGAAGAAGGGACATTATGATAGGGCGTTTGTTAAGACATCACCGAATGACTCCCATACTACTAGGAGGACCTGTAGAGAGTAAAAACTGTAAAGACAGAGACCGGGATACATCCAGCGTATAACAGAGGACGCACGTTGCAAGTGCAACTCTGAGATGAAAATGCCGCCACAGGAGAGCATCAAACCAGGCAGATGACCGATGACTCAAGAAATAGCCACTGTCAATTTCACGGGCAAAATTAGTTACATCTGGAGATAATGAAGACCAATAAGGAGACAAGTTCATTCAAATGCTGCTCATCTTAGTGTCGTAATTCTACTGAGTTACCAGACTGTACAATATTTTAAGGCGCCTTTAGTTTGTGACGTTGAGATATGTGTTTGCAGTTCGAATTAACCAAACAAATGTATTGGAGAATAGTCGCCGTAGTTCAGTAGTTTGTAGTTTAGTACCGACTGAGTAAAAGACAAGTAGAGAGCCCGCGATGAAAATTCCACACGCGGAACGTCTCTAGGATAATATCACCGCCACAGCAGCAAATATAATTACAGAATGGTATTCAAAACATCTGAGATTTTAATTTAGTTGGTTCTACAGTCTCCACCACGTCCTCTAAAACATGAATCCCGAGACAGGGGATACCGTTCCGTGTATCCTAGGTAATATCATCCTTGATCCAACTTACGGGCGTAAATTAAGCAATTAATTTCTAAATTACCTAGTCAAAGTAAATTACGTAAGTGAGTAGCAAGTTGAAATAAATTACTTCAAAACCACACACACACACACACACACAAACACACAAACGTCCCCTCCCACACATACAGACAGGGAGAGAGAGGGAGGGAAAGAGAGGATCCAACAAACAAATGATAAACTGAATTGCATACAGCGGTCCCAACTCAGATAAGTTGAGACAGAACAATGCAGCGCAGAAGTAACCAACGCTACAGTTAATAAATGCACTGAATAAATACCATGGAGATATAATAAGTAGAGATTGCGCTACAGACATACGCTGTACGTTGCGGTGAAGCTGTTGGTACCATGTTAGGTCACACGAAATATTAAAGGTCTACTGTTTCCGATTGCTCCTTGCTATTAATTTCTGTCGTGTACACGAAACAGTTGTTGAAATAGAAAATGATGTAACGCTTTCGCGAATAACACAGTGTGAGGAAGGAAATGTAAGACGTTTCTCCAGTCCTAAATGCGTATTTGATACAGTAAAACGATGGATTTCGCTCGTTAATGTAAATTTATTTTTTATATGTTTTAAGTAATCTAAGAAGAGATAGAATAGTAAGAGTCAGCAGTCAGTGTGGGCTTGACAAACACCACAAAGACAAAACCTCAAGGTAGTAAGTAAGAGAAATACTACAGGAGTAAACTCAGTCATAAACCAAAGAACTATAGAGGGGGTGAAGCATTATACATACTTTGGAACCACAATATATGAAAATTGGGATAGCTCGCAAAAAGTCAAGATTCGCAGTAGGAAAGCAAGAAGTGAGTTTTAGGAAATGAATGCCGTCTTCAAAAGCCATTATCTAACTTTAAGAAGAAAAATCAGACTCTTTCACTGCTATGTATACTCTGTGCTCCTATATGGTGTAGAGACATGGACTTTAAATAAAAACACGGAGGAGAAGCTGGTATTTCGCCTGCCTCATACATCTTGCTTACCAGATGGAAGAGTTTTGCCATGACTGGCTCTCTTAAAGGTATCAGTAGCTCTAACAGAATGTCGTCTACTCCCAGGACCCTGAATCCACTTAGGTCTTTCTGTGCTCTGTCACATTCTTCACGCAGTATCTTATCTCCTAACTCATCTTCATCTACGTCGTTTCTATAATATTGTCTTTAAATTCGTCTCCCTTTTATAGAACTTCTGTATACTCCTTTCCCCTGTAAACTTTCTGTTCTTTCCTTCGCATCTGTTTTCCATCTGAGCTCTTGATCTTCATAAAGCTTCTTCTCTTTTCCTCAAACTTCCCATCTGAGCTCTTGATTTTCATACAGATTTTTGTCTTTTCTTCAGAAGCCTCTTTAATTTTCCTATAGGACGTATCTATCTTCCCCATTTCCGTTTATCTTGCAAAAAATGCTAAAACTGTTACAAAGCTGCCCAGTTTCACGGTAGTATACGAATTATTTATCAGCAGCTCTTCGCGATTGGAACGTACTGTTTTACAAACATTTTTTGATATCATAATGCAGTGGCTTGCTTTTCCCACCACAGGTTTAGAGAAAGGATTCATGGGAAGACATCCCATTTGCTGTATGTTGACATAGATTAGAAACAGTTGCTCGTCATGACGACACTGCTCAGCAGCACAGTAACGATTATGAACGGAATTTATCGAGGTTGCGAGCGTTTTCAGACATACACCCAGCAACGAGGCTTTAACCGCGCAGTTCGGATGCACTGTTTAATGTCCTGCAGTCCGCTGGACATTAGCGACAGCAGAAGCTGGTTGTGGTCGTTAGAGTGACAAAGGGGCTCCAGCAGAGAGAGAGAGAGAGAGACAGACAGACAGACGGGGAAGTGAAAGCAGACCGGCGGGAGAAGTTGAGTATCGCGCGGCGGCGCAGAGTTGAGGATAAACAGCGGCGCTTTGCCGCGACATGTTTTATTCAGGGCGGCCGGAATGTTGGTACGCGTGGCGCGGCAGTACTGCAGAGTTATTGTGCGGCCCGCCAGACGGACAGGGGCGGGGGTTCCCCCGCATTGCGAAGCGCTGCTGTTCGCGCGACCTGGCGCCGAACATGCGTTATGTATGCCGGCGCCGCGGGGTGGGGGTATGGGCCATTGTTGTAGCCGGACAGTGCGCCACGGGGGTGAATGACAGCCCAGGGCGCGGTATACACAGCGGGGGCCGCCTGGCAAGTGGCACAGCGGCGTGCCACGCCCGCTGTGGCCTGCAGCTCAACCTGGGGCGCGCGCTGATGCCCTTCAGGTTCTACACACGTAACCCGCAAGCCACCGTACGGTGCGTGGCGGAATTTATCTTGTACCGCTACTAGTCAATTTCCTTCGTGCTCCTCTCGCAGACAGAGCGAGGAGAAAATTACTGTCAGTATGCCTCCCTATGAGCCGTAATTTCTCTTGCCTTACCTTCGTGGTTCTTGCGCAAAATGCTGGTTCGCGGCAGTGAATAGTTCTGCATTCGGCTTTTCTGCGAAACGAACGTCGTCTTCCTTCCAGGGATTCCCATTTTAGTTCACAATAAACTCGCTTGTTGATCGAAACTACCGGTAACGAATCTAGCAGCTTGCCTCTGAATTGCTTCGATGCCTTCCATTGATCTGACTTGGCAGGGATCTCGAACACTAGAGTACTACTACAGAACGGGTCGCACTAGTGTTTTAAGTATGGTCCCTTTCACATATGTACCACACTTCCCTCGATTCTCCCAACAAACCGAAGTCGATCATTCACATTCTCTACTACCTTCGTCACATGCTCGTCCCACTTCATATCGCTCTGAAATGTTCACGCCCAGATTTTTAATCGACCTGACTGCGTCAAGGGGCATACTACTAATGCTTTATTCGAACATTATCGGATTGTTTTCCCTCCTCATATGCTTTAACTTCCATTTTGCTACATTTACAGCAATCTCCGTGCCTGGCAGGTTTATTACAAGGAATGATGTAAAATCTCCCCATCACCACCTGAATAAGCTCGGGTTAGGCAATTAGTCTATAGTCTAACCAAAATTTCCGAGAATATCCACCAAAATGTAACGGAACACGTCTTAATTCCCGACGTCACCTTCAAAGCATGCAACAGTAGCAACTATTTTCACCTTACTAATAGCCGTGTTGGAAGTCTTCTGGGTGAAATGTGTTCAAAAGTAGTTGCGATTCCGCTGAATCTCTTCTATGGAGTCATAACGCTACCATTTCAACTTCAGTTTTATTTTTCGGAAGAGCAACGATACGCAAGAGGCTACATCACGCCATTAAGGTGTGCAGGGTGGAGCTGTCATATTGATGTTGTTGTTGTCCTTTTTTCTTTGTTGCGAGGAACTGTCTCACAATGAGCGACGTGTGTGTAAGTGCATTGGAATGATGCAGCAGTCAGTGTTCGTTTTCCCATCCCTCAGACATTTTGGTCTATCATCTTCCCTCAGCGTCCTCAAAACATCGTAATAGAGCTCCTCGGTGGCTGTCTGACCGCATGCGATAAATTCCTTATGGAAAATTCCATGAATCCCGGACAGAAAGAAGGTCAGCATGAGTCATATCTTGATTTCAGCTAACAGCGCAGCTATCATCAGTGCTATAAATACAGTCCAGCAGTCGCTTGAGCAACTGACGTCCGTGGAGTCGCCGTACCTGCTCCGTTCACCATCGCCGCCTACTAATATGAAATAAATGGTCTGAAGATGGTCACATTGTGATCGAAACCGGTAACCGTTGCAAAGGAATATTTTATTGGGACCAAGACAGCTTTTCATCCATCTCTAAATTATCATAGCCAGACCGCCACTTTTCTCCACGTAAAATATTTTCAGAAATTCCTTATATCGACTGATTTCATAAGCTCAGTAGTGTAGAGGATTAATGTGAGGGTTGCCTTTCGTCCGTGTTAAAATGGGCTTACGGAAGCCTTGTATCAGTACAATGAAAGCACCTACCGCTACTCGCTTGACAATGGAGTGTATAGAGGGGCTCCACCGTAGGCGTATTTTAGACGGAAAGCCGGCAGAGGCTGACCCCTGGCCCGGTGGCTACCTGCAGGGACAGTGAAGACAAGTGGAGCGGATTAGTCCGCGCTATGAGGCGACGGGCGTTTAGCGCCGTTACGGCACAGCTTACGTCCACTGTCCGGCCGGTTATTAGGTCGAGACGCCTCCCGAAAGCTTTGCCGGGGATCAGACCAGGCGCTGAATTACCGGGGCAAGGCGTGTGCGATCCTCTTACCGGTCGCCCTTCTGCTCTGGGAAGCCAGGCGCGCAGGTAGGTAGGTAAGAGCGGTCGCTTCTCGTCTCCTTGTGGTCCGCAGGAAGCCCGCCCACAGCTTAGCGAGTTGACTACACACTGCTACAACAAGCGAGGAAACACCAGTAAAGTTCAATCTGCTGAACACAGGGTCGACACACAGGCAATTTTCTTGCCACTCGTGTTAAATTTCTTGTTATGTGGCTACATATTCGGCGGACCCGGCCAAGATATATCAACGAACTGAAGCACCAAGGCATCCTCACACGGGACGAGGCAGCCGTGGTATTTTCGGCTTTGCGCGCATCATACTGAGGTACAAGAAACTCTTCGTAGAGCAGTTGAGAAGGTAGCTGTGGCAAGATGACGTAATGTGGTGTGAGGTACTGACGACAGATGGTTTGTTCGGTACGAGTATCGTGAAAAATTCCACCTAAATTGTGGTCCTTCTCCGCGATTGCCTACTGCGCTCGGAAGTTGCGCTCCAAAATGCTAATCTTCTGTTATTAATATTAGAAATGAGAGGTGGCATGCCTTTACGACGCACACAGTGACTTGCCACCTCTCATATTTATATCTTACTCTGAGTAATTCGATTTGGGGAAGTATAGCCGAGTATGGTCATTACAAGGCTAGGACTGAGAACTCAGAAGAAACGAATATTTTCCCCTCTAATTGCATGCGGTGAAAAGTTGCTATTCCTTCACATGCGGACTTTCCACGCAGTGCCTCTCGTCACCCGGGTGGTCCGGTGACAGGCGGGTTCTGGCGATCTTGAAAGGGTTTTGCCGACGGGTGTGAGGGAGCCGAGTGGATGCTATCCAGACGCCGAAATTGTCATAAGAGCGGGGGCTACACGCCCACAGGACCCTGAAGGAGAGGCTGCGGTTAGAGATTCCGTTACTTCGCAGAAACTTAGTGAAAACACTTTCTGACGTGCTTTGAGCGAGGCCTGGGAATGAGTTGGTTCTCAGGCAGTCTTGGCGGGCAAATTCCCGCGCTTTCTGCTAAATCATAACTGTGATTGGCTTGCTCAGGCGATAGCTCCGTGACGTAGCAAAATCGGCGCAGAAATAGGCACCAAGTATCTCCATTGGTGGAATAGTAGTACTTCGGCAGTAGAGTGGAATTTTCTGCTGGTTTTCATTGGCACGCTTAACCACGGCCACGGTAGTGGGGGCGGTAATGTTCTGTGTTTGGCTTGCACGAGTGCTCTTGGGAGAGTCGAGTCTCGCCTTTCGGTCGGAGTAGGTTGCAAGACTAAGCTCTCGCTGTTCTGGACAGCCTGCCTTCCGTTGGCTGTCTAATATACTTCCATTTAATTGTAACTGTTCGACGAAGTTGCTGAAGTTTCGACTTCAACGTTACTCTCCGAGTACAGTTGGCAATTGAGCGTTCTGCGTACAAGCGGGCTATGTTGTCCGTCTTCAGCAGTTTTGGCTAAAGTTGACTGTATCGGAGTTACTGTGTGACTTCTCTTGTGAAAATCAATCACTGTACCGTCAGTGATTGTGTAGCGAGCCGTCTTCGTCTCTCTCAGAGGCGCATTTGTATTGCTAGGAAGTGTTTAGTCTGGAACAACCAGACCAGGCTATACTCGTGACATTATCATCACCACGACGGCACGTCGAAGCAACCAGCCATCGCCTCCGGTTCGCCAGATTGTGTCCTTCCAGTTAAGAAGGCAGCTTGGTAATGTATGTCCGCAGCACCGACAGATTAGGGAATTTTGCTATGTGATAATCAGAGCTCAGCAGAGCGCGCCTGTTCCCTTCTTTTCTAACGTGCTTCTGTCTTGGGTGTTCATTGGCTCAGTTCTCGCTATTGTAGCAGCAATTAATGTTGGGTTGGCTGGGTGTTTCTCTTAAGATTGAGTTGCAAGGAATTGGCTCCCCGTGCCACTTGGTCATAAATGTCACAATCTAGTTTATGGACAACTTCACCTTCACAGCATTTATTTGAGCATCCAATTTGACGTATTGTACATGTTTCATGGGTTTGTTTATTTTCAGTTTAGTCATAATAAATCAAATTGTTATTTTGAACAGAACTTTCATTCTTTAATTCGGTAGAGCGACTCTTTCATTTCTGACTACGTTAGTGAAACTTTCTATTGTCAAATTAATTTCTATCAAATTAAATTATTGCATGTGCCAAACTCTTTTCTACTCCACTTGCAGGGTCGATTACAGTCAGTTCACGTTTCTTCTTAGTCCATGTGCAACAGCAAATGTTGGAGTTAGAAAAGGGGGGACTTAGACCATCATTTCCATATGAAGATTCTTGAAGAATTTAATGTTAAATACACTGCTAGCCCCGGCACCTCGCAGAAAAACTAAACAGCGTATTTACTTGCATTTTATATTAAAGCATGCTATCATTCCATTATTTGACAAGTATTACTAACCAGCAGAAAAGTAAACGAAAAGGCAGGCGGAACACTTCGGTGATCTTCGGATTGCGCTTAACGTGGATGGCGGGCGAAGTGTTTCGGCTGTGAGATCGGAGCTCGTTCGGCAGTTTCCGAAGGCAGACATGTTGTCTTTATCAGCAATCTGCTTATTTGGGCAGGTAGTTGAGAACAGTGTGACAGTCATTACCGAAATGTGCAGTTCATTATTTTATTGAAGAACGGAAATCATTTGCGACTCTAAAGTGGAATGTAATTGTGCAGCTTCTCGTGTTCTGCCAATAAAAATCGAGTGGAACTCCCATGTAAACAAAATAATTTAAAATTTAATTATTTCTAAAGTAACAGTTCCTAGGCAAGAGTTTCTTACAGCCTCAAGATAACAGATTCACGACCTACGTGCTGTTTTCTGCGCAGGAGACAACAACTTCAGAAGATTGCAGGTTGGTCAACATTAATTAGAACTCATGCATGGAATCAAATAGGCACCTCGTGTACTCTGCAATCTTAGCACAAGTGAGATCAGTGACACATCATCTGTGGTAACCCCAAGGTGGTGTGAGAGAGAGAAATTGTCGAGGGACGAGATTTATCATACGTACATGTATATGTATCCCTCTCTTTTTCAACTTGCCGTGCTGCTAACGTTAAAGTGAACACGAACGGGACATCCGATCTCGAGAGAGAGAGCGCCGCCGTCACACGGGACGAGCTAGATAACGTGATTTGCGTTCTCAGCGCTCTCCAGTGGCTGTTGTCGGCTTTATTTGGCTCGCAAAGCATACAGTTTCCTTATGGAAATGCACGTGCGTAAAATAGCTGCATTAACCATCGAAGAAGGGCGGAGAAGACTCTGGACTGTTAAATGGGTTAAACAGCGCATTTATGCCACAGAAACAATGCGTAATGCTGTACAACGATCTAAGATAGATCCTAGTAGAAGTTATTTGTTAGCTCGGTTGAATTTTCACCTCATTTGCGGGTTTAAATAGAATCTAGTTAAGGTATAGTGTCTAATGTCAGTTAGTGCCTATAAAATACCCACATTCTCGGTGTTACCTTGACTATCAGCACTCTTCGTCACATAATTCTCAAGATCGAGATTCGTTTCGTAATTTCATTCGAATGGAAGAAGAGATTTTTTCAAGCTGCTCATCATCACAGAAAAAAATATTTATCGGCAAGATACAAACATCAGCCAGTCCATAAACCCGGCAGCAAAAACTTCCAGTGTGTAACTTGCATTCACTTTCAGACGTAGACCGTATAATCCCTTTCTTAATTGATAACAGTATTACCAGGCTTATTCTCATATAGTGGATACGTTATCGATAATATCGGAAGTAATTAACAGCATTGAAAAAATTTTAATTAAAATTATCGATATATAATCTCTCATCAGAATAACGCCCGCAGCAAAGTAGCGCCTCAGGGAAATCAAAGAGGATTCAACGCTGCTGCTTTTGTTTCTAAATTCTATTACATTCACCACATGCGGATACTGTTGGTTCTCTCTGCGATCTGAGTAAGTCTACGTAGTTGTGGCTTGAGATACAACTGGCATTTCCGCGAGATATGCTACGGAATGGATCAGGGCGCTTCCGTTAAGCTGCAAGAAAAGTGACTATTGTTAACTTATACGGGACAGACTGATGTTGTAACTTGTACAGAGATCTAGGCTGAACTTCGCTGTAAAGTGACAGACTAAGAATATCTAAGGACCTGTGTGCGCGAGAAAAAGTAGCACTATATTACATGCCGAATAACCGATATTAGGATCTTTGGACTATACGAAGGGACGTTAAACTGATTATGATAACGGAATTGGACACTTATTTTTGTGAAAGTAAAGGCGTACGAAGTTTGAATGACCGTATCGAAGTAGAGAAATGGACCATAGTCCTTGCTGTAACATCTTTGAGTGACGAACTATAAAAACTACGGACATTTTAGTTGCCGTAATTGCTGACAGTAATTGTAGGATCAACCCTCCTTTTCTCTACATACAAAACGCTATCATTCATGATCATTTGATTATTATGAAATATTGTTAATAAAAAGCTTAAGTGATTTAGCGTGTGTATTAGTCAACGTGTGTATTAGTCAACGTGTGTATTAGTCAACGTGTGTAGCGTGTGTATTAGTCAACGATAATCATAGGCAAGCGACAAACTGTATCTATGGATGACAAAAGGTTCGATTATCAAATATCACGAAATGTAAAGTGTGACTTAAAGCTGTTTAACATTCCAGTCGGACAGAAACAATACAAAATCAGTAACAGTGAGGATAAGTAGTAACGTCGGAAATAGGAAGTTGAAATAACAGCTATCATCCAAAGACGTTATTAACTTTCTTGTCTTCAGTAACGCAGCAACAATTGAAGGGCAATCGACTGTACAAAAAGTCAACATTAATTATTATTTTGAATACCAGAAATTCAGTCGCCGTTACAGCGAAGATGTTTGTGGCTGCTCCGTCTGATGTGCAGATATAACGAAAAGTCGAGCACATACAGTAGATAACAACATCAATATCTTACGTCAGAGGACTCGACGACACCAAATCGACGGAGGGAGGCTACAACTGGCAGTCACGTTAAGATTTCTGGCTACTGGGGAAACTTTCCAGTCCTGCCAGAAACGATGTTTGACGCCATACATATGGCGGCTCCCATTTTGTGCAGGTAACGTAAAACGATATCGCATCTCATCGTTCCTCTCCAAGAGGTAAGAATCTGACTTGCCAGATTACTTATTTCGCTGCCTGCAGAGTAGCGGTGCGTGGAGTTGCAGCCTGTGAAGTCACCAGCTTTTCGTCCATGTGCGTTTCCACGTCCCGTGAGAGGACAGAATAACGTGGAACCTACGGAGGAGAATTAACATGCTGAAAGCTTTTTCTTGCACTGAATGTGGAGCTGACCCCAGTACCCTCTGTACAAACAGTTAATTAGCAGCATTAGTATGATGGAATATGCCTGCATATTGTATGACTGCTACCTCACCATGACTGAAGGTTCTAGACCGTAGAAGTACAGTATCTCTGAACGTGATACTGGAAATGATACGAGTTACACATTTCAGGAATTTGCCAAAAAGATCATCATCCTTATGCATAATATATTCCTCCAGATGAAAGCCAACAGGAATGGACTTGGCATGGAAGAAGTCGAACTAAACAAGCAACTGATTATATACTTTGTCAAGCGATAAGTAAGTTATAGAGCATGTGACGGAACTACTTTAGTTTAAAATTTCAGACTGTACTAGAATCAAATCATACTGATAGAATCAAATCATACTGATAGAATCAAATCATACTGATTCAAAGCTAGAACGAAACAATCTCAACAGACTGGATATCAGAAATACATACGGCATTTATTTAAAAATGGGGAGGTAATTCAAATTAATTTAAGCAACCAACAGAAAATGGAAGATTGTACAGAAATTGGCAGAAGAGAAAATCATGTAATGATTGTACAGAAATTGGCATAAGAGAAAGTCATGTAATAAGAGACGAACGCAAATAGCAAAAGGTGTTGCAGGTAGAAAGCAGAAAAGAAAATCTCAAGCACAGCAATACAAGAATGATTGCGATCAAATAAGAAACGACCTTCTCAGTATACCGCGTGGCAAGGGATTTAGTTTGTTACCTCATAAGAGACTTCAGTGCACTCAGAGAGTCAGTGCACATTAGCATTTTCTCGAGTTGTAAGTCAACTATGTAAAGAATAGCTAAATGAGAGGCGTTCAACTTGGCGATTAATATCTATGCTTCTGTAGGCATCTGGGTAGATGGTCCCCACGTTGGTTATTCATTAAAAAAAATGCAGCTCTCGCAGAAACATACTTTTCGGAATCTTCCTTTCACAGTTTGTACCGGTCATTCCAGTTACTATCCAATTTTGACATTGCAGAGGTTCTCAGTTCACTACTGGTATGGGCCCTTTACTTGCATGACCATCACATACAGCACTATGAATTTTTGTACATTTGATAGGCATTATATATCTTCTGTGAAACTTATCTTAACGTTGTGCATTTCACCATAATAACTCGTAGTAAGGGTATGGGTTTAATCGACCAGTATCACTTCGTCTGTACCAAATTCAGTCTGTTTCTGAGCTTCAACAAGAGTATTAAGAAATCAAAACAGAAACTTGTAATGGGTAAACGTCATTTTTCTTCATTTATTAGCGTAAGTGCCACACAGAATCTAACAACAAACGGAGAAGTATTGAAAGATTCCTTTAAATATATGTGTAGTTGTCAGTTATAAGGTGATCTTCAGTTTAATGTGAACTAAGAATCATAGTGAAACTCAGCATTTTTCTCATCAACAAACACTGTCAAAGGTGAAGTTCTGCTGGCTAAATTAAAAGCACATCCGTATCTGTCATGCAGGCAGAATTGGCAGTCGTGACACTCGCTACGATATGGAAGCTCTGATGTGGCTGATATGTATGGAGACAATCTTCGTCGGATGTTGTTATGGGACATAACCTCTAGTAGGCCTGAATCATTTGAAGTAAAAACAATAACTGCAAATTAGTACAATCGCTTAAATTCTTCCAGTGCATAGAACGATGCATTATCATTGTTCTTTCTAAATTGCTGCTTGAGAACAATTTATTTGTGAAAACATTTAATCTGACAGTGTATTGTGACATACATCGCGATAATTAATTACGTTACTCCGTCATTCCGGCTCCCATTTTTTTTTGTATGTTTGTCTCCTTAGCGTAGTCTTTTATCTAACACACGCCTGTTGCAGTGATAATCTTGCTCACGTCAGGTGTACGACATCGGTCCTTTAGGCCTAACTTGTAACGTCAGCTGTTAGTTTAAAATATTATTTGTACATATTTAGGAGCGTAAATACCATTGGGGTAGACACTCATATTTTAGACACCAGTTTCACGATATGTGTGTACGTGCAAGATAATATTGAGAAGCTTGACGTAAACTTCGCTCTTTTTCTCTGTCAATGACGTATTTTTGCAGACTTTTTTGAGATGGATAGAACATTGTGACACTTGACAAGCATGACAGCTGTGGGAAATAATTGATTTGTGTATTAAACCAAGTGTGGCACACAGATCAAAGTATGAATGCCACAACCTGTTGGTGATAATACTCGTTCTCATATTCTGTACGAAGTATATCTGCCTGTTTAGCACGTCACATGTGTTTACACATGAAAATAGTATACTTTTAGAGTTACTTTAAAGTTTGCAATCATGTTTTAGACGTCAGTTCGATGTAAAAATTGCTCTTCTTTGGATTGCTGACGTATTTTGGCAGATACTGTTGAACACTAACAAGCATCACTAAGGTGGAAAATAATTAATTTACTAGTGACTATAATGTTTGACTGACTTCGATATCAGACGAGTTTTGAAGTGGTAATACGACTAATATTGCCAACTCTCGTCGACGAGTACACTCTAGTCTAGGTTCTATTTTATTACCATTATTGGTTTCTGGTTTGTTGCCACATTACTATAAGCCTTCACAATATAGGCCTTCGTCTGTTTCTCTTTTATGGTTATTGCTAATAATCTTGTACAAGGCCTAATGTCTTTCTTCTTTTATGTACAAATTGCTACCATCGGCATTGTTCCATTTTTTAGCGATTCTTTCCCATTCTTTCCTCTGTGTCATTTTATGCATTTTATTCGACTTTTCATGAGATGATTATTTACCCACAGTTCAGTTCGTGTTAAACTTTATAGTTTATACTATAGGAGCTAGTACACTCTTCAGTTAACAACCCCCCCCCCCAAACGCAGTTTAGCACTTGTATCTTTTTTTGTTGCATGGATAAAGAATTCTTACTTGTTTTACAATTTTTGTACATGACCATTATATTTATACCAGGTCGTGTAATTTTTCTAGATTGTCTGAAGATGTCTTTCAATGAAGACGAAATGCGTCGAAAATGAAGAACTAATAAATCCATGTTTATTCCAACCACAACTGAATTCTGTCTACAATTTGGATACGAAAAATAGTCAGTTTGAGGCTTCGCTGCATGCATGCCATTGCTGCTTTAGTAATTTTCTACTTAAATGTAGTGCAAAAAAAAATAATTTCACAGCGTTTGGATAGCTTTGACAGTAAAGTACTATGAAATACTGCAAACTACACACTTTACGTAATTTTTGGAATAATACGAGTGTGTGTGTGTGTGTGTGTGTGTGTGTGTGTGTGTGTGTGTGTACGTGTGTGTTGTGTACATAATTCGAAGGCAAATATCTGTCTTACATAATTTACTTTGTCAGTTTTGCCTGTGAAGGTTACATATTATCTTTGAACTTGTCATTTTTATACGTCATTATAATACTATACTGGTGTGTGTGTGTGTGTGTGTGTGTGTGTGTGTGTGTGTGTGTTGTGCACATAGTTCAAAGGCAAATATCTGTCTTACATAAATATCTTTGACATTTTTGGCTGTGAAAGTTACATAATATCTTTGAACTTGTCATTTTTATAAGTCATTATAATACTATACTGTGACTGGCTGGAGAAGGAGAGGGGAAAGGAAGACTTTTTTTTAATTTTCCCATTAGCACAACTGAGCTAGTTAAATCGCTGATTTTAATTGGTTGTCTCATTTTAGTACTCAACTACGTTTGTCTGGAGAGTGAAAGGTGGAGGAAACAAAGGCAGCATGGCTTGTTTCTGCTCAGTTTTCCGAATAGGACATTTGGGTTAGTCCCACCGCCTTGGTTTTTGATTGGCTGTCTCACTGGCTGGAGAGGGGGAGGTGGAGGGGCAGATGGGATGGGCGGGGGGAGCCACCTATTTCTTCTAATGACAATTATTCATCATATCACATCTAAATAAATGTAAAAATCATAAATATAAGTTTTTTTTTTTACAAATTTCCGACAATTGGTTTCACTGTGTTATGCATGAGAAATGGCTCTATTAGCTGTCTGTGTTGTAGGCTTGTTGGCAAATTTTAACTGGTTTTACTTCCTTTTTCTAGAACCGTATTCTCTTCTGTGTGGTACCTCAGCGCATTGTCCCACCTACGCTCACAGACTACAGAAACCAAGAGGGTGTACCAGTTGCTAGTCAGAAGATTGTATGAGGCTAAAGAAATTTTACACGTGTGGCTGATTTTTCAGTAATTATTCTAGAAACTAAAACAAGGTTTTCGGTAAAGGCTTGTATCCAAAATAGTTCAGTCAGACTCTCGTAACTCTATGAGTCGAGACATTATGAACAACAAGGATTAACTGAAATGGAATGATTATCTTCTTAACAGAACTCAATGACTTGAATTAAGTAGTAATTCATGTTTCCTTGAAGCTTTGCACAATAAAGTGATAAATATTCTATTCCATAGCCATTGGGACGTAAATGTTGTTACCTGTACATATCTTTTAAGAATGAACGAACGGCCACTTTCATATATGAATTGCAGCTCTAGAATGAACGAAACCGTGTTTAAATCGGGTAATACATTTTGTGGCGCCGCCAAAAATGTTAAAACCGCAGAGTCGAGTTGCTATATAGTAGTGCCGTTTTGTTTTTCATTTTGTTTGCATTTTGGAACAGTAGTTGAATAAAAGCGAGTGTTATAATTCAGGAAATATGAGGAGAGTTGTGCATACGTATTACCTTTTTTATTTCGCGTTACAGAGTAGACTGCGGTGGTGTTACGGTTGAAATGCCACTCCTTGATTAAATTTTCGCTAGACACAATGTACATTTTTTTACGCCGAAACTGTGAATTCGTGTATACAGCGAGGCGGTGGTCTAGTCCCAGCGCCATTGCCGACTTGAAAACAGTTATTAACTGTATTGCATTGAAGGTAATACGACGAAGTTAGTTCCTTATTTACACGGCGCTAAAGAACCACTGCTTTCTAAAAAAAAAAAAAATTAGAACTCTTTCTATGCAGTAAAAATTGCGTAGTGGACCACCCTGCATGTTTCGTAGTGTTTTTTTTTTATGCAGAACCATGGACCTTGCACAGATAGGGTTGTTTGCGTGTCCTTGTGTTGCATATAATTGTACTGTAGGTGCAACCACAAGGCAAACGTGGTTTCTGCAGACTTTCCAGTTGTTGTAGGGGCTGATTTACTGGTATGGAGTTATAACACCAGCCAGCACAGCTTTCAGTTTAAAAACGAAATTCCTGTTGCTTTGGAATGTTCGATATAACAGTGGCACAGGATTGTCAGATTTAAAAAAAAAACTCTCGATGTTATTTGAAAATTAAAAAAAATTATAAAAGGAGAACGCTGCACATGGAGCTCATATGAAATAAAAATGTGGAAAACATTTCTAGCAGGGATAACGAATAAATGCATATGAGGACTGTGAGAGGAAGTGGCTCTACTTACGAGGCCGGCTAAGAGACAATAGAAAGCAAAGTCGGCTCAAAAAGTCACGAACTGGACAGTGGTTGTCCTGTGGCTGAAAACAAACGGGTTTCTACAGAACAAAGTTAGAGCGCTGCAGCAAAGTGGAGGGACGTCGTCTGTTCGGATGAAGTGCCCTCTCACGCCCTTAGCTCCGTCCCACTGTGGCTTTGTCCGTCTGCGGGGAAGTGCTTACTGTTTTGTTCAACTAAGCGCCCTCCCTCCCCCCCTCTCTCTCTCTCTCTCTCTCTCTCTCTCTCTCTCTCACACACACACACACACACACAGCATGCATTGACTCATAGCACGCGTAGAAATTATTAGCACTACCTCCAGCCCCAGGATTCAGTTGCACTAAAAACGATACTGAAGGACATACAAGCTTAAGAGGATAAGGCTGTGCAGGTGGACAGGAATACATAAATCTACACGCATTTTCTGTTTCATTTTTACTAACAAAAATAGTTCGGTACGATGCAATTCGTGAGCACGCTGCCATATCCATAGGACCATATGTTTTTGACACACGTTATTGTGCGTCGAACCAGTTCTTTGAGATGGTTACGTTTTCCTTCGGTGTGCCAGTTCAAGTTTGGTAGCGTTGTATTGGCGTCCCTGTTGGGACGAAAGAACTGAAGTTAGCGTGTGCCGACGAATGATTCTTCGTACACTCCATTGTTACGATCAGAGCAAGAATATTATGCCATCGAAACCTGCCTGATTAGAACAAAAATATGGCTCTACAGATAAGTGTGTGTCATGCGAAATCATGCGTTCTCGACGCATGCCAACATGAACATGTCAGGGGCTGCCAAAACGTGTTGTGCCAACCTAGTTCTGTAATGAAGACGGGTGAGAGAAAATATATGTAGTTTATTATACTTAATACGCAAATTACAGATTTGCAATGTGGGTAAGTTTAAGCTAATGGGGAAGTGTGGTAGCTGCTTGTGGTACGGCGTATGCTGAGTCTCTAAGTGAATAAATGACTACAATTTTTCGTGTTAAGTTAGAACGTTGTGAGCACTATGCCCCAGGGAAGTGTGCTGGGACCGTTGCTGTTCACGTTGTACATTAAATACCTTGTATACAACAGAGGCAGTTACCTGATACGTTTCCAAGATGATGCAGTTATTTACAATGAAGTACTATCAGAAAAAGGTTGCACAAAAGTCAGACCTTAATAAGACTTAAAGTGGTGCAATGATTGACAACTTCCTCTACATCAAATATGTAAAATTGTTCACTTCCCAAAACGAAAGGACGTAGTGGCCCGTGACTACATACCAGTGAGTCAAATTTGGAATCAGTCATCTCATACGAATACCTCTGTGGAAAGATTTGTAAGAATATGTGAAATGGGATGATCACACAGGCTCAGTCGTAAGTAAAGCTGATAGTAGTCTTTGGTTCATTGATAGGACACTGCGAAAATACTATCAGTCTCCACAAGATATTACTTACAAAACGCTCGTGTGACATGTTCCAAGGATATTGCTCAAGTGCGTGAGACGCGTACGGAACACAACTAACTATTGAACGTACACGAAGAAAGGCAGCACGAATGGTCACAGATCTGTCCGACCCACTGAAGAGTTTCACGGAAATGTTGAAGAAGCTACCTGGCACTCCTTGAAATCGCTCTTCCGATAACACACGTTACTGTGGCACCGAATCAAATGTTTTTCAGAAGCCAACAAGTTCTCCAGCTACGTGATTTCCTTGATCCTCGATTTTCAGGATGTCATGTGAGAGAAGCCCTTTGGGGTTTCACAAAATCAATATTTTCCGAAACTGTGCTTGCTGGCATGAAGGAGCTCATTCCCTTCTAGATACCCAGTTATGTCTGACCTCTCATTACCTTCTAGGAAATTTGTTAACAGGTGGATGTCAATGAGAATGGTTGGCAGTTTTTCGGGCTACGTCTGTGAGCCGTGTATCGACTCGTGCTACACCTTGTGTTTAGATTGCATTGGTTTTCCTTTTCTTCCCCTGACATGTTTGTTTGATATGTTGCCTGTCATTAAGTGGCTGCTTGGTTGTCTTTTCCCTCTGCTATCGATATCTACGTTTTTGCTTCCGGGAAACTGCTATGGAGGAAGTGAGATCTTTGACCGGTTGTAACCTCGTGTGGTGGCGCGGAAGGAGGGGCGTTGCGTGCAGAGAGTGTGGTGGACACGGGAGGGTAGTGTGGCTCTCCAGCGCGAAGCAGGCGTGGTCGGTTGTACCGAGTCGCCACGTGAGGTATGTCGGTTGTGTGTAACGAGCGGGTCGAGTTGACGGAAGAGCTCCCCGCGTGTTGGTTGTATACAGAATCGCCCCACGAGTAGTTGCTGTTCATTTCGCCTTGGTGGGACGTTAACAAACTTCTTTAAATCCTCCGTCTGAACACTTGTGTTTAAAAGGAGACACCTAACATGAAGGAGCGGTCACTACCCGTCAACGTTGCAGAGAAGACGTGAACTCCGGTGACAGAGCGTGTTGTCGCGTGACCGTGGCGTGTTGGGTACGCTGGCGACGCGTGCGTGGTCGGATGTGTGGATCCTTGCCATCGGAGGTCGTGTACTGCCTGTTCGAGCATAATTGCAAGTTAAGTTCGTGGAAGGTTTAATCATTAAGTAATAATTTTGTGTAACCAGCGTATCTTCTGCCTTGTGGCCTGCGGCGACTGGGTTTCCTGTCCCAGGCACCGGTGTAATTGAAGACAGTGATTTTTCCTCCTCCTCTCGTTACTGCCCGATGGGAGGTGTAGTTTTGGCAGTTTTTCGCTATTCTGTCGTATGAGTAAATCCATGCTTCTTGTTGGTTGATCATGTGGTCGCTCATTCAAGACTGTGTGGTGTACTGTTTCCTTGCACGAGGTTATCTCTAATTCTGTCAGCAAGTTAAGCTATCTTATAACAAGTTTTCGATGGCTAAAAGTCGGTGCAGTGACCAGCCTGAGAGTGGCAGTTGTGTTTACGGGCGTATTTAAATTGGTCAGTATTCTGTCTAGCCTGAGCATCCCTGAGTGGGTGATTTGTGGCCGCTTTACACGGGTCCGTCATATCTGTAATGTTCTAATGATATTCCAGGACACTTTTGTTTAAATTTTGTTTTAAATTCCTCCAAGTTTGTAAATTCCTTTTATTGCCATTAATCGTGTGTTTGCTGAGACGTGTTTAATTTTTTTAATGGCGGTGTTGGTAGCTTCACTACCTCACCGTACTTCGAAGTTCTGTATTTCCTTTAGTAGCCTGTTTACTAATGTTCTTTAAATTTTTTTAAATTGTTGTATTGCTATAAATTACTTTGATTGCCGTTAACGGCGTGTTTTAAAAGTTAGTTTATTGCCGTAGGTTGTTTGTTGCCGTACTGCTAGCTTCTGTGTTTTTTAATTTTTTTTTAAATTTGTTGTAGTGCTATGAATTACTTGATTGCCGTTAGCGGCGTGTTTAAAAGGCATTTTATTGCCGTACTGCTAGTTTCTGTAAGATACGAATAAAACATTTGTGAAAATCTCAACTCGACAGTAAACTATTATAAAATTGAGGCCGTTTCCCAACTTGTGGTGTGGATTGTAGTAACCGTAACCACTGTGTGTGTCAGTCTGCTACCCGTCATGTAGATGGATGTGTCCTTATCAACCGTTCTTTTTTGTTTAAGGGCTTCTATGGCATTTTATGGTTACAATTGGAGCTAAATCAGATGGAACTCGATACAGACCCAGACAGGAACCCAATACTTTCCTGGAGCACTTATTTTTTATTGTAATTTTAGCTGTTCTAGGTGTTTCTCAACGCCACTGACATAATATCTACACGACACATTTGCCTTGGTGCAAGAAGTAATCTGTGACAGTATATCTCAGTGTTTATTAGTAAAAGAACATTTGAAAACGGAGCTCTTTATCTCTGTTTTTACTTTCCTATCCTCGATTTGCCGGCCGCGGTGGTCTAGCGGTTCAGGCGCTCAGTCCGGAACCGCGCGACTACTACGGTCGCAGGTTCGAATCCTGCCTCGGGCGTGGATGTGTGTGATGTCCTTAGGTTGGTTAGGTTTAAGTAGTTCTAAGTTCTAGGGGACTGATGACCACAGATGTTAAGTCCCATAGTGCTTAGAGCCATTTGAACCATTTGAACCTATCCTCGATTTCAGTTCCTGTGTCATCCATGAGTGTCTGGACATTTAACATTAACGCCATTAACAGCCTTTACATGTGCCTAGAATTCCTGTGAGTTTTGTGAGAGATCATTCGACAAGATTCTCTTAAGGTAGTCATCAGGAGTTCCACATATTGACACCTTGACGCTAAGCGCGTTTCATTCAGCATATCTCTATCTATGGCCCTATGTTTCGTTGTTACAACCATTATGCAACAGTCACTGATTCTTTATACATCTCTTTACTGTTATTAGAAACCGCGGACAGTCTTCTCCAGCATGAGCTGCACTCCTAGATAAAAACGAGTGTCTATCCAGTGTAGGGTCAACTACTTTTTTTTTTATAGTTGAGCCACAATTGTTCTACACGCTCCAGCCCAGAGAAAAAAGTTTTTTGAGTTCCTCTTTGACTCGCGACGAGCTCCTCCGTTATCTAAATTACTAAACACGTAATTCACCCTGCATGTTTTAACTGTCCACTGTACATTAATAGTCATTCTTGGTAATATTGCCTCACTGACAGTGATACGGGTTCAGCATGGACAGCTTCAAAGAGGTCGGGTCTCTTGTTGTCACCAGGGCTAATACATTTCCATCTAGAGCTGCCATCAAGGGTTAGCGTTTTTGACTGATAATGAGTACTTCCTGGGCACCGGAAACGATTCTAGCCACTGCTTTAATTGTGAATAAAAATCAGCAGCAATGGTGGCCAATGTTTGTGGTATAAGGAGTCAACCTCGCTATACCGGCCTTTTTAAAGATGGCGGAGGAGGGGTAGCGTCATGCCTTTAGTGTGGTTCAAATGGCTCTGAGCACTATGGGACTCAACATCTTAGGTCATCAGTCCCCTAGAACTTAGAACTACTTAAACCTAACTAACCTAAGGACACCACACACACCCATGTCCGAGGCAGGATTCGAACCTGCGACCGCAGCAGTCCCGCAGTTCCGGACTGCAGCGCCAGAACCGCTAGACCACCGCGACCGGCTCCTTTAGTGTGGGAAACTATCCATAAAACGCGTTTTTTTTTGAGTCATCAGTCTTCTGACTGATTTGATACGTCCCGTCGTGAATTCCTCTTAGTGCCACTCTCTCCGTGGAAATTTGGAGATTCGATTCGTGGTAAGGTACTATGGGATCAAACTGGTGAGGTCATCGGATCCTAGGCTTACACACTACTTAATCTAACTTAAACTGACTTATGCTAAGAACGACACATACACCCATGCCCGAGGAAGGACTCGAATCTCCGGCGGGAGAGACCGCGCAATCCGTGACTGGCACCTGGACTGCGTGGCCACTCCGCTCGGCTGCCTCTGCATGTCAGAGTAGCATTTGCAACCTACGTTCTCTATTATTTGCTGAATGTATTCCAATCTCTGTTTTTCTCTACAGTTCTTACCCTCTACAGCTTCCTCCAGTACCATGGAAGTCATCCCCTGATGTCTTAACAGATGTAATATCATCCTGTCCCTTCTCTTTACACATATTCCTTTCCTCTCCGATTCTACGCACAACTTTCTCATTCCTTACCTTATTAGTCCTCTAATTTTCAACATTCGTCTGTAGCATCACATCTCAAATGCTTCGATTCTCTTCTATTCCAGTTTTCCCACAGTCTGTTTCACTACCACACAATGCTTTGCAGAAATTTCTTCCTCAAATTTAGATTTATTTTGGATACTAATAGACTTCTCTAGGCCACTGCTAGTCTGCATTTGATTTCCTCCTTGTTCCGACCGTTCCGTCCGTCATTGGTTATTTTGCTGCCTAGGCAGCGCAATACCTTAAATTTATCTGCTTCATGAGCATCAATCAAGATATTAAGTTTCTCGCAGTTTCATTTCTGCTACTTGCCATTACTTTCATCTTTCTTCGATTTACTGTCAGTCCGTATTCTGCACTCACTAGACTGTTCATTCCATTCAGCAGATCGTGTAATTCTTCCTCACTTTCACTCAGGATACTAATGTTATCAGCGAATCGTATCATTCACCTTGAATTTTAATTCCGCTCCTGAACCTTTGTTTTATTCCCATCGCCGCTTCTTCGATGTACAGATTGATCAGTAGAGGCTAAATTCTACATCTCTGTCTTGCACAATTTTTAATCCGAGCATTTCGATCTTGGTCGTCCACTCTTATTATTCCTGCTTGGGTCTTGTACATATTGTATATTACCTGTCTGTCCCTATACCTTACCCATATTTTTCTCAGAATTTCCAACATCTTACGCCATTTTACACTGTCGAACGCTTTTTCCAGGTCGACAAAGCCTATGAACTTGTCTTGATTTTTGTTTAGTCTTGCTTCCACTATCCACCCCAAGTCTTCGGCCGCTACTATTGATTATTTATCAAAATGTAAGCAGTGGCGGGTTTCGAGCACGGGACCAAGAACACAATCACAGACGCTGCCCCTAGAGCACGGTCGCAAACGCGTAATAGTGAACAATTAATAACGGCATGGGGAAGCAGAAGGCAATGGGAACCACAACATTAAACATATATAATGTCTCTTTACAGGACATGTGACACGTACTTGAAAACGATTCCGGATCAGTGCCCCATTCGGATTTCTGGGATGGAACTGCCAAGGGGGGCGTAACCATAAGAAACAGACTGTTTACTCAACGAAAGGGTAACGTTCTGTGAGTTCGGAGCGTGAAATGTTACCTATTCGAACGTGGTAGGGAAGCTAGAAAATTTGAAAAAGGAAATGTAAAGACGGGATCTAGTGGGGTTGAAATGAAAGGAAGGTAAGGTATCTGGTCAGATGAACTGGCAAGAACGAATTGATCTTACTTCTGAACAACTTCACGGCAACCGAACGAAGTGGCGCAGTGGTAAGCACACTGGTATCTCATTCGGGGGGACAACGGTTCAAACCCCCGGCCAGCCACCCTCATTTACGTTTTCCATGATTTCCCTAGATCGCTTCAGCCATATGGCGGGATCGTTCATCTGAACAGACATGGCTACTTCACTTCCTCGTCGTTCTGTAATGCGAGACTGTGCTTTGTCTCTAATGACCTCGCTGTTAACAGGCTGTTATGCACTAATTTCCTCCCCCTCTTCACAGCAGCAATGTTTAAATGTAGGATCTAAATTTCTGTTTTATGATGCGTGGCTAAGTATGCACCTCGCAGTATATTACTTGTGCAAGTTTCGTGACAAGAGTGTTATTACTGCTTAAATTAAGATATATTTTTAGATTACTTGACTTATTTTACATCGATGAGCATCATTTCAGTAGGATCTTTGTACGGAACACTAGTTTCTGTCTTTTTCTGTAAAAGTGTGTGAGCCGTGGTAAAAATTGTTGTTTTGAAGAGCGCGCCGCAGCGCGTTAGTGTGAAGCAGTCGCCCTCCGTTTCTGGCGGTGGCACCGCTGTGGCAATCGCAGCTTTGGTGTCTCCATCTGGTGGGAAAGGGGAAAGGTTGCCTGTTCACGTGCATTTAAGTGGCGCTATGAGCTCGCCAGTCGGTCAGTCTGCGTCAGTCTCTCGTCCCCAGCTTGCTAGTCTGTCGCTCGTCCGCATTTGTTAGGCAGTTAGTGTCTGTCTGTCGTTCGGCGTGCTAGTATGTCTGTCGTTCGGATCAACCTTTGAAGCCGGCAGAATGAGAGTCTTTCCACTCCGCCAGTAAGAGAACTCAGCGAGTGGTCGCCCGGTCGGGGCTTAGTTCCTGCATCTGTGTCTGCGCGTTAGGCCGCCAGTCTGCTCGAGTTTGCTCAGGCAATGGTCATTGGCGGTTGGATCGATCGGTTGGTGGGTCGCGCACTGAGACACAAGATGACTTGACCGTCTCGAGTGTCGGCGCATGTGAGGTCGCCACGTGAGTCCAGTGGGTCGCGGCGTATGGGAGGGGTAGTGACTTCGCGGTCGACACGAGAACAACAGGAGTCAAACCACGACATCAGTCTGGCTGGTGCGAGCTGCGACGCCGTGAGACGGTAGATCGGCGCGCCTTCCTACGTCCGTTGAAGCGGCTGGACCGGCCGCAGTGGCCGAGCGGTTCTAGGCTGTTCAGTCTGGAACCGCGCGCCCGCTACGGTCGCAGGTTCGACGGTCGCAGGTTCGAACCCTGCCTCGGGCATGGATGTGTGTGATATCCTTAGGTTAGTGAGGTTTAAGTAGTTCTAAGTTCTAGGGGACTGATGACCTCAAATGTTAAGTCCCATAGTGCTCAGAGCCATTTGAACCATTTTTTTGAAGCGGCTGGCAGCGGACGGTTCGGGAGAGCGATTTGGGGGTGCTGCGCCAGGTCTTCTCGAGAAAGCGCAGTGAATTAGAAGTTAAGTGATTGGTGATATGTTGTTTGATTTACTCTTGTTAAATTCTACTTTTTTTCTTGGTGAAGTCACCAGCCGTTTTGTTTTGGGGTCGTCCCACCATTCTTCTCTGTTTGCCCACCCGCGGGAAGGTGGTTGTTTATAAATTGGGTGGTCTGTTTTTCCCTTGTGGAGTAGGGGCGGGTTAGAGCAACATGCGGTTCGGGTTGTTCGGTAATCTCCCTATCAATCTACCGTACTTTAGTAGCTGCCTCTGTCATGTTTGTCGGATTTGGTGTTTAACGAATTTATTGCTTGGGGTGTAACGGCCTAATACGTGAAATATGTTTTGATCTTTGGAAACTTTGATATTATTGCGTATAATCTTGAGAGCGGTATCTGTGTACTGTAGAGCATCTTAACTATTGTTTGGCCAACCTTGTAGAATTTTATATAAGATTGCATTTCATGGGCTTTTATTTAAATGATCATTTTAGTATATTAAGTTGCCACCCTTTCACCGTAAGACTTTTCTTAGAAGTTAAAATCAAGTTGCACCTTCGGTGGCAAAGTTAATATTTTAACTGTTAGTGTTTTGTACCATTTCCATCCCTCCTACCGAGGGTGCATAGATTGTGTGCTTGTGTAAATTGTTAAAACTCTTAGTTTAAAGTTATCTGGTGTGTTGCAGACTTGCACCACTGTAGTCTTTCAGAGGGTGTTGTGAGCGGTCGTAACTACGGCCGTGTCAAAAGGGAGCGGCAAGGTTCTCTGCCCGAAAGCTCATACAGTCAAAACTTGTTTCTTTCCACCTCTGAATAAATTGTAACTTCGATATTTAGAGGGTGCTTTCTCATTATAATTTTAAATCAGTTTCTTTTATGAATGCTTTTAGGCACTATTAAAG
The DNA here is from genome assembly GCF_023864275.1 of Schistocerca cancellata. NCBI lineage: Eukaryota > Metazoa > Arthropoda > Insecta > Orthoptera > Acrididae > Schistocerca > Schistocerca cancellata. The sequence continues at coordinate 86,952,839 of NC_064634.1, read as the reverse complement.
TGAATAAAATTCCCATTTGTTAAAAGGAATTCGGTTATGATTTCATCAGTTACTCCCTGGCAACTACTTCCATGCTTACATAGTGTGATTAAATGTGTTAATGTTCTTGATTAATCGCTAGTAAATAAAATAGATTCTTAAGAATATTCTTTGAAAATAAATCACGGTTGAGTGTATTACGTATTCCTGTATTATGAAATGACCTACATCCTTAACGGTCTCCTTGCCTTGGGTCTTTGGAACAAAAAGTATACATAAGGCGATCTGAAAAATTACGACAGCTTTATTTGCATATAATAAATGATATTTCAGACAGACAGGAAAATACTGAAGGTAACCGACACATGTGTTTGTAATATTATCGATGCTATAGCAGTCGCAAGTCAGCTCGTCGAAAACCGTTTCCATGTGTGGCCACATTACATACGCTTCCTCACACACTGAGCATACTCCGATCCACTCAATAGCCAGCCTTGACACACACTCACAGTAACATTTGCCCGCAGGGACAGTAATTGCGCTCTTGTGCTATTAACGCGTCCCCACATCCCTAGTGGTCGACCAACGAAGCCATCTGCATCTCCAGCACCGAAATGAATTTGGTTATCCTCTAATGTGCCACGTGTGGCTACACACATTCTAATGTTGTCCTACCGCAACATAAACTCGTGAAGCCGAGCAAATATGGACAACCGTCTGGTTCTCCGACGACGGCGCTATAATCGACGTCCGCTGTAGCACTCTAGAAGTCCTCTGGCGATAATTTAGTAGTCCCACGTCCGGCGACAAACTGTAATGCTTCTCCCAAATATAGACGCTGTTCAACGTGCCTCCGAACGAAGAGGTGGCTATAACTTCGTTACTGGGGCCAACCAAAAGCGAATGCCGTTCTCTGCACAAATGTGAAAAGCCAAAAACACCTAACAACAGCGGCAATGACTACCGTTCATACATAGTGAACGGCCATTTCTGTAACAGGGTGCAGCAGTGGCATACAAAGGGTGACCGTACATTTTGATTATCACCTCAGATCGAGGTGCGATAGTGAAATGTGATAATTCGAAGTTTAATACAACAGATTTTTCCAAAAAAGTGGATGACTTGGCGGAGATAACAGCGGTACAAGTATACAGTTTCGCTGTCCGAGAAACGTTCCACAGCGAAATTCACTTCGTGGTCATTTTGGTATTGTTTGCCACACAGTCATTTCTTCATCCCAGCAGCGTGGAGTGGCCGCGCGGTTTGAGGCGCCAGTCACGGATTGCGCGACCCCTCCCGTCGGTGATCGGAGTCCTCCTTCGAGCATGTGGTGTGTGTGTGTGTGTGTGTGTGTGTGTGTGTGTGTGTGTGTGTGTGTGTGTTGTTGTTGTTAGATTAAATTAGTTTGAGTAGTGTGTAAGTCTAGGGACCGATGACCTCAGCGGTTAGGTCCCTTAGGAATTCACGCACATTTGAACATTTTCTTCATCCCAGGGAAGAAGAAAAAGTCATGGAGCTCCACACCGGCAGAGTACCCGGTGGCGAGGCAAAACCTGTTTGCCCAAGAGAGTATCATATCGTACATTCTCTTAGTATTGGTCTGGGTCAAGGAATATGCCGGCGCAGTAGCTCAGAGTACGCGGTCGCAGGGTTAACTGCCCCCTGTAGTACCAAAAACAGAGTGAATGTATCAACGATGAAGTTGAGCGTGTATCATGGGACGTCCACCTCGAATAAATGCAACGAACAATACCGAACAAAATGAGAGTAAAAATTTAATAAAAATGGATTAGCGTCTTTGATCAATAATCAAAACGTCCCCGGTCCCGGGTTCGAAACACGTCACCGCGTAAATTTTTATTTATAATCAGCATTGGGGGCCGAGGACTTCCGGCATAAGAAGTCACCACCATTCTGCCAAAATTCTTGTCAAAAGGAGTGGAGGCGCCGACAGAGGTTCAGGGCACTCACTTGTCCTGGGGTTGGAACACGGTCCATGAAGGCGGAAGAATCAGCAACGATCAACGCCATGAGAATGCAGAAGGCAATGGAAACCACTGCATTAACAACACATAACATGTACCCACACGTCATGTCGCCTGTAATTGAGTGTCATAATGATCTCTCGGTTGGCAAAAGATTCCGGAATAGTCACCCATTCGGATCTACAGAAGGGGCTTGCAAAGGGGGAGGTGACCCTGACAAAAAAGCATGGATAACTAAAGAAAGGATTTCGTTGTACGAGTCGGGGAGTGGAATGTCGTAAGCTTGAACGTGCTAGGGAAACTAGAAAAACTGAAAAGGAAAATGTAGAGTCTCAATCTACATATAGTGGGGATCAGTGAATTGAAATAGAAAGACAAGGCTTCCTGGTCAGTTGAGTAAAGGGTAATATTAAAAACAGCAGAAGTGGTATGACGGGAGTAGGATTCGTTATGAATACGAAGGTAGAACACAGAGAGTGTTCCTGTGAACAGTTCAGTGATTGGGTTGTTTTACCAGAATGAACAGCACACCAGTATCGGCATAGATAGTTCAGGTATACACGCCGACGTCGCAAGCTGAAGACAAAGAGAGAGAGAAAATATATGAGGCTATTGAAAAGGTTATACGGTGCGTAAAGGGAGAAGTAAACCCATTAGTCATGGGGGAATGGAATCCAGTTGTAGGGAAAGCAGTAGAAGAAAAGGGTTACAGGAGAATATGGGCTTGCGACAAGGAATGCGAGAAAAGAACGACTAGTTGAGTCGTAATAGCAAATACTCTGTTCAAGAACCACAAGAGGAGGAGGGATACTTGGAAAAGGCCGGGTGACACGGCAAGATTTCAGTTATATTATATCAAGGGCAGATGCAGATTCCGAAATCCGAATACTGGATTGTAACGCGATCGCAGAAGCAGATTTAGGCTCATATCACAATGTGATAGTGATGAAGAAAAGGCTGAATGCCGCGCGGGATAGCCACGCGGTCCGGGGTGTCTTGTCACAGTTCGCGCGGCTGCCCCCATCGGAGGTTCTGTCCTCCCTCGGGTATGGGTGCGTGTGGTGTCCTTAGCGTAAGTTAGTTTATGTTAGATTAAGTAGTGTGTAAGCCTAGGGACCGAAGACTTCAGCAGTTTGGTACCATAGAATAAACCGTGAAAAAAGAATGCTGAAGTTTAAGAATTAATCAGGAAGAATCAATACGCAAAGAAGTGGGATACGGAAGTACTAAGTAATTACGAGATACACTTGAAGTTTTCTAAAGCTATAGATAAAGCAATAATTAATGTCTCAGCAGGCAGTACAGTTGAAGAGGATTGGACATCTCTAGAAAGGGCAATAAGAGAGGTTGCAAAGAAAAACATAGGTACAAAGAAGGTAACTGCAAAGAAACCATGGGTACTTCAATTGATTGACGAAAGAACGAAGTACAAGAACGTTCAGAGAAATTCAGGAACACAGAAATACAAGTCGCTGACGAATTAAATCGATAGGAAGTGCAGAGAAACTAAGAAAAAATGGCTGCATGAAAAATGTAGAGAAACCGAAAAATAAATGATTGTCGGTCTGACTCAACTTACAGGAAAGTCAAAGTTACCTTTGGCAAAATTAAAAGCAAGCGTCGTAACCTTAAGAGGAAACGGGAATTCCACAGTAAAATGCAGAGGAGAGAGCGGATAGGTGGAAAGAGTATATTGAAGGCCATTATGAGGGGAAGATTTGTCTGATATGTTAGAAGAAGAAACACTAGACGATTTAGGAGAGATAGGGTATACAGTATTCCAATCAGAATTTAAGAGAGCTTTGGAGGACTTAAGATCAAATAAGGTTGAAGGGATGGATAACGTTCCATCAGAACTTCTAAAATCATTGGGGGAAGTGGGCAAGAAAACGATTATACACGTTGGTGTGTAGAATGTATGAGTCTGGCAGTATACCGTCTGATTTTCGGAAAAATATGATCCACACAATTCCGAAGACTGCAAGAACTGACAAGTGCTACAATTATCACGCAATCAGCTTAAAAGCTCATGTACCCAAGTTGCTGACAAGAATAATATAAGAAGAATGGAAAACCAAATTGAGGACGTGTTAGATGACTATCAGCAAGCGTTCATGAAAGGTAAAGGCACCAGAGAGGCAATTCTGACTTTGCGGTCGATAATGAAAGAGGGATTAAAGAAAAATCAAGCAACGTTAGTAGGATTTGCCGGGAAAAAGCGTTCGACAAAGTAAAATGCTGCAAGATGTTCGAAATTCTGAGAAAAATATGGGTAAGCTACAGGGAGAGTCGGGTAGCATACAGTATGTACAAGAGCCAAGAGGGAATAATAAGAGTGGACGACCAAGAACGAAGTGCTCGGATTAAAAATCGTGTGAGACAGGGATGTAGTCTTTCGACCCTACTTTTCAATCTGTGCATCGACGAAGCAATGATGGAAATAAAAGAAAGTTTCTGGAATAGAACTGAAATTCAAGTCGAAAGGACATCAACGACAGGATTCGCTGATGACATTGCTATCCTGAGTGAAAGTGAAGAAGAATTACATGATCTGCTCAATGAAATGGACAGTCTAATGAGTGCAGAATATGGACAGAGCCAATCGAAAAAAAGGCGACAGTAATGAGATGTATCAAAAATGAGAACAGCGAGAAACTTAACATCAGGAGTGATGGTCACGAAGTAGATGAAGTTAAGGAATTCTCCTACCTTGGCAACAAATTAATCAGTGACGGTCGGAGCAAGGAGGGCATGAAAAGCACACTCGCACTGGCGTAAAAGGCATTCCTGGTTACGAGAAGCCTACTCGTGTCGAACACTGGCCTTAATTTGAGGAAGAAATTTCTGTGAATGCACTTTGGAGCATGGCATTGTATGGCAGTGAAACTTACTGTGGGGAAAACTGGAACAGAGGAGAACTGAAGCAGGTGGACTGATACGGTAAAGTTCTGCACAATATCGGAGAGGAAAGGAACATGTGGAAAACACTGACAAGAAGCAGGGACGGGATGATAGGATATCTGTTAAGATATGAGGGAATGACTTCCATGGTACTAGAGAGAGCTACAGAGGGAAAACAGATATTGGAATACATCCAGCAAATAATTGAGTACGTTGGTTGCAAGTGCAATTCTGAGAACAATTCGTGGCGAGATGCATCATACCGGTCAGAAGACTGATGACAAAAAAATATATTTACATTCACTTCGAGTACTTTTTAGTCGAATGAAGACGGGTGCCGCATCTCGTGGTCGTGCGGTAGCGTTCTCGCTTCCCACGCCCGGGTTCCCGGGTTCGATTCCCGGCGGGGTCAGGGATTTTCTCTGCCTCGTGATGGCTGGGTGTTGTCTGCTGTCCTTAGGTTAGTTAGGTTTAAGTAGTTCTAAGTTCTAGGGGACTGATGACCATAGATGTTAAGTCCCATGGTGCTCAGAGCCATTTTGAAGACAGGTGATGCTGAGGGAATTAGATTAGGAAATGAGACACTTAAAGTAGTAAAGAAGTTTTGCTATTTGTGGAGCAGAATGACTGATGATGGTCGAAGTAGAGAGGATATATAATGTAGACTGGCAATGGCAACGAAAGCGTTTCTGAAGAAGAAAAATTTGTTAACTTCGAGCATAGATTTAAATGTCAGGAAGTCGTTTCTGAAAGTATTTGTATGGAGTGTAGCCATGTATGGAAGTGAAACGTGGACGATAAATAGTTTACTCAAGAAGAGAATAGAAGCTTTCGAAATGTGGTGCTACAGAAGAATGCTGAAGATTAGATGGGTAGATCACATAACTAATGAGGAGGTATTGAATAGAATTGGAGAGAAGAGAAATTTGTGGCACAACTTGACTAGAAGAAGGTATCGCTTGGTAGGATATATTCTGAGGCATCAAGGGATCACCAATTTAGTATTGGAGGGCAGCGTGGAGGGTAAAAATCGTAGAGGGAGACCAAGAGATGAATACGCTAAGCAGATTCAGAGGGATGTAGGCTGCAGTAGATACTGGGAGATGAAGAAGCTTGCACAGGATAGAGTAGGATGGAGAGCTGCATCAAATCAGTCTCAGGACTGAAGACCACAACAACACTTTCTGCCACTCGCACAATCGAAAAAAAAAGCAATGTACACAAAGTACCGAATGCCTGTGTACAGAAGAACGCAAGGAATCAATGTAGGGACCAAGAAACTGACCACTGAAGAAACGAAGAGGGACGCGTTTCGTCCAGATAACACTTCATGCTGAGCCGGCCGGTGTGGCCGAGCGGTTCTAGGAGCTACAGTCCGGAATGGTGTACCGCTACGGTCGCAGGTTCGACTCCTGCCTCGGGCATACTTATGTGTGACGTCCTTAGGTTAGTTAGGTTTAAGCAGTTCTAAGTTCTAGGGGACTGATGACCTCAGAAGTTAAGTCCCATAGTGCTCAGAGCCATATTTGAACCTCATGCTGACACCAAACAAGGCACAACCCCCTTATTATTTGTAAATGTGCGAGTGCACTTGACAGACCAGAAAAGACTAAAAGACAATGGTGTCATCCTTTCACTGGAAGTCCATTGGATGACGGCTGTACAGGTCTCCAGCGATAGTCACGAGTGATAATACCCTGTTGAAACATAGTGGAAGAGATAGTTGCGACCAGCATACTGCACGCTGATGTCTGAACTCTGGAGTGGAGCTAATAATGAACAGGCGGGCCGCGCGCCCCCCAGACCGCAGAGTCGCGCGTGCAGCTGGCGGCCGCCCTACGCCCTACATCACCGGGCAGAGCGGGCTCTCCTGTCGGTCGCGCGTGAGGGCCATTTGTCGGCCACTGTTTGCCGGAACAATTACTCGGCCATCAGGCGAGACAGCCAATTAGGCCGCGTGTGATTAATGGCGCGTGCCGTCGGGACGCGGCGCCTCAAATATTTGCTTCTGGCGCCCCGACGCCCGGCGACGCTTTTAGAACGGCACCGCGAAATTGCCTCCTCCCACTCGGCCGTCACACCGCGGTTCTGACGGCTGGAGTTTCCTGACGCTCCGCCTGCTTGCGTGTTCTCGGAACTGCTGCACACGCCTCACCACTCCGCCCATCTACATCTACATCTGTACTCAGCCAGCCGCTGTGAAGTACAGGGCTATTACAAATGATTGAAGCGATTTCATAAGTTCACTGTAGCTCCATTCATTGACATATGGTCACGACACACTACAGATACGTAGAAAAACTCATAAAGTTTTGTTCGGCTGAAGCCGCACTTCAGGTTTCTGCCGTCAGAGCGCTCGAGAGCGCAGTGAGACAAAATGGCGACAGGAGCCGAGAAAGCGTATGTCGTGCTTGAAATGCACTCACATCAGTCAGTCATAACAGTGCAACGACACTTAAGGACGAAGTTCAACAAAGATTCACCAACTGCTAACTCCATTCGGCGATCGTATGCGCAGTTTAAATCATCTGGATGCCTCTGTAAGGGGAAATCAACGGGTCGGCCTGCAGTGAGCAAAGAAACGGTTGAACGCGTGCGGGCAAGTTTCACGCGTAGCCCGCGGAAAATTGGCTCATGCCACAACTGGAGACCGACAGCGCCGACTTCATCTTTCAACAGGATAGTGCTCCACCGCACTTCCATCATGATGTCCGGCATTTCTTAAACAGGAGATTGGAAAACCGATGGATCGGTCGTGGTGGAGATCATGATCAGGAATTTATGTCATGGCCTCCACGCTCTCCTGACTTAACCCCATGCGATTTCTTTCTGTGGAGTTATGTGAAAGATTCAGTGTTTAAACCTCCTCTACCAAGAAACGTGCCAGAACTGCGAGCTCGCATCAACGATGCTTTGAACTCATTGATGGGGACATGCTGCGCCGAGTGTGGGAGGAACTTGATTATCGGCTTGATGTCTGCCGAATCACTAAAGGGGCACATATCGAACGTTTGTGAATGCCTAAAAGAACTTTTTGAGTTTTTGTATGTGTTTGCAAAGCATTGTGAAAATATCTCAAATAATAAAGTTATTGTAGAGCTGTGAAATCGCTTCAATCATTTGTAATAACCCTGTATATATACAGCAGAAGGTACGTCCCACTGTGCCACTCATTAGGGCTTTTGGCCGTTCCATTCATGTTTGGTGCGCTGGAAAAATGATTGTTTAAATGCCTCTATATCACGATCCCTGTGGAGCGATATGCAGTGGGCTGTAGTACATTCCTAGAGTCATCGTCCAAAGCTGGTTCTAGAAACTTTGTCAGTAGACTTAATCTTCAAGAGTCTCCCAGTTCAGTTCTTTCAACATCTCAGTGAAAATCTGCCACACCTCAAACAAACCTGTGATCATTTGTGCTGCTCTTCTCTGTAGTCGTTCAAATCCCATCCTAGTCCTATTTCGCAGCCGCGTTGAGTGGCCGTGCGGTTTAAGTCGCCGTGTCACGGATTGAGCGGCCCCTCCCGCCGGAGCTTCGAGTCATCCCTCGGGCATGGATGTGTCTGTTGTTCTTAGCACAAGTTTTAGTTTATGTAGAGTCCAAGTCTAGGGGCCGATGACCTCAGCACTTTGGTCACTTACCAATTCCACATTTGAAAATTTTCCTGTTTCGTACGGGTCCTCCACAAAAATGGTTCAAATGGCTCTGAGCACTATGCGACTTAACTTCTGAGGTCATCAGTCGCCTAGAACTTAGAACTACTTAAACCTAACTAACCTAAGGACAACACACACATCCATGCCCGAGGCAGGATTCGAACCTACGACCGTAGCGGTCGCTCGGCTCCAGACTGTAGCGCCTAGAACCGCACGGCCACTCCGACCGGTGGCCCCCCACATGTGAGCAATATTCTAGGATGGGTCGCACGAGTGGTTGGTAAGCTGTCTGCTTTGTATACTGACTGCATTTCCCCAGTATTTTACCCACGACTAAGCCTATGCGATCGTTCCACTTTGTGTCCCTACAAAGTGCCACAAGCAAGTATTTGGGTGAGTTTACAGGTTCCAACTGTGACTAACTAATATTGTATTCATAGGATACTACAAGGATGTAGTCTTTCACCCTGGTGTACAATGACTACGCCGAAGAAGCAATGACGGAAATTACTACTTAATCTAACTTAAACTAACTTGCGCTGAGGACAAAACACACACACACACACCGACGGAGTAGGTGAAGCTCAGGTGTAGCAGCCGTGCGAACCGTGTCAAGTCGCTTCAGACTGTGCGGCTACGCCGCGCGGCAGCAATGAAGGAAATAAAAATTGTAAGGTGGCTATAATTTCGCACCTTACAAGAACTCATCTACATACTTCGCCATGCTTTATCTTTTGATAAGTTGCACATCGTACATATGAATATTTAAAGAAGACTGACATTGTCACATACGCCTTGTAAATAGTTATTAACGCTTATTCATGAAAAGTGATGGAGTCTCTCTATCATCAAGACGGCATAATGAATCATGGCCTATACTAGTAAGGGTTGGAACGCCAGTGGAAGTGAAACGGCAGACTTAAGCCCTGGGTGGAAAAGCCCGCACAGGTGTGTTGGTCCCGCTTAACACAGTAGGCAGCCAAGTGAGACGGTCGGGGCACCTGAGCGCTGAAGCACAATACAGCGGAGGCCGGACGGTTTTGTACACTACTGGCCATTAAAATTGCTAAACCAAAAAGAAATGCAGATGATATACGGGTATTCATTAGACAAATATATTATACTAGAACTGACGTGTGATTACATTTTCACGCAATTTGGGTGCATAGATCCTGAGAAATCAGTACCCAGAACAACCACATCTGGCCGTGATAACGGCCTTGATACGCCTGGGCATCGAGTCAAACAGAGCTCGGATGGCGTGCACAGTTACAGAGCTGCCCTTGCAGCTTCAACACGATACCACAGTTCATCAAGAGTAGTGACTGGCGTATTGTGACGAGCCAGTTGCTCGGCCACCATTGACCAGACGTTTTCAGTTGGTGAGAGATCTGGAGAATGTGCTGGCCAGGGCAGCAGTCGAACATTTTCTGTATCCAGAAAGGCCCATACAGGACCTGCAACATGCGGTCGTGCATTATCCTGCTGAAATGTAGGGTTTCGCAGGGATCGAATGAAGGGTAGAGTAACGGGTCGTAACACATCTGAAATGTAACGTCCACTGTTCAAAGTGCCGTCAATGCGAACAAGGGGTGACCGAGACGTGTAACCAATGGCACCCCATACCATCACTCTGGGTGATGCGCCAGTATGGCGATGACGAATAAACGGTTCCAATGTACGTTCACCGCGATGTCGCCAAACACGGATGCGACCATCATGATGCTGTAAACAGAACCTTGATTCATCAGAAAAAATGACGTTTTGCCATTCGTGCACCCAGGTTCGTCGTTGAGTACACCACCGCAGGCGCTCCTGTCTGTGATACAGCGCCAAGGGTAACCGCAACTACGGTCTCCGAGCTGATAGTCCATGCTGCTGAAAACGTCGTCGAACTGTTCGTGCAGATGGTTGTTGTCTTTCAAACGTCCCCATCTTTTGACTCAGGGATCGAGACGTGGCTGCACGATGTGTTACAGCCATGCGGATAAGGTGCCTGTCACCTCGAGTGCTAGTGATACGAGGCCGTTGGGGTCCAGCACGGCGTTCCGTATTACCCTGCTGAACCCACCGATCCCATATTCTGCTAACAGTCATTGGATCTCGACTAACGAGAGCAGTAATGTCGCAATACGATAACCCGCAAGCGCGATAGGCTACAATCCGACCTTTATCTAAGTCGGAAACGTGATGGTACGCTTTTTTCCTCCTTACATGAGGCATCACAACAACGTTTCACCAGGCAACGCCGGTAAACTGCTGTTCGTGTATGAGAAATCGGTTGGAAACTTTCCTAATGTCAGCACTTTGTAGGTGTCGCCACCGGCGCCAACCTTGTGTGAATGCTCTGAAAAGCTAATCACTTGCATATTACAGCATCTTCTTCCTGTCGGTTAAATTTCGCGCGTGTAGCACGTCATCTTCGTGGTGTAGCAATTTTAATGGCCAGTAGTGTAGTAGTAGAGATTAAACAGTATTCCTGCTGATATTATCAGCTCTCTGAGAGGCACCTTGTAGTTGCTCACTTCCATCTGCACTGTCACATTCAGATTGCTCCTGATCTTGATGGACTTTCACCACACAGCCTATCACCATGCACATACAGAGCTAATAAGAAAACAAGAAAAAAGATTGCCTATCCCCATTTCTATAAATCTGTGCTTCCAAAAAAAAGTAGGTGCCTTAACAAACCGACTGGTGTAGAATTTCGCAGTCAGACTTTTGCAGGTGACACAGCAGTAATTGATAAAACATCAGAAATGCACATAAGCAACTTGAGATATTGCAAGAGCAAGCTGGGAAAATTGCACTAAAAATTTCATATGAAGAAAACTATACTCTTAACAAATATTAAAGCAACACAGGATGACCTTAAAATTGACGAGATCAAAGTATTCTGCATCAAAGAAGTTAAATGCTTAGGTAAGTGCAATAGAAAAGACACTGAATAGTGACTCCAGATAACAGAAGCCGTACTTTTCTTAACAAAAAATATTTGTCAAAAAATATGCCGTTGTGGTAAATTCTTACGTTGTAAGACCAGAAGCATTTTATGCATCACTCGCACTTAATCTCCTTCACAAACAATAATCCGAAGTGAAACAACGTAAAATCAAGAAAATAATCTTAAGACCAAAAACGACAAGAAACAGAGTACATCAATCAAAACGTAATGCATACATCTACAGAGAAATCACTAAAATTACGGTTAGAATGCGTATACGAAGAATCCAAATCGTGGGTAACCTTTACAATAGTGGAGCCAAGAGAATAACCAGTCAGATTCAAACTTCCTTGGAAAATGAGATTACTGGACGCAACTGATACAAACAACCAGGAAAATATCTTAATTGGTATCGTCAAGTTTATAGAAGCGATAAGCAATTAGGAAAATCAAACAAACATCGGTTTTTGAAAGAGTAAACCGCCATTTAACTGTGTATTACTTATAGTTACCTGCTGCACTATCCAGATCGTCTTTAATGCCAGTATCAAGTACATTCCAAAAATTTCTCAGACAATTAACTTTTCATATCTGTTAAGGCTGTCCAAAGCACTGGCCTGTCTTAACAGATTGGCATGTTAATGGTATAAGAACGTTTAGGATTGTACTTGATAGTGGCAAAAAAGCCGAAATCAAGATGTACAGAAGATAAATATAGTAATACACAGTGAAATGGCGGTTTAGCCTTCACCAAAAAAAAAAAAAATAAATAAATAATTAAATAAATTTCCTGACTGTGATTCAACACCATCGAAAACGTTTTTTAACATACATTGGATTTCGAAGAAGAAGAAGAGAGAAAGACAAAACACTACAACGCAAACACACACTCGTTGCGCGCTCAAGAATATTTAGAATTTGGCTTAACTACGACATCTGAGTAGTTTCTATTCACATCTTATCTGAACTGTTAATCGTCCAAGTACTCCTGACAATACAAAATTGTTGAGGCTTTCGTGGCCACTTGTTGACAAAGTCAGTTACTTTGCTACCAAAATAATAGCTTATCTACTATTATTAGTGTTTCATTCCCTAATGTAAATACATCAGAATTGCCTGGTTTAATTCGACACTTCATTTCCCTTTCTTCCTAGTATAACCCCTTTTCAATCAAGGTTTCAGAAATTACTGCAACCAGTTGCCTTTATTTTGTTCTTGAGTATCTATTTTCCATTGCCGGTTTTCGAATCGCCTAGCGATTCGTAAGCAGATGGTCATATTTATTCCATGTCTGCAGCACAGTAGGGGTCGTATAGCTGTGGCAAGATATGAAACTTGTAAGCACTGAATGTGGCGAGAAATACGTCGGTTTAGATACGTTACTTACAGTTCTTAATACCTGTTGGTTTGTTCTTTGGTGCGCACACCACTGACGTTAATTTAACAGCACTTTACCAGCTACACCACAGGTAACAACTTTCACGTGCTTTACAAAAAGTAAGTAAATCAAAGGACGTAACTAAAGTTGTGGTCAAAGAGCTGATGTTAGGGCACAAAGTCTCTTTGTTCAGCACGCGGGCGTATTGTCGACAGTAAATAGATGCCTATTTATATTATATACGTTACTGCAAAAATAACCTGTATTTACACTGAAAATTTGACATGAGCTATTTACGGACTCTATCAAACAACGACGATATTTCGTACGCAATTGTAGTACTGAAATTGCGTTTGACATTTATCTTTCGCTTAATTAACATTGGTCGTTGCTTATGAAATAAACATTCGAGCTCTGCATGAGGGTGTTTCAAATGAAACGTTGTGTGGGCATTTCGGAGGCTGGGATATGGGGAGATGTGGGGGCTGTGTGTGTGTGTGTGTGTGTGTGTTTGTGTTCGTGTGTGTGTGTCGCTGAGTTTTTTTATTCTCGCATGTTTAGTTTTTGAAGTTTAAAGATTCTATGAAATTTTGAAAAATTTTTATCTTATAAGTCAGTTTGTTCATTTAAAATGGTGTGGTGCGATTTCAATCAGTTCTTTTCAGCCCTCTCCTCCAGTCTTCGTTCTTCTACTATATTGCTTTCTCTCACTTTTCCTTCTATCGGATTTCAGTACCCATTAACAATGAAATTTTCGACTCCCTATCTAAGTAGGCTAACCTACCTACACTGAAGAGCCAAAGAAACTAGTACATCTGCCTAATATGACGTAGGGCCACCGCGAGCACGCAGAAGTGCCGCAGCACGAGGTGGCTTGGTCTCGAGTAATGTCTGAAGTAGTGCTGGAGGGAACTGACTCCATGAATCCTCCAGGGCTGTCCATAAATATGTAAGAGTACGAGGGGGCGGAGATCTCTTCTGAACAGCACGTTGCAAGATATCCCAGATATGCTCAAGATCGTTTATGTCTGGGGAGTTTGGTGGGCAGTGGAAGTGTTTAAACTCTGTTCCTGAAGCCACTCTGTAGCAATTCTGGACGAGCAGCATGTCGCATAGTCCTGCTGGAATTGCCCAAGTCCGTCGGAATGCATTATGGACATGAATGGATGCAGGTGATCAGACAGGATGCTTACGTACATGTCACTTGTGAGAATCGTATCTGGACGTATCAGGGGTCCCATATCACTCCAACTGCACACGTTCCACATCGTTACAGAGCCTCAATCGGCTTGAACAGCCCCTGCCGGCATGTAGGGTCCATGGATTCATGAGGTGGTCTCTATACCCATACATGTCCATCCGCTCGATACAATCTGAAACGCGGCTCGTCCGACCAGGCAAAATTTCTCTAGTCATCAACAAGTCCAATGTCGGAGCTGACGGGCCCAGGTGAAGCGTAAAGCTTTGCGTTGTGCAGTCATCACGAGTGACCTTTGGCTCCGAAAGCCCATATCGATTATGTTTCGATGAATGGTTTGCACGCTGACACTTGTTATAATGGCTCTGCACTGAAATCTGGAGCAATTTACGGACGGGTTGTACTTCCGTCGCGTTGAACGATTCTCTTCAGTCGTCGTCGGTTCCGTTCTTGCAGCATCTTTTTCCGGCCGCAGCGATGTCGGAGATTTGCCGTTTTACCGGATTCCTGATATTCACGGTACTCACGTGAAATGGTCGTGCGGAATGTCTCTACTACCCCGCTACCTCGGAGATGCTGTGTAACATCGCTCGTGCGCCGACTGTAACACCACATTCAAAGTCACCTAAATCTTGGTAACGTGCCACTATAGCAGCAGAAACCGATCTAACAACTGCGTCAGACACATGTAGTATATATACGTTGCCGACCGCAGCGCCGTATTCTGCCGGTTCACATATCTCTGTATTTCAATGCGCACGCCTACACCTGTTCCTTTGACGCTTCAGTGTATTTTTCTTTTATCTCGTAACACATAACATAAACCCTTCCTTGATTAAAATAATACAACAGATGTATAAAAATAACATTTGCCACGTGAAAGTTGGTAATAAACTTTCACAGAAATTTAGAACAAGCAAAGGCCTTTTACAGGGCTGTCCCATGTCACCATCATTATTTAAAATCTATATAGATATTAGCCTTAGAACATGGTCTCGTAAATGTAATAGTATGGGATTAGAAATAAGAGATGGAGTTTACCTACATCATTTATTGTTTGCTGATGATCAAGTAGTCGTAGCACAAGATGTGGAGGATGCTAAATATATGTCCAGTCAACTAGCAGTAGCATACAAAACTTGGGGTTCGAAGATAAATTACCACAAAGCAGAATACTTGACTAATGATTCAGATGAGCTATACATTGAAGGAAAGAAAATCAAAAAGATAAACACTTTCTGTTATTTGGGATCCATTTTAGAAATCGAGGGAAAATCAGAGTCAGAAATCAATAAAAGAATTAGTAGCGGACGGAGGGTCGTTGGGTTGCTTAACTGAGTCGTATGGAGCAGGAATGTAATGAGCAGAACTAAAAAAATAATATACAAATCCATATCAGAGAGTGTGGTTCTGTAAGGAACGGAGACCTGGACAATTAACATGAAGCACATTAAAAAATTACAAGCTCTAGAGATGGACTCCTGGAGAAGATCGGCAAGAATCTCCAGGAAAGAAAAGATAAGGAGCACCGAAATAATAAGGAGAATTGAAATAAAAGAAAGAATATATGACGTAATGGATAGGAAGAAATTACAGTGGTACGGGCATGTACGACGAATGGAGGAAGCCAGAATACCAAAGTTGATACTGGAGTGGGAACCGGAGGGGAGCAGAAGAAGAGGACGACCTGTGACCACCTGGCTCCAGAATGTACAGCACACAATGAGGAGAATGGGCGCAGAGGAAGAGGACACACAAGATCGAAACACCTGGAGGAATATTTTGAAAATATAGTTTAAGAACGTTTATTGTTTGAATTATAATTTCCAAGTTAATTATTATGTTGGAGATAAGCCTCTGTAATGAGGAAAAGCTCAAAATAAAAAAAAATCTCATAACACATGCTTTGAATCTCCTCTTCGTCTTAGGAGTTCGTTACTGATTATACTGACACTGATGCTGGAGCTGTAGGTTTTGTATCCATCCTTGATCCAGTAATGTTTTCAATGTGACGTCCACAATATATTAATTGCATTACTCTGTTATTATTCTTTATTAGACCTACTCCTTCATGATCCCTGTTTAATACCATGTTAACTCTGTTGACGAGAGGTCCTTTTCCAGCCATAAGAGGCTCTAAATATTAGAAATAGGCACGAGAGGTTATAGAAGAGAGGAGAAGATTGGAGCACGGGAACACCAGGACCAGCTGGGAAGCATTACCGTGTCAGGTACAAGCTCCCGTAAGTCTGCCACTTAGCACGGGGCTCGTAATTCACTTGTCCCACATTAGCAGTCATCCGTTTGCTGACTCGTGGCGGGGAAAGTTGTGCCCTCTCGCTAGGGCGTCGGAACAGCGAGCCCTTTTGTTTTGTTCCGCCCGACCCGACGAGTTCTCGCAGCGGGTGTAATTTTTTTTTTTTTTTTTTTTTCCGGGCCACCGCGCCCGCCAGAAGTCTGAAGTACTTCTGGTACTGCTGCTCCTGCTCATTTTTTCCGCCGTCTGGCACAAAGATAAAAACTTGTGAAGCGAGCCCGCATTCTTCAGCCCTTCGGGCGAGAGTGTTTCCGACGCTGTTCGCAGGCGAGTACAAAACGCTCGCTGCTCTGTGCAGGGCACAAGGCCTTTGAGACCCGCGTAGGTCAGGGCGCTTGTTACCGTCGGGCGCCATGTTGCAGGACCAACGAGAGTCGTAGTCCGAGGTTTCCGGAAAGCGTCTGACACGGTGTCCCACTGCAGCCGCAACGAAGATCAGAGTACTCGAAGTAAGTTCCCAGATAAGTGAGTGGCTAGAAGACTTCTGAAGTAGTAGAACCCAGTGCGTTCTCTTCGACGACGAGTGTTGATCAGAGACAAGGATACCGTCAGGAGCGCAGCGCGGAAGTGTGGTAGTCACAATATACATAAATGACCTTGTGGATGACATCGGAAGTTCACTGAGGCCTTTTGCGGATGATGCTGTGGTACATCGAAAGTTTGTAATAATGGAAAATTGTTCTGAAATGCAGGAGGATCTGCAGCTAATTGACGCATGGTGCAGGGAATGGAAATTGAATCTCAATGTAGACAAGCATAATGTGCTTCGAATACATAGAAAGAAAGATCCTTTATTATTTAGCTACAATATAGTAGGTCAGCAACTGGAAGCAGTTAATTCGATAAATTATCTGGGAGTACGCATTAGGAGTGATTTAAAATGGAATGATCAAATAAAGTTGATCGTCGGTAAAGCAGATGTCAGACTGAGATTCATTGGAAGAATCCTAAGGAAATGCAATCCGAAAACAAAGAAAGTAGACTACAGTACGCTTGTTCGCCCACTGCTTGAATACTGCTCAGCAGTGTGGGATCCGTACCAGATAGAGTTGATAGAAGAGATAGTAATCGCGAAAGCGTTACGGAGTTGATAGATAAACTCCAGTGGAAGACTCTGCGGGAGAGACGCTCAGTAGCTCGGTACGGGCTTTTGTTGATATTTCGAGAACATATCTTCACCGAAGAGTCAAGCAGTATATTGCTCCCTCCTACGTATATCTCGCGAAGAGACCATGAGGATAAAATCAGAGAGATCAGAGCCCACACAGAGGCATACCGACAATCCTTCTTTCCACGAACAATACGAGAATGGAATAGAAGGGAGAACCGATACAGGTACTCAAGGTACCCTCCGCCACACACCGTCAGGAGGCTTGCGGAGTAT
Organism: Schistocerca cancellata; assembly: GCF_023864275.1. Taxonomy (NCBI): domain Eukaryota; kingdom Metazoa; phylum Arthropoda; class Insecta; order Orthoptera; family Acrididae; genus Schistocerca; species Schistocerca cancellata. Next base: position 86,935,099 of record NC_064634.1, on the reverse strand, counting down.
GGATGTAGATGTAGATGTAGATGTAGACCACTCTTGTCCTCTGTATCCACAAATGATCTGACGGACAGGATGAGCAGCAATCTGTGGCTGTCTTTTGATGACGCTGTGGTCTGTGTGAAGATGGCGTCCTCGAGTGATGGTGTATATAGGATGACTTGGATAAAATTTCCAGTCGATGTCATGAATGGCAGCTTGCTGTACATGTATAAAACTGTAAGTTAATGGAGTCGGGCAGGAAAAACAATGCAAATCGACATGAAATTGAACGAGCACGTAACGACGGTAATAGGGAAGGCGTATGGTCTATTTCTGTTTATCGGGACAATTTTAGGGAAGTGTACCTCATCTATAACGGAGACCGCATATGGAACACTAGTGTCACTCATTCTGGGATCCCCACCGGGTTGAATTAAGGAAGAGATAGAACTATTCCGAGGCGTGCTGCTATATTTTTTACCCGTAGGTTCGAACAATACGCAAGTAAATCAGCGGGTTCGATTTTACAAAGAGTACTCTATTGTATTAGCCCCTTACCTACTTTGCATTTATAGTGAATCTCTCACCTGGCATAATGTTCCAAGCGTAGTTGACTCCAGTATATAAGAAAGGTAAAAGAACGGACCAGATAAATTACAGACCCATATCCCTAACTTCTGTTTGCTGCAGAATCCTTGAACATAAAATCAGTTCGAATATAATAAACTTTATTGAGACTAAGAAGCTTATGTCCACGAATCAGCATGGTTTTAGAAAGCATTGCTCTTGCGAATCTCAGCTTCTCCTTTTCTCACATAAAATATTGAGAATTATGGATGAAGGCAACTGGCAGATTCCATATTTCGAGATTTCATGAAAGCATTTGACACTGTGCCTCTGTTAACGTAGATACGAGTATATGAAATAAGTTCACAGATACGTGAGTGGCTCGAAGACTTCTTAAGTAATAGAACTCAGTATGTTCTCCTCGACGGCGAGCGTTCATGAGAGACAAGGGTATCGTCAGGTATTGCTCTCTATTTACATAAATGATTTGGTGGACGTGGTAGGCAGTAATCTGCGATTTTTACTGATGATGCTGTGGTGTAATGTAAGATGTCGAAGTTGAGTGACTGTAGGAAGATACAAGACGACTTAGACAAAATTTCCAGTTGGTGCGGAGAATGGCAGCCAGCCATAAATGTGGGAAATGTAAGTTAATGCGGTTAAGTAAGAAGAAAAACCCGTAATGTTTCCGGGTTACAGTATTACTAGTGTCCTGCTCCACACAATCAAGCTGGATGTAAGGCTGCAAAGCGACATGAGTCGACACGAGAGTGGGAGAACTGTGGTAGGGAAGGCGAATGAGCGACATCGGTTTATTGGGAGAATTTTAGGAAAGAGTGCTTCATCCGTAAAGGAGACCGCATATAGGGTGCCGGTCCGCATTGAGGTGCTAGAGTGCATGGAATCCGTACCAGGTCGGATTGAAGGAAGACATCGAAGCAATTCAGAGGCGGGCTGCTAGATTTGTTACTGGCAGTTTCGAACGATACGTAAGTGTTACGGAGGTGCTTCGGGAACTCAAATGGGAATCCCTGGAGGGAAGGCAACGTTGTTTTCGAGAAAAATCATTGAGAAAGTTTAGAGAACCGGCATTTGAAGCTGACTGCCGAACGATTCTACTGCCGCCAACATACATCGCGAGTATGGGCCACGAATGTAAGATACGAGAAATTAGGGCTAATACGGAGGCGTACAGACAGTGTACACACTCGTCCACCAGAACTGTGTGACCGCTGGGTTCCCCGCCGCCTACCAGAAGAACACAAAGAGCAGCTTCCATCTGTTTGGCCCAATGAAGGATGCACTACGTAGGAGGAAGTACTTGGATGATGGGGAGGATACTAATGCAGCAAAATGTTGGCCCCGACGTCGACCAGTTGAGTGGTACCATGCAGCCATACAGGCCCTCCCAATAAGGTGGCTTAAGACTGTCACATTGACTGCAGATTATGTTGGAAAAAGGGGTATTGTAGCCAAAAGATCGGGGAATGATGTAGTGTACTGAATACCTGAATAAAACTAATCTGCTTTCAGGAAAACAAATGTGTTGCATTACTTATTGAACACCCATCTTATAACTATTACGAGGCTGACGCCTGTCGCCTGTCGCGATACCATTCCTGATACAAACGTATTGCAGGCTGCATAAAAACGAAATCTGTAGGGGCAGCTGAATCACCGTACATCGTAGGAGGAATATATTACTATATATGCAAGTTGCGAAATTTAGTCAGGATACTGCAGGCAACATGTGGTCTTGCCTTCCTTATTGAGAAACAACATCGAGGACACACTCGACCTCAGCACGTCGGGGCAAGTAACGACTGCTGTCGAAGAAGAAGAGGTAGTTTACCCTGTTACTATGTTCTGTACCCTATAAACCCCATAGCATCGTACTGGGTCCTTAACGTGACGATTACAAATGCAGTCTGATAACGTACGTTCCCATCAGAGACATCATACGTGCATCATGATGCTGTACGCAAAACGAGGACTCGTCTGGAGAAACGACGTGTTGGTATCTTTGAGGCTATAAGCGTCGTTGGACACATCGCTGTTGCCACGCCTTCTCGGCTGCAGCGTCGACAGAAACAACAGCAGTTGTACCCCTGCTGACTGTGGTGCACTGCCCATCGCCCTGTCCATGTGGATCCTCGTCTTGTGGCAAACAAATCCATTTCCCGGTTCCTGGTACGTCATATGGCTGTACGGTTAAGTTCGGCAGGGAGAACAATATCTCTGTCCTCTCGTGCGCTACTCGTGCGCAGTCTTGCGTGACGTTCAGTATGCCCGTCCTGAATTCATTTATTCCATATTCGCATAACAACTGTGGGATTCCGACCAATGTGATCAACAATATCACTCAACTGTAAACAGCTACCTCGAGTGGCCATTGTCCTGCCGTCGCCCGGAGTGGCCGTGCGGTTCTAGGCGCTACAGTCTGGAGCCGAGCGACCGCTACGGTCGCAGGTTCGAATCCTGCCTCGGGCATGGATGTGTGTGATGTCCCTAGGTTAGTTAGGTTTAATTAGTTATAAGTTCTAGGCGACTGATGACCACAGAAGTTAAGTCGCATAGTGCTCAGAGCCATTTGAACCATTGTCCTGCCGCTTTCGACTCAGGGGACTTGGTGGTAATCGTTTCGCTTTCTTACACGAGACACAGAACGATGTTTTTACAAAAAAGTCAACATTCAAGTGCGATTACTGCGTGATCTCTCCTTATGCAGGGTCAATCACCTAAAACTTCCACCGCATATATTGCAGAAAAGAAAAGTGCTATTGATGTTAGGTTTTCACTTATGGATTGGTAGTCAGGAACTCATATTGTGAGCCAATAAATAGAATACTTGGGAATTTTTAACCTTCGTGTGATTAAACGCTCACAAATAACATTAGGTACACAAAATAATCCAGCAGAACATTTCTGTACAAACATAACTTCTTAAAAGGAACGCTGCCTGTTGGCGTTAACAAACTAAAACTATGGTAAATTAGAATGTCAGTGGTGTTTATTGCAGGATTCTAGTGTGGGTCGTTTCCGAGATGTCGATTTTGAAAAGTTTCCACACTGACACTTGTTTGTGCCATTTTACCTGCCTAGTTGCTAGGTAATATGTTTGTTCAAAATGGTTCAAATGGATCTAAGCACAATGGGACTTAACATCTGAGGTGATCAGTCTCCTAGACTTAGAACTACTTAAACCTAACTAACCTAAGGAGATCACACACATCCATGCCCGAGGCAGGATTCGAACCTGCGACCGTAGCAGCAGCGCGGTTCCGGACTGAAGCGCCTAGAACCGCTCGACCACAGTAGCCGGCACAGTCTGCTTGTGTGTTGCTTGAGTGGACCGCGACTTGCTAGTCAGTTAATGTGTGATAGTCCAAGTAGTAGACCGTATGTGGACGATGGGATGTACCACTGCAGAAAAAGGCGACATGCTCATGGTGTATGGAGAGAAAACAGTTCGTTCTTGTACATTGTATGCGCCAGTATATCCCAATAGACGCCAACCATGTGGGTTACTATTTATCACTCTCTTCAAGCAGTTACGAGAAAGTGGTAGTGTAATGAGCAGCCATCGTAACAGAAAGAAATACGTGACTGCAGAATAGGGGGTGGGTAATTAATATTCTTGCTGCTGCTGCAGTTGATTCGCACATTAGCTCCCACGCAATCGCAAGAGGAAGTGGAATGAGTCAGGGAAGTGTTCTACGCATTCCCCATCGACATGGGTTCCATCCTTAACACATATCTCTCCTCCAAGAACTGCATGGACATGGTTATGAGAATTGTGTTAACATCTATACATGGGCATTATGACAGGTACTCCAGATGTACCACGTATCTTGTTAAGTCATGAAGTCACAGCCAGGTAAACCGCCGAAAGGTGCACTACTGGTGTGCTGACGGTCTCCACTGGCTTCGTCAGGTGGAACTTCAACGTCTACGGACTGTGAACGTGTCGTGTGGGACAGCGAACCATCAGCTCAGAGGCCCGTTTATCACAGACGGAACACTGAATGCTCACGTGTGTCGCAGCCGTCGAAAGATCTTCTTCCATGGATGCTAGAAGACGTTCCTCTCGAGACTGGGAGGAACCTAGGCTGTCCAGCCCGTAGTGCACAAAGTGCTACAGCATGTCTTCATGAACCGTTTCCAAATCGTTGGATTGGACACAGGGGACCTGTACCTCAGCCGGCCCGTGACCCGGATTTGACGCATGTAAACATTTTTCTGTGGGGAAAGCTTTTTGCTGCTGCCTGCTCGGACATCTTCTCTGAAATGCTAACAAGTATGCGTCAGTCATTTCATACCAGACTGCAAGCATGTATTGCCGCTGCCGGTGGTCATTCCGAACACAACTTGTGATGGTCAGATGTCTCGTTACTTGTCAGAATCCACAGAACTAGTGTATGGACTTGCGTTGCCCTTTAGTGGGTGCTACCGCAGGTATTGTACAAGTGTTGGTGTGGGAACTTCTCAAAATACGATATCTCATAAATGACTCGCACTAGACCCGTGCAACGAACACCACTGATATTCTAATTTACCCTGCTTTCAGTTTGTTACTATCAATAGGCATCGTTGCATTTTAGGAAGTCTATGCCTGGACCAAAAGTATACATTCTAAGTATTATTACAATCCCTTTATTGGCTACCAAAAAAATGGTTCAGATGGCTCTGAGCACTATGGGACTTAACATCTATGGTCATCAGTCCCCTAGAACTTAGAACTACTTAAACCTAACTAAATTGGCTACCAGTATGATCTCTCGACTACTCATCTATTCTGTGAAAACTGCACATCAGCAGCACTTTCCATATTCGCAATATTTGTGGTGCATGTTTTACGTGATTCACTCTGTACACAGAATGTAGATGACGTTAGTACTACCTATATTTTACGGTTATGTTGGAATGCTACTCGCATCTATTATCCCAGCATGTAGTATTCTTGTATGGCATCGCAATTCATATGGGAAGTAATAAGTAAAATGGAAGTGGTTGGAAGAAAAGAAATACACTTACTTATAACTGCTAACCTCAGTAGTTCGTAGGTTCCAAAAACATGGTTCAAATGGCTCTGAGCACTAGACTCAACATCTATGGTCATCAGTCCCCTAGAACTTAAAACTACTTAAACCTAACTAACCTAAGGACATCACACAACACCCAGTCACCACGAGGCAGAGAAAATCCCTGACCCCGCCGGGAATCGAACCCGGGAACCCAGGCGCGGGAAGCGAGAACGCTACCGCACGACCACGAGCTGCGGACGAAGTTCGTAGGAATCGGAAGATATCGTAGTACTGGATAAATCCCCGATTTCCTGGAGCCTTTTTTCTTTCCCTCCGGTTACGTCGACTCTGTCAGCTGCTCGTGGGTTATCCTGAATCCCGGCTGAGCTGTGGCGGTAAATAACCTCTGAACACACAGCGCGCCCCGTCTTTCGGCACCTGTCGCGTTTACCAGGCGCGCCGCGATTGCTGCGCCTGCGCCTGGCATTTCCTCCTCGGTCGGAGTGCCTCACCACTTTGGCGATGTCTTCGTAGCGCCGGAGCTGCGCTCGGCTCCCGCCATTCGCGCGCGGCGAGCCGGCAAATTTTCCAATCTCCGACGTCGCGAAGAACCCGCCTGGAGCTCGAGAATGCGTTGCTAGGATACCGGTAGAGCAGCCCGGGAATGAGCAGGTGATCTTTCCCGTACACTCGAATCCCAGTCCCAACTTCAAAGAAGCACTACACAGTGAAGTGCGGAGGTCTGAACCACTGTCAGCTCATTTACACGCTTTATACAAGGTGGAGCAGGTAAATGTGTAGGCGTATTACTGAGAGCAAGACAAGAAGAAAATATCAAATGAAACAAGTTTGCTGTTACCAGTCGCTGTTTATTTATGTCCACGACGCCTTTCAAAGGTTTGAACCTCCATCATCAGGTGGATTTACGTATGTCAGTATGACAAGTGTGTGTGTGTGTGTGTGTGTGTGTGTGTTGTGGTACGATGTATTCCAACGTATGAATTGAACGCCATATTTGTTTAAAAATATGACAGTATTCCATGCTCCAAAACAAAGACCACCAAAATCCTTTAAAACTTCTGTCATAGTTTTGTTATGATATATATTCTTTGCAGTTCGTGATAATGTTTCCCTTCTACTATATAATCCTTGCACCTAATATTTTCCAGCCGCCATATTTGTTTACAAAATATTACTGTATTCATGTGATGTTTACGACAGCCGGCCGGGGTGGCCGAGCAGTTCTAGGCGCTACAGTCTGGAACCGCGCGACCGCTACGATCGCAGGTTCGAATCCTGCCTCGGGCACGGATGTGTGTGATGTCCTTAGGTTAGTTAGGTTTAAGTAGTTCTAAGTTCTAGGGGACTGAAGACCTCAGACGTTAAGCCCCATAGTGCTCATATCCATTTGAAGCATTTGTTACGATAGCGAAAGGAACCTGTGACCACTGGAGGTACTCTATTTTACTTATTTTGTTTTTGCAGTTAGATATACGTTTGGTTTTTTGTCAAAAAACCCGAAAGCATGTTCTGAAATAGTGTTTTGTTTCTCCACTGGACAGTGAAACGCGTGGTGGAGATAAATAAACAGTGACTGGTAACAGTTGTTTCATTTGAAACTATCCCTCAGTTTGTTTTCCTAGCTACTACTAACGGATGATCCTTCGTACCACGTTATGAAAAAAAAAATTGAATTTCCCAACTCTTGCTGCTAGAAAGAAATGGATTCGTATGATCAAGAACTGTTGCACTGTCTGAAACACCTCCAGAAGGTGACGAATAGTTTCGCTGCTTTCAGTAAGACAGGCATGAAGCGCTGTGTAGCTTAACGCAGTTGCTTTAGGTAGCCCTGAAGACTGTCAACCTAAAGGTGATGTCAGGCGAACATGCAGACCATAGACCTGCTCCTCCCCTACCTTTTCTGGTCGTCTAGTGCTTCCCTAACAACGTGACCGATGGAGCTCCATCGTGCCTATACTATAACCTACCTCTTATTTGTAAGGACACGTTCTGCAGCAAGGCAGTAAGAACGTCCTGAATAAAGTACTTGTACACAGTAACCGTTAACAGATGCTGGGACAAGTCAGACATTTCTCTATACTTTACGGAACTGTCTACCAGGCACTTTAAGATCTCCTGCTTGTACAGCCCACAATTCTAACAAATAGGTCAATTTTAAACTACTGCCGGTGTGAGTGCACCACAAGATTGACTCTTTTCGCCAACACCACTAGATCATCTGACAAAATCAACTGCAATTGTAGGGTATGAGCTTCTGATTTAAAAAATTGTTCCTCGAAACGCGCCAAATCTAAATTATACAACGAAGGATTCTCTTATACTTCCCCGTGATGACTGGGTGTTGTGTGCTGTCCTTCGGTTAGTTAGGTTTAAGTAGTTCTAAGTTCTAGGGGACTGATGACCATAGATGTTAAGTCCCATAGTGCTCAGAGCCATTTATACTTCCCATTAGTTCCCTTACGTGTAAGTCCACAACTGCAGTACAAGTTTAGAATGTTAAAACAATTTCCTCATCTTTGACTGTTAAAATCCGTAACTTTAAATGAATATTCACTTAGTTCATGATTCGCTTGTGCAATATCGACTCATTTCGTAACGTGACCGTTGTCGAGTGCTCTCATCCATATGAATACGAGCACACTTTCTTCACTGTTAACAAAGTATTAGGTAGTATTGATTTTGAGATTAGCTCAACAGTGTCACGTATTCTTTCAGTGTCTGTGTACAATACATGCCACAACACCTTCGTTGTTAAGTGTAACAACATCGTTAGTACGTGCAGCTCAAAATCATGTTTACTAAGGTACCTGTATGTGTGCCGGCCGCGGTGGTCTCGCGGTTCTAGGCGCGCAGTCCGGAACCGCGCGACTGCTACGGTCGCAGGTTCGAATCCTGCCTCGGGCATGGATGTGTGTGATGTCCTTAGGTTAGTTAGGTTTAAGTAGTTCTAAGTTCTAGGTGACTGATGACCACAGCTGTTAAGTCCCATAGTGCTCAGAGCCATTTGAGCCATTTTATCTGTATGTGTAACATGTCAGTAATAAAAAGTTGATCCAAGCGCGGTTGTTAAAGCCATAAGAATACTGCTGCTGCGGTGATCACATAAAAATATTTCGTTACTTACTGTCTATTCCTAAAGTTTCAATTTTAATGGCCGTGAACGTGTATTCTGAAAAGTAATGTTTCCGAATTTTTTATTCTGTTCTCAAAGTACGTTGAGGTATTAAATGTCATGCATATAACTCGGTCGACTTTCCCGCTCCGCTGACGCAAGATGTAACAATCTGCCGCAAGAGGGCTCCGGATTGTAGAGTGTTAGTATGGCGGTGTCTGACTTGACTATGTAGGTGCGTGAGTAACAGCATGCTGTAATCGAGTTTCGAATTCGAAGTGTTCGTCCACAAGTGGAGTACCGTCTCTTTCAGCATGACAATCCCACACCACACGTGAGCGCTGGACATCAGCAACAATCGGCCGTCTTGGGTTCACTGTAATCGATCATCCTCCATAGAGTCCCGATTTGACCACGTCCGATTTTCATCTGTTTGTAAAAGTTAAATCTTTGACGACTTCACAGTGACGAATCGGCGCAAGCAGATGGTGAGGTTGTGGCTCCGCCAACGAAGTCAAACATTATACAATGACGTTACCAACAAACTTTCCCGTGATTGGGAAAAATGTGTTCGTCGACAAGGTGACTGTGTTGAGAAACGAAAACACTGTCGGAAAAATTTGTGTACCCTTTCAGAGGTTTCCAATTCAATCAAGATTTATTGTAGTACGTAATACATTTACAGACCAATAGCACAAGTGAATCTAAGGTACCGTGTATCGACCCACGCTGAAAAACCCATGTTAGTCGGTGGCGTGGCCTCCAAGGGCGGCAATCGTACAGATGGCGAATATTGTTCTGAGATACCATAGGCCACGCCTGCTCGATCTGTACATGTAGTTTTGTAAGAGCTGTTGGTTGACGCGTCGCACGAGTCACTTCTCGTCCATTCATATCCCACATGTGCTCGATTGAACACATGTCTAGAGATCGTGCTGGACAGGGAAACGGCTGCACGTCTCGCAGAGCACGCTGAGTTTTACGGTCATTGTATGGGGGAGCTTTAAACCACTGGGAAAACACGTCACTTTCCTGTAACTCTTCAGGCTTTGGCTCAAATGGCTCTGAGCACTATGGGACTCAACTGCTATGGTCATAAGTCCCCTAGAACTTAGAACTACTTAAACTTAACTAACCTAAGGACATCACACAACACCCAGCCATCACGAGGCAGAGAAAATCCCTGACCCCGCCGGGAATCGAACCCGGGAACCCGGGCGTGGGAAGCGAGAACGCTACCGCACGACCACGAGATGCGGGCTCTTCAGGCTTTCCCGGCGAGATCTTGACATGTGGGATAATCGGGTCTACTGCCGGATGTTTGTGTCGCTCTGGCTCAATATTTCGGCCACGTAACTCCTTGCCTTCTTCAGGCGCTACATGAGACTGCTGTATTGGAGGATCTTGTCCAGGGCGCCGGGAGCTCTCTCTGCCGTCCGCGCCCGCCTGGCGCTGCCTGAGGGATTAAGTTTTACTAGTCCCTCAACAGAGTGTGTCTTTCTCTTTTTCAGGTTACACCAGACAGGACCAATCGACAAGAGTGGTAATATATACTTCTCTCTGTTACAGGAACCGCAGGAATGACAAATTTTTGTCTAAACTGCACCACCACGAGCCAAGGACAGGCACGTCATTCCAGCGTCAGCGTCAGCGTCTGAGGCGCATCCTGTGTCGGGCGTTCCGTTCGCGGTCCGCGCCCGCCTGGTGCTGCTCCTGAGCTTCTGGCCCTTCCTTGGTGCGGGATGGGCCTCAGAGAGCTGCCACAGATGGCGACCAAGTCGGGCGCGGACGTCCGAGGGAGCACCGGGGAAGAGACAACACATTACAGGCAGCGCCAGGCGGTCGCGGACGGCAGAAAAAGCACCCAGGCCCTCTGAGCATAAATACTGGACCAGATCCTCCAATACGGCAGTCTCAGGTAGCACCTGAAGAAGGCAACGAGTTACGTGGCCGAAATATTCTTCCAGAGCGACACAAACATCCGGCAGTAGACCCGATTATTCCACATGTCACGTCACTATCCGGTTAAAAGTAAGGGTCTGATAACAAAATGGCTCTGAGCACTATGGGACTTAACTTCTAAGGTCATCAGTCCCCTAGAACTTAGAACTACTTAAAACTAACTAACCTAAGGACATCACACACTTCCATGCCCGAGGCAGGATTCGAACCTGCGACCGTAGCGGCCGCGCGGTTCCAGACTGTAGCGCCTTTAACCGCTTGGCCAAACCGGCCGGCTGGTCTGATAACATTCTGCACGTACCGAGCGCTTGTGAGCGCCCCCTGTAAAAACGAGAACTGTAGCTTGTCGCACTCTGGTGAGGTGCCAGTGTGTCTTGAAAGAATGCACTCTAGGAGACAGTGCTCGCCAGGTCTACGTCGTACGTGCAAACGACGATCGCTTGCGTGCAGGCGGAATCTGCTTTCATCGCTGAAGACCACGGCGCCCCATTCGATCTTCCAAGTGATGCTCTGACGGCACCCGTCAAGCGGTGCACGCCGATGTTGTGTCGTGATTGGAACACGGGCTAGAGTTCAAGATCCTAAAAATCTTAGCAGTAATCCCCGAGCTTTCAAATCGAAACTGAAGAGTTTCCTCATGGGTCACTCCTTATATTCCGTTGAGGAGTTCCTTGAAAACTTAAGCTGATTCATAAACTTACGGCTTCACTATTTTTGGGTTCATAAACATTTTATTTTTGTTTGTTGTTACTTTTATGTTCTAATTTCATGTGCTGAGTCGTTCCATGACCTTGGAGATTTGCTACTCAATTTGGTCCTACGTGTAAATCAAGTAAATAAATAAATTGTGCGTGCCGGTAGTCCTACTGCTAATAACCGGTTCGCAACACTTCGTGTTGACACGTCTGGACTCACGAGCCCCCTTATCTCTGCTGTGGTAGCTGTACTATCAGCCACGCCTGCCGTTACAATATGACGACCCTGGCGGGCGGCTGTGCTGCGTGGACGGCCAGAACCTCCAGAATGAGATTTTCACTCTGCAGCGGAGTGTGCGCTGATATGAAACTTCCTGGCAGATTAAAACTGTGTGCCCGACCGATACTCGAACTCGGGACCTTTGCCTTTCGCGGGCAAGTGCTCTACCACTTGCCCGCGAAAGGCAAAGGTCCCGAGTTCGAGTATCGGTCGGGCACACAGTTTTAATCTGCCAGGAAGTTTCATATCAGCACACACTCCGCTGCAGAGTGAAAATCTCATTCTGGAAACATCCCCCAGGCTGTGGCTGAGCCATGTCTCCGCAATATCCTTTCTTTCAGGAGTGCTAGTCCTGCAAGGTTCGCAGGAGAGCTTCTGTAAAGTTTGGAAGGTAGGAGACGTGATACTGGCAGAAGTAAAGCTGTGAGGACCGGGCGTGAGTCGTGCTTCGGTAGCTCAGTTGGTAGAGGACTTGGCCGCGAAAGGCAAAGGTCCCGAGTTCGAGTCTCGGTCGGGCACACAGTTTTAATCTGCCAGGAAGTTTCAGTCCAGAACCTCGTCTACAGGTGAGAGAACGTTAACGTGATCACTGATATCAGCGTCATTGCGCAACTGACGCAGCACGTCCATCTTGTGTGACAATTCCCCGAAGTACCATTCCGCCACCGGGAGGACACAATTTTACCCCATTCAAACTTTCTCCGTTGGCTGTAGGAATCAAGAGTGCGTCTCTGTGGTATGGTTGCCTGCTCTCTTGACACGTTTTCACTATACTGAGCCTTCTTGCTGTGAACATACCCTATTACAGGGTAGACTCAGACGCCGCACTTGTAGCTATGCTACTACGCTATCTATTGGCGCACGACGTTGAAATCATTATCAGTTGATTATCAGTACATCTATTCTACCTCAATCTATCCCTGGTAGCTCAGAAGACAGCGCGACATAATGTCAATCCTAAGGGCCTGGGTTCGATTCGCGGCTGGGTCGGAGATTTTCTCCGCTCAGGGACTCGGTGTTGTGTTGTCCTAATCATCATCATCCCCGTCGACGCGCAAGTCACCGAAGTGGCGTCAAATCGAAAGACTTGCACCCGGCGAACGCTCTACCCGACGGGAGGCCCTAGTCACACGACATTTACATTTATTATATACCTCAGATGGCATACGCCGTCATCGGATCAAAATCGACGTTGTTTCTCCAGGTGCAGTTTTTTTTCCGACAGTGTATGTGATGTGAGGAATGAAGAAGTTAATACTGTTTGTTTCATCTAAAAAGCTTTACTCTTTTCATGTACACGCTGCTTTTGGCGTTACTGCCTTCTCAAGAAAATTGTGGATATTTAGCCGATTAATTGTATGTCCCTGGATTAAACCACAAAAATGCTGAAAAATCATTACGACATATGACACTCTTTATCTCGTCGCTTTTTCTTCCATGTGTTTAGACCAAGGGATAAAACCGCTAAATAAATACAGTTCTGCTCAATAATAATGAGTCAGAAAGGTGAGCGACGCACGAAATTCACGGGGAGGACATGTCGAGCGAAGTTGGCAAGAGACGTCGTGCTCAAAAGTCTCTGGGGTACATAATCGGATACTTAGGTTGACGCATATTCGCCTGCGCGTCTTCCACATTGGCTTCGGAGCGACACGCAAGTCTCCCTGGCGGCTGAGGTACGGACCTCCGCAGAGGGGTTTCATTCCGGACTAACGACCCCTATCCTCGCGAGCCACTCGCTTATTTATGAGAGAGCACTCGGGGTCTTCCTCCAACTGCCCCCCCTTTCCAACTACCCCCCCCTCCCACTACTTATGCAAATTTAATTCATTCCCCGCGGCGCGCCTGGAACCTAGCCGCGGTCCGAAGTCATGCCTCGAGATCGTTGCAGACAACGGGAGCCCCCCCCCCCCCCCCTGCTGCCGTATCCGTCCTTAACAATCTTTTGGCCCCGAATTATATGCCGTAACCCCGCCGCTTTCCGGAATTCTTTTCTTTCCAATTAAATCCGCCGTCTCTTTCCCCAAAGGCTCTCTGCCCTCTGAATAGCTGCTAAAAGGACAAGACGTCTCCGTGATGTCTGGAAACGGGGCGGACGTACCGCGTGCTCTTCTCAAAGGCCACTATTCACCTGCTTTAGTCCCTACAAAAAAGGCCGAGTCGTTCCCCTCCTAACCCCTGTTACAAAGCTTAATTTCTTTGCCATAAAAGTGTTTTCGCCAAGATGACATTTCCAGACGGAGCTCGTCATGTAGCATAATAACAGCTTTCAGTAATTCTGCTGTCAAACCGTTAAAGGACACGCTATAAGGCTCGACGAGTGGAAAAACTTAAGATACAATTTCAGGAGGACAAAACCCGAATTTTGCAAATCATTTTTCGCTGTCGTGTTTACATCTTAAGGCCTTGAGGCGCAGCGCCGTACAACTATCCTGCCTTGGAGACGGTTAAGTGGGATTGTGTCTCAGAGCTGGGTAGTGACAGGTGGTGACGCGAGACTGGACTTGCACGTAGTTTATATATCAGCCGATAAAGGACAGTATTGGATAGGGGAACTGTGATTTTAGTTTCGATTGTGCCAACTAGAGTGCACTAAAGTAATAGAATGTTTGTCATAAACAGTTCTACTATTATCATAAAGTGTTATTATGTCTTTTTGTGTATGTAAAATGTTATAAATGTGTTTTAGCAGTATGAATGATGCGTGAGTGTGGTTTAAGGTCAATATGAAGATAATTGTTTAACGAGTTATGTAGTAGGATTTAGTGTAGGAAGATTTCGAAGAAGTATGGATATGGACAAAGGGAATTTTTGTAAAATAGATTTGTAAAGTAAGTTTATGGTAAAGGGAAAGTTAATTCAGGTATAAATAACAATGGTAAATAACTTTATGCATAAGCAAAACTTCAACATATTAGATAATCACATCGGTAAAAAGTGCAGTCGTTAGGTTTACTATTTTGCTATTGGTTGTTGATGAAAAGCGCGAACTGACGCAGGAGAATGTTGGTTTGCTATTGGCTGTTGAGTAAACTGACCAATGGTAAAGCAATATTCTTCGCGCGCCTTTCTCTGCTGGTAGAGAAGACTTAGAGTATTCTGAAGAAGAGTGGAAGCCTAGCCATGAAAAAGTTCGGATGTGTCTAGTAATAGTTCCGACGGAAATGATAAGTTGCCGGATCTAGCAGTGTTTCATACATCAAAAGTGTGGTAAAGTGACGGCATAATTATTCCGATGGGCGTGTAGAAATTTCGGAATTTGTAAGTGAATTTTGTGACGAGAAAAGACATACATTCTGCGTGGCGTATTGAGCAGGTCGGTGGCTAAAAACTGTGACTGCATTAGGTACCGACAGACTTAATATTTGGCAAGCATTCTCAATCAAAAACAATCCGTATTTTTTGTAGCTATAACGTTTTCGGAAATGCAACACCATAAACGTGAGTGAAACGGATTGTGAGTGACTGTGTTAAGACTAGCACGGGCTTGGCAGTGATACTTGTTCACCTAAGTTTCAGAATATATTAATTGAGGACAAAACTTCCAACCTTTCATTTGTGGGGACACTTTCTCCCGAAACGCAGATTAGTGACTTAAATTGCAACCTGGTTCACGTCGAAGTACAGTAGGTTTCACTCGGCTTTCCTACTGATGATCTGCCGACACAATGTTCACAGGTAGGTGCAGGTTCGTCGTAAAGGGACGGAAAGAACCACGCTGCCGCAGCCTGAAGCGGTCTTGCTGGACCGAAAAATATCGTTTTTCCAATCGTCATATGTTTTACGCAAAATTTTCTCTGGAAATTAGCTGTTCAGCTTTCTAATTCAGTCAGCACAATGGCTGTTCCTCTTCAGTTAAATCGGAGGGACACAACTTCGTACCAA
Organism: Schistocerca cancellata; assembly: GCF_023864275.1. NCBI lineage: Eukaryota > Metazoa > Arthropoda > Insecta > Orthoptera > Acrididae > Schistocerca > Schistocerca cancellata. Next base: position 86,919,577 of record NC_064634.1, on the reverse strand, counting down.
TGTAATATCGGTGTTACAATGAAGCTACCGGCAAGGAACGTCCAGAGGGAAACACCGTCTGTTGATGATCAATTTTCTAAAACGCCAGTCCTTGAATGGCGTTAGTATTGGACTGACGTAGTGATTTATAGTTTGTGTCAGCCCAGACTACTTTATGAACTTAATGTTATTACTGATTGATTTACTTAAAAGGATAGACAGGGTTACACAAGACCCAGTGCTTGTAATACCCATTTTCAAGAACACAGTTGAAGGTGCTTTCCGGATATTTCGTCATTCTCATTGGTAGTTCGGGAACAATGTTAGTAATCGTGTGGATATCCAATTTGTTACAACCAGTACAAGACTTTCAGTGACCTTAGGAATAACTGAGTAGGTGACATTCATTCTATGGAAAAGCAAGAAATTCTTTGAGTATTTTTTTGAGAGAAGAACTTGATTAAACTCGCAGATATCTACCGAGGGGCGCAAACAGACAATATTGAATTCCGGAACAGGTCGTATCACGAGACTGGGGGAATATGTGGCCTGCGTAACGTAGTCAAGACGTTGACGACAACATTTTTTTCGTGAGCTAACGTCACCAAATCGCCTTTAACAGAGGGAGAGAGAGGGAGGGAGGGAGGGAGGGAGGGAGGGAGAGAGAGAGAGAGAGAGAAAGTCTCCTAAGTTGTTTAGTTTAGCACAGCTGATACTGAAACGGAGAGGAGAAGTAATTTTTCGGAAGTGAATAAGGTTTCCCGATTTAAGAATACAGTTTAAGAACAATTTACTTTTGAATTGGCTCGTTATTCGGAAAGGTTTCTTGCAATGGCTGTATGTTTTTGCAAATTACCGGGTACACCGTACCACTCTCTATGTTGGGTCTTTCCAGCAACTCTCTTTCCTGAGTTATGTCTTTTGCTATTATAAACGAGTGCTAAATACGCAGTCAAATATCTTAACCACAATAGATGTGTGAAAAAACGGTTGTAGTTCTTTGTATTCTGATAGAAAGAATGTATCAAATAGTAATAGCTGCTGCTACGAAACAAACTATGTCTTGGTTGTTCATGTCTTAATACACTCAATACACTCTCAAATAAAAATAAAATGAGACTCACCACTAAGGATTTATCCAACAGAGACGAAAATCGTTTGGTGTGATGTACGTGTACAGACAAACAAATTATTACAATTTCAGAAAAATCGCCTGATATATTCAAGACAACGAGCTTCGCAAATTGAGCAAGTTAATAGTCCGCTGATTCATCTGTGGCTTTTATGCAAGCTATTATTTGGTTTGGCATTCATTGATGGGTTAGATGTCCTCCTGAGGGATGTCGTGACAGATTCTGTCCAACTGGACCATTAGTTCATCAAAAGTCAAGCTGGTTGCAGGTCCCTGCCCACACTTCTCCGAAATGTTCTCAACTGGGGAAAGATAACCACTAGAAACTCTCGAATTATGCGAGCGGGCACTAACTTGCCGAAATGTAACCTCAGGATGGCTTGCCATGAACGGCAACAAAGTGGAGCGAGTAAATTAGTTAATATGCTGCTGTAGCACCCGTGGTCTAGGGGCAGCGTCATTAATTCATAATCAAAACGTTTTCGGTCCCGGGTTCAAATCCCGCCACTGCTTAAATTTCGATTAATAATCAGCGTTGGCGGCCGGAGACTTCCGACATAAGAAGTCACCCCTCATTCTGCCAACAGCAGGAGGATGCAGAAGACAATGGAAACCACTGCATTAAAGACAGGTGACGTGTATCCACAGGACAAGTGGCCCGAAATTAAAGAAGTGTCATGATGATCTCTCCATTGGCAGATTCCGGAACAGTTCCCCACTCGGTTTTCTGGGAGGGGACTGCCAAGGAGGAGGTTACCATGAGAAAAAGATTGAATAATCAGCGAAAGGATAACGTTCTACGAGTCGGGGAGTGGAATGTCAGTAGCTCGAACGTGATACGGAAATTAGAAATTCGAAAATGACAGGTAATGGCGGACGGACTAAGTTTTATTTTATTTGCCTATTTAATTTAATATTTCGATTACGTGGATCTTGAAAATGAAGGAGTCAGAATTTAGCAACCACTGTTCGATTTCTACGTTCATTACAGGAAATAATAGAAATAAAAAACCGAAAATTGGTTACTTCAGAAACCGATTAATTTGAGCAGTTTTAACACTCAAGTTTAAATGCCATTGAATAAAAAAGGTATATAACCGAAAACCGGTTATTTCAGCGATAACCGCCATGTCTGCTTTCTGGCGCCAACCTGACGCACTGCCAGTGCGTTGTTTTCACATTACATTTTAATAAAGTTCCTTTCTTTTTCTAGTAGCCATGGCACCTCTTACGGCAGTAAAATTTGAGAGTCATGACACGTCTTACACAAATGAAGTTTGACAGCCACGACAATTTTTAACACTATCCGTTGTGCTTACTCCGGGTTTTAGAATGTTAGTCTCCTACTGTCGGACGTTCCACCTGGGCCAGACCTTTGTCTTATTTTTATTAAAAAGCTCAGGAACCAGATGCTGGAACAGATAGCAGCTAGAGGCTAGTTTTACCTATTACCCCACCAAATAAGACAAACGCCACAAGCTAGAAGCGCAATACCAGAATAGGACCCTAATATTCCAAAACCTGGAATATGCATACATGTTCAAAGAAACATTGCATCGCACTTCTGAACAACACAGGCACTGTGATATCGTAGTTATTCGCCAACGCCGAGACTTTCAACTAAAATTTCTTCGATGTACGCGAGTACACATAATGGATAAACTAGTGTAGACGTTGAACGCATGATTGACGATATATGGAAGTTTCGGTCTCGTCGTGGCACGTGCTCGGGTAGCCTAATGGTAAGGTGACCCCTCTTGATACCCTGGAAATCCGGGTTCGAGTCCCAGTCCGGTAAGAATTATAGTTTATCTTTCGCATCATTTGCGAGTGTCAATAACAAGTGCATACAGCAAAATGTCATGGTCCTAAAAATATGCAGAAGCAGTAAATAAAACAATACTGAATCCATTAAGAGCTCTTAATTGCACACACGTAGTTCACAGTAACTGCACAAAACTTGTTATCTTTCCATTATACGGTTGGTTTTTTCTCATATTCGCAACTGCGAATACGTTTCATGTAGCCATTTACCGTCTGCCTGTAAAGATATTTCACTGCTGCGACTATGGAAACTCTTGGCAAAAATTCGAAAACTTGTATCATGTAGCGCTACGATTAAAAAAAAAAAAAAAAGGAAACATGTCAGCAGTGTTTATAAATCGAGTATACAAGAGACACTGGAATACCTGTTGTGGTGTCACCGCCAGACACCACACTCTAGGTGGTAGCCTTTAAATCGGCCGCGGTCCGTTAGTATACGTCGGACCAGCGTGTCGCCACTATCAGTGATTGCAGACCGAGCGCCGCCACACGGCAGGTCTAGAGAGACTTCCCAGCACTCGCCCCAGTTGTACAACCGACTTTGCTAGCGATGGTTCACTGACAAAATAGGCTCTCATTTGCCGAGACGATAGTTAGCATAGCCTTCAGCTACGTCATTTGCTACGACCTAGCAAGGCGCCATGTTCAGTTACTATTGACATTGCTGAACAATGTACAGTCAAGAGCGACGCTCATCATTAATGGATTAAAGTTAAGTATTCCACCAGCTACGTCCGTTTTTCTAAATTCTAATTTCCTTGTCCTGTTCCAGACCTCACGCCAGCCTGCGTGAGCTAAAAAGCGTGCCTTTCGGCTTCCTCTAAGAACACGGCGTTGACTCTCCTGCCAACCCATAACACCTGCCCCAACTGAAGATGTGCCATTAGTCTGAGTTACTATCTTGTGAAGTGAATGCAACTCTTGGCCGCCTATCTAATCGCTCGCGAAACTGTTTGTTGCCGGACTTTCCTGGATCACCGTCTGGATTAGTTGCCTGTGTCTCTATATTAACTTTTGCTATTGTTTTTGCTGATTTACAGAAGGTTTCAAATTTTTTAAATATTATTGCTGTTTCTGTCGTGTAAGGCCTTATGCCGTGATTGTGGTCATTTGCCTTAAAATTCTAATTTGTATTGGTGTTTTAGCAGTAAGCCTTAAAACCTTATTTACTGCCATTCCTAGCGTCTGATATCTTCTGCTGTGTTTGTGGCCACTTACCTTTTAATATTTCAATACTTGTAAGCTGTAATTGCAGCGAGTTCTTAAACATTCTTGCCGGCTGGGGTGGCCGAGCGGTTCTAGGCGCTACAGTATGGAAATGTGTTGCCGGCGCCATAAAACTACGGTCGCAGGTTCGAATCCTGCCTCGGGCATGGATGTGTGTGGTGTCCTTAGGTTAGTTAGGTTTAAGGAGTTCTAAGTTCTAGGGGACCGATGACCTCAGAAGTTAAGTCCCATAGTGCTCAGAGCCATTTGAACCGTTTCTTAAACATTCTTAATTTATTGCCATTCTTGGCATGTAAGGCCTTCAGCCGTGATCAAAGTGGCTAGTTTTTTTTAACATATATGTATCTGTATTTTATGGTGATTATCAAATTATTTACAAAAAAAATGGTTCAAATGGCTCTGAGCACTATGGGACTTAACTTCTCAGGTCATCAGTCCCCTAGAACTTAGAACTGCTTAAACCTAACTAACCTAAGGACGTCACACACATCCATGCCCGAGACAGGATTCGAACCTGCGACCGTAGCGGTCTCGCGGATTCAAACTGTAGCGCCTAGAACCGCTCGGCCACTACGGCCGGCAATTACTCACACAGTTGTTTATTCCTTCATTAGCAACGTGTGGTATCTTTTATTTATTGTTGACTCTGGAATTACTGTTTCAAAAAAAAAAAGTGTGTAACTGTAAAAGGCAACCAATAGTAACTGATTACGGCTCCGTCCACAATCGTAGCCGAATCCCGCCTTCCCTTGACTACGAGGCGCCATTGTATACACGGTAAGTGAGCTGTTAGTTAACAGGCGGTGTGTGGTGGATGCGGCAGCACATAGCAGGTTAAGCGACTTTGAATGGCGGATGATCTACATCTACATATGTACACTGCAAGCCACCTTACGCTTCGGGCGAACGGTACCTCTGGTATCTCTGTCTCCGCACCCCCCCCCCTACCCCCACCCCTCCACACCACTCCATTCGCACTTTTTGAATGAAAAGAGAGATTATCGTAATCCTCTATATGACCTCTAATTTATCTGACATCCTCGCCGTTGTCACTTCGGAAGATAGAGGTGGTACGAGATAATATACAAGCCGACTTTTCTTTGAACATAGGCTCTCTAAAGTTAAACAGTAAACCTCTCTGTGATGCACAACGCCTCTCTCGTAATGTTTGCCACTGGATTTTGTCGAACTTTTCCGGGACGGTCTCGCGTACGGTTAACGATCTCGTGATCTCGTGCCAAAATGCCCAGCCCTTCGTTGGCTGCTAACTGGTGCAAGACGACTGTATCGTAGGACATTGGAGATTACTCAAGATTTCAACAGTGTGCACGGTAGAACGTCAAGATTGCAGACTCAGTGTCTGCAGACGAGTAAACCGGCGCGATGATAACCACAAGTGTTTGATGAACTGACATCAAGACGCTCCTGAAGCGCCATACGGGGCTATCGACGGTCTTCTGAGAATTTGCATTGCCGGTGTCAGGAGCCCGTTTTTATGAGGACCGTACGGGGATGCAGGGGTTGGGCGAAAACATGGAAACACCCAAAACACAACACATTCGATGCCCAACAAGGCGTAGGAAAACCGTTGGCATTTGAAATAGCTTCCAGTCGTCTTGGAATGGGTAATTACAGGTCCTCTAAGATTTTAATGAGAATCTTATGCCATTCTTCCGGGAAAATACTGGCAAATTTTGGTAATGGTGAGAGAGATGCTTAGCGATCACGCGCCCTTCTCTCCAAAGTAGTCGAGAAAGCGTCAATAATATTGAGATCTCGTGACTGTGATGGCCAGGTCACATGATTCATTTCATTGTCGTGCTCAAAAGTCATTCTTGGATGACTCGAGCTGTGTGAACAGAGTGCTGTTGTCTTCGAAAAGTATCACCGTTGGGGAACAAACATTGTACTATGGGATGGATTTGATCAGCCAAAATAGTCGCACAATCCTTGATAGTAACTCCAAATTGCAAAGTAATCGTGGAGCCCCTGGAATACCATGATATGGTTTCCAAATCACCATTGAAACCTCGTCATGTTTCAGTCTTGCAACATGGAGTAGGCCAGAAGTCGCAAACAGTGTGGAACAACACTCATCCGAGAAACTGACATTCTACCCTTGCTGCATAGTTTTATGGCGCCGGCAACACATTTTCCTCCTACGTGCATTTGCATCACTGATCAGTAGTTTTGGAATTCCAGCCCGCCCTGCTGTTCCCTGATTATGGATGATGATGATGATGATGATGATGATGATGATTGGTTTGTGCGGCGCTCGACTGCACGGTCATCAGCGACCACACAAATTTCCGATCTCTACACAGTCCAGTCCAGCCACTTTCACGAATGATGATGGAATGATGAGGAAAACGCAAACGCCCCGTCCCCGGGCAGAGAAAACCCCAACCCGGCTGGGAATCGAACACAGGGCACCGTGATCCAGAGGCAGCAACGCTAGCTACTACACCACGAGCTGCGGACCCCTGATTATAGGCTCCCTTCATGTTGGTTTGGCTCTTACAGGATTCGTAAAGGGCGACATTCGGTTCTGCGGTGACTTCTATAGCTGTCGTCCTCTTATTTTTCGACACAATCCTCTTCAGCTACCCTCTGTCACGATGACTCAACACACACTTTCGTCCGCGTTGTGACTTAGTAGATGATGTTTTCCGCTTTCCCTGTATGGGGCCTAAGTCTTTGAAACAGTGCTTGGCTCTGGTCCAAATGGCTCTGAGCACTATGGGACGTAACATCTGAAGTTATCAGTCCCTTAGAACTACTTAAACCTAAATAATCTAAAAATATCACAGAAATCCATGCACGAGGCAGGACTCGAACCTGCAACCGTAGCAGTCACGCGGATCTGGAGGTACGGTGCTTGTTAAAACACTATACAATTAGGCTACTTTGGCTACGGAAGCGCCCATCACACGAATCCTGACAATTTCTCCACGTTCGAATTCATTTTCCTCCAACATAACGCACCCAAAACTAAACAGAACGCTGTTTTGACCAAGACTGACGCTTGCAACGTATTTTGGGCACTGCGCAAACCTAACTAACCTAAGGACACGACACACATCATGCCCGAGGCAGGATTCGAACCTGCGACCGTAGCAGCAGCGTGGTTCCGGACTGAATCGCCTAGAGCCGCTCGGTCACAGCGGCCGGCCTGCATTTACACTCAGGCATACATTTCACGCTTTCTTTCAGTCTCTTTGTCCATCCCCTGTAGTTGCACCGCTGGCATTTTAGGAGCCAGGCTTATTTATTCGTAGAGACTTTGTGGATTTCAATACACTCGCGTCTCTTGTACAGATATACTGTTGCTAAAGCTCACATATCTTAGGTTCAAATGGTTCAAATGGCTCTGAGCACTATGGGACTTAACATCTGAGGTCATCAGTCCCCTAGAACTTAGAACTACTTAAACCTAACTAACCTAAGGACATCACACACATCCATGCCTGAGCCAGGATTCGAACCTGAGACCGTAGCAGTCGCGCAGTTCCGGACTGAAGTGACTAGAACCGCTCGGTCACAGCGGCCGTCTTCACATCTTGGGAGAAATCAGTCTTTGCACAGGTGTGACTTCTTGCTGATGATGTGTGTACTATCTGTGTAGTCTTCAGTTGTCTCAGGATGGCCTAAAAATCCGGATCACAAAGTATTATAAAATAATTGTTATTGTGGAACATCAGCACTCTGCATTTCAGTTTTTAGTATATCGGCCTTCCTCCGGGTTCAGAAGTAATATTATCCAAAAAAAATTGTTATATATGTAATGAATCACTAGTCGTATCATTGTTTCGAATGAATTGGTCATGCTAAAACCAATTAAAAACGGTTAAATGAACACAGTGTTTCGCTTTTGTGTGAATCACACTTCCCGTGCCTCATTTATAAAATGCTAATTTCTCCCCTCCGGCAAATGGCGCTATTAACAAGCAGATCACAGACAACGGATTTGTTCACCCGTGATTGCTCCCTTTCAGAACGCGCCAGACTCGTTGTCGCGTTATAATACACAGTGGCCCGCCAGATTTCCGTGTGGGCAGTGGGCTGATACGCGATGGCGTCAGTGTTAAACATGTATATCCAAGACCTCTGCGCATTTTCTGGATACATCAGCTACACACCCCAATCTGTCAGTACTTCCGAAGGATTTGTATTAGTACTCATGTATCCCTTTATTTTTAACGACAATACGGTTCGAATTATGCTAGTTTCTTCAGTTCGTATGTTTCTGATATCGCTATTCAAGGACGCTTTCACAATTTCTTTTGTTTGCGAGCCAGTTTTTACGGAATTTTATTAGTTTGAACGGATGCGCTTCTATGAGGTCTTCTTTTATTCTCAATTTAGTATTTTATGTCCTATGTTCTTTGATTAACTACCCTTGCTCCCTATGCTTGCTGCATTTAATAATCCATCTAAATATTTCAACGCACATTGATTAAACCATCTTCATCAAATCAGTATAATTAACCGTAGCATAACTTCTGAGTAAAAATGTAAACTTCATGTGCTCATCTTCTTGTTACTATTGAGACGTAAAGCATATCGTATCAACACAAATTATATTTTGAAGAACCACATTTCATCCTGCCTTCTAGTATCCTAGTAAGTTAAATAGAAATAACAAATCTAGTATAAAGTTTTAAGTTCTTAGGTACTCATCTTGATGAAATTTTGAACAGGAAGAACCATGACGTAGGCCTGCTAAAGAGTTTATGTTTGGTTTTTTTGCTATAAGAATAATTGCCAAGAGTAGGCTATAAAAATCAGTAAGTTACCATATTTTGCATATTTTCATTCACTGATATCTTACGGGATAATATTCTGGGATAAGAATTCAACGCACAAAGGACAGTAACTGTATTTATGTTTGGGGTTGCACACGCACATCTTGCAGGCATTTCTTTAAGCAACTGGGAATACCAGCCACAGCGTCCCATTACATGTAATGTTATAAACAAATCCATCCACGAAAATAAAAAATCTGATAGGTAGTAGAAATAATTTCAAATGTACACTCCTGGAAATTGAAATAAGAACACCGTGAATTCATTGTCCCAGGAAGGGGAAACTTTATTGACACATTCCTGGGGTCAGATACATCACATGATCACACTGACAGAACCACAGGCACATAGACACAGGCAACAGAGCATGCACAATGTCGGCACTAGTACAGTGTATATCCACCTTTCGCAGCAATGCAGGCTGCTATTCTCCCATGGAGACGATCGTAGAGATGCTGGATGTAGTCCTGTGGAACGGCTTGCCATGCCATTTCCACCTGGCGCCTCAGTTGGACCAGCGTTCGTGCTGGACGTGCAGACCGCGTGAGACGACGCTTCATCCAGTCCCAAACATGCTCAATGGGGGACAGATCTGGAGGTCTTGCTGGCCAGGGTAGTTGACTTACACCTTCTAGAGCACGTTGGGTGGCACGGGTTACATGCGGACGTGCATTGTTCTGTTGGAACAGCAAGTTCCCTTGCCGGTCTAGGAATGGTAGAACGATGGGTTCGATGACGGTTTGGATGTACCGTGCACTATTCAGTGTCCCCTCGACGATCACCAGTGGTGTACGGCCAGTGTAGGAGATCGCTCCCCACACCATGATGCCGGGTGTTGGCCCTGTGTGCCTCGGTCGTATGCAGTCCTGATTGTGGCGCTCACCTGCACGGCGCCAAACACGCATACGACCATCATTGGCACCAAGGCAGAAGCGACTCTCATCGCTGAAGACGACACGTCTCCATTCGTCCCTCCATTCACGCCTGTCGCGACACCACTGGAGGCGGGCTGCACGATGTTGGGGCGTCAGCGGAAGACGGCCTAACTGTGTGCGGGACCGTAGCCCAGCTTCATGGAGACGGTTGCGAATGGTCCTCGCCGATACCCCAGCATCCGTGCGTCGCTGCGGTCCGGTCCCAGGTCGACGGGCACGTGCACCTTCCGCCGACCACTGGCGACAACATCGATGTACTGTGGAGACCTCACGCCCCACGTGTTGAGCAATTCGGCGGTACGTCCACCCGGCCTCCCGCATGCCCACTATACGCCCTCGCTCAAAGCCCGTCAACTGCACATACGGTTCACGTCCACCCTGTCGCGGCATGCTACCAGTGTTAAAGACTGCGATGGAGCTCCGTATGCCACGGCAAACTGGCTGACACTGACGGCGGCGGTGCACAAATGCTGCGCAGCTAGCGCCATTCGACGGCCAACACCGCGGTTCCTGGTGTGTCCGCTGTGCCGTGCGTGTGATCATTGCTTGTACAGCCCTCTCGCAGTGTCCGGAGCAAGTATGGTGGGTCTGACACACCGGTGTCAATGTGTTCTTTTTTGCCATTTCCAGGAGTGTATATTAAAGATGTTTCTCCTTAACAACTGCTCCTGTACCATGCACAAATTTCTGAATAGAAATAATCAGCCAATTATTCAGAAAAGAACATGTAAATGGCCAATATGCACGCACATAATTATTTTTAAATATGAGCGTGATTCAAATAAATACTATGAAGCACAATAAAGTTCCTAAAAGCTGTACTACCGCTTTGGTGGTTGATAGAAGTTATCCTTGTGATTCGACAAATGACCAATATCCGGCAGTTTCTTCTTACATCACAGGAAGGAAGCTGGTTCTTTGCAAAGGTGGCCGCTCGCTGTCGGATTGCACCGCGTTGGCGCAGCGGTCTGTGATACGTTTTGGCACTAGTGGAGGTGTTAAATCTGTGGAAATGCGTCACAGGGTGTAAGCACGGTACAGTAATCTGTGTGTGTGTGTGTGTGTGTGCATCACTGCAGAAAGAATACGGCTGCAGCGTAATGTTTAAAGGAGCCGTAAATTCCGTAGAACACACTCGGCGATCGGGCAAAACCTCCTAGTGGAAGGTGTATATGGAGGGTCTATGCAAGGTTGATGTACTTCAGGGCAATATTATGGGGATGGAAGAGGACGTAGATGAAGATCAAATCGGAGATATGATACTGCGTGAAGAGTTTGACAGAGCACTGAAAGATCTAAGTCGAAACAAGGCCCCTGGAGTAGACAACATTCCATTAGAACTACAGATAGCCTTGGGAGATCCAGCCCTGAGAAAACTCTTCCATCTGGTAAGCAAGATGTATGAGACAGGCGAATCATAATTCCAATCCCAAAGAAAGCAGGTACTGACAAGCGTGAAAATTACCGAACTATAAGTTTAATAAGCCACTGCCGCAAAATCTAACACGAATTCTTTACAGACGAATGGAAAAACTGGTAGAAGTCGACCTTGGGGAAGATCAGTTTGGATTCCATAGATATGTTGGAACATGTGAGACAATACCGACCCTACGACTTATCTTAGAACATAGGTTAAGGAAAGGCAAACCTATGTTTCTAACATTTGTAGACTTAGAGAAAGCTTTTGACAATGTTGACTGGAATACTCTCTTTCAAATTCTGAAGTGGCAGGGGTAAAATACAGCGAGCGAAAGGCTATTTACAATTTGTACAGAAAACTGATGGCAGTTATAGAGTCGAGGGGCACGAAAGGGAAACAGTGGTTGAGAAGGGAGTGAGACAGCGTTGTAGCCTATCCTCGATGTTATTCAATCTGAATATTGAGCAATAATCATAGGAAACAAGAAAAAATTTGGAGTAGCAATTAAAATCAACGGAGAAGAAATAAAAACTTTGAGGTTTGCCGAAGACATTGTAATTCTGTCAGAGACAGCAAAGGACGTAGAAGAGCGGAATGGACAGTGTCTAGAAAGGGGAAAATAATATGAACAACAACAAATGTAAAACGAAGATAATGGAATGTAGTCGGATTAAATCAGGTAATGCTGAGGAATTACATTAGGAACAGAGACACATAAAGTAGTAGATGAGTATTGCTATTTGGAGAGAAAAGAAGAGAGGATATAAAATGTTGACTGACAACGGCAAGGAAAGCGTTTCTGAAAAAGACTAAATTTATTAACATCGTGTATAAAATTAAGTGTTAGGAAGTCGTTTCTGAAACTGTTTGTATGGAGTGTAGCCCCGTATGCAAGTGCAACATGGACGATAAATAGTTTTGACAAGAAGAGAATAGAAGCTCTCGAAATGTGGTGCTACAGAAGAATGCCTAAGGTTAGATGGGTAGATCACGTAACTAATGTGGAGGTACTGAACAGAATTGGGGAGAAGAGGAATTTGTGGCACGATTGGACTAGAAGAAGGGATCGGTTGGTAGGACATGTTCTGAGGCATCAAGGGATCACCGATTAACACTGGAGGGCAGCGTGGTGGGTAAAAATCGTAAAGGGAGACCAAGAGATGAATATACTAAGCAGATTCAGAAGGATGTAGGTTGCAGTAGGTACTTGGAGATGAAGAAGCTTGCACAGGATAGAGTAACATGGAGAGCTGCATCAAACCAGTCTCTGAACTGATGACCACAACAACAACAACATCCTGACAAGAATAGGACCATTCGTGACTGTCATACATTGAAACAGATATTCAACATATTACGACAAGTATCTTTTAAGAGGTCCTCTGTCTCATATAGTAGCCAACATTTGCAAATCACTATGATACAAAAAGACAATACATTTTTAGCAATAGGAGGAAATCTCATACAGCATATATAGTTTACACGAGCTCCTCGTCCACGCTTTGAAGTCCCAACGGATGTCGTCTGGCGACCATGTCATCCTCAGCTTTGCGGCGTCCTGCGGATGCGGTATGGAGGTTTCAAGTAAGGCGCAGACCCCAGGAAGCCGTGGACCCATATTGTCACCGTGCAAGCTGCTGGTGGCTGCATAGTGGTGTGAACTGTCTTTACATGTAATGGACTGAGTCCTCTGATCCATCTGAATCGATCACTGAGTGGAAATAGTTATGTTCGGCTACTTGAAGGCCATTTTCTGCGATTCATCAGGTTCCCAAAAAATCGATGAAATTTTTAAGGATGACAATGATCCATGTTATGGGGCCACAGTTGTTCGCGAATGGTTTGAAGAACATTCAGCAGAGTTCGACTGAAAGATTTGGTCATCGAGATCGGCCATCATGAATCCCATCCAACATTTATGGTACATAATCGAGAGGTCATTCCATGCAAAAAAAAAAAAAATCCTGCACCGGCAACAGTTTCGGAATTATGGACAGCAACAGAGGCAGCATGACTCAACATTTCTGCAGAGGACTTCCAACGACTTGTTTAGTCCTTGCCATGTCGAGATGCTGCACTACGCCGGCAAAAGGAGGTCCGACACGATATTAGGAGGTACCAGAGGAGTTTTTCATAGTTCAGTGCATAGCGCAGCTGAAGTGCAAACCAGGCACTGTCTTCAGAGGAATGACGGTGTATTCGCAATAGCCTTAAACTCAAGGCGTAGTACTGAAAGTGGACAGTGGTTCTTCAAAAATACGTGAAAAGCAGCATAATGGCCGGTAGGTCATACACACTAGTATCAATTTATAACACGTCAGTGCGGGATGCGTAGCAACAGTTAGATCTTACAGATCTGCAGTGTGTCATGATGTTCTGTGATAGGTTTCATAATAATTTGACAACTGTAAACTCGTATACAAATTTTCTTCTATATAAATTTTCAGCACTTCACAAGTTTGCAGCTACGACTGTTTCAGTGTTTGGACCTACATAATTGTGCGAGCAACTTTTTCCCCAGTTAAGAGAAAGAAATCTACCGATACCTCACTGACAGACTTCAACATCGAATTAGTACCGTATTGATGTTTGGTGAAAAGCAAAATAATTAGTATTCATTGACAACCATTGTTTCTATGTACAAGCTGATGTCAATTTAAGCTTCGTCCGAAAGTGCCGTCTGTCGTAAGGCTGAATCAATCGTAAGTCGGCTGGTCCCGGCGGAGGTTCGAGTCCTCCCTCTGGCATGGGTGTCTGTGTTTCTCCTTAGGATAATTTAGGTTAAGCAGTGTGTAAGCTTAGGGACTGATGATCTTAGCAGTTAAGTCTCATAAGATTTCACACACATTTGAACATTTTTTGAACCGTAAGTAGTATCATGTTAAATGCACTGTGTTTCACAATGTTTTGACCATTTCAAATTTAAATAGTGCGCGTTAAAAAGGAGATGCAAGGACGGTGGTGGCGCCGTCTATTAGTGCTGCGAAGTGTCAAGTTTCATACCGTACACAGGTCGATAATAATGTCGTACTGGTCGAAGCAACATGTCGCGTTAGTGGAGGAGTGCTGTTTTCAGAACGGTGAATTTCTCGTGTGCGTGCAAAGTGACTTGCTTATGTATTTCAAGATTCAGCCGCTATATGCAATTCCTAAGCGTGGAACAATATTGAACTGTGTCAGAAACTTCCGTGCAGCTGCCAGTGCATCGAATCGTAAGTCAACTGGTCCTCGGACACCGACCGAACTTCCGAGAACCCCAAACGCGTGTGCATACTAGTTTACAGATAAGCCCTCGGCGTTCGTTACGAAAACTTACCGCTGAACATGCCACTCACCCAACAAGACCTTACAACTTTTTCATGATCCGCTAGGTAACCGCATAATTTCCAAAGACGCTTGTGTCGGATGACTGCCCCGTTCAACTGATTTAAGTGTGCCAGACTTTTACTCATGGGACTATTTGAAGGCGAGAGTGTACACCGACCAGACGAGTAGCTTCGACAGGTAAAAAGATCAATTTGCGATGAAATTTCCAGAATTTCTCCAGCAGCTACGAGAGATGTGTTAAAAAACTGAGTTAAACGCCTCGAGCATTGTGCAGCCACGAATGGTCATCATTTGTCCAATGCAGTAATTGATAAATGAAATGGAATCATCGTATGGCATTGATGGCTGAGAGTCAAGTAAACTTTAAGAAATGCTGCGTATTATCTAAAATGTTCATCTTTGTTTCGCGATTAGTTTGCGTGTTATTCAAATTTGAAATGGTCAAAACATTGTGATGCACCCTGTACTTAGCTACACCATGTTCTTCACCTAACCTATTAAAATAAATGGTTAATGGAAATGCCGTGTGGCTAGGGCCTCCAGTCGGGTAGACAGTTCGCCTGGTGCAAGCCTTTCGGGTTGACACCAAGTCGGCGACGTGTGCGTCGATGGGGTTGAAATGATGATGATTACGACAAGACCCAGTCCCTGAGCGGAGAAAATCTCCGACCCAGCTGGAAATCGAACCCAGTCCGTTAGGTATGACATTCCGTCGCGCTGACCACTCAGCTACCAGGGGCGAGCATTAAAATAAATGTAATAAATGTAAAATATCAGTTAAATGCCAAGATCGCACAAAATAATTTTTATACAAAATAACCGGCGCTAGTCTGGAACCGCGTGACCGCCACGGTCGCAGGTTCGAATCCTGCCTCGGGCATGGATGTGTGTGATATCCTTAGGTTAGTTAGGTTTAAGCAGTTATAAGTTCTAGGGGACTGTAGACCTCAGATGTTAAGTCACATAGTGTTCAGAGCCATTTGAACCAACCGGTTTCAACAGTATTCTTCAGGTCTTAAACATCTTTTTATAGTAAAACTTGTTCATTTTACGCTGAACCTTATGCACAAGGTGTCAGGTGGGTAAAATTCAGCACATTATACACGTTTGTCATCACTAAAATATTTAAGAACATACAGCACATTGTCCAAAAGGCATGTCCATATACATTTTTCTCGTAGATGCTTTTTACATGATACAAATACGGTACCCAATAACATATCCGTTTACATATGCTGGACGTCCAGAGGATGTAAACAAATGTGCTAGTCTGTGGTTAAGCGTAAAGTGGACAAGTTTTGCTATATAAAAATGTTTATGACTTGAAGCCGACAGCTAAGACTATTGAAACCGGTCGTCTTGAATAAAAAATATTTCGTGCGATATTGCATTTTGAATGGTTTTTCACAATGAAAAGAGATCGCCCTTCAATAATCTCATAATGAGAAAATTCAAGAAAAGAAATGAACTCGTAGTGTATTGGCCATGGTACATACATGATTAACATACATAACCTGATGATGGGGCTGCTAGGTTACGAAACCTGTCGTTAAATACACTACTGGCCATGAAAATGGTTACACCAAGGAAAAATGCCAATGATAAACGGGTATTCATTGGACAAATATGTTATACTAGAACTGACATGTGGGTACATTTTCACGCAATTTGGATGCATGTATCCTGAGAAATCAGTACCAAAGAACAACCACCTCTGACCGTAATAACGGCCTTGATACGCCTGGGCATTGAGTCAAACAGAGCTTGGATGGCGTGTACAGGTACAGCTGCCCATGCAGCTTCAACACTATATCACAGTTCATCAAGAGTAGTGACTGCCGCACTGTGACGGGCCAGTTGCTAGGCCACCATTGACCAGACGTTTTCAATTGCTGAGAGATCTGGAGAATGTGCTGGCCAGGGCAGCAGGCGAACATTTTCTGTATCCAGAAAGGCCAGCACAGGACCTGCAACATGCGGTCGTGCATTAACCTGCTGAAACGTAGGGTTTCACAGGGATCGAATGAAGGGTAGAGCCACGGGTTGTAACACATCTGAAACGTAACGTCTACTGTTCAAAGTGCCGTCAATGCGAACAAGAGGTGACCGAGACGTGTAACCAATGGCACCCCATACCATCACGCCTGGTGATACGCCAGTATGGCGATGTCGAATACACTCTTCCCATGTGCGTTCACCGCGATGTCGCTAAACACGGATGCGACCATCATGATGCTGTAAGCAGAACCTGGATTGATCCGAAAAAATGACGTTTTGCCATTCGTGCACCCAGGTTCGTCGTTGAGTACACCATCGCAGGCGCTCCTGTCTGTGATGCAGCGTCAAGTGTAACAGCAGCCATGGTCTTCGAGCTGATAGTCCACGCTGCTGCAAACGTCGTCGAACTGTTCGTGCAGATGGTTGTTGTCTCGCAAACGTCCCATCTGTTGACTCGAGGATCGAGACGTGGCTGCACGATCCGTTACAGCCATGCGGATAAGATGCCTGTCATCTCGACTGCTAGTGATACGAGGCCGTTGGGATCCTGCACTGCGTTCCGTATTACCCTGCTGAACCCACCGAGTCCTTATTCTGCTAACAGTCATTGGATCTCGACCAACGCGAGCAGCAATGCCGCGATACGATAAACCACAATCGCGATAGGCCACAATCCGACCTTTATCAAAGTCGGAAACGTGATGGTACGCATTTCTCCTCCTTATACGAGGCATCACAACAACGTTTCACCAGGCAACGCCGGTCAACTGCTGTTTGTGTATGAGAAATCGGTTGGAAACTTTCCTCAGTCAGCACGTTGTAGGTGTCGCCATTGGCGCCAACCTTGTGTGAATGCACTGAAAAGCTAATCATTTGCATATCACAGCATCTTCTTACTGTCGGTTAAATTTCGCGTCTGTAGCACGTCATCTTCGTGGTGTGGCAATTTTAATGGTCAGTAGAGTAAATTACTTGCAAAAGCAGCGAAGCTGTTATTTTTTGAACTGTAAGATTCATTTCCCTGTCAATTCCAATCAGTGCAACAGTCTTAGGAAGTAAACTTGCCTCGAAAGGTATTACTTGGCCACCGTGAAGCGCAGACTTGGGTTTGTGGTGTCCAGCGGCTTTTCTTTCCATTCCTCCTCCCCACAAATTCCCCTCCAGCATTACTCGTCGTGTGTCGCCGGTTGCTTATACTGAGGCCTTGGCGCGAGCCAGCCCTCACGAGCAGTCGGTGAATGGGCCCCGCTTTAGAACACGGCCGACGTCCATCCTGCAGCGCGGGCCGTGTGCTCCGCGGCCGGTTTAATTTGCTTTTGTCTCGCCTCGCCCTCTGGCGCGATCTCGCCGCCTACGCAGGGCCGCGGCTCGGCACTTTGATCTCTTGCGGTTTCCCCACCTGCCGAAGGCGGGGATCGCCATCCGCCATTAGCTCCAGGCCAGCCACCTTCAAGCGAATACCCTGCGTACCACGGTTCAATCCTGACCTTCTCTAACCGGGGGCGACGCTTGGTGTATTGGGGATTACGTCCATCTGAACAATTATATCTGATTCGTATTGTAATGAATGGATGAACAGGAGTTTTCAGAAGCAAGCAATCTACCCGCTGTTTATTGTTTTCGAGGCCTCTTTTGCGCAGTCGTAGTTTTACAAGTAATGTGGGAGGTATTCCGCCTTCTGCGAGTGAATAGTCTCATTTGGACCAAACGCGTTCCGCTTTATTTAAAGCCTCTTGAGTGGAGTAGTTTCGCAATTCGCAGAAAGTCTTTGATCACACTTGCGATGAAGGACTGTTTTACTTTATACGAATCCTTGAACATTGCATCGCTGCAATCTTTGTTCATCACCAATTTGGCTTTGTTCCATAAGATCATAAACAGTTCCCATGATTAAAATTAGTTTTTTTTTTAAATTTTACTTTCTTATCATTCACGCTTATGGCTCCTACATTATTTCTGTGCGTTCTTCTGTACGTTGTCATACAATTCGTAACACACTGCACTGCACTGACACAGTGTCAAGATCGCCACTAGCTAGCTACTATGATAAACTTGCTAGTTGCTCTAGTATTAGATGTCTTGCGGACTGGAGGTAGCTTCTGTGGAGCTAGTAGGTAACGTGATTCAGGATACGAGACACAGATTTGAGGAAAGTAGTCCACTCTTTTCGGGGATCAGTCTTCCGACTGTTTCCGCTCAACCCTTCATACAAAAGTATCTAAAAAGCACGAAATAGTCATCAAATTAAAAAAAAAATGTATTCGTAAATAAGGTCTACGTCCTACTTTAAAATCGGCAGCAGCTGATTCTCAGTTTCGCTTTTCCAAATTCGCGCCCTTTCACCGGTGAGCTCCTTCCTTGTGATGGTAACGCCGGCCACATATGCTCCAAGTCGCCATAGGTTCAGTAAGCATGTGTACGGCTCCAACCCACTGCACCGAATCCTCAGTGGTGCCGTAGTATTTCAGAGATGTTTTGGAGACATGAAGAAACAACGTACCTAAAGTTCACAAACTATTTTGTATTCCGAGAAACCGCAGCTGTTGAAAGGCATGAAGTTAAGAAGAACTGCGCTCACAGCCGGTAAAATTGTTGTTTATTAAAACACGACCTGCTTGGCTGCTTTAAGCCGTAGAATCAGGTGAACTTACGTGGTAAAAAGCAAAGTACAGTGCCACCACTTTTTAGGGATATTAAAATTAGTAAATGACTGCTTAAAATATGCTCACAATATTAAAAGATCGTAGCCATACCCATCGCTCCTAGTCAGAAGCTACCATTCAGATATCGTCAATATTATGGCGAGCGAAAGGTAAGTAGAAGTGCCGCAATCTTCAAAATTTGCCCTTATTTATGGATTCTTCCGTCGCTTCTTGATAGAACATTTCCATATTGAGGGAAGGTGGTTTTTGTTCTACTGGCTTTTATTTGTATGAACTAGTTTTCGGCTTATTGGGCCATTTCAGATAACTATTGGCTATTGTTTACAAGCTCCTTGTAAACAATAACCAGTAGTTAAATGATGACTAACTGAAAACCTCAGCTGCCGACAGGTGTTGTTGATATACCTCGATGTGGACAGCTGAAAATGTGTGCCCCGACCGGGACTCGAACCCGGGATCTCCTGCTTACATGGCTTTGGCGATTCCCGTAAGAGTTTTTCGAAAACAAGTTACTGTCTTCGTATATATATTTAAAGGCTACCCAGCCATTGACCTTCGTCTGTGCGAATGCGCACAGGTTGCCCAAACTCTTACGGGAATCGCCAAAGCGTGCGCGAGTAATGAGTGGGTGGGCAAATGTCTTATAAGGTACAATACATATGTAGAATTGTGGACAGTTGGGAATGTGAGTCTCACGGGAAGCGTGCAAGGGATGAGTCCCTGCAGTCACGCTATTCATCTGTGTCCTCGGTGGCTCAGATGGATAGAGCGTCTGCCATGTAAGCAGGAAATCTTGGGTTCGAGTCCCGGTCGGGGCACACATTTTCAGCTGTCCACATCGAGGAATATCAACAACACCTGTCGGCAGCTGAGGTTTTCAGTTAGTCATCATTTATTCCAGGGAAAAGCTGCACGGTCATCAACAGTAACTGTTCTTTCGAGAACAAGTTACTGTCTTCGTACAACCAGTAGTTATCTGAAATGACCTAATACGCCGAAAACTACATCATACAATTAAAAACCAGTAGGACAAAAAACCGCTTAAGTGTTATTGAACCCTCAATTTTAAATATTCCTGCGTCTGTAGGTCTTAGTCTCCTGTACCGATCAGCTCCATTATTTTCAAACTGATTGTCATCGAAGTGAACCAATACGTATGGAGTCGCGTAATATGAACATCAGCTGGAGATTACAAGAGCGACTCCATACGTAATGGTTCTCTTCGATGACAGTATGAAAACCATCGAGCAGTGGTTACAGGAGACTAAGACCTGCAGACGCAGGCAAATTTTAAAGATTGCGGCACTTCTACTTACCTTCCGCGTGCTGTAATATTTTCGATATTCTCTGAATAGTAACTTTTGACTAGGAGCTTGCCTACGATCTTTTAATATTATCAGTTTATTTTAGACATTCCTTTATTAATTTTAATATCCGTAAAAAGTGGGGACACTCCGCTTTTTACCACGTAGATTCACCTGATTATGCGGCTTAAAGCTGCGAAACAGGAGTTTTTTTTATAAACAACAACTTTACCAGCTGTGAGTGGATTTGTTCTTAATATCGTCCTTAATGTTGTCTACAAAGAATGTTCACCTCATAAATGGTAGCCCTAAACAGTCACACCCACACCCAGCTACACCCATATATATATATATACATATATAGGGTGTCCCAGCTATCTTGTCCACCCAAAATATCTCTGAAACAATAACAGCTATTGGAAAACGACTTTCACCGGTATCAATGTGGGGCTGGGGCCCATGAATGTACATTCTAAAACGAAAGCATATGTGTTTTTTAATACAAACTTATGTTTTTTAAATGGACCTCCTATATTTTTTCTTCCGCAATCCATAGCATGACAAAGCACATACACAATGGCGTTGATTGCATCGCAATATTCCCATTACAGCCCGAGATATTGAGACGCGAAGTTGACGCTTGAAACACCCGACATGCGCTGCTAGCTTACGTCCTGAGGCTCAGGCGTGAACCCCATGCTGCCCGTAATCGCGATGTGATTGACATGTGTAATCACACCTCCATACTTATCAAGAGGGACACTTACTTGTCAATCACATCGCGATTACGGTCAGCATGGGGTTCCCGCCTGAGCCTCAGGACGTGCGCTAGCAGCGCATGTCGGGTGTTTCAAGCGTCAACTTCGCGTCTCAATATCTCGGGCTGTAATGGGAATATTGCGACGCAATCAACGCCATTGTGTATGTGCTTTGTCATGCTATGGATTGCTGAAGAAAAAATACAGGAGGTCTATTTAAAAAAAACATAAGTTTGTGTTAAAAAACACATATGCTTTCGTTTTAGAATGTTTCCAAATATGTACATTCATGGGCCCCAGCCCTACATTGATACCGGTGAAAGTCGTTTTCCAATAGCTGTTATTGTTCCAGAGATATTTTGGGTGGACAAGATATATATATTGTCGTCTTCAGTCCAAAGACTGGATTGATGCTGCTCCCCATGCTGCTCTACCCTGTGCAAGCCTCTTCATCTCCGAGTAACTACTGCAACCTACATCCTTCTAAATCTGCTTCAGCTGACAAGAAGTCTTGTTCACCTGCCACCGAGCTTTACTAATTCTCACTATACCTAACTTTACCCTATCCATTTCCCTTTTTAAATTTTCTAACCTACTTTCCCGATTAAGGGATCTGAGATTCCACGCTCCGATACGTAGAACGCCAGTTTTATTACTCAATCAGTGATCCAAACTGTTGCTCTCCAGCTACTTCAGGAACCTCACGTTTGTCTGGCCTCTCAACAGATACCCCTCCGTTGTGGTTGCACCTACTTACAGCTATCTGTATCGATGAGGCACACAAGCCTCCCCACCAGCGACAAGGTCGATGGTTCATGGGGAGAAAAAGCTGCCGGAAAACAATTAGTACCCCGTTTTAGAGGTTCCCAATTCTCTCAAGATCTATTCTTTCAACAGTACGTATGGAGCCGGCCGGACTGGACGAGCGGTTCTAGGCGCTACAGTCTGGAACCATGCGACCGCTACGGTCGCAGGTTCGAATCGTGCCTCGGGCATGGAAGTGTGTGATGTCCTTAAGTTAGTTATGTTTAAGTAGTTCTAAGTTCTAGGGGACTGATAACGTCAGCAGTTAAGTCCCATAGTGCTCAGAGCCATTTGAGCCAGTACATATGGAGTACATGAAATGATTATATTTGCAGATCAATAGCACAAGTGGTTCTGAGGAACAAGGTTTCGACCAGTGGCGAACCACCCAATTAGTACGTGGGGTAGCCACCACAGGCGGCAATGCAGGCGCTGACTCTGGCACCAAGTCGATCGTACAGTTGGCGGACACTGTCCTGGGATAAAACCCGGTTCGCAGCACTTCGTGCTGACACGTCTGTGCTCACAGCTGTGGTAACTGTACGATCTGTCACTGCTCCCCTTACAATACGACGACCCCGACCGCCGCATGTGCTGCACGAACGTGCAGAACCTCGTCTGCAGGTGTGAGAACGTTCACGTGACCATCGTTGCACAAGTGACGCAGCACATTCCACTTGTGTGACAATTCTCCGAAAGGACCGACCCGCCGCTCAGTAAGTCTCCGTAGTATGGTTGCCAGCTTGCTTCACACTTTTGCAGCACACTGAGTCTTCTGGCAGTGAGAGTTCCCCATTAAAGGTTAGACATGGATGGCACTCAGGTAGTTACGCCACTGCTACTAATATGTCTATTGGCAGACGACGTTAAAGTCGTTGAAGAGCATTTCGAAGCGATGCACGTAGCGAAGAAAGGAAGAAAGCTTGACGTACTTTAAGATCTCGAAGCAGCAATTCACCGAGAGATAGATTCGATAATGTACTTAACATACAAACGGGAGAGACCGGTAATGCTTTCTTCAGTATGTAAATGGATCTTTTCGAAATTAGCAGTAATATGGTATCTGTGAGCAAATTCCGCCGCTAATCATAGGAATGTGGTTTCTTCATTTCCGGTGCAACATCTTTGGAACACAATTGTACGGCTGATAGCTCAGTTCAATCAGTTGGAGAAGTGCGCTTTTTTACAGAACGCTCCAGTGCGCGGAAGATAGCTGGCGTATCTTGAACCAGATGTGGTCGGTGTTAACACATACCTACATCATACTCTGCAAGCCACCTGAAGGTACGTAGTGGAGGGTACTTCCGGTGGCAATAACTGATTCCCCCTTCCATGTTCCATTGGCGAATGGTCCGTGGGAAGAGTGACTGCCGATAAGCTAAGATGTAACAATAATCCGCAAATAGTTTCATCATAATCAATAAGCACTAACTTCATCCTTAGGGGACATCATAAAAAGGTAGAAAATATCTCAATAAAATATCTATACATCTTGGCATTACATGATAAAAGAGTAAAACTATGTGTTTTTTGTGGAGGATAGGAGAGTATTGAATAGTTATATCAGATTACAAGTTTGTGTTAGACTGAATCTTGAACTCCATCCCCTTACGGGATCTGCTCTCATAATTTACTTTAAACGTTTGCGGAGGATTTCTTAAAGAGTTGCTATATAGGATGCCACTTTCTTGCGACAGAAATGATGACGAAGAAACTGACATCCGATTATCGTCCGCAGCTCGTGGTCGTGCGGTAGCGTTCTCGCTTCCCACGCCCGGGTTCCCGGGTTCGATTCCCGGCGGGGTCAGGGATTTTCTCTGCCTCGTGATGACTGGGTGTTATGTGCTGTCCTTAGGTTAGTTAGGTTTAAGTAGTTCTAAGTTCTAGGGGACTGATGACCATAGATGTTAAGTCCCATAGTGCTCAGAGCCATTTGAACCATCCGATTATCTTCTCAATTACCCACTAGACGTTTTCGACGACTATGTGGTAGGCCTCCGGTCTACATAGATTTCAGTGCATTGTTTAGACGTGTAGCGCATGTCTGCCGTTTCGACATCGTAAGTGTTTTCTATGATAATAGAAGGTTAATGAGCGTCAGTTGGAAGACCCAGTAATTTTCTCTTACCCGTAGATAAATGAGCCCAAAACTGTGAGAGCCGTCGCTGCATATGGAGTTGTTATGAAACGAATTAAATAAAGTGGTAACTATGAAAAGATTGTACTAGTTAATCTATGGGTAAAATGAAGGGCCAGTCTGTGAACAAAGTGTCAGACTAGAAACTGAAAGGCGCAGGAATAAATACCAATTTCATATATACTGATCAGCCTGAACGTTATGACCACAGACGTACCAGCGATATAAACCCGTCCAGGCGATAGCAGAATCACCTGGCGAGGAATGACTGCTAGTCACACACACGCACGGTGCCGGCCAGTGTGGCCGAGCGGTTCTAGGCGCTGCGTCTGGAACCGCGCGACCGCTATGGTCGCAGGTTCGAATCCTGCCTCGGGCATGGATGTGTGTGATGTCCTTAGGTTAGTTAGGTTTAAGTAGTTCTAAGTTCTAGGCGACTGATGACGTCAGCAGTTAAGTCCCATAGTGCTCAGAGCCATTTGAACCATTTTTGAACCACACGCACGGTGCTTGCAGTTTCAGCGAGCGTGCTGTCCGTGTGTGGGATAGGGAAGACGCGCGATCTGTTTGAGTTTGACCGAGGCCAGACTGTGGTGGCCTGGAGGCTGGACATGAGCATTTCGGAAACTGCACGACTTGGCGGGTGTTCGAGGAGTGCTGTGGTGAGCAACATGTGGCACTCGCATGCGGGAGGACGACTGTTCAATCTCGCCTCTGGCCATCCTGATTTAGGTTTTCCCTGATTTCCCTAAATAGTTCCAGGAAAATGCCGACTGCCGGCCGGAGTAGCCGTGCGGTTCTAGGCGCTACAGTCTGGAACCGCGTGACCGCTACGGTCGCAGGTTCGAATCCTGCATCGGGCATGGATGTGAGTGATGTCCTTAGGTTAGTTAGGTTTAAGTAGTTCTAAGTTCTAGGGGACTGATGACCACAGCAGTTAAGTCCCATAGTGCTCAGAGCCATTTGAGCCAAAATGCCGACTTCCTTCCCCATCCTCCCCTAATCCAATGAGATCGATGACCTCGCTATTTGGTCTCCTCCCCAAAACAACCCAACCTCAACATGTACCGAAATCAAGATGAATCCACCTCCAAACATCATGGACTTGGGCGGCCATCCCTTATTACAGATGTCGCACGTCGTAGGCTGGGCAGACTGGTAAAACAGGATAAGCGGCGAACTGTGGCGGAACTGACATCCGACTTTAATGCTGGGCAAAGTACAAGTGTATCTAAACACACAGTGCACAGAACACTTCTAACTATGGGCCACCGCGTGTGCCAATGTTAACACCACGACTTCAGCAACTACGACTGAAATGGGCAGGTGACTATCGGCACCTACTGACGGTGGAGTGACAGAACGTTACACGGTCTGATGAATCCCGATACATTCTTCATCATGCCGACGAAAGGTCGCGAATCCGTCATGTTCCAGGAGAACAGCTTACTGACAATTGTAGAGCGGGAAGGAAACAAGCTGTCGGCGGCTCCATTATGCTCTCGGGAACATTCATGGGTCCAGTGGAGCTCGTGTATGACGGCTAAGGAGTATCGTACGTTGCTTACAGACCACGAACACGCCTCTACGACGATCATGTTTTCCGATGACAGTGGCAATTATCAACAAGATAATGCACCATGTCACAAGGCCAGGAAAGTTACGGAGTGGTTCGGAGAAAACAGTGGCGTGTTATCAGAATGAGATTTTCACTCTGCAGCGGAGTGTGCGCTGATATGAAACTTCCTGGCAGATTAAAACTGTGTGCAGGACCGAGACTCGAACTCGGGACCTTTGCCTTTCGCGGGCAAGTGTTGGTAGAGCACTTGCCCGCAAAAGGCAAAGGTCCCGAGTTCGAGTCTCGGTCCGGCACACAGTTTTAATCTGCCAGTAAGTTTCAGTGGCGTGTTGTGATTGATGTACTGGCCCTCCAACTTGCCAGATCTGAACCCTCCTCTCTCCCTGAAATTAACGGGAATTAGGTGACCTGTCTGTGCAGATGTGGTGCTAACTCTCTCCAGTGACCTACCAGGGCCTCACTGCTTCCATGACACGACGCGTCACCGCCGTTATCCGTGCCAAAGGCAGACATACCGTCTATTGGCTCTGAGCACTATGTGACTTAACTTCTGAGAACTAATTAAACCTAACTAACCTAAGGACATCACACACATCCATGCCCGAGGCAGGATTCAAACCTGCGACCGTAGCGGTCGCTCGGCTCCAGACTGTAGCGCCTAGAACCGCACGGCCACTCCGGCGGCTATACCGTCTATTAGGTAGGTGGTCATAGTGTTCTGACCGGTCAGTGTATGCTTGACATTGTCAAGCTAGGGTGCGATCTAGGAACTTTGTTTTATAATATCTTCCAGGCACTTACCGTGTATTTTACTTTTAGACATTGATTTATTAATCTGAAAAGAGACAAGTAGCAGAATGGTTTGGAGCTCACGTTAAACTGCCGGTTCGCCTGCGACTGGAAACGTACGTAAATTCAAATGTCGGAGGACAGCATAGGTATACCACATCAAGTAGGAGCATACCTGGTAAAGTACTGTAGTGTTCAAACCAACCTTCAGGTTAAGAACATTTGTACCTTTAAGAGAAGTGAAGTTCATTAGGAAACATGGTTTCATGTACAGATCTCCCTCGAGTGAACTGAAAGTTGAGCCTTGTTTGTAGTATAGAGTTGCGTTAGGGACATGAACTCACTAATAAAATAGTAGCATACTTTCTCGTATGGTGATGCTCACGAAGTTGCCGCAGTGGTAACCTCGCTAACAACAGCCCGTCGGATATTGATTAACGCTACTAGTAATTTCCGGATTTAAAGTGCTGTATTAATTAGAAATATGCAGTCCATTATAATTTAATTACCGATAACATCACAAATGCAGCACTAGTAATTTATACAAGCGCCCGAAACAGTGAGTATACGTACACACGCAATATGGATTTGACTGGAGAGACAAGAGACGCTACTGAGCTGAGCTGAGCTGCAAATGCGAGGCAGGTGGCGGTACGTAGAGATTTACTGTTGTCTTAACAGTAATCAGAGAGAGGTGTTCGAAAGAAATACCACATAATACGTAAGTGGTGCTAGACCATGTATGAGCTGTTTGATACAGTGTTACAAAGTTTAAACTATATGGTGTGCATATTCTAGTGACTGTGAGCTGGGGTTCGAAATTCATTATGAAACATTTAACTTAATTAAATTACAATAAAGTTTTGACGCATAAAGCTTCTTCAAGTAACTACTGAAACCTACATCCTTCTGAATCTGCTTAATGAATTCATTTCTTACTCTCCCTCTACGATTTTTACCCTCCACGCTGCCCTCCAATACTAAATTGGAGATCCCTTGATGCCTCAGAGCACGTCCTGCCAACAGATTCATTCTTCTAGTCAAGTTGTGCCACAAATTTCTCTTCTCCCCAATTCTATTCCGTATCTCCTCATTAGTTACTTGATCTACCCATCTAATCTTCAGCATTGTTCTGTAGCACCACATATCCAAAGCTTCTATTCTCTTCTTGTCTAAATTGTTTATTGTATATGTTCACTTCCATCCATAGCTACATTTCATACAAATACTTTCAGAAAGGGCTTCTGGACACTTAAATCTATACTCGCTGTTAACAAATTTTTCTTCTTCAGAAACGCTCTCCTTAATATTGCTAGTCTACATTTTATATCCTCTCTACTTCGACTATCATCAGTTATATTGTTCGCCAAATAGCAAAATTCATCTACTACTTTGAGTGTCTCATTTGCTAATCTAATTCCCTCAGCATCACCTGATTTAATTCGACTACATTCCATTAACCTCGTTTTGCTTTTGTTGATGTTCATCTTATATCCTTCTTTCAAGAAACAGTCCATTCCGTTCAACTGCTCTTTCAGGTCCTTTGCTGTCTCTGACAGAATCACAATGTCATCGGCAAACCTCAAAGTTTTTATCTTTGCTCCATGGATTTTAATTCCTTCTCTAAATTTGTCTTTTGTTTCCCTTACTGCTTGCTCAGTATAAAGATTGAAGAACATTGGGGCTAGGCTACAACTCCCGTCTCACTTTCTTCCCAACCACTGCTTCCCTTTCATGCCCCTCGACTCTTATAACTACCATCTGGTTTCTGTACAAGTTGTAAATAGCCTTTCGCGCCCTGTATTTGACCCCTGCCACCTCCATAATTTGAAAGAGAGTATTCCAGTCAAATACATAATGCACACTAAGCTGCAGGTAACACGTAGCGACAAGTTTCGTAGATGCACTGCTTGAAGTCATCAGGTTTTGGTTTTTATGACATAAACACCATAAACTTGATTCAAATCAAGCAACCTTGCTGCCCATTCCTTAGGACCGCTGCGCCATAACCCGTCTTCTGCGTTATTCGTTGTTCAGTTCCTGTGCAACATTGCGCTGGGAATGGGCTGTTTGACCATCGTGCTCCATCCACAAAAGGCGTCTAACGTCTACCAAGGTGAGCACCTAAAACGTCAATGATACAAGCTCGATGCATCTCACCAGTCACTGTACCACCGATGTTGTGTTTACCGATGATTTTATTCCCAAGAATACTACTCCACACATTAATGTACCACCTCTGACGATCGACCTGACGTACCCACCTAGGACTTCTTGACACTTAAATCTATACTCGATGTTAACAAATTTCTCTTCTTCAGAAACGCTTTCCTTAACATTGCTAGTCTACATTACATATCCTCTCTACTTCGACTATTAAGAGATTCACTGGACAATAATTTGTGAACGTGGATTCATCAGAGTACAGAACATCTTGTAAGGCGTTCAGAGTGAAATGATTCACGGTCCATTCACAGAAAGCAACTCTCCAATTAAAATCTTGCCTGTGTAGCTGCTATGTCGGTGACAGATGGTACGCGTGAAACTTGTCATCGTATACTATTCACCAGAAGGATTTTAATTCACTTCTTCCAACCTTACTAGGAGAAACGATAGAACGACAGCCTGTATAGATACAACCAGCAGTAAATAAACCAACAGCTACATGTTCATCTCTGACTTATTCCAGAGGCAACCGGTTTCGGCTACAATGCGAGTGTCCAGCCGTTTTACATAAGCTGCTGTGGATACTGATTCTCTTTTGCATGTTATTTTGTCTGACGAAATAAGCTTATCCCCTATGCCTCATGATGGCATAATGGAACGCAGAAAGCGGCTGCCTCTGGAATCAAACGGAGATGAAAACACAGAGGTTAGTCTATTTACTGCTAATTATAGACAGATTTGAGGTTGATGCTAGTGACTGCAGCAACTTCTTGTAAGTTGACATGCATATTATGGGGTAGGCCTACTGGAGTTGAAACAAACACTTCAGTTCCTTCACTTCTTCCTGGCCTTCGCATATCACCCCCGTGCCTTCTCAGTCAGCTTTTTCCCCGAAGTCGTTGTTCAACGCGTAAGAATCCAACGCCATTGTTGAACGAGCTCTCCGGCCACGATATCTCACGGCTTAAGTTATGGTTGCTCCACATGACTTCGAACACCGCATCGAAAAAGTTTGTCGCTCCGTGAGAACGGCAACTGTACATCTCGCCCGAAAGTCGTTTGGAAGGCGCTTTGAGCTGTGCTTTCAGGACAATGGGTAGGCGTCGGAACACTTCGCTTAAACGAACATTCAACGACCACAACATCCACCTGAACACAGACTAATACAGGGCGTTTCAGCCGCCCCTACCGATGTCGTTTTATGCAACCCGCACTGTTATATCTGGCCTTCAAAAAACCATGCGCGGGATGTTCATAGTCTCTCGCTCGCTACGCACAGACTATTAGTCCTACAGAAAAACAGAACCTTTGTGTAGGAAATTTAATTTAGTTATGTTTTGCACTGGGAAACGTCTTCGCTGGAGGCCACGCGGTTTTCGAGCTATTCAGGTGAGCGAGAGAATATGAAAATCTCGCGCGTGGTTTTTGAAGGCCAGATATAGCTTTGTACGTTGCATAAAATGACAGCGGTAGGGGGAGCTGATCACCCTATATACAAGCAGCATGTTATATCTAACAAGGGAACCTCCCCATCGCACCCCCCTCAGATTTAGTTATAAGCTGGCACAGTGGATAGGCCTTGAAAAACTGAACACAGATCAATCGAGAAAACAGGAAGAAGTTGTGTGGAACTACGAAAAAAATAAGCAAAATATACAAAATGAGTAGTCCATGTGCAAGATAGGCAACATCAAGGACACTGAGAGCTCAGGAACTCCGTGGTCAGCGTGAGCAACTGCGGAACTAGAGGTCCTTGGTTCAAGTCTTACGATGAGTGAAAAGTTTAATTTTTTTTATTTTCAGACAATTATTACCTGTCCGTCCGTCCGTCCGATGCGATCACTTTTTTGGGAGTGATTATCACATCCGCAAGAAAACCTAAATCGGGCAAGGTAGAGGAATCTTTTTACCCATTCGCAAAGTGTACAAGTTAGGTGGGTCGACAACATATTCCTGTCATGTGACGCACATGCCGTCACCAGTGTCGTATAGAATATACCAGACGTGTTTTCCTCTGGAGGAATCGGTTGACCTATGAACTTGCGATCAAATGTTTTCAGTTCCCATTGGAGAGCCACGTCCTTTCGTCTACTAATCGCATGGTTTTGCGGTGCGGTCGCAAAACACAGACACTAAACTTATTACAGTTAACAGAGACGTCAATGAACGAACGGACAGATCATAACTTTACGAAAATAAAGTAAGTAAAGTTTTCACTCAAGGGAAGACTTGAACCAAGGACCTCTCGTTCCGCAGCTGCTCACGCTAACCACGGGACCACGGCACTCCTAACCTCAGCCTGTCCTCGATGTTGCATATGTTGCCCATGGGCTATTTAGTTTGTATATTTTGCTTATTTTTTCGTAGTTCCACACAACTTCTTCCTCTTTTCTCGATTGATCTGTGTTGAGTTTTTCAAGTCCTATCCACTGCGCCAACTTATAACTAAATCTGAGGGGGGTGCGATGGAGAGGTTCCTTGTAAACAATAAAACTAAGACGTTTCTAGATTCCTAAATTAGACTGATAGAGATTCTGTTTAAATTGTTTTGTACACAGTTGGATTAACTATAACAGCTACATGAAAGAAAAAAATTAGTTTAAAAAAATATAACTCGTTTCTGTAACTTTGTGGAAAATAACTAAATAGTATTCCTGACTCGGCTTAGACAGTTAAGTTTCTTACTTTTAACTATCTAAATAAAAACTATCTAAATAAAAATTCCTTTCAAGAGATGGAGACCCTATCCGAAACACCTGAGGGCATTTCCGCGTCAAAAATTTTTGGTTTGCGGTATGCCACCCAGTTACACGAACATCAACATAGTCCAAACTAAGGACGTTTCCATTTGAAGTCAATTTGTTGATACAAATATTCGCTCGGCACAGAGAAGAGTTGCAGACTTCTTCTCGCCTTGGGAACTAAGTGTCTGATAGCCGGGAACAGCAGGAAATAGCGCCGTGGAAGTTGTCTGTGAATTGTTCGCAAGAATCCGATCTCAAAGTTTTAATGAACATTGTGCCAAGATTACGCTTCTCTCAACTTTGGAAGTCGCTGCGACATGAAGGATAAAGGCACTAGAATACATTCCCGCGCTATTTATTGAACGTTCCCATTCTTCGCAATGAAGGGACTAGCGTCTTTCTTGCTGGGTAGTTTCACAACAATGGATAACGACTTGTGAATGTTATCTTTAGCAATAAGGAACTCTGAAGGCAAGAAGAAACTTTAAAACGCCTGATGTTAATTAATGCTTCAACTATCACTGATTCTGTACGAGTCGGGTCGAGTAACAGAAAAATAAAATTATACGTAATAAATACTTATTGTTTTCGTTGTCATCCATTTGTTCCCACCAGTGATTATGTGGTCTGCAGTCGAATTTTATTCTTACAATGACAGTTTTACAAATTATGGATAGAATTATTACGCTGTTATTTCTACGGATATTTTATACCTACCTACCGACGTGTGTTTCAACTTCCTTTCAACACCAAACGAAATAAAGAAAATGTAATGAAATTAAGTCAAATAAGACTAACAAAATAAGATTATTAATTGAGAAAGTTAAAGCAGTAGACGTGTTTTGCTGGTGGGGTAGTAAGATAATTGACGATGGCCAAAGTAAAGATGGTACAAAATGATAAAGAGAAGTTTTTAACATTGCATTTTATTGAAATTTCTTTCGAGAAGTTATCTGAAGTGTAGCTTTGTCTGCGAATGCAACTTGGAAGATAAGCCGCAGATACGAGACAAGAATAGATCTTGAAATGTAGTGCCACAGAACGACGGCAGAGATTACACTCGTAGATCTCATAACTAATTAAAAGGTACGTAATTAAATTCAGGAGAAATGAAATTTATGGCAGCAGCTGACTAAGTGAAGGTATCGCTTATGTGACGCTCTTGGGAGCAGGAGCACAATTGTACAATGTTTTTCATTATTCAGAACTGGAACTTCTCGTAAAATTAGCCAGTCCATTAAAAGCAGCCACAGCCTTTTCACTGCCACAATGTCGAACGTCTGCCTTGCTACATGAAGTGTATGTAAGCTACTTAACTCAGTTACATTCGCGACTGATCATACCCGTAGCCATATGGTTACCATCGCTGCCTTCAGTGAAGAAGGAGCCGGGTTCGACTTCTGGCAGCTCCTCAGATGTTTTCTGAGGTAGGGGGCTCTGGAATAGGGTTCACTCAGCCTCGTGAGGCAAAATGAGGAGCCGCTTGATGAAGACCGTCTGGATTCTTCTATTGGCAATAACTGCAGCAGGAACTGGCGACACGTTGATCACATGAACCACGAACATAGATCATCCTTCGTGCTGCCCTTTGGCAGCAGTTGGCCACTCAGCACATATCAAGTCCTAACCTGTGAGTGCTGTTTGCATTTATTTGCTTTTTGCGATCACCATAATGTTACTCTTATGTGCATTGGTTCAAATGGCTCTGAGCACTATGGGGCTTAACATCTGAGGCCATCAGTCCCCTAGAACTTAGAACTACTTAAACCTAACTAACCTAAGGACATCACACACATCCATGCCCGAGGCAGGATTCGAACCTGCGACCACAACAGCCACGCGGTTCCGGAATGAAGAACCTAGAACCGCTCGGCCACCGCGGCCGTCCATCTGCATTGGTAACTACACTGCGTTTAATTTTCCAGTTATTGTATTTGCTATTTACAACCATATATTTGTTCTTTAAGTCCTAGTACGGTGTGAAGTACTTGGTTACTTTAGATAACAGTATAATGCGATACGAAACTCAACAGAATGCGAAAAATAAAATAACTGAACACTATTTTCACCTTCCAAAATGATAGAGAGTACCAATCGGTCGTTTCCTTTCTGGCTTTATTAAAGCAAATCCAGGTTTCGGCTAAAAAAAATGTGTATGTCGTGTGGCTAGGGCCTCCCGTCGGGTAGACTGGTCGCCAGGTGCCAGTCTTTTGATTTGACGCCACTTCGGCGACTTGAGCGTCGATGGGGATGAGATGATGATGAGTAGGATAACACAACACCCAGCCCCTGAGCAAAGAAAATCTCCGACCCAGACGGGAATCGAACACGGGCCCTTAGGATGGACATTCTGTCGCGCTGGCCTCTCAGTTGCCAGGGGCGGACAGATTTCGGCCGATAACTATCTATTGTCAGTGCAGTATTTCGGAGTTTTAATGCGTGCCATAGTGCGTCAACCCCTGTTATTCGGTCTGCTGTCGCAGTTCAGTCTTGAATGAACTGTGGCAGGAGCCCAAAAAAGAGTGGTTCACGTGCCAGGGCACGTGTCAATACTCTGAAATACTCCACTGATAATGGCTAGTCACCGGGGGAATCTGAATTTGCCTTAATAAAGTCAAAAAGGAAACGACTGATTGCTGCTCTCCATCATTTTGAAAGCCATATTACAGTCGTTGAGTGCATTCCACTTTCCTAATGGAAGCTAATTTGACTACTTACACCTATTAGTAATGGCAAACACTTTTCATTTAAAATACGGTGTCATGAGTTATTATACAATTATTAAACGCTGCCTGGTTGCAGTAAATCGTTTCTACTTGCCATACGTCAGTAGTGGAGCCTCTTTTTCAATTGAACTGTGAGTAGGGTTATGGCCTGTAATTCCGCTACCCTTCTGCCCCTCAATACCGTTTTAATCAAGCGTAACTAACGACGCTACTAGAGATTCTCTTCCGCAAGCCACTATGTAAATACAGTTTTGAGCGAAGGTAGGGCCATCGATAACACCATTCTGCTCAGCAATTTTCATTTTTGCAATCAGAGATCAATAGCCTGGGAGACGGAACATAAAACCGGTCAGATCGTTGCAGCCTACTGATACCGCACTTTGGCTTTGACATGGGATCTCATACGTGAGCGAACAGAAGTAGAGCATCACACAGGCAATATTTATATCGTTATAATGCCGTGAGTCACAAATACTGTTGTAATGCTTTATTTCAAAGGCATACCCAGTTTCGAGATACCATGTCCATCTTGAGTTGATAAACATTTCCAGGTACACTGATGTTTTGCTCAGCAGCGTGTCGTCCTCTCCTGCAATATGTTACAGTGGATGGCGATTTTTTGAATGTTCCTTATAGTTTCCAAGACGATGTACGCAGTCCTGTCAAATTAATGTGATCACCGGGTATTTTCGCCGTCAATGTGCAATAACCACTCACAGACTGCAGGTGGCAGTACTAACAGCGGAGGGTACATAAAACATGTCGGGGAGATGCGGACAACAGTACAGTCTTTCAAATAACTTACGGTAATTCAGCCAGGCAACACTTTCAGCGACCGCTGATATTTCGGCGGGAGAACACCCCGCCATTTTCAAGGCAAACTGCAACGGACAGGCGACGTACATGCAAATTTAAAACCTCGGTTCTCGGACTGAAGGAGGAAAGATAACACACACACACACTGAACACTAGTGCCACCAAAGATGGCTAAAGTCAGCACTATCGATACTGAGACTATGAATTCGCAGGTGAGGTAGCATAGACTCTGTCCCTCTGTTTTTTGACAAGAGAGAGAGCCGGATTCCAAACAGAGTTTAAACAGAAACGTCCATCCCTGTTAACGAGGTTGCTCGCTAATTTAATCTCAACTGCCTCCCTAATAACACTGTCCCAATAGCTGGACGTGCATGCCAATATCTCGGTGTTATTATATAACATGGGGTGACCAGTATCCAAAAAATGTTCGGCAATAGCAGATCTATTTGGCTGCTGTAATCGTGTGTCCCGTTTATGCTCAGTG
This sequence comes from Schistocerca cancellata, assembly GCF_023864275.1. NCBI lineage: Eukaryota > Metazoa > Arthropoda > Insecta > Orthoptera > Acrididae > Schistocerca > Schistocerca cancellata. Next base: position 86,883,960 of record NC_064634.1, on the reverse strand, counting down.
CATCGGTCCTCCACGGTCCTGATAGTTTGACCAATATGTGCCACGCCGCAGCTACAAGGGATACGATATACTCCCGCCTTACGCAGTGGCATGCACGTCCAGCTATTAAGACAGTGTTATTAGGGAGGCAGTTGAGATTAAATTAGCGAGCAACCTCGTTAACAGGGATGGAGGTTTCTGTTTAAACTCTGTTTGCAATCCGGCTCTCTCCCTTGTCAAAAAACAGAGGGACAGAGTCTATGCTACCTCACCTGCGAATTCATAGTCTCACTATCGATAGCTCTGAGTTTGGCCATCTTTGGTGGCACTAGTGTTCAGTGTGTGTGTGTGTGTGTGTGTGTGTGTGTGTTATCTTTCCTGCTTCAGTCCGAGAACCGAGGTTTTAAATTTGCATGTACGCCGCCTGTCCGTTGCAGTTTGCCTTGAAAATGGCGGGGTGTTCTCCCGCCGAAATATCGGCCATCGCTGAAAGTGTTACCTGGCTGAATTCCCGGAAGTTATTTGAGAGTTGTATACGCCAGGAGAAACTCAGGTCTCACAAACAGTACAGTCGTTGTCGTAATGTGGAAACGGAGACATTTTTCTGATGTGGCCAAGGGTGGAAGCATTTCCGAAACGGCTTCGTTTTTAAACTGTTTGCATGCCACCGTAGATAAAATATGCCATGCCTGCAAAATGGCGCTATCCAAAACCGGCACCGAGACCACTGTGGCACACCATGGGCCACAAATGACAGGGCAGAACGGCGGCTGCGGAGGTGTGTACGGGCGACTAGACGAGCTATTGCTGAGCAACTAACTGACCAGCCAGGTGGACCAAGGTGCTGCTAACAGTGTCTCCTCAACACTTTTCAGCGAACGTTGCTTTGTACGGACTTCCACTGCAGGCGCCTGGTTCGTGCTGACTGCTGGTCATCGACGATTATGGCTGAATATGCACGCCGGTATCATAACTGGGCGTCCACTGAGTGGCCTTTTTGAGATGAATCACTCTTTATGCTCCACCAGACAGATGGCCATTGGCGTGTTCAGTAATGACACACTGAAAGGGAAAATCCAGGCCGCAGGAGGGAATACTATGTCTGAGGAATTTTTTCATGGTATGCCCTGGATGATGACGTCATTATTGAAGGCACAATGGATCAACATGAACTAAAGCCGAAACTAAACTAAACTCCGTCCAAACAGGCCTTGGAAGGCTCAACGGTCTAGTCTGTCTGTAAACTCAAGAGCGAACAGCGCTTTTGGTGCAGGAAACGGCCTTTCCCGGAAGAACTCTGCCACCAGCCAACAGGGGCACCCAAAATCTGTTGCCCGTTACCTGTCTAGCGGTGTAGATGGCGTGCAGTGATGTAAGTCGTTCCTGTTCGTGGGATCTTAGTTGTCAGTGTCAGTGATTTAACTTTGTGTACTTACTGATATACTTCGATGTCCGGAAGTGATGGATAATCGTCTAGCATTGCAAGAAAATGAACAGAATACGAAGAAGAGAAGGTATTTGCGGAGTAACGAGCGTTCGATCATGTTATTACAGCGTGTATTAAAGAGGCAATCCAAAAAGAACTGTTGGCTAATATTACCAGTCCCAATCAAAGAGCTGCAATTCATGCAAACGTCAGCCTTACTCAACAGGACACACAAGGAAGGAACGCGAAAATAACCCGCATGGTTAACAGGAATCGCCACGAAGGAAAACTAATAATTTTGGGAGGGAACCCATCGCTACAGTTTCAAAATCACGTGAAATCTTTGATCCTTATGGAACACTAAATCTCTATCTCGATCATTGTTGACCTGATTCTAAGACATATTGCTTAAAACATGTGCGAAGTGGCTATTCTAAACACTGTTCAAATTTCCTTCGAAACATGTACACCGATTCTGAACTTCAGAGCAAAAAGCTTCACATACGAGGTGCGTTCACTTAGTACTTTTATTTTTTGGTAAAAACTTTATTTGTTAATCTACAGTAATACTATCCTCTTCAAAATATTCCCCATTACATCCTATACACTTATGCGCTTTTTCCAATTCCCGAAACACTTTAGGAACTGTTTCTTCGGGATAGTTCATAGGTCTCTTAACTATGCATTTTTAATCTTATCCATGCTTGTAAAACCGCTGTCCCTTAAGACCTGCTTTGAAATGTTTATACCACTTGTCTGCCCTTGGTTTACTCATAACAGGCTCACCAGAAGCAATATTTACCATTTATAATGATGTCATACACGTTATTCCATTCTTATAACAAAATTTAATACAGATTCTGTAATTTATTTTTATACAAAACAAATAATCGTTGATGCTACCAAAACACGTGTAACCTTTCTGACAGCTGACAAAAGAGTAAATACCCAATATGCATAACATTGTACACATACTTTTGAGGCATGTTTACGAAGACAGTTACAAAAAAGTAGTGCAAATCGGACTATACAACATACAAATTTATAAATTTCTGCTTACTTTTTAAACACTCTTCGTGTTGCAAGAACTGTTAAGTTTCAATGCAGTGCTTCAAAGGAAACATCTACCTTTTAGTAGAAACACAAAATAAGAACAAGCCTAGAATTCCACAGACTGATTGCATTACATGGGGTTCGTTTTACGAATAGCAATAGAGAAACATATTCACATGAACAGGCATATGGTTCTATGTTTGTAGTGGAATCCTGACTTCCGGTCTTATGTTAATATTACTTAATCTATTTAATCTATTATTTAATCTATTTAATATTATTTAATCTATCGTTTTTTATATTTCTTATGGTCGTAATGAATTTGTCTAAAAATAAACACAGCCGAGACGTATCTCTACACGGCGTCGCCACAGATTTAAGGCGCGCGCCGCGTCAGGGCCGGTACTACGTTGTGAAGCAGCCTGTAGAAGCGCCTCGTGACGTAGCTGGGTTGGCAGAGTGGGGACACGCTCACTCGCTCTTCAGTTTACCGACAGACTACACCGACCGGCCGCCGAGTCATCCTCACGCCACAGGCGTCACTGGCTGCGGACACGGAGGAGCATGTGGTCAGCACATCACTCTCCCGGCCGTATGTCGGTTTACGAGACCGGAGCCGCTTCTCAGCTTGCCTCATAAGGGCTGAGTGCACCCCGCTTGCCAACTGTGCTCGGCAGCCCGGACGGTCATCCATCCAAGTGCTAGCCCAGCCAGACAGCGCTTAACTTCGGTGATCTGACAGGAATCGGTGTTACCACTGCGGCAAGGGCGGTATCAACGTACGTATGCATCTGTCCTTAGGGACCATGTCTATCCCTACGTGCAGTTCGTTTTTTCTCAGCACAGTGACATCTACCAGCAGGACAGTGCAACTTGTCAAATAGCTCTCAGTATATACGAGTGCTTCGAAGAACACCAGGATGAGTACACCATACTCCCCTGGCCAACAGACTCCCCCCCCCCCCCCCCCCGGGGATTTAAACAAAACCGGGAATTCTATCTGGTGTTTATTAGAGGAAGCCGAAAGGCACGCGCTTTAGCTCACGCAGGCTCGCGTGAGGTCTGGAACAGGACAAGGAAATTAGACTTTAGAAAAACGGACGTAGCTGGTGGAATACTTAACTTCAATCCATTAATGGTGAGCGTCGCTCTTGACTGTACATGATTCAGTATCAATAGTAACTGGTAATGGCGCCTTGCTAGGTCGTAGCAAATGACGTAGCTGAAGGCTATGCTAACTATCGTCTCGGCAAATGAGAGCGTATTTTGTCAGTGAACCATCGCTAGCAAAGTCGGTTGTACAACTGGGGCGAGTGCTAGGAAGTCTCTCTAGACCTGCCGTGTGGCGGCGCTCGGTCTGCAATCACTGATAGTGGCGACACGCGGGTCCGACGTATACTAACGGAGCGCGGCCGATTTAAAGGCTACCACCTAGCAAGTGTGGTGTCTGGCGGTGACAACACACTATCGAACTATTCGTACCATAAATCCTTAACTGAGACACCTAGTACAGATCCTTGTCGGTACCTTTCAGAACTTCACTCACTCTCTTCCTGCGAGCCTCGCAGTAGTCTATACTGCAAAATGTAATTCGGGCTTTTGACCGGTGGTCACATTAATGTGACTGGACTGTTCATATGCTACTGCTTTGCGAACCACGCACGTGTTGTAAATAAATCACTGTGCCATACTTCATAAAATTCTTAACGTCAGTTTGGGCTCGAAACAGGTGCTTCACACTGATCGTTATTCAATAGACTTCTGTCTTGTTTCAATTACCAAGACAACCGGCGCGGATAGTTAGATACTAGTCGGAGGCCGTGTAGTGCCTGTTGGTGGCGTCGTTTTCTAGTCCAGTGGTTGGATCCGAGAGTTTTCTTAAAGTAAATGGACTGCAGTTGCATAGTAATTAGTCTTACAGAAGTACTGACGTTCTTAAAGCCGTATCGATGGTTAAACCGAGGCTGGCGACGCTTACTTACATTTTATAAGTAATCCAGAGTGAAGGAATAATCCAGGTTGTCCAACACACTTTTCTGAGTAAGTCTGCAGGGCAGTACACTACGCAACTCCTCTTGTGGACCGCCGATCCCATCGCGGAGACTGCGTGGGCTCCGAGGATGGCCACGAGGCTGATATCCAGCGACTCCACGGCCGTTCCGCGAATGATCTGACTAAAACACCTACCAAGTTTTGGTCGAATTCACTAACTGGTTCGAAATCATCTATTCAGTCGCTCAGTGATCACGCAGATACCGAAAATGAAAGTAACAGAGAGAAGGCCGAAATATCGAATCCGGTCTTCTGAAACTGTTTGACAGCAGCAAATCGTAATACGGCCCCTCTTTCCATTCATAGTACGAACGTCGAAGAGGCAGATATTGAGATAACCGATCGCGGAATGGAAAAGCAACTGTAATCGCTTAGTAATGGAGAGGCATCGGGATCAGGTCAGATACCTGTAAGTCTCCACAAACATTACGTGAAAGAACCTTGCTCCCTTCCAGCAGCAGTTTGTCGTAGTATCCGCTGGAGTAACGAGGGGTACATAGCGACTGGAAAAAAAGGTAAACTCCTTCCTGTTGCCAAAGAACGTCGTAGGATAGATACAGATAATTACACTGTGCAAAAACAAAACTTTTGCTTGTTTAAGTGAATTTTATGTTTGTTTTGGATGAATGACGTCACAACTATACACTGAATAATCCTAGTGTTGTATGATCGTTTCTTTGCTTCTTATGCCCAATTATATGAAACTGATTGGTTAAAATAATATTTGCTAAGAACGCTTAATACATGAGATGAATAAACTGTTCAGTTGTATGTTATCTGTTTCGGATTCACGTTACTGATGAATAATGGCATCTTCCCGTTATTGTAAGAATCATACAAACTGTTTTTGCTACGTGTGTCGTCCTTCCTGCGACTGAAAGCAGTAAAGCATAGCATTAAGGATGGTAACAATTTCCGCTCAGTACGCATGTCTTATTTTGGTATCCCTGAGGGATACAAGAACTGGGTACCACATGTTGTGTGTGGTTGTTGTAGATCTACTCTCGAGGCCAGTTATAGAGGAGAAAACACCCAATTTTTTGCGAGAACCAACAAATCACTTTTTCAACTGCTATTTCTGTGTTGCTGTTCTCATCATAAGAGGGAAAAGAAAACCAATGTTTTTTTTCATATCCATACTTGCCTTCATGTCTTAGGCCCATTCCACACGTTGATGAGCTTCCTATTCCTCCTACTCTAGTGCTGAAGAGGTGTGAAGGTAGCAGTAATGAATCAAATACCGAAATCGACCAAGAAAGAGACTTCTAAGAGGATGAAGATGCTAAACTTCACTTCCCCATACAAAATGAGCTAAATGGCCTGATCACGGATCTAGGTACTACAAAATCCAATGCGGAAATCCTAACATCGAGACTAAAGCACTGGAGCCTATTGGGAAAGATTTGCAAGATATCCAACCCAAGGAAACGCTACGAAACTTTCTCACAACACTTCACTCTGGCAGACAACCAGTGCTATTTCCACAATGTGCTACTTTTGAAGGAAACAGGGTTTAACTAGCACTGACCAATCTTCATTGATAGCTCCTGCAAGAGGTTGAAACCTCAGAGAGAGTGACGTAACTTACAAGTGGAAACGTGGGAAGACAACATATTTTTAGACACATATACATGTCATGTAAACATTTTCATATACTTTAACAGTTTTTATGTATATACGTACTGCATTTACATTTTTAACAATGTCTTTTGTTTCGTTTCAGGGGCATATGAAAACGCGCATTCATTGTTCCATATCAATATATTTTCCTAAAATTACGAAATAAAATCAAAGAATTGCCCTAAAAACAATTTCCCGTCTGCGAATTAGTGTTTACATGGTATCTTGGAACGTAATGCACCAGAAACAACAAAAAATTAAGTTAAACAAAATCTCGTTGCATGGTGTTACAGGCCTATGTCGTTGATGTCAGTCAGTTGTAGAATTATGGAACATGTTTATGCTCAAGCATTATGACATATTTGGAGAACGAAGATCTCCTCTATGAGAATCAGCATGAATTCTGCAAACAGAGATTTTGTGAAACTCAGCTCGCACTGTTCCTCCATGAGATCCGTAGCGCTGTAGACAACGATGCTCGGTTTGACGCCGTGTTCTTTCACTTCAACAACGCGTCTGCATTGTTTAGTAAAATAAAATAAAATAAAATAAAATAAAAACACAAACTTAACCGAGTATCAGACTGGATTTACGACTAGAGTCAAGACTTCCTTGCGTCTCAACGGAACAAAACCAACAGATGCGAAGGTAATTTCGGCGGTACCAAAAGGAATTGTGATAGGACCGTTACTGATTATAGTGTATATAAATGACCTAGTTGAAAGCGACGGAAGCCCTTTAAGACTATTAGCAGATCATGTGGTCGCCTATAAGAAGGCAGCAATGCCAGAAGACAGTATCTGTCTCCAGAATGAACTACAGATCAGTATGATGTAGCCACTGGCAGTTGACCCCCAATGTAAATAAATTGGATTCGCAAGTGTACAGAAACACTATTGATGACAAATTACTGGAGACAGTACCTACCGTAAGGTGTGTAGGAGTAACTATGTAGAGCGATCTTAAGTGGAATCACCACACAACGCAAATAGTGGCAAAATCAGACGCCAGACAGGAAAATAGTAAAGAAGGGCTTACAAGGCGCTTATGCGGCCGATTCTTGCGTTCTGTTGATCACTCTGGCACCGTTAGCAGGTAGTATTGGCAGAAGAGATAGAGAAGATCCAAAGAAGAGCGGTGCGTTTCGTCACGGGATCGTTCAGTCTGCACGAGATCGTCCCAGAGAAGCTCAACAAACTCCAGTGGCAGACGTTACAAGAGAGCCGTTGTCCATCACGGAGAGGTTTACCACTGATATTTCGAGAAAGTGCTGTCCGGGGAAAGTCGGACAACATATGTTACTTCATCCCACATAGATCTCGCCCCAATTCGAGCCAATACAGAGGATTACCTATAATCGTCTTCCCATACGCCATTCGCGAGTGGTAGAGGGAAGAGGATAGTACCCTCCGTCACACACCATCAGTTGACTTGCGAAGTATTGATGTAGATGTAGATGTACATGTCCATGCAGTCGGAAGAAATCAGACGGGTTGTGTCGGTGTACTGAACACTTCCAAACGAGCGAAGCCCGTGCTGATGACCTGCCAGCGAAGCCACTGTGGACGCAGAGGTAATGCCGGAGGATCACCTGCGAATTTATTGGCCGTACCTCAGGCTGACCCCGAGTGATGCGTCGGCCGGCTGCTCGTGTGTGACGTATCGATGCCCTGTCGCCATACTTCTCACGAGAGGTGGTACGGCCTCGTAACTTTTCCTGATGCCAGGCGCTATGACTCGTGCATTCAATACGCGCATCTATTTTTTCACTTTATGGTTTGACTGTCCAGCTGCCGGCCTCCGTTGCTACTGATCGCATTTTGCGTCAGTGGGCCAAAGACAAATAAAGTATTCAGGTAACAAATAATGTTTTCTATATTGTTCTTTTTTTACTGTTCCTGCAAAGACTTGTCTAAATTATAATTAAATCGCGTGTTTCTTCAAAAAACTATCATTACGAACGTTCCAAAAAGTAAGAATTACCATCACTGAGCTAAAGAGGTTACAGAAAAATATGGAAACACCGCAAGAAATACATGTTGTTGTTGTTGTGGTCTTCAGTCCAGAGACTGGTTTGATGCAGCTCTCCATGCTGCTCTATCCTGTGCAAGCTTCTTCATCTCCCTGTACCTGCTGCAGCCTACATTCATCTGAATCTTCTTAGTGTATGCATCTCTTGGTCTACCTTTACGATTTTTACCCTCCAATCTGCCCTCCAATATTAAATTGGTGATCCCTTGATGCCTCAGAATATGCCCTACCAACCGATCCCTTCTTCTAGTCAAGTTGTGCCACAAACTTCTCTTCTCCCCAATTCTGTTCAATACCTCCTCATTAGTTATGTGATCTACCCATCTAATATGCAGCATTCTAGCACCACATTTCGAAAGCTTTTGTTCTCTTCTTGTCCAAACTATTTATCGTCCACGTATCACTTCCATACATGCCTACACTCCATACAAATACTTTCAGAAACGACTTCCTGACACTTAAATCTATACTCGATGTTAACAAATTTCTCTTCTTCAGAAACGCTTTACTTGCCATTGCCAGTCTACATTTTATATCCTCTCTTCTTCGACCATCATTAGTTATTCAGCTCCCCAAATAGCGATACTCATTTACTATTAATTCGACTACATTCCATTATCCTCGTTTTACTTTTGTTGATGTTCATCTTATATTCTCCTTTCAAGACACTGTCCATTCCGTTCACCTGCTAAGAAATACATAGTTGAACATAAATGTAGATGTAACCAAGTCTGCGGCTTGTGCTGTTGTACCGGGTGATTATAATTAAACTTTCCCTATTTAACACGTTATAACATAGAAACTAATTACCGTACGAGTACCAAACTTGGTTACATTAAAGTCCAGAGTACGGGGTGCATGATTTCCATGCGTCGCGGCGCCACCATCCAGTTCCAACTATGGCCACCAGATGCCGTAATCAGCCATCGTGCTTCATAATCTCTTACCCCTGACCAGTCGCAGTACACTTCTTAAAGCGTCAACATGAGCTTGGACAAAACGAACAGGGCATTATCAGTGAGACTCTATTATCAAAGCGAAAGTAATGCTGCAACTGCCCTTCGAGAATGCCGCTGTTTGAAAGGATTACGGGAGGGTCCTCTTTCTCCACCTGTTGTGCAGGGAATGATGAAGAGCTGGGCGTCGCTCCGGGAAGAGGCCGACGACCGGTCGCATCACAGGTAGTTGACGAAATCGCTGTTTTTATACCAGACAACGCGGCGCCCAGCTCCCTACCGTTCCAATGTGTCACAACAACTGAACGTCCCATGGTCCACTGTACGGAAGGTGCTTCGAGCCATTCTGAGACGGTATCTGTACAAGATCCATATCGAACAGCGAGTGGCCTTGGACCATCCTATGGACAGACGGAACTCTATTTTCTCTGACGGATGAGGTAAACACACAGGATTGTTGAGTATGGGGATCTTCACCTCCAGTCACTGTGTATAAAGTTCCTCTGTGTGGGGAACGTGTCACCGTATGGTGTAGCTTCGCAGTTATCTTCATCATTGGACCATTCTTTCTTGAACAGGTTGGCGCTCAAGGACCAAAGACGTTGAATGTGATCGGCCAGCGTTACTGCGATATGCTTCGTCAGCATGTCATACCCGCCCTACAGGAGAGACGCATTGAACTCAATAGCTTTCATGCAAGATGGGGCATCACCGCACATCGTTCGTGAAGTTCACCTGCTTGCCCGAAACACATTTGTAAACGATCGATTTATCAGATGAACGTTTCCAAATGCTTGGCGGGCACTATCACCTGATGTCACTCCCTGCGATTTCTGGTTGTAGCGCTACCTAAAGGACAGGGTTTACTAGGGGAACATTCACACATGTGCTGATCTGAAGTGCAGCATATTCAGAGAGGTAGCCAGCATACCTGCGGAAATTCTTCGTTCTGCTGTGTAGAATGAAATCCTGTGCCATCAGACTCTTCTGGACACTTATGGGTGCCATATTGATCCCCTTTTGTAGTAGTAATGGTGCCGATAAGTAATGGTATGATGTAGTGAAGCAGCACATTAAAATTGTTCCAATTGAAATGATTCTGCATCATTTCTCTTCCCCATGTGCTTGTTTGGTCATCCTACGTTAATTAGTTCCCGTGTTATAAAGTGTTAAATAAGGAAAGTTTAGTTATAACCACCCTGTATTTGACCACGAACGACACCTGTGCAATGTCCTCAGTGCATTGCAGCGTCAGCCGTGCTCAGACAAGGGTTCTGTGTAGCTGTGAATGCATTATGTCGGAGCTAAGTCAGTTCTACTGTAGGCAAATTGTTGCTCCTCGTATGTTGTGTGCTTCCATAACCAATGTAGCTGAAGAGGTTGGCGTTTCAAGGAACACAGTATCTAATACTTACACGGCATACACAGATGGAGGAAAAAACATCATCAACTAAGTCACAACGAGGACGAAAATAAGTGTTGAGTGATCGCGACGGACAGTCACTGAAGAGGATCATGGCGAAAAAGTATGAGAACGACTGCTGCTTAAGTCACTGCGGAACTGAATGTCGCTCTCGCGAATCCTGTCAGCACCAGAACGACATGAAGAGAGCTCCATAAGGTGGGAGATGCTGGACCAGCTGGAATTCGAAAACCGGACACCAGTGAAGCACATGCCCGTAACAGGATAACGCGATGCCGAAGCCACAAAATTTGGACTATAAAGCAACGCAAAAATGTCATTTGGTGGGATCAGTCTTGTTTCACAATTTTTCCAACTTTTTTGCACTGTTTCCAAGCTCTGGTCGAGTCTGCGTCCCAATACTGAAACATGGTGATGGTCCAGTGATGATTTGGACAGCCATATCGTGGTATTCCAAGAGCCCTACGGTTACTCTGCAGGTAGCTTTACTGTCAAGTTCAGTGAAGAAATTTCAGAACATTTTGAAATTAAAACATGAGTGATACTGTTGTGGACTGGCAAGACAGCCAATCCACAGTGACGGGTAGCCGAAAGGCACGCGTTAAAGCTCACGCAGACTGGCGTGAGGTCTGGAACAGTTAAGGGGATGTATAGTAGCAAATAAAGTACGTAGTTGATGTAATACTTAACTTTAATCCATAATTGGTGCACATCGGTCTGATAGTACATGCTTCACAATATAAATAGCAAAGGATAAATGGCGCCTTGCTAGGTCGTAGCAAATGACGTAGCTGAAGGCTATGCTAACTATCGTCTCCGCAAATGAGAGCGTATTTGTCAGTGTAGCTTCGCTAGCAAAGTCGGCTGTACAACTGGGGCGAGTTCTAGGACGTCTCTCTAGACCTGCCGTGTGGTGGCGCTCGGTCTGCAATCACTGACAGTGGCGACACGCGGGTTCGACGTATACTAGCGGACCGCGGCCGATTTAAAGGCTACCACCTAGCAAGTGTGGTGTCTGGCGGTGACACCACAGATACAAGATGACGTATTAATTTTCAGTTGTGTCTCAGAAAAATTAATGCACGATGGCGAAAACTGAAATCGGAGTCTAAAATTGACGAACCAATAAAATCATTAATAACCAGTATTAGAATAAACTTTCAGCTTTCGCAAACGATCGGGCAGATGTATGTCAGGAAATTCAAACTGCACAAAAAAAACAGTTATTCTTAAAGAAGAAGCAGCAGAAACACTGGTCTAGCAACAACGTAGCACCGAAAATTCCAGTAATTAAATACGGAAAAATGGAGAGCGTTTACCAGCACAAATATCTAGGCGATGCTATTCAGGAAACCGGTTTGGAAAAAACCTGTTTACGAAATCGGTTGTCACAACATCAAAAAGCTTTCTGGTTTACAAAAAAAAAAAAAAAAAAAAAAAAGACATATATAACAACGATGAATTTCAAAAGACACAAAACTGGAACAGTACAACATAATCATCAAATCAGTATCTTTTTGTGGGTTCTTTCAGCAGTAAATCTGTGTGACACATAATGCGTCTTTTTGTATCGTCTACTGTTAATGTTTTTTGGGCAACGTCATACCTATCGCTCCTGTGTTTACTAAACGATCGTGTGACGAAAGGCGCCCATCTCCGTCGCAGCTTCTCTGTCTACACCACTAATCTAACTTGACATGGGTCCAACACTGATGAGTAGCAAATTGGAAATTTGTGGTAAGATCTTATGAGACCAAACTGCTGAGGTCATCGGTCCATAAGCTTACAAACTACTTAATCTAACTTAAACTTACGCTAAGAACAACACATACACCTATGCACGAGGGAGGACTCGAACCTCCGACGGGAGAAGCCGCGCGAACCGTGACCGGACGCCTGAGTGTGCGCGGCTGATGACTGCCACTCAAGAACTGATCGGCAGAGGGAAGCCACTTCTTTCGTGAATAAATCACATTTCCTTAGAATTCTCCCGATGAATCTCTGTTTAGAATCTCCTTTCCCCGCAATTACTTTTACGTGGTCATTCCATGTTAGGTTATTTATTGTACTTAGGCAGTAATGTATCACTTCCCCTATTGAGAAACATTACGTTATATTTATTTATTTTATAGTTGAACTTCCATTCCCAGCAGAAATCGTCCCGCATTTTGCTTCAGTCTTGTGCTGCAACTTCTTGTAACAATGTCCATGAACAGGCTAACAGAGCTTACGAAACTATCCACGACATCATATACATGCATACTTATTATGAATTAAAGTCCCCCGCCACCTTTTCTGTCTGTGTATCTTAATCTAAGGAACTGCTGGACGGATTTTATATGGTGTTCACTGATAGACAGACATTCATGAGCAATGTTTATGTAACTTATTAACACTACGCCAGAAAAGTCATCCCGCAGCAGATCCTTAATGCTAGCCGTTAGAATCCAGTGCAGGTCGCTAATTAATTGTACGTCTGTTGACATGTCTGAATCTATTTCCGACTCACTCCCCTCTCTCTCTCTATCTCTCTCTCTCTCTCTCTCTCTCTCTCTCTCTCCCTCTCTCTCTCTTGTTCTCACACTCCTTTTCTACTCCTCTCTAAGTCTTTCTCTCCTCCGCCTCGCTTTCGTCCTCTGTTTCCATCTTGGTTATTCTATCCCTCTGTATCCTTATTACTTTCTCTCTCTCATTCTATCGGGCCTGAGATTGTCTCGAGAACGAGACCTATGTCCCTCTCTCTTTGTTTCTCTACCTCTGTCACTTTCATTCTATCCGTCTTTCACTCTCTCACACTGTAACCGCCTCTTACACTCTATCGTCGTACCCCACACTCTTTCCCTATCTTATCATACTTTGCGGTCCCTCCCGCCGGAAGTTTGAGTTCTCCCTCGGGCATGGGTTTGTGTGTTGTTCTAACCGTAAGTTAGTTTAAGTAGTGCGTAAGTCTAGGGACCGATGACCTCAGCAGTTTGGTCCCATAGGAATTCAAGTACATTTTAACATTTTTGCTTATCATACCTTGGCGTTCTATTTCCCTCTCTTATTCTGTCACTGTCTGTCTCACTCCCACTATCCTTGTGTCTCTCTGTCTCACACACATTCTGTATCTCTGCCTCTTTTTATATGTTCTCTCCAACTTTCTCTCATTCTCTTCCTCTCTCTGTCTTCTGCCTCACACTCGTCGTCTAGCCCCTTATTTTAATCCCTTACTCTCACTACCCTTGTCCCCATCCTCCCTCCTCTCTGTCTCTACCGCTCACTGTCGATAACTCACTCTCTCTCTCTTTCTCTCTCTCTCTCTCTCTCTATTTTATCCCTCTTTCATTCTCTAACCCCCTCTCAAACAATAATCCCCCTCTCACGCTCCATCCTGTTACCCTTTCCCATTCTCTTTTCCTCTCTCTAACTCTGTTGCTGTCTCCCTGTATCATTCCGAGTATCCCTGTGTCTGTCTATTTTTTCTCGTTCACTTTGTCTCATTTTCTCTCTCCATCTCGCTCTCGTACTCTAACCTTATATTTTTTATTCTACCCCTTTCTCTCACTGCCCCTATCACCTTCCTCCCTCCTCTACCCATATCTCTGTATCGTCGTCTCTCTTTATATCTCTATACGTCTATACAGCTCTCCCACTCTCTTTCTATTACGAACTCCTCCCTCTCACGATTACAGTAAATACTATATGGCGCAAACAGTAACAGAACGGACGCCAATGTTTTAACGACAAGCAAAGTGCAGGCGCTCACCCTTGAGCGCGGACTTGTTGCTGTGCGGGCAGCGCGTGCCCTGGCAGCCGCGCTTCTGCAGCAGCGAGGGGCAGTGCTTGCCGCCGTTCTCGGGCTGGCGCTGCACGGAGCGCGACCGCCGCATCATGCCGGTGCCGCAGTCCGCGTCGCACTCCGACCACGGGCCCCACGCCGTCACCGCGCAGTCCACCACTGCAACGCAAAGCACCCAGCACACGCTCATCACAGACGTCGTCGCTCCACAGGGCATGGGGGCTAAACAAGTAAGGTACAATCTGTAAAACATAAACTATAAATTAAAAAAAAGCGATACAAAAAATCTCTAAAATTCAAAAAATTATGAAACTTCCCGGCAGAGTAAAACTGTGTGCTGGACTAAGACTAGAACTCGGGACATTTCCCTTCGCAGGTGACTGCTCTACCATTTGTTTTTTTTGGGGGGGTGGGGGGGGGGGAGGGGAGTATTTGGTCCCAGCGGATGTCACATGACATCTGATGAAGTACATTGCTGATCCCTCCACTCAGTTTTTTTTTAATTTTTTTTATTACTGAGACCAGCCAGCTCTCTGACCGAACACTCCGAGCTACCGTGCCGGCATACCATCTGAGATACCCAAGTATGACTCACGACTCGTCCTCACAGCTTTGCTTCTGGCAGTATCTCGCCTCCTACCTTCCTAACTTCACAGAAGCTCTCCTACGAACCTAACGTAACTAGTGCTCCTGGAAGAAAGGATATTACGCAGACATGACATAGAAATAACATGGGGGATGTTTCCAGAATGAGATTTTCACTCTGCAGCGGAGTGTGCGCTGATACGAGCACTTGCCCGCGAAAGGCAAAGATCCCGAGTTCGACTCTCGAGCCGGCACGCAATTTTAATCTACCAGGAAGTTTCCTATCAGCGCACATCTCCGCTGCAGAGTGAAAATCTCATTCTCAAATAAATTATTTCTGTTGCTCCTTTAAGCTTAGTAATATTTTGATCAAAGAGTCGTCGCGCTGGAGAACAACTATGTAAATAAAAAAACAAGAAGGTAGCAGCAGCTATCCTTCCTAGAATCATACTTTCATTATTGCTGGGTATAAACCTCTCCCATTTGGAGCCGGCCGTGGTGACCGAGCGGTTCTAGGCGCTTCGTCTGGAACCGCGGGACAGCTACGGTCGCAGGTTCGAATCCTGCCTCAGGCATGGATGTGTGTGATGTCCTTAGGTTAGTTAGGTTTAAGTAGTTCTAAGTTCTAGGGGACTGATGATCTCCGCTCTTAAGTCCCATAGTGCTCAGAGCCATTTGAACCAATCTCCTGTTTGGCGTCATCTCTTCCAGTCCTCCTCGTCCCACATCCACACCTCAATAGGGAAGCTATAACTACTTATTACACTCGTAGTTTCACGATTCATATTACACACGTTTTAACTTGTAAGGTTTTAGAGAGATCAAGTTTTACATAGGAAAGCGTGTCCGGAAACGTCATCCAACGACAATACGGCGCGTCGAAGTTAGAGTCGCCGGCGACTATATATACAGGGCTATTACAAATGATTGAAGCGATTTCATAAATTCACTGTAGCTCCATTCATTGACATATGGTCACGACACACTACAGATACGTAGAAAAACTCATAAAGTTTTGTTCCACTGAAGCCGCACTTCAGGTTTCTTAAACAGGAGATTGGAAAACCGATGGATCGGTCGTGGTGGATATCATGATCAGCAATTCTTGTCATGGCCTCCACGCTCTCCCGACTTAACCCCATGCAATTTCTTTCTGTGGGGTTATGTGAAAGATTCAGTGTTTAAACCTCCTCTACCAAGAAACGTGCCAGAACTGCGAGCTCGCATCAACGATGCTTTCGAACTCATTGATGGGGACATGCTGCGCCGAGTGTGGGAGGAACTTGATTATCGGCTTGATGTTCTGCCGAATCACTAAAGGGGCACATATCGAACATTTGTGAATGCCTAAAAAAACTTTTTGAGTTTTTGTATGTGTGTGCAAAGCATTGTGAAAATATCTCAATTAATAAAGTTATTGTAGAGCTGTGAAATCGCTTCAATCATTTGTATTTACAAACAACTTTCGAGGATAGTGGAGAAGGATAAATGCATCAATTTGAGGTAAGTATCCTTGCACCGGAAACGAACGAGTCGCAACTTACAAGCGAAAACCGTTCTGAAACTTCTGACAATAGCATACATGTAATGGTACTGTTGTTACTAAGATTTTGGGGTATTAATGGTACTGTTGTTGCTATGATTTTAGGGTGGTCAACTTTGAGAGGTGGTAGTATGGACAGAAATAAGGAAAAAAAGTCAAACACGGACCCTAAAAAGCATACCTGAGGAGTTATGAGCACTTGTTTATCTTCGCTAATGTCATGTTATATAATGACATAAACACATATCCTCTGTTGAAAAAGTCCTCATAGCTCTTAAAGTATGCACTTTAGAGCCTACGTTTACCAGACATTTTTTCTTGTTTTGGTTCAGACTACCACAGGTTGCCTACCGTATAATCTTAGCTACAACAGTACACGTACATGGAGTCCACTGTCAGATGTGTCAGAACGGTTTTCACGTATAACTTTCGACTCTTTCGTTTCACATACAGGGACCCTTACCTCAAATTGATGCATTTATCTTC
Source organism: Schistocerca cancellata (assembly GCF_023864275.1). Taxonomy (NCBI): domain Eukaryota; kingdom Metazoa; phylum Arthropoda; class Insecta; order Orthoptera; family Acrididae; genus Schistocerca; species Schistocerca cancellata. Next base: position 86,867,025 of record NC_064634.1, on the reverse strand, counting down.
CTTAATTATCCTTGAGAATTTGTAACATCATCACACAATCACCCTGTATGTACTGTACAAACATGTACAGACGCTGGAGACTATAACTTTGACGCTCTGTAGCGTCGTTGGATGACGTTTCAGGATATGCGTTCCTACGTAAAACTCGATCCACTATGTTCTATCTACAATCTCTACAAGTGCATAACATGAATTGTGGAACTCCCTGTATAAAATAGGAAAACATGTTCCTCCTTAAATTAGCCTAACATTGTTAAAAAATAGGGTTACCTGTTTATTTTTACATCATACTTTTAAACAATTACGTACGAACTTAGTTTCGTGCAGTTATCTGTCTTAAGCCGTCGGCAAACGGACCGTGCTGTCGAACGTTAACGTTGAGCGTGCCAAGTTCAACGTGCTGCTGAACGCTCAGGAACGATGCGACTTGTGCATACGGTACGTGGGCCCCGACGTGGTATACGCGACCGCAACGCACTCCAGCAGCAGTTGAGGAATGTTTCTAGTTCGTAAATCACCCTGTTTACTCAACGGGCGCGCGTAAAATTCCCACGTTAGCTCTATTAAAACGCTAATTTCTTCCATCGTCCACGAAAAGGAAAGTACCATGTCCAATCAATAAGGACACAGGCTTATAAAAGTTCCATTACAAACAGTGCGTTACAAATTTCGAATACTTCTCCGCATAAGGTAAACAATATTTCATCATTCCCACATTTTAGTAAAACCCCAAGGTCAGTCTTACTTGATCGCTGTTCCTACCCAGTAGTAGAACCTTTGCAACATGTGAATTACTAAGCGTAAAAGAAAAAGGAGCAAAATATCTTTATAAAAGTAGCGCAAGGTATCCTGTAGATAAAGCCAAACGAACAAAGTCACTCCTCAAAAAAAGGTGAACTTATATTTACATAACATCAAATATTATAGTATGTATTTGTATAAAACTAATAATAAAGTATCAAAACCTAATAAAAACGTGAACGTTAGGAATAAAATCTGGATTTGTTAAGACGCGAACCACCGCCCCATCCAACCTCTCAATGGAGGGCAGGAACGCTATTCATTACGCTATACGAACTTCACACCTCACCTCCATCATACACTCCTGGAAATTGAAATAAGAACACCGTGAATTCATTGTCCCAGGAAGGGGAAACTTTATTGACACATTCCTGGGGTCAGATACATCACATGATCACACTGACAGAACCACAGGCACATAGACACAGGCAACAGAGCATGCACAATGTCGGCACTAGTACAGTGTATATCCACCTTTCGCAGCAATGCAGGCTGCTATTCTCCCATGGAGACGATCGTAGAGATGCTGGATGTAGTCCTGTGGAATGGCTTGCCATGCCATTTCCACCTGGCGCCTCAGTTGGACCAGCATTCGTGCTGGACGCGCAGACCGCGTGAGACAACGCTTCATCCAGTCCCAAACATGCTCAATGGGGGACAGATCCGGAGATCTTGCTGGCCAGGGTAGTTGACTTACACCTTCTAGAACACGTTGGGTGGCACGGGATACATGCGGACGTGCATTGTCCTGTTGGAACAGCAAGTTCCCTTGCCGGTCTAGGAATGGTAGAACGATGGGTTCGATGACGGTTTGGATGTACCGTGCACTATTCAGTGTCCCCTCGACGATCACCAGTGGTGTACGGCCAGTGTAGGAGATCGCTCCCCACACCATGATGCCGGGTGTTGGCCCTGTGTGCCTCGGTCGTATTCAGTCCTGATTGTGGTGCTCACCTGCACGGCGCCAAACACGCATACGACCATCATTGGCACCAAGGCAGAAGCGACTCTCATCGCTGAAGACGACACGTCTCCATTCGTCCCTCCATTCACGCCTGTCGCGACACCACTGGAGGCGGGCTGCACGATGTTGGGGCGTGAGCGGAAGACGGCCTAACGGTGTGCGGGACCGTAGCCCAGCTTCATGGAGACGGTTGCGAATGGTCCTCGCCGATACCCCAGGAGCAACAGCGTCCCTAATTTGCTGGGAAGTGGCGGTGCGGTCCCCTACGGCACTGCGTAGGATCCTACTGTCTTGGCGTGCATCCGTGCGTCACTGCGGTCCGGTCCCAGGTCGACGGGCACGTGCACCTTCCGCCGACCACTGGCGACAACATCGATGTACTGTGGAGACCTCACGCCCCACGTGTTGAGCAATTCAGCGGTACGTCCACCCGGCCTCCCGCATGCCCACTATACGCCCTCACTCAAAGTCCGTCAACTGCACATACGGTTCACGTCCACGCTGTCGCGGCATGCTACCAGTGTTAAAGACTCCGATGGAGCTCCGTATGCCACGGCAAACTGTCTGACACTGACGGCGGCGGTGCACAAATGCTGTGCAGCTAGCGCCATTCGACGGCCAACACCGCGGTTCCTGGTGTGTCCGCTGTGCCGTGCGTGTGATCATTGCTTGTACAGCCCTCTCGCAGTGTCCGGAGCAAGTATGGTGGGTCTGACACACCGGTGTCAATGTGTTCTTTTTTCCATTTCCAGGAGTGTATTATGTTACTCCGTGCTGAAAACCTTAATCGTAGATATGTTACTAATTGAAATTTAATTATAACAAATTGTACCAAGAACAATACGTTTTGGGTGGATCATCAGTGTGTCGCTGCCTTCAAATAGCCTACTCTCATAATACGCACGTTACAGTAATTCTTTTGCCACCAATATGATGTTTCTCATTATTTTATTGGAACGAATCACACAGTTAACAACGGGGTTTCGAGTGATTCTCAATTTCCTGGTGCTCAGAAACGGCATATATACATATAGGCTTGAAATGAATGCCAATATGGCGCCTCTCAACTCTGTACTGCAGGGAGACGGCGTGCTTGTGACGTAGGTGGCGTTGTGCCATCTCATTGGTCAACGCTCAGACGCACGCTCACAATATCTGACATGCCAGATATTGCTCTGCACGTTCGGAAAGACTCGCGAGCGTGCTATTCCACGCTATGACGTCAGAAACTCGGCACGCTCAACGCTCAACGTTCGGATGCACGGTCCGTGTGCCGACGGCTTTAGGGGGCCTCTGTCCTGCACGGGTTTGACGGTAGCGTACTAACTCGCGCTCCATTAAAACCCCGAGAACGGATCGCGCCGTGCACAGAATGCGTCGACCCGAACGGGTAGGCCTATACTGCGAAATTTTCAGAGTAAATTCATTCAGACTCAGACTCGACGATTTAATATTGTTGTTTTGATATTTACCTACGCTGTGCAGGTAGTCTACTTGTGTTTAAATTTCATACTTAGATGTAATCTGTTTTAATTACGTTTACTTAGCGGTCTCACCAACGCGACGACACTTGGATCAAAACACTACTACAAACTATTTTAAAATAAAGGGGTAATACATGTTTTTTTTTTTACTTTTTGGGGGTTTTTCTTGTGTCTTTTTTTCAATTTTAGGTTACGGTTCATGGTCCTTAAAATTTACATTTTACTACTACACGTGGCATGATCGACACTCCATCCCCATATCCACACAAATACTTGCCGGGACGAAACACAAAATTGCGAATTTTTAACATATGTGATTTACGTGTTTCTTTTTTTTTAATTCACATAAATATTCATTGACTATGTTATAGCACGTATTTAGCTAATTTATGTAACATAAGCAATAAGCCGTGGCGATAATTCTAAATCAGCTCGGAAAAAGGTGGACTGCCATTGCGCTCTCTTGCAATCGGCAGCCTAAATTATTAGGAAAAAATAATTCGATTTAATATTGAAATGAAGACCTCAAAGATAACTACAAAATCCTATGAGATTGTATGTTTATCTTTTACAGTTGAGTCACAACCACCCTTCTTCTGCGTCGTAAGTGCTGAAACGTGCGACTTCAAAAGACGCAAAATCATCATTGTTGGTCAACCGTAAAAGATAAACTTATGTTCTGACGGACTTCAAATTTGACCTTTCTCGGCCGTACAATCTCGTACTATGTAACTTGATGTAACTCATACGTATTACGTAACGTATATCAACAGAACGCGCTGGCGGAAAATATTTTCACTTAATTTAATGAAATTTAAACGGCTGAACAGACGTCCAGAGAACATAGCTAAGAACCATTCCGATTAAACCAGATTTTAAATCAAAAAACAAACTGCATTAAAATAAGACCTTTGGTTTGGGAGCTACGATGCTACAGACTGATACACACATACACACGTTAAATTTGTAACACCCGTCTGCTTGCGTCGGCGGTTAATAGAACAGTAACCGCGATATGAGGGACTCTCATATTTGGTCATCATCCGGTGCTCCAGAACCTGTTAGTACCGGATGGTTACAATTAAACTGCAGCTACTCACAGACGTCCCGTGTGGTGTATAATTACCGTATATCAGCGAAACTTAATAGTTATGTTATTGTCCTAATGCCGACCCGATTTACGTTGGAAAAAAAATTACTTCTAAGGTTGGCCACTATGTGCAAATCCGGCGCTGTGAAAGCAAGGAGGGCATATTTCGATATGTAACGCACTGGGAACTGGACGTAGGCAGAAACGGTCAAATGAGTGACAAAGACGTAACGTTGATTTCTTCATTAACCGCTCGTTATAGAATTTGTTCAATATGAGCACCGAAGATGTCGACGAGATCCGGTATACCTAAACCAACATGATCAACAGCACCGGATTTGTGCATGATGGCTAAAATTGAAACTATTTTCTTTCCGGCGTTAATCGGTTCCGTATTAACGCATTGGCATCTACATCTACATCGACATGGATACTCTGCAAATTACAGTAAAGTGTCTGCCAGAGGGTTCATCGAACCACCTTCACAATTCTCTATTATTCCAATCTCGTATAGCTCGCGGAAAGAATGAACAACTACCTTTCCGTACGAGCTCTAATGTCCCTTATTTTATCGTGGTGATCGTTCCTCCCTATGTAGGTGGGTTTCAACAAAATACTTTCGCATTCGGAGGAGAAAGTTTGTGGTTAGAATTTCGTGAGAAGATTCCGTCGCAACGAAAAACGCCTTTCTTTTCATGATTTCCAACCCAAATCCTGTATCATTTCTGTGACACTCTCCCCCATATTTCGCGATAAATTTACCAAGTGACGCTCTCAAACGGTAATTACAGCACACAGGACCTTCGTGAGTAGACGCACTTTAATTGTAACCACCAAATATCAGAATCGAAAAGCGTATTGCAGTCTATTGAAAACGCGAAGTGGAGCTGAAAGATGGTAATCCAAATTCAACACATTATACAGGATTTATTGCAAAATAAACTAACGGGTATACAATATCGCTTGTATGAGTCGAGATCATGCAGGATTGGTATACAACTACGATACAAAGTTGACCAGTTGGCGAAGGAGGCCATTGTTGCTGTACCAAATGGTTCAAATGGCTCTGAGCACTATGGGACTTAACATCTGAGGTCATCAGTCCCCTAGAACTTAGAACTACTTAAACCTAACTAACCTAAGAACATCACACACATCCATGTCTGAGGCAGGATTCGAACCTGCGACCGAAGCGGACGCGCAGTTGCTGTATCTGTAGTGAAAACAAGTCTACCATCCTCCAATTTCATGTTGTGGACTGACTGAGGAAGAATGATTTAAAGACTGGCGACTTTTAATCTGCCATAAAGGATAACCCTACAATACAATCCGGCCACTAATAAGAAGCTTCCCCTGGTTTCGAGGTTTCGAAAGTATCAGGCGAGCAGGAGGCTGATAAGTTCTGAGTTAGGAGTGCGAAGGGTAGACTGTTGTTCCTGGGAACACTCTTCAGACCCATTCATCTTACGAGTCCTTTAATATAAGTTTAACGCACTTTCTTATCACATTTTTAAATGTGTCGCAGACTTAAAAATAATACCGAAAGTATAAAAACTGACCCGGGACATTAAGGTTATTCCCAATGTGAAAAGATGTTCGGAGATACTACACGGCTCTGTACCAAGCAACAAATATTGTTCCGAAATTTAAAAGTTTTAAAATCAAGAAAATCTAGTCAACACTATTTAGTAATTACCTTGAAGGTATTTCGTCTGACTGTTGCATTATTATCTACTACCAATGAATAGTCAGTAAGTGATGTCAAATTAAGCAGAAATATTTTCAAAAACCGGTTACCAATTACGAGTAAAATACATTTTTAAATTTAAACTACTGGAAACTAACACAAATTTCCATTTTCGAGACTGGTAAAATCGTTAAGACATTAACGAAACTCAGTTCATTTGCAAGTATCACATGTTCGATCATAAAAAAACACCTACCGTTTCAAGGTATGAGATGGTTCACGATCTAGGACGCAGGGCTTAATTGTCCCAACCCATACAATTAGTTTTAAAATATATCGAATTTTATTTGCCATAAAATTCAGTAACTGAAAAATTAACAATGTATTCCAAATAGCGTGAATACAATATACAACATCTACATGTGTAGAACACTAAATACACTGTGTTAGGGGTTTAAATGCAGGAATTGTGATCATTAGTATCTTAATATGCGCCCACTTTAGTGTCTTGGTTGTTTTCTCTTTCCGCGTCGAACAGTCCTCCCACAAATACACTCCTGGAAATTGAAATAAGAACACCGTGAATTCATTGTCCCAGGAAGGGGAAACTTTATTGACACATTCCTGGGGTCAGATACATCACATGATCACACTGACAGAACCACAGGCACATAGACACAGGCAACAGAGCATGCACAATGTCGGCACTAGTACAGTGTATATCCACCTTTCGCAGCAATGCAGGCTGCTATTCTCCCATGGAGACGATCGTAGAGATGCTGGATGTAGTCCTGTGGAACAGCTTGCCATGCCATTTCCACCTGGCGCCTCAGTTGGACCAGCGTTCGTGCTGGACGTGCAGACCGCGTGAGACGACGCTTCATCCAGTCCCAAACATGCTCAATGGGGGACAGATCCGGAGATCTTGCTGGCCAGGGTAGTTGACTTACACCTTCTAGAGCACGTTGGGTGGCACGGGATACATGCGGACGTGCATTGTCCTGTTGGAACAGCAAGTTCCCTTGCCGGTCTAGGAATGGTAGAACGATGGGTTCTATGACGGTTTGGATGTATCGTGCACTATTCAGTGTCCCCTCGACGATCACCAGTGGTGTACGGCCAGTGTAGGAGATCGCTCCCCACACCATGATGCCGGGTGTTGGCCCTGTGTGCCTCGGTCGTATGCACTCCTGATTGTGGCGCTCACCTGCACGGCGCCAAACACGCATACGACCATCATTGGCACCAAGGCAGAAGCGACTCTCATCGCTGAAGACGACACGTCTCCATTCGTCCCTCCATTCACGCCTGTCGCGACACCACTGGAGGCGGGCTGCACGATGTTGGGGCGTGAGCGGAAGACGGCCTAACGGTGTGCGGGACCGTAGCCCAGCTTCATGGAGACGGTTGCGAATGGTCCTCGCCGATACCCCAGGAGCAACAGTGTCCCTAATTTGCTGGGAAGTGGCGGTGCGGTCCCCTACGACACTGCGTAGGATCCTACGGTCTTGGCGTGCATCCGTGCGTCGCTGCGGTCCGGTCCCAGGTCGACGGGCACGTGCACCTTCCGCCGACCACTGGCGACAACATCGATGTACTGTGGAGACCTCACGCCCCACGTGTTGAGCAATTCGGCGGTACGTCCACCCGGCCTCCCGCATGCCCACTATACGCCCTCGCTCAAAGTCCGTCAACTGCACATACGGTTCACGTCCACGCTGTCGCGGCATGCTACCAGTGTTAAAGACTGCGATGGAGCTCCGTATGCCACGGCAAACTGGCTGACACTGACGGCGGCGGTGCACAAATGCTGCGCAGCTAGCGCCATTCGACGGCCAACACCGCGGTTGCTGGTGTGTCCGCTGTGCCGTGCGTGTGATCATTGCTTGTACAGCCCTCTCGCAGTGTCCGGAGCAAGTATGGTGGGTCTGACACACCGGTGTCAATGTGTTCTTTTTTCCATTTCCAGGAGTGTATGTCACATAATTTACTACCACATGTTTTGTGCGCAGTCGGCACCACAAAGTGGAAACTGAGCATTAATGGCTTCCTCTTGTCACTTGTCACTTGGAGATACTAACCAACCTAAAAACATACTACTCCTAATCAAAAAACAAACACCGTTGGAAGAGGCCTTGAAAGCCCAGCAGTAGCGACCGGTCGCCGAGTCGTCCTCACCCTTGGGCGTCATCAGTTGCGGGAACGGAGCGGTATGTGGTCAACACAGTGCTCTTCCTGCCGTTGTTAGTTTTCCTGGCCTGCGCTGCTACTTTTCAATCGCGTAGCTCCTCAACTGACCCGACAAGGACATCCCGCTTGCCAACAGCGCTCAACAGACCTAGATGGTGACCTACCCAAGTGCTAGCCAAGCCCGAAGGCGCTTAACTTCGGTGACCTGACGGGAAATGGTGTTACCACTGTGGTAAGGCCGTTGGCACACTACCGCTACTCCTAATAGCTGTAATTATTAGTCTACAGATGAAGTAAATCCTGATGTAATATTGTTCAGTATCATTTACGATTAAACATGTCTGCACTTTTACCTCTAACACACAGCACATATAAATACTGCAAAGAGCAAAACCTTGTAACGCAACAAAACAAAAAGTGTAGAAAACGGCAGAGGCTATTTGTGGTGGTCTCTAGTGACCATTCCTTCATATGATTCTAAAATCTATCAATAGACTAAAGTACCGACCGAACAACATCATGTGTTCCTAGGTGCGCGGTCCTCTAGAAACAACTCCCTCCCCCTTACATTGGATAGGCATCAGAGATAACCGTGTCAGGAGAAATGAAATGTAAACAACTTTCTGGTTTCCTGTGGTTTCTTCACAGCACAGCATAACCACTTACTGCAAGAGCTTCCAACAAGTGCTGCTCTTTCGTTGTGTCACGAAGAACCTCAAATATATGTGGCTCTTTTTGACTTGATGCGAGATACTAACCTGTGCATATGAAAACTGGTGCTTGAGTAAACACTATAATCTCCAGGTGTTGCTGTTGTTGTGGTCTTCAGTTCAGAGACTGGTTTGATGCAGCTCTCCATGCTACTCTATCCTGTGCAACCTTATTCAACTCACAATACCTACTGCAACCTACAGCCTTCTGAATATGTTAAGTGTATTCATCTCTTGGTCTCCCTCTACGATTTTTACCATCCACGCTGCCCACCAATACTAAATTGGTGATCTCTTGATGCCTCACAAAATATGTCCTACCAACGGATCAAGTTGTGCCACAAATTCTCTTCTTATAAATGCTGTTCATTACCTCCTCGGCCGGCCGGAGTGGCCGAGCGGTTCTAGGCGCTACAGTGTGGAACTGCGTGACCGCTACGGTCACAGGTTCGAATCCTGCGTCGGGCATGGATGTGTGTGATACCCTTAAGTTGGCTAGGTTTAAGTAGTTCTAAGCTCTAGGGGAGTGATGACCACTGAAGTTAAGTCCCATAGTGCTCAGAGCCATTTGAACCATTACCTCCTCATTAGGTGATTCTTCTGTAGCACCACATTTCGAAAGCTTCTATTCTCTTCTTGTCTAAACTATTTATCGTCCACGTTTCACTTCCATACATGGCTACATTCCATACAAATATTTTCAGAAACGATTTCCTACAAATCTATACCCGATGTTAACAAATTTCTCTTCTTCAGAAACGCTTTCCTTGCCATGGCCAGTCTACGTTTTATATCATCTCTATTTCGACCATCATTAGTTATTTTGCTCCCCAAATAGCAAAACTCATTTACTACTTTAAGCGTCTCATTTTCTAATCTAATTCCCTCAGCATCACCCAATTTAATACAAGTAAATTCCATTATCCTCGTTTTGCTTTTGTTGATGTTCATCTTATATCCTCATTTCAAGACAGTGTCCATTCCGTTCAGCTGCTCCTCCAGGTCCTTTGCTGTCTCTGACAGAATTACAATGTCATGGGCGAACCTCAAAGTTTTTATTTCTTCTCCGTGGATTATAATACCTACTCCGAATTTTTCTTTTGTTTCCTTTACTGCATGCTCAATATACAGATTGAATAACGTGGGGAAAAAGGCTACAACCCTGCCTCACTCCCTTCCCAACCACTGCTCACCCTTTCGGGCCCCTCGACACTTATAACTGCCATCTGATTTCTGTACAAATTGTAAATAGCCTTTCGCTCCCTGTACCTCCAGAAGTACCTCCAGAAGTTGAAAGAGAGTATTCGAGTCAACATTGTCAAAAGCTTTCTCTAAGTCTACAAATGCTAGAAACGTAGGTTTGCCTTTCCGTAACCCATTTTCTAAGACAGGTCGTAGGCTCACTATTGCCTCCCGTGTTCTACGGAATCCAAACTGATCTTCCCCGAGGTCGGCTTCTACCAGTTTTCCATTCGTCTATAAAGAATTCGCGTTAGTATTTTGCAGCCGTGGCTTATTAAACTAATAGATCGGTAATTTTCACATCTGTCAACACCTGCTTTCTTTGGGATTGGAATTATTGACTCTGAGCACTATGGGACTTAACTTCTGAGGTCATCAGTCCCCTAGAACTTATTACTACTTAAACCTAACTAACCTAAGGACATCACACACATCCATGCCCGAGGCACGATTCGAACCTGCGACAGTAGTGGTCGCGCGGTTCCAGACTGCAGCGCCTAGAACCGCTCGGCCACTTCGGACAGCTTGGAATTATTATATTATTCTTGAAGTCTGAGGGTATTTCGCCTGTCTCATACATCTTGCTCACCAGATGGTAGAGTTTTGTCAGGACTGGCTCTCCCAAGGCTGTCAGTAATTCTAATGCAATTTTGTCTACTCCCGAGGCCTTGTTTCGACTCAGGTCTTTCAGTGCTCTGTCAAACACTTCAAGCAGTATCATATCTCCCATTTACATCCTCTTCCATTTCCGTAATACTTCCCTCAAGTACTTCGCCCTTGTTTAGACCCTCTGTATGCGCATTCCACCTTTCTGCTTTTCCTTCTTTGCTTAGAACTGAGTTTCCACCTGAGCTCTTGATATGCATGCAAGTGGTTCTCTTTTCTCCAAAGGTCTCTTTAATTTTCCTGTAGGCAATATCTATCTTATCCCTAGTAATATACGCCTCTACATCCTTACATTTGTTCTCTAGCATCCCTGCTTAGCCATTTTACACTTCCTGTCGATCTCATTTTTGAGACGTTTGTATTCCTTTTTGCCTGCTTCACTTACTGCATTTTTTTGTATTTTCTCTTTGCATCAATTAAATTCAATATCTCTTCCGTTACCCAAGGATTTCTACTAGCCCTCGTCTTTTTACCTACTTGATCCTCTGCTGCCTTCACTATTTCATCTCTCAAAGCTACCCATTCTTCTTCTAATGTATTTCTTTCCCCAATTCTTGTCAGTCTTTCCCTAATGCTCTCCCTGAAACTCTCTACAACCTCTGGTTCTGTCAATTTATCCGTTTACCATCTCCTTAAATTCCCACCTTTTTGCAGTTTCTTCAGTTTTACTCTACAGTTCATAACCAACAGATTGTGGCCGGAGTCCACATCTGCCCCTGGAAATGTCTTACAATTTAAAATCTGGTTCCTAAATCTCTATCTTACCACTATATAATCTATTTGAAACCTTCCAGGATCTCCAGGTGTACGCTTTCCAAAATACGTTGGCTTCTTTTATACCTTCTGTTTTGGCCATAGTTGCTGTTCGATAGCTCTCAGTATTGTCCTAATGTCGACATCGTAAAATAAATTTAAATCATTATTCAAACTATTTATATTGTCTGTAAGCATAAGCTTCCGCGGCCGTTGTCGCAATCAATAAAATTATTCTGGGTATATGACAGCACTGTCAATGTATAAAATTCTCTAACATTTCGGATATTGTTTCAAATGGACTCTCTCAGGGCGTTCTTGCTAACTGGGAGCAATAGCCGAAACGTCCAAGAATTTTACTCCTTCACAATTCGGTGACACATCCAGAAGAATTTTATTGACTAGTTATATTGTCATTTGCCAGTATACATAATTTTATGTTTGTACCAAGCTGTTGTGATCTGGTTCAGTAAACCCAACACCCAAAAAGAGGTTTGCAACATCTCCACCATCCCAATAGTAGAATCACTGGTGACGTTGGGAGTAGAGGAGAAGGAGAGACGTATTACTCTTCACCAAGAGGAACACGCCGGTTGCAACTGATGTTAAAGAGGTTCAAGATGTGGACTGCACGCACCTGCTTCAAATTCTCGGCTAGAGAATTTCATAACATGTAGGCAAGAAAACCACAATGAATTTTTTTTTATTTACGTGCATAGAACGACAGAGTCTATAGAATTGTAATTAGCAGCACGTGGCATACAATCTGAAGTGTCAATAAGTGCCAACCACCTGTGAATCAGCGATTCAAAAGATAGGCAGTGACGGAACGAATCTTTTTAAAATAAGCATTATAAAGTGACCGTCGCAGTATCAACACAAAGCATCTGTTGTACTGTCTGAGATTTCTCAAAAGTTTATAGAAATTTATAAAACTCGATGTACCGAAGTAATGGTCAAGAAACCACTGTGCCATGCGCCCACACTTCGAGAGATCATTCTCGTCCCTAAACACGCATATAAAGTAACGTGCGTCGGTACACTGAGATTTTTCTCTTTAGCGTGTGGCACTGCTTCACGGCAGAAGGGCATCAGGTCAGTCCAGGGTCGTCAACTAGTAACAATAAAAAGTGTAAGTTTTACTAATCTTTGAGGACCACTGACTCTCATACTTGAACGTTTGGTTCTCTTCCTCAGCAGTAATAAGACAACGACGGCGTGAAAGAGTATCGAGTATTCTTTTTGTAGGAGGAACTGTTGATAGCATTCGCTAGTTTATGTGTTTAGCAGGAACAAATTGGTTCCATCTCCTCCACCTGAGAGATAACTCTTATTAGTCAAGTCCGGCGCTGCGACAGCACGAACAATACCGGCGGTAGGCGTCACCCCTAAGGATCGCGCGGAGATAAAAGGCAGCCATTGTTCGGGAACGCAAAGAACGCCGGCCAGAGACAAACAGTCACAACACGATTAATTTTCGACTCAGGTGCTGCCGTCTTTTGTTAGAGATGAAGTGGAGGAGCAAATACAGGGTGAGTTCTGAAGCGAGAAGGACGGGAAAAAAAAGCGAAGGACTAATAAGGAGTCGGATGTTTGTTCGAAATTAAAATGGCGCCAATCTCTCATTTAAATGGAGGATCTTTCCAACTGGCAACGTCCGGTAATTTTGAGAGGGAAAAAATACTGAGGTTTGCAGGGCGAAGCAATGAGGTCAATAACTTGCGGGTCGAAATAAAGTTGTTAACAACGACAGGCTTCAAATGATTGTCCGTTTTGCCTAATCATTGTTTCAGTACAAAGGAAAACCATTCAAAGTTGCAAAATTTCGTTTCTTTTAATTTACTTCATGAGTAATTTTGGGCTGGGACCCATTTTCAAATCATCCAAATAGTCAAATTGGTATTTCCAAAAATGCAAAAACCTTGTAAAAAATATACGTATTTTGAAGTGTAAATTAACGCGCTGTAACTTTTCTTTCGCACTTTATAAAACGTACAGATTTTTGACATGGTTTTTATATTTTTCGCAACACCATTTTGACTACCTATATGATTTGAAAATCGGTTCCGAAACTAGTCATCAAGTAAATAAAAAAAGTGAAATTTGCAACTTTGTCTGGTTTTCCGTCCAAATGATTTAGAAGTTGCTGGCCTGCAATTATTCCAGCATGTTGGTAGTTCGTAAATCAGTGACTGTATTAGTTAGGCTTATTGTGATTGGCATTTGGAGACGACCAGGTGTTATGATCAGTGTAATAGAGTTGATGTGCCATTCCTTCAATTATTCGTATGGATTTATGTAGGACAGTGACAAATAAACATTACGCAATTAGTAGAAGGCGTTTCGTACAAGACAGTTTTAGCGCTAGCGAGTATTCAGACTGAAACCGAGGCACACCGACAAAATTTCGTAGATTATTCAGGGATTTATTCTGAGTATAGTGGAATAATGCAGCTGTCCTCTCTCGCGGCTCGTTACAGGATAATAATGTAAATACGATTTCCAGTACTTCGTTCGTTATCTCATTTATCACTGTTTCCGTGAAAATAACATCACAACAGCGAAAAATTCTGTAATGCGTTATCACCAAAACGTACAACACACAGAAGAGAATAACCCAACACTCTTCAGACAAAACATGCGCACTGTGACTACACATCCAGAACTTGGTCTACGGGTGTGCGAAAGTTCCCCAGACCACTGTTGAAAGCAGGCACATACCACCGATACACTGTGCCCATCATTTGCGTCAATCCGTAGGTACGTTCTTCCAGCTTCCCACAGGTCGACAGTGCTGTTGAGCAGCAGCACGTAGTCGCAGGTGGATCACGGTAGGTCCCGGGAATGAATGTTGAAGACACTGTTCAGCTCTACATTCAGCACAGTTTCTGCCAGTAGAGTCAAAACAGAGCACGCACATACAGGCATCCCGAGCGCTAACTGATCGCCGATGTCTACGACAAACATCGCCACCCCTCAGTATAAACTTATTATACCCTGGTGACACTGAATGAAGTCCTTGAAGATGTGGCATTTTTATTCTTCCGGCAATGTGCTATACTGTCATTCATCCAGTCGGTATTAATACAGGCTTTACCGGCACTGTGCCGTTGACGCACCGCATTAACAAGATGAGCGGCAGACGGGACTATTCAGTATGTCAATAAGGCTGCCGTAATTACAGAGACAATGCGGGTAATCTCTGAGACACAACGGGCCTGGCTGCCTCGTCGTAGCAAACATAGAGCTCCTCGAAATTAGGCGACTGTAGTTAGCAAGAAGGGACAGAGAAAATTCTGAAGAATCCGGAGTGCCCTATCACGAAGACATGGTACCTGCAAACGGACTTAAATCTATGTCATCTTTATGGAAAAACTCCAAGGCTTCGACTGAGACAGCTTGGAGATTACCGAATTTGCTGGATAACCCCATCAAGAAGATTGAAGGATTCAACCTCCCGAGGAAAGAGTGGAAAGCCCAGCATCGTGGCTGGACGAGTGCCAGTAGAAGCAAGCAACTGTTGAGGACATGGGGCGTATCGGACAGTCCTGAATGCGAGTGCGGCGAAACTCAAGAAACTGACCATTTCGAGAAAGAACTTTCACTTCACAGTAGAGTGTGCGCTGATTTGAAACTTCCTGGCAGACTGAAACGGTGCTGGACAAGAACTCGGGGCCGGCTGGTGTGGCCGAGCGGTTCTAGGCGCTTCACTTTGGAACCGCGCGACCGCTACGGTCCCAGGTTCGAATCCTGCCTCGGGCATGGATGTGTGTGATGTCCTTAGGTTGGTTAGGTTTAGGTGGTTCTAAGTTCTAGGGGACTGATGACCTCATATTTTAAGTACCATAGTGCTCACAGCCATTTTGATTTTGAACCAAGAACTCGGGACCTTCGGCTTTCGCGGGCAGTTGCTCTCCCAACTGAGCTATCCTGGCCGCCCGACTTGCCACCAGCCACCGCAGGTCGTGCCTGGACAACTCCTTTGACAGCAATTGCTCGAGAAAGGCAAAGATCCCGAGTTGTAGCCCCTGTCCAGCATACAGTTTTAATCTGCCAGGAAGTTTCAATAAGCCATTTATTTTTACGTTAAACGCTAGCTACAAGTGTGAAATAAAGGGCATACGTTATAACGTTTGTTACGAATATTGTTAATACGCTGTGCACACCAATTTATATGATAATTCCAATTGTAAATGCCGAACCACTGACTAAATTACAAGGACGTAACATTTGGCTTCTTTTATAGAGTTACTTAACAGTGTCACCGTTTCTCTAAGGGTCAGTCAAATGAAAACGAGACAGATGAAAAAAAGTAGAACTATTTACTACACTCCTGGAAATTGAAATAAGAACACCGTGAATTCATTGTCCCAGGAAGGGGAAACTTTATTGACACATTCCTGGGGTCAGATACATCACATGATCACACTGACAGAACCACAGGCACATAGACACAGGCAACAGAGCATGCACAATGTCGGCACTAGTACAGTGTATATCCACCTTTCGCAGCAATGCAGGCTGCTATTCTCCCATGGAGACGATCGTAGAGATGCTGGATGTAGTCCTGTGGAACGGCTTGCCATGCCATTTCCACCTGGCGCCTCAGTTGGACCAGCGTTCGTGCTGGACGTGCAGACCGCGTGAGACGACGCTTCATTCAGTCCCAAACATGCTCAATGGGGGACAGATCCGGAGATCTTGCTGGCCAGGGTAGTTGACTTACACCTTCTAGAGCACGTTGGGTGGCACGGGATACATGCGGACGTGCATTGTCCTGTTGGAACAGCAAGTTCCCTTGCCGGTCTAGGAATGGTAGAACGATGGGTTCGATGACGGTTTGGATGTACCGTGCACTATTCAGTGTCCCCTCGACGATCACCAGTGGTGTACGGCCAGTGTAGGAGATCGCTCCCCACACCATGATGCCGGGTGTTGGCCCTGTGTGCCTCGGTCGTATGCAGTCCTGATTGTGGCGCTCACCTGCACGGCGCCAAACACGCATACGACCATCATTGGCACCAAGGCAGAAGCGACTCTCATCGCTGAAGACGACACGTCGCCATTCGTCCCTCCATTCACGCCTGTCGCGACACCACTGGAGGCGGGCTGCACGATGTTGGGGCGTGAGCGGAAGACGGCCTAACGGTGTGCGGGACTGTAGCCCAGCTTCATGGAGACGGTTGCGAATGGTCCTCGCCGATACCCCAGGAGCAACAGTGTCCCTAATTTGCTGGGAAGTGGCGGTGCGGTCCCCTACGGCACTGCGTAGGATCCTACGGTCTTGGCGTGCATCCGTGCGTCGCTGCGGTCCGGTCCCAGGTCGACGGGCACGTGCACCTTCCGCCGACCACTGGCGACATCATCGATGTACTGTGGAGACCTCACGCCCCACGTGTTGAGCAATTCGGCGGTACGTCCACCTGGCCTCCCGCATGCCCACTATACGCCCTCGCTCAAAGTCCGTCAACTGCACATACGGTTCACGTCCACGCTGTCGCGGCATGATACCAGTGTTAAAGACTGCGATGGAGCTCCGTATGCCACGGCAAACTGGCTGACACTGACGGCGGCGGTGCACAAATTCTGCGCAGCTAGCGCCATTCGACGGCCAACACCGCGGTTCCTGGTGTGTCTGCTGTGCCGTGCGTGTGATCATTGCTTGTACAGCCCTCTCGCAGTGTCCGGAGCAAGTATGGTGGGTCTGACACACCGGTGTCAATGTGTTCTTTTCTCCATTTCCAGGAGTGTATTTCAAATGTAATCTTCGTAGCTCTTAATACATTTATCCCACGGTCAGTGTCTTCGTGGAAAAATAATTCTACGCAGAAGAGCACTTTCTCGTTCGGAATACTTCGACGGCCACGAACATCTTTCTTCAGGGCTCCAAAAATATGGAAATCGCACAGGAAGACATCGGTTTTATTAGGCGCATATGTAAGGGTTTTCTAACCAAACTTCTGCAGCGTAATCGAAACAACCTTGGCAATGTGTGATCGGGAATTATCCTACAACAGAGCGATGCCGTCCGTCAGTATTCCTGGTCGCTTGGACATGTGGGTGCGCTTCAGTTTTTGCAGTGTGTCCACGTATCGTTGTGAGGTAATTGTGGTGCCATGTTCCAGAAATTTAGTCAGCAGCGGGTTGACGGACATCATCACTCAGTTGCGAGATCATGCATGGGTTGCAGGATTATGACCGGTCACATGCTGCCGAGGTGGTTTTGAGTGCGCTGCAGAACATTTCGCTTGGAAGCCCTTACACATCCTCCAAACAATCCCCATCTCTTCTCATGCGATTTCCATATTTTTGGCACTGAAGATATACATTCGTGGCTTTGTTTCGGACGAAGAAGTGAGGCAACAGCAAATATTTTTCCCTGACGACACTGACAATCTGACAGTGTGGTAAATGTATTGACAATTCTGGCGATTACTACCGAAATAATAAGCAGATTACTTACTTTTCTCACAACAGCCTCGTTTTCATTTGACTGTCCATTAGAGTATACCCAGATCAATTCGAGCAAAGTATAAAAATAAAAAATCCTACTCACGCATCTACGTACATCTGCGCAAGCCACCCTACGGAACATGACGGAGATTATCCTGCACCATTCCAGTCGTTTCTTTTCCTGTTCCACTCGCAATCAGAGCAAGAGAAAAAGCCTTAAAAGCCTTAATTCCTCTTATCTTCATGGTCCTTAAGCGAAATGCACTTTCGTGGCAGTAGAATCGTTCTGTTAATGTTGTTTTTGTTGTTATGTTCTTCAGTCCAGAGACTGGTTTGATGCTACTCTATCCTGTGAAAACTTCTTCATTTGCAAGTAACTACTGCACCCTACATCCTTCTGAATCTGCTTAGTGCAAAGGTCTCCCTCTACGATTTTTACCCTCCACGCATCCCTCTAATACTAAATTGGTGATCCCTTGATGCCTCAGAACATGTCCTACCAACCGATCCCTTCTTCTAGACGAGTTGTGCCACAAATTCCTCTTTTCCCCAATTCTATTCAGTACCTCCTCATTAGTTACATGATCTACACATCTAATCTTCAACATTCTTCTGTAGCAGCACATTTCGAAAGCTTCTATTCTCATCTTGTCTGAACTATTTATTGTCCACGTTTCACATCCATACATGGCTATATTCCATACAGGTTTCCTGAGAAAAGACTTTCTGACACTTAAATCTATACTCGATGTTACAACCTTAGATGGAAAAAAACATTTCGCGTTTCCTCGTGCAGTTACCGAAATGATCTTTTCATCTGTCAGCTCATAATTTTTCGTTTATGAAATGATTTGTATTGGCTGCATTTCATGTTATATCGTTTTCCTACAGGCTGTATCATTCAGCCCTCTTTGTATTTTCTATAGGGTGTTTTGATTCTTTAAACTGTACATCTAAGCTCTGATGTAGACAAAATGTTACCTTATCTGCTGCTGTCAAACGAAATATTGCCTTTTGCGTCATGTACTGAATAATGTTCATCATAATATTCATCTGTCAATATTTTAAATGTTAAGTAAGTAGCCTACTTATATTTACGGCTACTAGATGGCACTGTTAGTGAAATGTTCACCTGCTCGCAGTTGCTAATGCGGACGCCTCAGTCTGTTGTTACCTGTGGCTTTATATGTATGAAAAGCCCATAGTGGCTCACCTTCCATGTATTCTATTTTTAAATTTTTGTGACTAGAGCTATATCGCTTGTCTTATACGTGACATGTAAGTACTGTTTCTTTCTTGTACTGTTAGTCAGTACTTACACTTTTATATAACAAATTTTCCCTTAATTTTGTAGTTACATTATAGGCCAATTTGAAAATTTGGTTTCTGATGAAGGCACTCGTAGAAGTGTCGAAACCTGGTCAAAAGACTTAAATTTTGTGACCGAGGGCAGCAATTGCTTTAACTTCGCAGTGGTTTCCATTTCGCGACCGATCCTCGTATTTACCCATTTTTAGATATAATATTCGCTTTAAAGATAAATGTGTCACTGGTCGCTACTGCCTTCTGCTCATGTAAAGGCAGTACGCACTCAGTTGAGCTCGTAGCCCGATGGCTGCGATATCTGTAAAGGCTTAACGAATCATCTGTGCGTGAGCACTGAAGTGTACAATTTTTTGTAGCATGATCTTAAGACGCCAAACATTCCTTCTGCTGTTAACGGCCGGGTCGCACTCATTTCTCGTTTACGTTACAGCTTCTCGTGTACCGTTACCGGCTGTTTATCGCTCCGTAACTTGACAGGACTGTTCTCGGGACTCCCGTGAACACCTTTTACAACAGCAGGGTCCGGGCAGCCCTTTATGGCGACCATTCGGAGCGGCCTCCGGGCAAGCCTGAGCCCTTCCCGACGGCGCCGCCCAGTTGCCCACAGCCTCCACAGTGCGTGGGCGGCGCTGCCGTGCCGTTAAAACGCGTGATGGCCATACACACACAAACACACGCACGCGCATATCCTATGTACCCCGTACTCCCATCGAGTCCTCGTTACCTTTTCACAGCGTCGTTATGTTGCATCCTCACACTGCACATTAAACACCGCAAAAAGCAATAACTGCTCCCCAGCGCTATCCATGAAAGCAGGATTAGGTAACATATTTTACGCTGTGTGCTATAAGCAATATCTAATTAGCCTGACCGTGTCTTCCTTAGACAGTTGGATAGAAACCACTCCAAATGAGTAATTACCAAAAAGACAGAATAAATAAGAGGTGTACACCTTGACGACAAATATGAGGCTAGCAGCACAACCTTCCGACATCCTCTTATGTCGTCAAAATAAAGGGGTATGTTGTAGGATGGTAACATGTAGCGCGTAAAGTAACGACGAAGTAGCACCCAGTCTTTAGGTGTAACAATTACACTGTGCAACAAATTTTCATTGATAATTTGTGAGTTACTTACATTTAGGATTTCTGCATTGATTGAGACACAATATAAAAAAATAGCCATTACAAGCGATACTTAGCTACAGCCTTAGAACTACTTGTCATGTCAATATACGTACTTATTAAGTAGAACTACAGTATATCATAGATATGTTGTCCGTTCCGATAGCGGAGTGGTCAGCGTGACGGATTGCCGTCCTACGGGCCCGGGTTCGATTACCGGCTGGGTCGGAGATTTTCTCCGCTCAGGGCGTGAGTGTTGTGTTGTCTTCATCATCATTTCATCCGCAGGTCGCCCAATGTGGCGTCGAATGTAATGAGACCTGCACCAAGGCGGCCGGACCTGCCCTGCAAGGGGCCTCCCGGCCAATGACGCCAAATGCTTATTTCCATAGATACGTTAAGTATAGGAAACTTGTTAATAATTGTGAATTCCTGAGGTGAAGAATCACTCTAATGATATGAAATAATACCTCCGACCAAATTCAGTGAATATCAGCTCACAAAATTACTAAAAGAAACTGAAGAATTTTCATGTTTTTTGTAGTATTTTATAGAAATTATCAAACTTGCGTAAACAACAGATCAAATTATAATGAATAAATAAAATAACAGTAGGTACCGCTGTAGTGCGTAACATACAGCTCTACAACCACTTACCATCATTAGTGTTCTAACATGATATCTCGAGAAAAAAAAAAAGTCGATCCAACTACTAACCGGCTGTACGTTTCAGCTTGACTTATCGCTTATAAATTACATCTGGAGCATTCCTTGCAGTGGTCCATCAGTGCCCTTGGAAAAGAGAATAGCTGCTACCTTTTTGGCTGTGTACTTTCTCTCTACGACAACGATATCCCGACGAAATCGTTCGCCATTTTCGTCGAAAATTTTTCCGCAATCTTCAAGAAAGACGTTGACACTGGCAGAAAGCAAATATGTTTCAGAGACATGTCACAGCCGAGCTTTACATAAGATGACAACAGGTTACCCATACGTTCCTTAGAATTTCGTACTCTCTTATTTCCTAAGTAAATGAACCTAACGTTTTAAGAACTGTCCCAAGTTGACTTCTCATCGCAGAGTAACATTTCATCAATTTTTTTGGCTCTGAATAGATCTGGAAACTGCAGAACAAAGAAAAAACCCGCTTTCAATTTTGACATACCCATTCCTGGGAACTTTTTCCTCACGTGCTTATAGGCCTCGCCTTTCCGTTTCACTTTTTCACAATTTTTTCCAGAATCATTTAAAAATCACTTTAGAACAAAACATAAAGACAAATTACAACCAGTACCACCTACAATACTGACTGAAGTAAGGTAATAAGCTGGTGCGACCAGTGCTGGGATAATATTATTCTTCTATTGTTTTATTCTTTACAAATGCAATAATTGCACGTAAGTTGGCAATGAATTTCTTCTGTTTTCCGCTATGGAGTAATCCCTTACCAAAACGCAAACCAAAGAAAGGTTTCAGGTTTCTTTGTGGTATTTGTTATCAGCACGATGGAACTGATGAGAATTAGGTAGTTTTATGCAGTTTACATTTCCATTGTTGCGCCATGTTATATATAGAAACTGTCTGTGCTCGGCAAGTGTTACAATGCCTCTTTCCTTTCTAAGTAACATAAAAGCAAACACATTTACAAGTACAAAATAAATGAAACATCATGACATTTTGTACGTTATGTCAGATTTGAAAATTTTTATTCAATTCATTTGTCGTATACGATATTTGTGCTCTCTCCGTCTTCTGCGAAAACAAAGTTTCCCGGCAGTCCTACTCATGAGAATGCAACATACATGTGACGTGGTGAAAAGCGTGGATTTGCCCGCGTACGCATGCGTCACACACATATACATATATTTCACATTCATTTAGAGAAATTTTGCAGTTCTGCCAGTAACTGATTGTACTTTCGAGGCTGACTGTTATGATTTATTGTGCTGTGTGTGGTACGATCTTTGGAGCCGAAACGCTGTGCCAAAATTATTGTCTCGAAGCAGTGTTTATTCTTACGATGTGTTAAACGCACTGAACAACGCGAATAGGCGGTTGTGCTTCGTAGTTTAAAAGTATTCGAAGTCAACGATTTACAGGAAAGACATAGCTTCACGTGGTTTATAGACTTTTCTCCATGCCCCGCTCCCGTCGTCACCCTAACCCCTATCGGTAGTAATGGTATCTTAGTTCCACGGTATTTTACAGATATAATGAATCACATGTAGACTGGGTGGTTGTAATTAAAGTGTAGCTAGTGGGCTGCAATTATCATATGGCAGCTATTATAATGCGTTAATGTGGAATCGAATTACGCTGGGAAAGAAGGTTAGTTTCAATTTCAGCCGCCAGGTGTAAATCGCACTGTGAATGTAAGAAAGACGTATAGAAATGTTTACATATGTAATTAAAACCACCTGGTACCAAATCCAGTTGAAATTTCACCACGTGTCTGTGAATTACGCTTCTGTATCACCCCTTTTCACCCCAACCTGAGCCATAGAGGCGATAGGCGCATCTTAGTGTCACAGTAAATTTTTCCAGATGGCAAGTGATGTGCGTGTCAGTTTTGGTAGAAATTCTTTCAGGCAACACAAAGATGCTGTGTTGTACTTCTGCACCCCTCCCTCCCTCCCCCCAAACTTTAACTACGATGGTTCATCGTTACTGTCACCAATAAGACTAGCAATCCCCAAAACTAGGGACTCGATATCGGTCGTTATCGAATATTTTTACACGCACATTTCCTAACTTTCACCATCACGCCTAGCTGTGGTGTGGATATACTACACTTACAACTTTGTTGTAATAATAATTATACGAATAGTGACTCGTGTACATACAAATTTTGACTGATATTGCTCCAGATGTTCTTGAGTTAAGCTTCTGTGTCATCCCCTTTTCACCCTCACTCCTATGGGTCGTAGGTGATTATTACTCCAAGAGAAACCTCCGTGGATGTACGCAATTTCAACACACTGAACAGTACAAGAACACACATAAGACGAACAAACAAAAACGCATTTTTATATATTAGATGAAATTCCCCTTCATTACGGAAGTCGAACCACCCACAGTCAGATGTGACGCATAAATTGTTTGTAAACTTTTTCAATCATATATTGCATTTTTCCAGTATCCTGCCCAGGAACCGACGTCTGCAGTACGTCGTTAGCCGTACCAACTATATTTATACCACCACCCAAACATTTCCAGTACGGTTTCCCTCTTCCCAACTCTCATCTAGGTATATTGTTGTTGCGGTATTCAGTCCTGAGACTGGTTTGATGCAGCTGTGCATGCTACTCTATCCTGTGCAAGCTGCTTCATATCCCAGTACGTACTGCACCCTACATCCTTCTGAATCTGCTTAGTGTATTCATCTCTTGGTCTCCCTCTACGACTTTTACCCTCCACGCTGCCCTCCAATACTAAATTGGTGATCCCTTGATGCCTCAGAACATGTCCTACCAACCGATTCCTTCTTCTAGTCAAGTTGTGCCACAAACTCCTCTTCTCCCCAATTCTATTCAATACCTCATCATTAGCTATGTCATATTCCCATCTAATCTTCAGCATTCTTCTGTAGCACCACATTTCGAAAGCTTCTATTCTCTTCTTGTCTAAATTATTTATCGTCCATGTTTCACTTCCATACATGGCTACACTCCATACAAATACTCTCAGAAACGACTTCCTGACACTTAAATCTCTACTCGATATTAACAAATCTCTCTTCGTCAGAAACGCATTCCTTACCATTGCCAGTCTATATTTTATATCGTCTCCACTTCGACCATCATCAGTTATTTTGCTCCACAAATAGCAAAACTTCTTTGGTTCAAAATGGTTCAAATGGCTCTGAGCACTATAGGACTTAACATCTGTGGTCATCAGTCCCATAGAACTTAGAACTACTTAAATCAAACTAACCTAAGGACATGACACACATCCATGCCCGAGGCAGGATTCGAACCTGCGACCGTAGCAGTCGCGTGGTTCCGGACTGAGCTCCTAGAACCGCTAGACCACCGCGGCCGGCAAACTCCTTTACTACTTTAAGTGTCTCATTTCCTAATCTAATTCCCTCAGCATCACCCGCGTTAACTCGACTACATTCCATTATCCTCGTTTTGCTTTTGTTGATGTTCACCTTATATCCTCCTTTCAAGACACTGTCCATTCCATTCAACTGCTCTTCCAAGTCCTTTGCTGTCTCTGACAGAATTACAATGTCATCGGCGAACCTTCAAGTTTTTATTTCTTCTCCATGGATTTTAATACCTACTCCGAATTTTTCTTTTGTTTCCTTTATTGCTTCATCAATACACAGATTGAATACCAGGGAGAGGCTACAACCTGTCTCACTCCCTTCTCAACCACTGCTTCCCTTTCATGTCCCTCGATTCTTGCAACTGCCAACTGGTTTCTATACAAATTGTAAATAGCCTTTCGCTCCCTGTCGGCTTCTACCAGTTTTTCTATCGTCTATAAAGAATTCGAGATAGTATTTTGCAGCCGTGACTTATTAAACTGATAGTTTGATAATTTTCACGTCTGTCAACACCTACTTTATTTGGGATTGGAATTATTACATTCTCCTTGAAGTCTGAGGGTAAGTCGCCTGTCTCATACATTTTGCTCACCAGATGGTAGAGTTTGGTCAGGACAGGCTCTCCCAAGGCTGTCAGTAGTTCTAATGGAATGTTGTCTACTCCCGGTGCCTTGTTTTGACTTAGGTCTTTCAGTGCTCTGTCAAACTCTTCACGCAGTATCATACCTCCCATTTCATCTTCATCTACATCCTCTTCCATTTCCATAATATTGTCCTCAGGTACATCGCCCTTGTATAGACCCTCTATATACTCCTTCCACCTTTCTGCTTTCGCTTCTCTGCTTAGAACTGGGTTTCCATCTGAGCTCTTTATATTCATGCAAGTGGTTCTCTTTTCTCCAAAGGTCTCTTTAATTTTTCTGTAGGCAGTATCTAGGTGTATGTAGGATAAACTGTTCTGGTTGTGATATAGCAACGAAACAGTTGTCTGCTATATTGAAGCCCGTTAACAGGAAAGCGACGTAAAACAGAGGGAGATGTTACGAGATTAGGAGCGCTGGACAGACTTGAGGGTTAAAGTAGTGGGATTAAGCAGCGGACACGGGCGCCAGCTGTCGTCCGGCGCGGCCGCGGCCCACGTTAAGCCGCCCGGCTGGCTGGATTCCACTGACCGGCCTGGGAGCGGACTCGGCGAGTGCTTTCCCCTGTTAATGGCCGCCTTTCATTACGACACTGCAGTGTTAAAGCGCTCCGTGTTGCCCGGTGTAAAAGAGATAGAAGTCAGCGCGGATTCATTCGACTGAGTACTCGGCAACTCTCCCCTCAAGTCACAGGAAATCCCCGCCGTTCTTTGCATCACATTGTCCGACCTAAAGAAACGAGGACTCGAATTAAAAAGCTTCTTCTTTTTCTCCATTCTCAGCAAGAAACTCGGGCAACGTAGGGTACAAAAAAGTGTCTGAAATACAGGGAGACGAAAGACGACGAAGTTCAAAGGCCGGCGGGACACCTAGAACAACTGCAAAAATGAGGGTAAGTGCAAGAAGGACTCGAGCACCAAGGATTCCCTACAAAATTACGTTTTTAGATAGTTCATCCACACGGGAACTGAGAATTACGACGATTTTTGCTCGCTATCTGCCTAGATATATGTCCAGGGAATCTAAAGACTTTCTGCAAACAAAAAAATATTTTTTCGTGTAATACAATTACAAATTAACAGTCTTCGCATTTTTTCCTTTGCTTGTACTGCGAAACTTGATTCTTCCCAAATTTCATCATTCTAAGTCAACGAGAAGTACCCTACAGCTTTTTATGAGTGAGTTTTAAAGTATCAAAATACAGAGCGATACAAAAAAATGTATCCACTGTTTAAAAGTCTATAACCTGCAAACTAATTGACGGAGTTGTCTCATTTTAGGTGAAAGTGTAGCTTAAAGTGCAACTTAAAGATATCACTGTAGGTGTTCGAAATGGTCACCATTAACATCCACACACAAACGACGCCACCGAACTGCAGCACGAAGTATTGACTGCAACGTGTTCAGTTGGATATTTGCACATGAATGTACGATGGATTCACGAAGTTCATCCAATGTGCGAGGCATTTGTCGATAAACGACGTCCTTTAGTGTTCCCCACAGGTAAAAGTCCAGAGGAGTTAGGTCTGGGGAACGTGGTGGATACTCCACAGCACCTCTACGGCCTATCCATCTTCCTGGTAGATTTTCGTCGACATACGCCCTATTACGATTTTGGTAGTGGGCTGGGGCACCATCTCGTTGAAAGTAAACTGTTCCGTCTCCATACAAGTCTCGGGTGGCAGGTAAAATGGATGTCTGAAGCTTCTTAAGGTACACCTCACCGGTAACTGTGCAGTCAAAGAAGAATGGCCCAATCAAGCCCCGATAAGATAACCCACACGACACATTTACTCCTAGCAAATTCATGGACGTTCGGATTTTCCGCGGCCCAGTAAATGCAATTGTGGAGATTTACTGTACCATTGAGTTTGAACTACGATCTGGGTCGTCCTCGTTCATTGCGAGTAGCAATCGTGGGATGTAGCACTTGCACTTTGCTATCTTCAAATTTCGCCGAACACTTGAGCGACTCACTCCAGTTTCACTGGCACGCTGTCTCACAGACTTCTGTGGTGAGCGAGTGAATTGTTGTAACACACGACGGGAGTTAGCTGGACTTGTTACTATTACAGGTCGTCCATTTCGTTGTTTGTGTACATCATTAACACAGCCTTCGGCTTCAAATTTGTCTCGAATGCGACGAATCGTTAAACGTGTCGGTGACTCTGTTTGAAACTCATTTCGCCATTGCCGTTGAACCTCATCATTGTTTTCGTACTTAAAATACCACTTCAAAACTGATTTCCTTTCATAGAATGTAAGCCTTGCGCTAGCCATGTTTACTCGAGTAACTAGGTGCAACTAAGAACAAAACACTGACCATCTGGCGGCTGTCATCTGACAAAACAAAACGACGCAAGACAACGCTTGTGTAGCGATTGCCGGAAGTACAAACTATTACACTACCAAAGATGACACAATTCCTTCAATTAGTTTGCCAGTTATGGACTTTTAAACAGCTGATACATTTTTTGGACCCCTCTGTATATTATACAGAGTGTTACAAAAAGGTACGGCCAAACTTTCAGGAAACATTCCTCACACACAAAGAAAGAAAATACGTTATGTGGATATGTGTCCGGAAACGCTTACTTTCCATGTTAGAGCTCATTTTATTACTTCTCTTCAAATCACATTAATCATGGAATGGAAACACACAGCAACAGAACGTACCAGCGTGACTTCAACCACTTTGTTACAGGAAATGTTCAAAATGTTCTCCGTTAGCGAGGATACATGCATTTACCTCCGTCGCATGGAATGCCTGACGCGCTGATGCAGCCCTGAAGAATGGCGTATTTTATCACAGCCGTCCACAATACGAGCACGAAGAGTCTCTACATTTGGTAACGGGGTTGTGTATACAAGAGCTTTCAAATGCCCCTATAAATGAAAGTCAAGATGGTTGATGTCAGGAGAGCGTGGAGGCCATGGAATTGGTCCGCCTCTACCAATCCATCGGTCACCGAATCTGTTGTTGAGAAGCGTACGAACACTTCGACTGAAATGTGCAGGAGCTCCATCGTTCATGAACCACATGTTGTGTCGTACTTGTAAAGGCACATGTTCTAGCAGCACAGGTAGAGTATCCCGTATGAAATCATGATAACGTGCTTCATTGAGCGTAGGTGGAAGAACAAACTAAAATGAGCTCTAACATGGAAATTACGCATTTCCGGACACATGTCCACATAACATCTTTTCTTTATTTGTGTGTGAGGAATGTTTCCTGAAAGTTTGGCCGTACCTTTTGGTAACACCCTGTATAAATGGCTGTATATTCAGATTCCATTGACGTAGCTTCAAATTTTTTACCTCCTAGAGACCGTATGTGCCATAAATTTCAACTTGATACGTCTACCTGTTCCTGAGGGAAATGGTTTTTGACAATCGAACAGAAAGACAGATGGACAACAAAGTTATCCTATAAAGGTTACGTTTTTACCGAATGATATACGGAACCCTATAAAATCAGGTGCGAAGAACAAAACCTGGAAGGTCATCCGTCGCCACTGCTGCTTAACTACAGATCTGGTCGTTAAAATTACACTGCAGCTCCAAAGAAACTTGTATGGGAATGCGTATTCAAGTACAGAGGTGTGTGTGTGTGTGTGTGTGTGTGTGTGTGTGTGTGTGCGTGTGAATTCCTAAGAGACTAAACTGTTGAGGTAATCGGTCCCTAAACGTACACACTACTTAAACTAACTTAAACTAACCTTTGCTAACAGCAACACACACACACACACACACACACGCCCGAGGGAGGATTCGAACCTCCGGCGGAAGGGTCGGCTCAGTAAGTGACATGGCGCCTAGAACCGCGCGGTCGGCAACGCCTATGTGAGACAAGTGTCTAGCGCAGTTGTCAGATCGGTTACTGCTGCTGCAATAGTAGGTTATAAAGATTTAAGTGAGTTTGACCGTGGTGTTACAGTGGGCGCATGAGTGATGAACACAGCATATCAGAGGTAGCAACGAAGTGGGGATTTTCCCGTACGACCATTTCACGAGTGTACCGTGAGTATCAGGAATCCGCTCATACATCAAATCTCTGACATCACTGCGGCCGGAAAAATATTTTGCAAGAAAGGTACCAATGACGGCTGAAGAGAATCGTTCAACGTGACAGAAGTGCAACCCTTTCACAAATTGCGGCAGAATTCAATGCTGGGCCATCAACCACTTAACGAAACGTCAGCGATATGGGCTTTCGGAGCTGAAGGCCTGCTCGTGTACCCTTGAGGTCAATGTACAAACATGTGTATCCAATTTACAGAATACCACAGAAGATGCTTTGTAAATAATAGCGAAATGCGTCTGGTGTAATTCTTTTGAATTAGATTGCAGTCAGCTCAAGACATATAAACTTTAATAACAGGTGTTAACAGCTGCTGCGGAAGATGGCCACACAAACAAAAATATTTCCCTAACAAAGGTTAGTCCCTGTGCGCGGCCTACCGTGTTTCGCTGTAAATCGGCGATATAGTGAAATGCGACAGGTAATCATCCACCGGTTATAACATAGCACTAGTTTCGAGCCGCTGCACTTTATCCCAACATGCTCTACGTTCGCTGACGTACAGATGACTATACAGGGTGAAAAGTATTTAAACCGACAAACTCTGGGAGGTAGTAGGGGACATCCCTAATGTCATTTTTTCCTATGAGGAGTATTTAAACCGGTAGAGGAAGATGCTCTGGCGGCAAATTAATTAAACCAACAAAAACTTGTCCAGTTTTTATGACCAAGAGACAACACATATACTCAACCCAATTTCAATTACAGTAGATTTTCAAAAATACCTCCATTGACACGAAAACAAAGGCTACTCCGTCGGATCGTGTTCTGTCTGACACGGGCAAAAACCCCAGAAGTATCCTCAACTGCTCCTGTTGCAGCTACTATCCGGGCAACCAGATTCACTTCTGATGCAACAGGGGTTGTGTAAACAAGGTTGCGCATCTCTCCCCACACAAAAAAGTCCAGAGGGCACATATCTGGGGATCGAGCAGGCCACGGTACAGGACCACCTCTGCCAATCCACGTTTCTGGGAACCGTCGGTCCAGGGATCGACGCACACGAGGACTGAAATGTGCCGGTGCTCCGTCGTGTTGGAAGCACATGCGTTGTCTGCCATTTAATGGCCTAGGTAACAGATACGGCCCAATTAAACAGTCCCCAAAAACACCGACCCACACATTAACGAAGAACCACACCTGATGAGCGCTAGTAACTGTGGCATGTGAGTCATCCTCACTCCAAACATGCGAATTGTGGATGTTGAAGACTCCATCGCGCCCGAACGTTGCTTCATCGCTAAACAACACAGAGGATGGAAATGTAGGATGCATTTCACACTGTTCCAGATACCACTGCGAAAACAGTGCTCTGGGTGGATAATCAACTGGTTCCAAGTTGTGGACACGCTGTAAGTGAAATGGACGTAACAACTGCTCTCGAAGCACTGTTCTTACATTCGTCTGATTCATCCCCATGTTACGTGCAATTGCACGAGTGCTGATTGAAGGATCCCGCTCCACTTGCTGCAAGACAACTTCCTCAAATTAAAGAGTTCTCACCGTGCGACGGCGTCCCTTTCCAGGTAATCTGCTACATGATCCGGTCTCACGCAGACGATGGTACACACCAGAATAGGTCGTATGATGCTGGATACGGCGATTAGGATATTGTTGTTGATAAACCTGCTGTGCAGCTTGTCCGTTGTGGTGCGCTACGTAGTACGCACCACCCATATCAGTGTACTCACTCCAGGTGTATCGCCCCATTAGTAAACAGAGACAATGCACTACTACACTGGTGGACAGCAGCTGCCTCCAACTGAAGAGCGTAATACGGCCTCTAACAACTGAAGAGCGTAATACGGCCTCTAACAACTGAAGAGCGTAATACGGCCTCCACCGGTTTAAATAATCCTCATAGGGAAAAATGATATTAGGGAAAAATATTTGTTTACCCTCTAGTGACGGCGGGAAGGAGGTTATGACAGAGTTGGGTTACGCAAGCAGCGTCTGCTAGCAGCTCCGGGGAGCCTGGCCACTCCTCACCTTGTCGGCGGCGTCAGGGCGGTACTAATTCAGCACCGGAGCCGTAAATTGGTTACGTGGCGGCAAATTACTATAAAACAAGCGGGGAAGAGGTCGAAGGCCGTGGAGGGCCGGCCGCTAATGGCCGTTAATGAAATTCTTGGCTTAATTCGGGGCCGTGATTCGCATTCCGGCGGCCGAGCCAGCCACCTGTCCGGCCGGGCGCCAGGCGAGAAGCAATTACCGCGCAGGCCTAGGCCTGGGGGGCGCCAAGCTGCTACACAGCACAATAGCGGGTCGCACCGTGTGCCGGGACAGCCAACTGCACCTCCAGCTAAGCGCTGGCGCGGGACATAAACACCCACGAGCACTCTATACAACTGGCAGCCAGAAAGATATCAAGTGTCCATCTCGTGGTTTTGTTGAGCTCGAAAAAGCTTACGACCGACTGCCCAGTACGTCTGTTGTGGCACTGTATTCGGACGTAATGTGTCCCACAGTACGGAATCTACAGGGCATGTATGATGACATCAAGACAACAGTTTTATACATCTTTTGGATCTGCAGTTCTGGTTTTTCTTCCCATGTTAGTAGTTGAATTATAAGATATAGGTTCCGACTTTTATGCAAAAACAGTTTCTTATTTCTTTTTACCCATCATGTTTCGGCACCTCTGTGTCATCATCAGTGGGTTTTTCTTATTCAAAACTGTAAAAAGTGAACATATCGTATGTTGAAACTGATCTAACAACGTGAGGCCTGAAGAACGTTTTTGTTCGTTTTTCTTATTTCCGTGCTTTTACATTACGTACATGGTTTTGCAGGACCATCTTTATGGTGTCCTGCACTGATAACTTGTTATCTGCAAACCAAACGATGAAATGTGAATTTCATCCGCGAGTTAACACATCCCTTGATTTTTTTAAAAAAAAATGTGATTTTGGACTGGAAAAATGTTCTGCCTATATATTTGTTATTATTCACATTTTGTTTATTTGTTTTATTTAACCTGGCAAGATTAGGGCCATCAGGCCCTCTCTTACATCTAACCAGGCATTCTACTTATTCCATATTCATATGTTTTAGCAGGCATGTTAAACTACATCTAGTACAAGTAAAAGTGAAATAAACAATTACAAAGGCACACTTGGAAAAATACATACATATAGAGTTTATATTCGTAGATGATAAGTACTGTTATAATTAGACATTATGAAAGAGACAGATTTTAGATAGGAGTGCTAGCAGTAGG
Source organism: Schistocerca cancellata (assembly GCF_023864275.1). Classification (NCBI taxonomy): domain Eukaryota; kingdom Metazoa; phylum Arthropoda; class Insecta; order Orthoptera; family Acrididae; genus Schistocerca; species Schistocerca cancellata. The sequence continues at coordinate 86,834,539 of NC_064634.1, read as the reverse complement.
GAGTATGAGGGATACTGATGGTAAAGTGAGGAGAAGAATAGAGACATGACGAAACATAATTAAGGAAATATAAAGGAAAAGAAGATTGGGTGGCTAACAGAGATAGACGAAGAAGAGAAAGGAGCAAGATGGGAGACACCAGCTTTGCTATTTGACAGAGGTGAGGATTGGCCTTGTACATTAATTTTGTGGAAAACATTATGAGGATGATAGCAGGAAATGCTTCAACTTCTTCTTAAAAACAGCAGTGGATTGAATTTTGCGCAAGGTAAGGGGCAGTTTGTTCCAGAGGCGGACAGCGGCAAATGAGAAGGAGTTTGCAAAAGTTTTTGTTTTCTGAGTGGGCACAGTCAGAATGCCAAATAAGAGTGACCTCGTGTTACGATTATGATGGCATGAAAGGTATGAATCTCTGAAGCAAGATACTGGAGTGCTTGCGCGACGAGTAGTCGGTGAAGTAGACATAAGAGTGTGGTAGTCACGCAATTTGTCCGGCCTCAGCCACCCTAGCTGAGAGTATGAGGCACTAACATGATCATATCGGCGAATGTTGCAGGTGTAACGCACACAGGCATTCATGGTTAGTTCTAGCCGTCTTTTGTTTTCACTACTCATGCCTTGATGAATTACATCACAATAGTGGAAGTTCGGTAGAACGAGGGCTTGCACGAGCTGGCGTTTCAAGTCCTGTGGAAATACGTTCCGAAACTTTTTGTGAGCATAGAGGCAAGCGGACGTCTTCCGGCACACTGCGACTGTATTCTCCGCCCAGGTGAGATGCTCATCCAAAGTTACACCCAGGTTCTTAACTGTTTTCTGATATGGTATTGGAATACCGTCGAGCAGAATAGGAGGCAGCCTTTCGCGGAAATCTGAACTTATGAATTTCTGATGGGCTATTAAGATTACTTGTCTTTTTTTCATTTAGTTTAAGCCCCAGGTTTTTCGCCCATGTCACTACTGAAGACAGATCATCATTCATTTGAGCGATTGCAGTGCTTATATCTTCAGGTCTGACGCTTCGGTAGACTCATCCTTCTTCTTTTGAGTTCGGAAGACACTGAACACACATTACAAGGTACTTTGTGTAATTTCGGCTTTATAAACACCTTTTCAGATCGCAAAACGCGGTGAACACTATTTTGTTGTGTTTCCTAACCCCGTCGGCGTTCGTTTGGTCTCGAGAGAGTTATGTTTACTCTCTCTCTCTCTCTCTCTCTCTCTCTCTCTCTCTCTCTCTCTCTCTCTCTGTGTGTGTGTGTGTGTGTGTGTGTGTGTGTGTGTGTAAGCTCCTTCAGCTGCTTGTGTCGCCTTTTCTCTAAAGTTACTTTGACGTGTTCGATTATGTGCCTTTACAGGTTGTAGTGTTTCATTTAAAACTTGTTTGCCTCTTCCTATTGCCTTCTGTAGATTAAATTTCTATTGTTAGCTTGTGGTATAGGCTGTGACTAGATTTCAGTAGTTTTAAATCTGTTGCTATTACATCTGGGTGCTGGTTATGGGCTATTAGGGGGTCAGAAAATGCGCTACGGGTGCTGTTACCTTTTAGGGCTCTGAGGTGTTCTGAGTATCTTGTTTTAAAGTTCCTGCATGTCTGGCAAACGTACAATGATTGGCAATGTTGCATTTGAGTTCGTTTATTCCTGATCTGTTGAATTTATCGTGGAAGTCTCCTGTGTTCTGCGTCGTGTTGTCTGTCCTGTATCCTATTTGCAGTCCATGGTTTTTCAATCTTGCCTATTTTGTGGATAATTTCGGCGCCAAACTGTATAAAAGGCGAACTTACATGCTATAAACAACAGTTTTAAGCTCACTTATATACCAAAACGAGTCCAGCGGTTAACATTTAAGATAGCAGAATGCGACTGCCTACTGTAGAAAAATCGTTGCTGAACAAGATCACATGACATGCACGCCAGTAATGGGTGTGACCACAGGGCGGTATATGCAAAACATCCGTAATATGTGCAACATAAATAAAACAAAACACAGTCATTTCTGAATAGAATTTGCACAGAATACTCAGCTTTGAGTCATGAATTATGCGTGGCTCTGCAGTTGAATGTCCTACACGCTAACTGAACCTAAACCGGCTCTACACGAACGTTTCGTGATCAGTCTTGTACGATCGTGCAAGACTGACGACAAATTGCGCAGGTAAACTACTCAAAGTTTCGCTCAGTCTTTCTGAAATTTTCATGGAGGAAGTACTGTTAGTGACGACGGTTGCACTATGTCCTCTTAAACGGAAGAAGAAAACCAAGACTAAAATGTTTTCGGTGGTGTTGAGCCGCAGTGATGGAACAGTTTTTGAAAGAATACATCTGTATTACTGTATTTATCTTCTGTACTATAAACATCTCGGCTTTTATGCCATTGTCGAGTGCAATCCGAAAGTTTTTAGATTGTTAACACGCCATATCTGTTAAGGCAGTCAAAAGCAGGTAAAGACAACTAACACGTCGTTCACGACGGTTCGGGGATTGGCTAGTGAATAGAGGGAGATTCTCCCACGCGAATTTTTTCCGAGAACTACAGCAGGAACAACGAGACTGGAGTAACAGCTTAGGTATAGACACAGAAACGTACTGTAAACTGTCAACACATGTAACCTCAGAAACTGAAAGGAAGGTAGGATCAAGACTGTGATCTTCGACACTCGAGTAGATCAAAGTACCACAAGGAATGTTTATGACTTTCTTACGTTCCTCCTGCAGATCTCATAGACGCTTCTATTTTCGCGCTGTCTGTACTGTAAGCTGTTCGAAATGATTCTTTTGTTGCTTAACGATCCTCCTACTTGTATTTATTAACTAACGTGGCGTATGCCTGGTTTTTCTTGTCACGGTCGCTGTAATTCTTCCATTTTACTTCCCAGAGGTAAAGAAGACGTTGGTACAGCTGTATGAAAGTCGTGAAAAATTCGTGAGTCCAGTGTCGCAGGACTACCACTTTCTGTCGCCGCTACACGCACTTCAATCACTGTCGGAACCTCTAGCGTCAGCGAGAGTAGACTGTGAGCACAACTAAGTTCGGACGATAAGACGGACGTGCATCTACGTGACCAATGCGACATACGTGACTGACATCCTGCGACCAGTAGCCATAGTCTTTCTGCTCAACACCCCAGACGCCATTTTTCAGCAAGACAATGCACGACCACATGTTGCTGCACGAACACGTGCTTCCTTGGTGCCACAGGATGTCAACCATTTGCCCTAACCCACCAACCAGATCACCAGACTTATTGCCAATCGAAAATGTGTGTGGCGTATGGCGAAACGACGGTTGCAGCACAGTGCCCAGTGCCAACCACCAAAGATGACCTTTGGAACCATGCGAATGCAGCATGGATGGCTATACCACAGGACGCTATTCGCGTGTTAAACGCGTCTATGCCATCACGCATAGAACAAGTTATCAGGGCCCATGTAGGAGCCTGTGGCTAGAAGCTACATGACACATTCTGAACCGAGGTGACTGAACTGCTAATAAATTCTAGAGAAGATACTAACGTACATGCCCCGTGAATAAGAGCGTGCTGTGTCTAGTCGTACAAGGTGTTCTGTTTTTTTTTTTTTTTCTGAACGCGAGTGTATTAATTCATTAGACAATAAATTACTCGTTACAGATATATTCTGTGATCTGTCAGTAGGGCAGAATCCTATATTAAGCCACCAGTCCTCATACAATTAACAACTTGAGTACATGTGGTGTCCCTCGAGTTGCCATCTTACATCCCTTACTTTTCTCATCTGTATTAATGACTTCCCTAGTATCATTACCAGATGCCAAGTTCGCCTTGTTTGCAGCTAATACAAGTATTGCCTTATAGTTTTGGAAAGAAGTGCCAATGAATTTTTCATGGATACTAGAAAAGGTTTCGTGGCTAATTTGTAATTAAACTGTTGTCAGTAAATCACTGTAAATTGTTGCTAATCTATGTTGCTATCTATTCTTACCATAGCTGTTGCCTAACCCTAGTTCGGCCCTGTGACCACACTGTTGTTGCGTGCAAGCATGCAACCTCATAGGGGCAACTACTATGGTGACACAGTGACATTTAAATCTTTACAATGAAATGAATACCCTTAGCTGCATACAGGCGTTGATATAAGTCAACGGGGACCGTTGAAAGTGTGTGCCCCGCCCGGGACTCGAACCCGGGATCTCCTGCTTACATGGCAGACGCTCTATCCATCTGAGCCACCGAGGACACAGAGGATAGAGCGACTGCAGGGATTTATCTCTAGTACGTTTCCCGTGACACATTCGCAACTTGTTTTTATTGGTGGTGGTGGTGGTAGGTGTTTAACGTCCCGTCGACAACGAGGTCATTAGAGACGGAGCGCAAGCTCGGGTTAGGGAAGGATTGGGAAGGAAATCGGCCGTGCCCTTTCAAAGGAACCATCCCGGCATTTGCCTGAAACGATTTAGGGAAATCACGGAAAACCTAAATCAGGATGGCCGGAGACGGGATTGAACCGTCGTCCTCCCGAATGCGAGTCCAGTGTGCTAGCCACTGCGCCACCTCGCTCGGTGCAACTTGTTGTCCCACACTATATTCATGGAGCTCCTGCCCATTATACTCATTACTCGCGGCTTTATCGCCGATTCCCGTAAGAGTTCGGGCACTGTTTGCGCATCTGCACAGAAGAAGATGGTCAAATGGACGGTGAGCCTTAATATATATATATATATATATATATATGTGTGTGTGTGTGTGTGTGTGTGTGTGTGTGTGTGTGTGTGTGTGTGCGTGTGAAGATAGTATCTGTTCTTTCTGACATGTCCGAAAGAACAGATACCATCTCCATATATATATTTAAATCTTCAACGCCAAGTGCATTCGGTGAGCACAACAATCTTTGTTATAGCATGTAAGAGACCAAACTACGGGAGGACAATTACTACGAGTGCACTACTTGATACAGAAATGAGCTGCGCGCCACGTAGTTGCACAGGCTTCAGTCACAGACAAAGGTATGTTACTCTGTCCTCCGTTCCAGGCACCGGAAATGTGTTTCAGTGGACAGGAATTCCTCCCACTGTATAGCGGCCGCGGGAATCCCATTCCGCCCTCGAGTCGTCACGTAGGCCACTTTACGAGCGGTCAGCTCGCCACGTCGCAGCGGCGCCCTGCTGTTTGGGACACTCGACAGGTAGAAACAAGGTAAGTGGACCCCGGGAGGCCCGCAGCCGTCGCTACACGAATTCCACAAAGACCAGGGTGAGGCTGACCTGCCTGACTCGACACCTCACAACAGTTCTTCCCCATTCCTTGAGCAACGAATGAAATCCAGAACAAACCCGTTAGAGCATAAAATGATTCACTGTCACACTTTACCAATAGATGTCACCAGTAAATAGATATTGTTGTTGCTGTTGTGGTCTTCTGTCCAAAGACTGGTTTATGCAACTGTGTGCCCTAATCTAGTCTTTTCATCTCTGAATAACTTCTGCAACCTACGTCATTTGAACCTGCTTACAGTGTTCGAGCCCTTGGCTCCCTCCAAACTTACCTCCTCCCCTCTCTCCCCCCCCCCCCCCCACTATTTCTATTTCCCTTCGCTAAGAAATTTGTTCTCTCAATTGATCCCTTCATCTTAGTCAGGAAGGTACCGAACGCGTGCGAAAACGTTTACTGTTTGCCCAACTGCGCGAGGACAAGTTCAGCGTTTCCTCAGCAAGAAGAAATTGGTAGGACAGAGCGAGCCACGTTTTCTAAAACTGCAACTGTTGAAACTGAAGGTAATTTATAATGAATTTTCAATAGGAAAAAAACAGTCTATGTTGCAAAGATAGCAGAATCCTTATATACACATGGGGTTGAAATTCAAGAGACAAATGGCACAGAAATGGATTTTCAATAGGGAAAAGCGGTGCAGGATGCAAAGACAGCAGAAATTTAATGCACACAAGTACTTGTGGATGAAATTCGAGAGACAAATGGCTCAGAATTTCTGTTAGGTTTCTAAGGAAATTGAAAAATAAAACAGTGTGGTCAGAGGCGTTGGATGAAAGCTTAATATCGCCTTAGGAAATAGCTTTTGTTCTTACAAAACCAAATGTTTTGCAGAGTTGTTTACGTTTCTCAGTAAGAGAACTTGAAGCATTTTCTCCAAATTAACCGATTTAGGGAGGCTACTGCTAGTTGGGACTGCATTAAGATCGAATTTAGTTCAGTATCCGGCGTCTTCTGTCTTCGCAATCTAGACCGTTTTTTGATAATGAAAATACATCATAGCTGCTGGCTGCACCATGGTCATAGAGTGGGAGGATTCATAATGAATTAGCAACAACCGGTTGCTTTAATAGGCTTTTGATTAGCCATGATGACATTTTCAAGATGCCTAGCAACCCAACCTCAGATGTTTACGTCCCGTCTCCGGCCATCCTGATTTAGGTTTTCCGTGATTTCCCTAAATCGTTTCAGGCAAATGCCGGGATGGTTCCTTTGAAAGGGCACGGCCGATTTCCTTCCCAATCCTTCCCTAACCCGAGCTTGCGCTCCGTCTCTAATGACCTCGTTGTCGCCGGGACGTTAAACACTTACGTTTACGTTTATTTACGTGTTCTGAACGTTGTTTCTTTGCTAACGGATTGTAGAATTTTACAACCTATGTTTTCAAAATAGCTATTGTAAAACGTCGTAAATAAGCATACAACGTTTACATTGTGTAAATAAATGTACACATCTGAAGATGGGAACAATGAACTTTCAGAAACGCGTGCTTTGAGGCGTAATTTATTGGCGTGGCGTGCAGGAAACGAGGTGCGATCCATTCCGGTGCGTTACCACTTTAATATTAACGTCACAGACGCTATAGTTTTTTCTTTAAAGCGCCAGCAGAGCCGCTGTCGTGTCACGTGACGATGTGGTCCGCGAGCTTAAGGAAATATATGAACCAGGGTGTGGAGCATATGAAAAGTGAGAGAAGTCATGAGTCCATAGTTGTCACAAGAAACTCATTTCAGAAGGATATAGAAACACGAAGTAGTGTAGCGTGGAAGTGCAGAGTAAAAACATACGAGTCATGCATTTACTTAAACGATTCTTCAACCAACATTCTGTTTGCTAATTAAGTCTGTCATACCGTGAGCCGTTGATAACTTAAAACAGACAAATAAGTTTCAGTACCCTAAAACAGTATGCTGTTACTGAATTATCGGAGAGCCATTTAAAATTATTTCGTAAAGAAGCTACCTCCAAAACCCCAGTCAAGACGTTCCTAACACTACGAAATTTATTTATCGGGCCAGAAGGCCTATTTATCCGCCACTGGAGAAAACGTTAAATGAAGTTCATAGTGCTTTGCAGAAAATGTCTATTTTAAGCATAAAAAAACAAAATATGCTTCTCTTCAACGCCTATAATATCGTGTGCTTTTCAACCGAAAGTAATTTACAACTGTTTCTGGATGGTAACAAAAATTTTGTTGACGGTACCTTCGACTACTGCCGTAAATTTTTCATTTTATTTGTTTTTCATGTTTAAAATAGCGCTCAGTACATCCCGTTAGCATTTTGTTTGATACCTAACAAAACAGCAGTTACGCAGGAAAAGTATCAACTAAAGTCATAAACGCTTTTGACGACAATATGATGGTAAATTTCAATCATTGTGTCTGATTTCGAAGCTGCATTAGACAAAGCAGTCAGATGTGGCCATGTTCACCAATAGTAGCATTTAGGTTTCATTTGATGAGAGGCCTAGTGGAGGAAAACTGGGGCTTTAGGGTTATCTTTCGATTACAAACAAAATACTAAAGAGGACAAATGTAAGGATATAGAGGCATATATCACTAGAGGGTAAGATACAGCCTACAGGCAAATTAAACAGACCTTTGGAGAAAAGAGAACTACCTGTATGAATATCAAGAGCTCATGTGGAAAACCGGTTCTAAGCAAAGAAGAGAAGGCAGGAAGAGAAAGGTGGGAGGAGTAAACAGAGGGTTTCTACAAGGGCGATGTACTTGAGGGTAATATTATGGGAAATTGAAGACGACGTAGATGAAGATGAAATGTGAGATATGACACTGCGTGAAGAATTTGACATACCACTGAATGGCCTGAGTCGAAACAAGGCCCCGGGAGTACACAACATTCCATTAGAACTAATGACAGCCTTGGGAGGGCCAACCATGACAAAACCACCTGTTGAGTAAGATGTATGAGACAGACGAAATGCTCTCAGTCTTCAAGAAGAATATAAAAATTCCTATCCCAAAGAAAGCAAGTGTTGGTAGGTGTGATAAATACCGAACTATCAGTTTAATAAGTCACGGCTGCAAATTACTGACACGAGTTCTGTACAGACGAATCGAAAAACTGATAGAAGCCGACCTCGGGAGGGGGGGGGGGGGGGGGAGATCAAATTGGATTCCGTCAAAATGTTGGAACTCTAGCATTTGTAGACTTAGAGAAGGCTTTTGACAATGATGACTGGAATACTCTCTTTCAAGTTCTGAAAGTGGCAGGGGCCAAACACAGGGAGCGAAAGGCTATTTACAATTTGTACAGGAACCAGATGGCAGTTACAAGAGTCAAGGAATATGAAAGGGAAACAGTGGTTGGGAAGTAAGAAAGACAGGGTTGTAGCCTATCTCCGATGTTATTCAATCTGTATATTGAGTAGCCAGTGAAGGAAAGTAAAGAAAAATTCGGAGTAGGAATTGAAATCCATAGATAAGAAATAAAAACTTTGAGCTTTGCCGGTGACACTGTAATTCTATCAGAGACAGAAAAGGACCTGGAGGAGCAGTTGACCGGAATGGACAGAGGATACAAGATGAACATCAACAAAAGCAAAAGGAGTATAATGGAATGCAGTCGTATTAAATCAGGTGATGATGAGGGAATTAGATTGGCAAATGAGATACTTAAAGCAGTAGATGATTTTTGCAGTTTGGGGAGGAAAATAACTGATGATGGTCGAAGTAGGGAGGATATAAAATGCAGACTGGCAATGGCATGGAACGCGTTTCTGAAGAAGAGAAATTTGTTAACACTGAGTATAGATTTAAGTATGAGGAAGACTTTTCTGAAAGTAATTGTGTGGGGTTGAGCCATGTATGGAAGTGAAATATGGACATAAATAGTTCGGACAAGAAGAGAACAGAAGCTTTTGAAATGTGGTGCTGCAGAAGAATGATGCAGATTAGATGGGTAGATCACGTAACTAATAAGGACGTACTGAACAGAATTGGGGAGAAGAGGAATTTGTAGCACAACTTGACTAGAAGAAGGGATCGGTTGGTAGGACACGTTCTGAAACATCAAGGGATCACCAATTTAGTGTTGGAGGGCAGCATGGAGGGGAAAAGAGAGACCAAGAGATTAATACACTAAGCAGATTCAGAAGGATGTAGGTTGCAGTTGTTACTCAGAGATGAAGAACCTTGCACACGATAGGGTACCATGGAGAGCTGCATCAAACCAGTCTTTGGACTGAAGACCATAACAACAACAACAACGATGCAGGTAAATGGCTATACTGGGTGTTTGGTTTGGCATTTCTCTTTCCCAACGTAGTGTTTTTGTTTAAGATTTAGTGAGCATTAAAGCCGAAAGTATAAATATGTTTTGCATAATTTTCTTGACACAATCTTTGAATTCATACAGCTACTTACAATAAAATGAAATGAGTGATGCGGCCAGACCACACCGATTTAACATAAACGTGGACAGATACTGATTTCAAAGTTCAGAAATGGAACTTTTTGGAAAACGTTTTTTGTTATTATCATAAGGAATGAAAATAGTTCACGTGTCTTTTTAAACACCTCTAAGCGTGCTACATTCTTGGCATGAGTATCGTTTATCAAGCATTCTGAACCATACTTATGACGTCCAACTTGGCTGTCGCAAGAGACCTAAGTCTATTAATTCGGGAGGAAAAAGCTGCAGTGCTAACATAACTTGTGTTTTCCCCCGAGTGCATTTGACCTGACTAAAAAGTAGACCACTATGCGCTGGTTACCTATTTCGAGAAGTGACCTCCAGTGCAGATGACCACGAACAGGTAAAGTTTTGTGTCTACGCACCCGTGGTACCGGTATATCTTGAGATAAAGCCGATGACTGTCTTCTTCCACTCACAAGATTACAGAGTAAACTCCATTAACATAGAAAGAGAAGTCGTAAGTTAGACTTCATATAACTGCTACAAATACAGAACGGACTACCCTCTCATCTGAAAGTATGTTTCTTTATTATCTCTCCCTAAACCGATGAATTGAACTAGACAGGATTTTCAACACAAAATAATGCTATTATTCTGTAGAATTTATCACTTATTCTTGCGTCGTGTTGTCGCTAAGGGGTAAAGGTTATCTTTGATAAGCTTCATTGAAATGCAACAGTTCATTTTATACGAGGAGTGTTCAAAAAGTGACTGGGAGTTTGTACCTTCGCGTGTTGTATTAGTCTGGTTTGCATAATTGTTTTGTCATTATGAACGTAAACAGCCCTGGTAAGTATCGGTAAAACGTTGTCCATGTAAAATATTTAGTTTATTCCCATACAGTATGCGTTATCCATCACTTCTGAGTAACTAAGTATTTCGCCAAATATACAAACTGAACTGATTTACGGTGGTAACTAAAATCGCACGAACAGAATCGCTGCATACTGCAGTACACAGCAGTAAGTGATTTGGTGAGCTACTAGCAAAGGACTTGGTTCCTGTAGCACACTAGTAGGATTATTCTGAAATGTCTATTTCCTCCACTAACAGCGGTTCTCTCACGTGAGTTTAACGACAGACGACTTCACCCAGTTTCAAACTTCAGTACCAGTAATCTACTGCATGGAAATCCAGAGGTTTTCCTGAATCTGGTGAAATCGCTGGAAAACTACGTTAAACTTATTTTTCTTGAAAACTACAGACTTTTTTCATGCTTAACGACTACAGTCAATGACCCGAGAATATGTACTGTTCTCGACAGCCTTTAGTACCAATCAACACAATGCAGATAACTCTTTGGATCGTGAGGTTCACTATAAAAGGTTCACCTCGTGAGGCGCAACAGAAATCATTTGCCCATCCGACAGTCGCCTCAGCGTCCGTTCGTAAGTACCATCAAACCATAGGAAAATGCAGCAGCAAACAACTTCATAGATACACTTAGCGTTCCATCACACAACTTTAATGACGGAAGACAGGACGTAAAATGTCTACAGGTGAAGCTACTAATCGTTAACGGGAAGTGCCAGTGTAAGTTAACAGTGAAGGGGGTTTAATTCACATCCTTTAATAAGCGTTTCCATGCTTTACATACTTTGACATTTATGGTTTCAACTAGTCTTGGTATTTGACAGCTAGTAAAACCCACAAACTGCGTCTTCCTATCTATGCCACTGATCACAATTATTTGCTCTCTCCTGTAAATGAAACTATACAAAGTTTTCTACGGCGCTTTACCTTTGACAGTGAGCTCTGCGCCTCTCCCTTCTCCACCAGTACTTGCCGAATTGCCACTTTTTTCCTCCGCTTCCAACTCTCCGTGCCGCTGTCATATTTACACCAGTTGTCATGACACTGCATCCACTGTTCTCATCGCTTTTTCCGCTCCTGCATTTCGTTACACAAATCTTAGCCTCTGACCTCTTTTCACTGGCTGTCCCATGAACAACCACAGCGACGAACTGTCTTTGGTCACTCAGTTCCCTGACGCTTCGCTGGCTGCCTTGCTAACCCCACATGAATTTCCATGATAATTGTTACCTGGGTACCACAGCTATTACTGTCAACCTAAAAGCAACACTTGGCAGCTGCCGTCACACCTACATGCTGGGTTTGCTAGGTAGCCTTCCCGTTCTAACGGCGGTTATTGTTCTGTAACTATTGAAGTGGTCCCAAGGGATCTCCACAAACACCTCTGATAACGGGTTGAATTCGCTATGTCGTGCGTTCCCACAGCCCTCGTCACTGAGCATGTGGGCACCCACCCTTTCCATCGCCAGAAACCGTTATCCAGCAAGCTGTTTTCCTCATGGTCGAAGTAACAAGTTTCCAATCTTCTGCTTTTACCTGAAGCGTGACCAGCACGGAGCTTAACAGCAACGCTAAAGTGTCACTAAATGAGCCATCGCAGCGTTTATTTCTAAACATGCAAAACTGTAAAGGTGTATGTGTATAGAAAGCAAGCACTTGTCCATCAACAACGTTGATGTGCGTTTGCGTTTATGTGTGTGTGTGTGTGTGGGGGGGGGGGGAGGAGGGGTGGTCATTAGTTTGTCAGAATTACTTTTTTTTTTAGTAAGGACTGGCAAGCATTTTCATTTGGTAAGTAGTCCACCCTATTGTAGATTAAAAATAGTGATGTTTAATACTTTACTCGGAATTTTCACTATCGCTGATATTATCACTAGCTGGTCCTGCTGTAAGTAGCAGAGATGATCTTTCCCCTTCTTATTTTCAGACGACCACAATAGAAACTATTCTCGTTAACTTAACAAGTACTACCTGGGATAATCTGGCTTAATCCTTGGAACACTAAGTTTTTGTATACTCGCCTGCTTTTCTGGATTGACCTATCGGCTTAGTACTTTCTCAACTCAATTCAAGGTTTTTAACATGGCTGTCAATCAGCGACTGCTGTATAATACAAAATTTTTCGAAAATCACGGCCCTCAGTCGCGAATGCAATTAATTTATAACCTTGGTTTCGGTGTCACAAGGGACACCACCTTCGGACAAAATTAAGACTAAATGTTACAGCATAACGTAACAAAAAATACGAAAGCTGCGGTCATACCTGACAGCGTCAGATAGTCAGAATTAAAATAAAATGCAACAGAGGTGCAAGCCATTAGGGGCCTGCCATGTGTCCTCTGCTACAGTCAACACAAAACTGTAGCAGAGGACACATAGCAGGCCCTAGTGCGACAGATTTCAACACCCTTAGTCACAGAAGGGAGCAATCGTACCGATATGGTGGTGGCAGATGCACATGGCCCTACCGGAACGGTTGCCGTCCGGAAAGGCTTAACGTCATATACAGGGTGACAACTATTGGCCTATCTGAAAAAAAAGCGTAAATTAGTTACAAAGTACGGCGTGCATAGACTTTATTTAACATGTAAACGTCACTACAGATATTCGGATTTAGGCTTTGACATGTTCGATATGCCTGTCATCATTGGCGATAATGTGGCGCAGACGAATAGCGAAATTCTGCATGATCTGCTGAAGTCTCGGAACATCGATGCTGCCCATGACCTCCTGAATGTTTTCAGCTCAGCAGTGGTTTTGGGCTTATTGCTGTACACCTTGTCTATAATATAGCTCTACAAAAGGAGTATCATGTCGTTTTTGGAAACTCAGAATCTACTATGTAGGAATCAACATGGATTCCGGAAACAGCGATCGTGTGAAACCCAACTCGCATTATTTGTTCATGAAACCCAGAAAATATTAGATACAGGCTCCCAGGTAGATGCCATTTTCCTTGACTTCCGGAAGGCGTTCGATACAGTTCCGCACTGTCGTCTGATAAACAAAGTAAGAGCCTACGGAATATCAGACCAGCTGTGTGGCTGGATTGAAGAGTTTTTAGCAAACAGAACACAGCATGTTGTTCTCAATGGAGAGACATCTACAGACGTTAAAGTAACCTCTGGCGTGCCACAGGGGAGTGTTATGGGACCATTGCTTTTCACAATATATATAAATGACCTAGTAGATAGTGTCGGAAGTTCCATGCGGCTTTTCGCGGATGATGCTGTAGTATACAGAGAAGTTGCAGCATTAGAAAATTGTAGCGAAATGCAGGAAGATCTGCAGCGGATAGGCACTTGGTGCAGGGAGTGGCAACTGACCCTTAACATAGACAAATGTAATGTATTGCGAATACATAGAAAGAAGGATCCTTTATTGTATGATTATATGATAGCGGAACAAACACTGGTAGCAGTTACTTCTGTAAAATATCTGGGAGTATGCGTGCGGAACGATTTGAAGTGGAATGATCATATAAAATTAATTGTTGGTAAGGCGGGTACCAGGTTGAGATTCATTGGGAGAGTCCTTAGAAAATGTAGTCCATCAACAAAGGAGGTGGCTTACAAAACACTCGTTCGACCTATACTTGAGTATTGCTCATCAGTGTGGGATCCGTACCAGATCGGGTTGACGGAGGAGATAGAGAAGATCCAAAGAAGAGCGGCGCGTTTCGTCACAGGGTTATTTGGTAACCGTGATAGCGTTACGGAGATGTTTAACAAACTCAAGTGGCAGACTCTGCAAGAGAGGCGCTCTGCATCGCGGTGTAGCTTGCTCGCCAGGTTTCGAGAGGGTGCGTTTCTGGATGAGGTATCGAATATATTGCTTCCCCCTACTTATACCTCCCGAGGAGATCACGAATGTAAAATTAGAGAGATTAGAGCGTGCACAGAGGCTTTCAGACAGTCGTTCTTCCCGCGAACCATACGCGACTGGAACAGGAAAGGGAGATAATGACAGTGGCACGTAAAGTGCCCTCCGCCACACACCGTTGGGTGGCTTGCGGAGTATAAATGCAGATGTAGATGTAGATGTAGATGTGTTCAGATCCGGAGAATATAGCGGCCAGTCGAGGACTATACCAGTGGCCTCCGGGTACCTCAGAATGAGAATGCGGTCCCCATAGTGCTCCTCCAGGACATCACTCTTCTGCTTCGATGGAGTCGAGCTCTGTCTTGCGTGAACCACATCTTGTCGAAACCAGGGTCACTTTGGATAATGGGGATGAAATCATCTTCCAAAACCTTAACAACCGTTCGGTAGTCACCGTGCCATCAAGGAATATCGCACCGATTATTCTGTGACTGGACATTGCACATCATAATGTCATCCGCTGAGGATGAAGAGACTTCTCGATCGCGAAATGCGGGTTCTCAGTCCCCGAAATGTGCCAATATTGCTTATTGACGAACCCATCCAAACGAAAGTGGGCTTCGTCGGTAAACCAAACCATGCATGCGCATACTAATTCCCATCATGCCCCGCGGCCTACTGCGCAGTTTGAACGTCCTAACCCAAACCGTTTAGAATTATGACGATCTTATTTCATATACACACATCAAAAAAAGGTTTCATCATCTCGGATCCGAGAGTTCCAAAACCTGTACAGAAAATTGGAATAGAGATCAACATTGTTCATGAAAACCACACATTGCATGTTGTACCACCATACAGCGAGACCTTCAGAGGTGGTGGTTCCGACTGTTGTACACACCGGTACTTCTAAAACCCAGTAGCACGTCCTCTTGCACTGATGCATCCCTGTATTCGTCGTGGCATACTATACACAAGTTCAGCAAAGCACTGTTGGTGCAGATTGTCCCACTCCTCAACAGCGATTCGGCGTAGTTCCCTCAGAGTGGTTGGTGGGTCACGTCGTCCATAAACATCCCTTTTCAATCTATCCCAGGCACTTTCGATAGGATTCATGTCTGGAGAACAAGCTGGCCACTCTAGTCGAGCGATGTCGCTATTCTGAAAGAAGTCATTCACAAGATATGCGACACTCATCGGTGAAGAGAAGTAATGTCAATCCTGAGCGGTGAATTCGGCATGTTGTTGGGCCCATCATTACCGCGCCGCATGGTGTCGTGGTGGCAGAGATGGATCTCATCAAGGACGTCGGGAGTGAAGTTGCGCATCATGCAGCCTATTGCGCACAGTTTGAGTCGTAACACGATGTCCTATTGCTGCACGAAAAGCATTATTCAACATGGTGGCGTTGCTGTCAGGGCTCCTCCGAGCCATAATTCGTAGCTAGTGGTCATCTGCTGCATTAGTAGCCCTTGGGCGGCCTGAGGGAGACATGTTATCGACAGTTCCTGTCTCTCTGTATCTCCTCCATGTCCGAACAACATTGCTTTGGTTCATTCCGAGACGCCTGGACACTTCCCTTGTTGAGAGACGTTCCTTGGACAAAGTAACAAAAAATGGTTCAAATGGCTCTGAGCACTATGGGACTTAACTTCTGAGGTCATCAGTCTCCTAGAACTACTTAAACCTAACTAAGGAAACCACACACATCCATGCCCGAGGCAGGATTCGAACCTGCGACCCTAGCGGTCGCGCGGTTCCAGACTGTAGCGCCTAGATACGCTCGGCCACCTCGGCCGGCACCAAGTAACAATGCGGACGCGATCGACCCGCGGTATTGACCGTCTAGGCATGGTTGAACAACAGACAACACTAGCCGTATACCTCCTTCCTGGTGGAATAACTGGAACTGATCGGCTGTCGGACCCCTTCGTCTAATAGGCGCTGTTCATGGATGGTTGCTTACATCTTTGGGCCGGCCGTTGTGGCCGAGCGGTTCTAGTGGATTCAGTCCGGAACCGCGCTGCTGCTATGGTCGCAGGTTCGAGTCCTGCCTCGGGTATGGATGTGTGTGATGTCATTAGGTTAGTTAGGTTTAAGTAGTTCTAAGTTTTGGGGTCTGATGGCCTCAGATGTTAAGTACCACAGTGCTCAGAGCCATTTGAACATCTTTGGGCGGGTTTAGTGACATCTCTGAACAGTCGAAGGGACTGTATCTGTGATACAATATCCACAGTCAACGTCTACCTCAAGAGTTCTGGGAACCGGGGTGATGCAAAACATGTTTTGATGCGTGTAGTTCAATACTTGTCACCCTGCACTACGACACGCCCGTCGCTGATTTGACTGTCATTTTATGACCCATTAACAACTGTGCATTTCCGGACTGTAGTTACCTTGCTCAGAAATCACTATCGGGTTGTATTTCTCAGCGGCTTATATGCAGACGTAGGTACACTGTAGGTACACCTTGCACGCCCAAGTACGGCAGTTGCGGTTGGGCGTCTTCCTCACAGCGGCGCCTGGCTGACGGTGGAGCGGACCGGCTGTACAATGGAAGCCCACCACCACCCCGCAGCCACTGGCTGAGACACGCGGCTGCCGGCGGAGCGGCCATGTCCGCGGCCGAGGTGGTCCTCAGCTCTGGCTGGCTGGCCGGCTGGTACCACCACCCCCACCTTCGCTGCCTCTGCCTTTGAGGAATGCGAGCCGGCAGTCTGCAAACACCGCCTGCGCCAGCGTGGCCGGCCTCCGCTTTCAAAGGCCCCG
The DNA here is from genome assembly GCF_023864275.1 of Schistocerca cancellata. Lineage (NCBI taxonomy): Eukaryota > Metazoa > Arthropoda > Insecta > Orthoptera > Acrididae > Schistocerca > Schistocerca cancellata. The sequence continues at coordinate 86,817,451 of NC_064634.1, read as the reverse complement.
CGGCTGCTTCGCGCTGGCTATAGCGCACCAGTTCGCCCCGTCTATCGTGCGAGCGCAGCCAGCGATGTGACGTCACACAACAGCGCAGTGCGATTTCCACAAGAGACGCTGGCATTGTCTCCGGGAAAACGAGAGGTAGCAATAAAATCATGATTATCACATCGAGAAAATAAAAAAGCAAGCAGCAACCGTGAAACTCTGGCGCTTATTCTTTGAATTTTCACGAGGATGCGGCCTTTTCGCCCGCAGTCTAATCTGTACATCGAAGAAGCAATGTCAACGGCCGTGCCGAGGCAATCTGTACATCGAAGACGCAGTGCCAGCGGCTGTGTGGAGGTGGATAACAGAGCATCCACTGTCATGGATTTCTCCCTTTCTTAGGGCCAAACGTCTTATATTTTGTGTGGTTTAGGTCGGGTGGTGTGCGTACTGTAAGACCTGCACTACACACACCATCAGATTATTTGACTTGTCGCTCTAACGAAGTAGGCGAGTGTCAGCAATATGTCTCGTGGTCTTATGGTGGTGTGTTTATCTTCTGCCGTTAGGTCAGACGATAGAAATGCCACTTGCACGCTGAGAGTAGCAGATTGACGGTGACCAACTTTAAACAGAACTTGATTAATTTTCACACACATTTATTAAAATAATAACAAGCATAAAAATTACTTAACTTGGTTCTGGATGCTATTTACAATTGACAATCTGAAGTTCCTTCGGTATTGGAACGTTAATCTTATTCTCACATATATCTCTGATACTTGACAAAAGTGTCTATACATTTATCTTCCTGGCTATGTACAGGAATATGGTAATCTTATTGGGCGCAGACTGAAACTTGACTATTGACTGGTACAGACAAAGGTAGAACCCGTACAGACTGGTACAGACTAATGCAGACGGGTACAGACGGGTGCAGACAAATGCAGACTGACTAATCGGAGGTCTGTACACTCGTTATAATACCTCGCGCGTCCATGTATCACTGCGCGAGTGTTATCCGCGAGGAGAACAGGTTCTACGTTAGCAGCAATCTCATGGGCTGCGTTACATATTAATACGCGGATCGGCGGAAGCAGAATTTGGTCGGTCTCTATGGCAGCGCCATCTCGTAGTGAGGAGACGAACTAGCGATGCGACTGCGCTGTTGTGCTTAGCGGGGCGATCTCTAGTGGAAAAGTTGTGTACGCGCTGACTACGCGGAAATATGTACACACCAGGTCGATTTTAATTTGACAGTGATTCAGGGAAATTTGTGGTCAAAACGAACTCAAGGTCGTAATCCAGTTATTTATAGTAGACCACATCGATTTGTAAAGAGGATTCCGTCAAACTCTTATTGAAAATAATCCGTCTAACATCAGCTTACTATTAACTGTGCTGTTACCAATGTTAAGTACGTCATCAGAACTAAGTCGTATTATACCTACAGTAATCGCACGAAAAGCTGACCGATTACACCGGGGATGAGTGAACTATAGAGGGAAAGCAGATACACCGCTGCGTATTGTCGGGACGCCAGGACGGAAATGTTTTCGTATTTGTCTTCCGGCAGACCCCAAGTAGCACTAATTACGGAGCAAGTCTGCGAGATATGTCTATAGATATTGTTGTTTTTTTGGTGACAAAAATCTACAGGCAAAAAGCAGACAATAAATGGAGACATCAAACTCTCACCGAAGCCAAGAATTTTTTGGGTGCAGGCGAAGAACAAATAAAAAAAATGCGAGTTGAAATGTACTGGAATCATTTAGTAAGCTTGAAACATGATCATGGCTGTTTTACTTACGAAAACAGCGAAACGGTCACTTTACTATTACTAGCAGATCCGTGGTCAAATAATGCGCTGGAAAGATTATTCAGTGTTCTCAAAAATGTAAAAACAAACAAATGAAATAGTGTTAACAACAAAACCGATAACAGGTTGCTTCATACACAACTGGGAATGCTATCAAAGAATTGCTCTGTTTCAGACTCCAACAGGACATGCTGACTGCAGCGAAAAGTGTAAAAGTTATGATTCATATTCTGACCCTCTGAATCTATGAATGTTTCCTGTAGCGTAATATACTTGTTTTACGTTACTACATACGAGAAATAATATGTTTCTCTTGTTTATATAATTACACGCTATATGTTGTTGTTGTTGTGGTCTTCTGTCCTGAGACTAGTTTGATGCAGCTCTCCATGCTACTCTATCCTGTGCAAGCTTCCTCATCTCCTAGTACCTACTGCAACCTACATCCTTTTGAATCTGCTTAGTGTATTCATCTCTTGGTCTCCCTCTACGATTTTTACCCTTCACGCTGCCCTCCAATACTAAATTGGTGATCCGTTGATGCCTCAGAACATGTCCTTCCAACCGATCCCTTCTTCTAGTCAAGTTGTGCCACTAACTTCTCTTCTCCCCAATCCTATTCAATACCTCCTCATTAGTTATGTGATCTACCCATCTAATCTTCAGCATTCTTCTGTAGCACCACATTTCGAAAGCTTCTATTCTCTTCTTGTCCAAACTATTTATCGTCCATGTTTCACCTCCATACATGGGCTACACTCCATAAAAATAGTTTCAGAAACGATTTCCTGACACTTACATCTATAGTCGATGTTAACAAATTTTTCTTCTTCAGAAACACTTCCCTTGCCATTGCCAGTCTACATTTTACATCCTCTCTACTTCGACCATCATCAGTTATTTTGCTCCCCAAATAGCAAATCTCCTTTACTACTTTAAGTATCTAATTCCCGCAGAATCATCCGAGTTAATTCGACTACATTCCATTTTGCTTTTGTTGATGTTCATCTTATACCCTCCTTTCAAGACACTGTCCATTCCGTTCAACTGCTCTTCCAAGTCCTTTGCTGTCTCTGACAGAATTACAATGTCATCAGCGAACCTCAAAGTTTTTATTTCTTCTCCATGGATTGTAATACCTACTCCGAACTATTCTTTTGTTTCCTTTACTGCTTGCTCAATATACAGATTGAATAGCATCTGGGAGAGGCTGCAACCCTGTCTCACTCCCTTCCCAACTACTGCTTCCCTTTCATGTCCCTCGACTCGTAACTGCCATCTGGTTTCTGTACAAATTGTAAATAGCCTTCCGCTCCCTGTATTTTACCCTTGCCACCTTCAGAATGTGAAAAAGAGTATTCCAGTCAACTTTGTCAAAAGCTTTATCTAAGTCTACAAATGCTAGTAACGTAGGTTTGCCTCTCCCTAATCTTTATTTTAGCGTGTCCTGGATAATTCTTAGTCATCACTGTGGCGAAAGTTGTAAATCGTCCCCTCCAAGACGCGAGTCTCTGACAGTTGAGTGTAAAGTGAATGAAACGGATCGAGGGTGTGGTGACGCGGTGTTGTCACATCGAGTGACAGAGGCACCTGGGGACCGCCTGGCGCTGCTTTTACTGAATCGTTCGAGTGAGTCTCGCTTTTTAGCGCCAGCCCTGCCTTTGCTCTAAGCAGCTCGCAGTTTTCGGTGTCAGTTCCGTAACTTTGAAACTAATATGCATGATCTTAAACTCGTGTTTTTGTGTCGGGTTGGTACCTGAGTAGTAGTAGAGGAATGCTTCCTGAAAGTTTGGTCGTACCTTTTTGTAACACCCTGTATAGCGCAATGCTCCAGATGTATATTTGGCAAGTCCTTTCCTCAGATCTTAGTTTAGTGGTCCACAAAGTAATTTCTGTTTCCTCTCGAATCCTTCTTTTGCTATTGCTATTCTTTTCCTAATTTCTGTTGAGCAATACATATCATCCATTGTTACACTTCCCAAGTAATTGAAGTTACTCACTTGCCCTATTTCCTCTCCCTCTATTTTCATACGGCATTTAATCTTCAACGGAATCATGTGAAGCTCACGCTACACGATACGAAATTCAGACTGGCCGGAACGTCAAACAATTCGCCTGCGAGGAAGCAATTCGATTTCAGTTAAATTTACATATGCTATCTGACTGCAAAACAAAATGATTGTTGGGGCGTGAGCGGAAGACGGCCTAACGGTGTGCGGGACCAGAGCCCAGCTTCATGGAGACGGTTGCGAATGGTCCTCGCCGATACCCCAGGAGCAACAGTGTCCCTAATTTGCTGGGAAGTGACGGTGCGGTCCCCTACGGCACTGCGTAGGATCCTACGGTCTTGGCGTGCATCCGTGCGTCGCTGCGGTCCGGTCCCAGGTCGACGGGCACGTTCACCTTCCGCCGACCACTGGCGACAACATCGATGTACTGTGGAGACCTCACGCCCCACGTGTTGAGCAATTCGGCGGTACGTCCACCCGGCCTCCCGCATGCCTACTATACGCCCTCGCTCAAAGTCCGTCAACTGCACATACGGTTCACGTCCACGCTGTCGCGGCATGCTACCAGTGTTAAAGACTGCGATGGAGCTCCGTATGCCACGGCAAACTGGCTGACACTGACGGCGGCGGTGCACAAATGCTGCGCAGCTAGCGCCATTCGACGGCCAACACCGCGGTTCCTGGTGTGTCCGCTGTGCCGTGCGTGTGATCATTGCTTGTACAGCCCTCTCGCAGTGTCCGGAGCAAGTATGGTGGGTCTGACACACCGGTGTCAATGTGTTCTTTTTTCCATTTCCAGGAGTGTAGATAAAACAATTTGCAAACAAGACTGTCTTATTTGGAGAAAAGCATAATGAACGCTGAACGTGACTAGCTGCATGTTGTGTCTCTTATGTTTTTATTTGCCTTATAACAGTAAGACGATGTTTCCTTATAATTTTTTTTTCCTCCTTCCATATGCTGGGATTAAAGGATGAATGCTCGTTCACCACATTACTTCTTACGTTTATCTGAAGATGCCTCACAGGTTCAAAACACATCATTTCCTATAAATAGATAAAGCAGTTTACAACCAATACGATTTTATTTAAAGAAATATGACCGATTTCTTCTTCGAAACTGAACTGAGCACTCTCCATGGTGGCATTCCATTGTAAAGCAGAAGCCCCTATTCGGAACAATATATACATTTATGTGGTAGGAAACTTAATTAATTTACATAACAAATGATTGATGAGAATTAGTCACATCTGCGTTTAACACAGTTTTGAAATCACCGCTAATTTCAGTTACTGTAATTAGCAGTTTGCTGAGTTAAGGCGCTATAAAGGCTTACACCGGATAGCATAGTGTTGTACTCTCCCACTGCTGATCCCCACCACGTCATGCTCACAGCAAAGACTACAACTTGAGGGAAAACATTTCGCTTTAAACAGGACGATATTTTCTGGACGGTCAGTACTGAAGACCACTGGTAGCCGCAGGCTGGAAGAGAGAGAGAGGGGTAGGGCTGTTTCCCACCATCCCGTCCCACCTCTCGCAGGCGTTTATCAGCTGCTGAGTGTAGATAACGTTAGAAATCATGCAATGTAACACAAATGAATATACGATTCATATATACAGACTGAAACAATTCCAATTAGAGATGGAAGAACCGTAACACGTAACTGTTTCGAAACAAATGTAATATTGCAGTGTAATGTCTCGATACGCTGTTTCGAAAGAGTGAAACAGTTTGTGTTTTGTTATCTAATAAACCTACACATTTTATCATCTTGGATGTCTACTGTATAAGTATGTCCATATAAACATAAATGAGGTGCGAGAGAGCTGATTATATCGCAGAAAGTATGAAACTACCACTTGGGCGTCTTGGCAGTTTCCTATTTCCTGAAACAAATGCGCTGCTTTCGTGTCGTGTGACTTTCATACTTTTCAATTGGCTGAGGACAGCCACAGCTGAAGACAGAAGAACCACCACGAACGGAACTGGAGGTGGGAGCAAACTGAAGAAACAACGGATATGCTACTGGGATTCCCACATTCCGTTAGTATGGGTAATGTACCCATCTTGCTAATTTCCATGCACACAAAGGGAATCATTGTGGATAACAGGCACAGTGACTATAGACTCACAAATAATGCCAAGTAATTCGAATAAATAACAGAAAAAAATTTTGTCTTTCAAGGTGTTTCGAACCGTTACTATAAATTCACCATGCTTCCCAGCCCTGTGTATATGTCTAATAACTGTCACTCTACGCCTTTTTTTATTCAAAATGTTGTAGGCTTACTTGGTTTCTTAATATGATGACTGTACATGACCAGAGAAACGTATGTTGTAAAAAATGTGTAATTTAATTGAATGATTTTCACATATTTATTATTTTCAATGTGAATAGTATGCGTTGTTTTATTGTTTGGTTAGTGTTTATAAAGCAGATGTTACGCCATTTCGGAATAGAACAGTCAGATAGAAACGAAGCTTTATTTTCGGATATCTTAAGCTTCATGCTTGTCAAAAAGATTTCGACACTCTTGAAAGTGTTTCACGAAGTGGTATGTTGTGTTTCAGTACCTGTGCCGAGCCCGAATCTCGTCCGACACATCACTGTTTCGATACAATTAGTCCGTTCCAAGCACAGGTGGACTGAAACAGCATTATTTTGAAACAACGATACAGTTTCTGTGTCTGGATCGAGATCGACTCTGGTCCGGTTATCCGAGACAGGGGCGGAATGAATCACCACTGTTTCGAAACAGTGAACCACAGCCGTTCCGAAACATTGAAACAGTTCCACGTATCGATACACTGTATCGAAACATAGAAACAGTGGCCAGTCAAATTCCAATACAGTTGAAGGGCCTCTGCAGTGCTGTTCTAGATTTGGGAAATACCAGGTGGACCGAAGTGTGAATGGGAATTTAGACTGGGGGGCGGGGGGGGGGGGGGGAGGCAACCTAGGGTAACACGTGCAGCTGCGCAAAGCCACTGTGCCAGGGTGGCGTAGTAGTTCGCGAATCTGCCTGGAAAGCAGGAAACCTCCGTTCGAATACTGGCACTGGCACAAATTTCCATTCGTCGCTTCAGACTGCAAATGCTATATGCATCATAGATGTTTGAGACTTGAGAATTTCTCTGGAACCTTAACCATAGCCAAAACATTATGACCACTGCCCACCGCGACGTTGGGTGCCGCCTGGTGGAATTGCGGTCACGGTTCGCGCTAGTAAAAGAATGTAAGTGGAGCAGATACGGATCATGCTTGATAAAATATGGGCTGAAAATGTGCAAATACATTAGGATAAGACACTCTGACAAAGAGTAGATTATTATTACGCAAAGCTTATGAATGAGTAAGTAGAAAACGACGAAGGCCGTCGAATGTTCACGTGCTACTGTCGTGAGCAGCTGCGGAAAGAGGCAAAAGGACAGTGAAACTACCATGGAGCTCCGCAGCTGGTCATTCTCACGTGTTGACATGTTGACCCAGCGACATCGTCAATTACGATTGCAGTCGCGGGAACATCGGGATTCACCCGTAGATCAAATGGAAACGTGCCGACTCTTCGGTTGAATCACGGTTCAGCTACACTTGGGCGACGATCGTCTCTAAAAACCCCGTCATCGAGGTCAACGACGGCTGGAAATGGGCTGCGCGCCACGGACGCAGGATGGTGGGAACCATATTATGCTATGGGAGACTCTCTTGTGCTTGCAAGGTGTCTGTGATAGTAATCGACGACACGCTGACAGCTGCGAATCACCTGGGACTTCTCAAATGGCGATGTGTTTCAGCAGTATGACTGTCCGAGTCTCAGAGCCAGAACCGTGCTACAGTGGTCTGAGGAACAGTATAGTGAACACTCGGCGACCAAATTCGTCTGATGTAAATCCTATGGGACCCATCTGGGTCGCTATCGGACGCCATCACCTAGTATACAAATCTGAAGCTCGTTGTTTACGCCAATTATATAACCTGTGAGTAGACATCTGATGCCACATTCCTCCACGAACGTACTAACAAAATGTCCCTGATACGCAACATCAGTGACGTATTTCGTCCCAAAGAGGGAAGAACAAGCTGTTTAGCAGGTGGTCATCGTTTCTGCTCATCAGCGTAGTTTCGTTTGATAGATGAATATAGCTCATTACAGTATGGGGCAATGTACAGAAGGTCTTTAACCAGCAGTGGATGCCAAATGGCCGGTGATGAGGGCTGGTGAATGTGGCGTTGACCAGCAGTTGCCATTGGGGATCTCGGAGCTCATTTAACTTGCTCGTACGAGTGACGGTCGCGGAGCGGTGAAGCACTGGAGTCGGCGAGGCGTGGTGCGGCCCGCTGGACTTGCAGACCGCCGGAACGAGCCTGGAACTCGGCTCGCCGCGCCGGAGCGGCCGTCCTGAGAGGCCGCGTTTGATTACCGCGCACGGCAAAGCCGGCTATCGCTCCTCTCGGCCGTCATTAGTGGCGGCTCGCTGATTGCAGCTGCCATGGCGGCCCGCAATCTAATTACCGCCTGATTCAATAACCACCGCCCCTGCACACGCGCGGGCGGCCGACCCGCCACACAGCCGGCGCCGCTATTGCCAATCCGCTCTTCCGAACGCTCTACCTACACCTGACTGTACTGGTTCCAGCACACTCCTCTCTGAGAGCTGAAATCCTGGCGACAGATTTCGCATGACACTCACAGAGAGGCCTTCGCTCACCTATCCATTGTTTCGTAACAGTTTGCGTTTAAATGGGGGCACAAGCCAATGAAGGTTCTTGGTGGAACATTTTCGTCTTGTTTGGAAACTATGTACACCAATAACCGCTCCCATCCCTCATCCTTCGGATTCTATAATGAATCGAATTCCCATGTGTCGTGCAATGATACGATTTTGCATTTTACAGCTACATTCAGTGGTATTTGTCGATACAACCTGAAAAATGTGTTGCGAATGTAGTAATAAAGAAGTCATGCCTGATACTGAAGTTTTCATGAACAGTGAAAGTGTTGCACGCGCTATTATATTTTTCCCTTTCATTACTTTGTGAGGAGGGTCAAAGAGAAGAAATTTTAAAATTATTTCAATCTGTTGACAGTCGTAAGTGCTCTCGGTCTCATATACTGGATGAATTTGGTCTGAGTGCTTTGCGTTCCTTGAGCTACACTTCCTCAGGACATGTACAAGGTGGTCAAAAGCCGTCTGAAAAGCTTGTAAGGGTGTTGCAGGGTAATTTCTGCTAAGTAATAACTGTAAAGGAAAAAAATCGACACGTTGCGCCATTTACGAGTTAATTAGCACTGAAGTTAACCAACCAGGCCACAGCCAGCGCAGATTCAAGCGGTCCGCCAGATACAGTGTTAGTTGTTGTTACAGCGTAGACGACAGCGCATGGAACCGCTCAGGCTTTGGCCTTGGTTCGATCCTCACTATCGTCTCATTTCCAATGGCTCTCTATTTCGGTCTCAGGAAACCAAACGAAGAACACGTTGGCGACAACGTCTCCGATGGATCTGTTGAATTTGCTTTCGCACAGGCCCGGTTGGCTACCTTCTGTGCTGATAACTTAGAAATAGTGCTTTTTTTTTCTTAACAGATATTTTTCGGAACGACCTACCCTGCGACATCCTTACTAGCTTTTGAGACTATTTTTGACCAACCTGTACACAATTTCGAACTCAAGTACTTCACTTTTTGTTAAATCTTTAACGCGAAGTTATACATTACTGGCCATTAAAATTGCTATAGCAAGAAGAAATGCATATGATAAACGGGTATTCATGAGACAAATATAGTGTACTAGAACTGACATGTGATTACATTCTCACGCAATTTGGGTGCATAGATCCTGAGAAATCAGTACCCTGAACAACCGCCTCTGGCCGTAATAACGGTCTTAATGCGCTTGAGCATTGATTCAAACAGAGCTTGGATGGCGTATACAGGTATAGCTGCCGATGCAGCTTCAACACGATACCACAGTTCATCATGAGTAGTGACCGAAGTGTTGTGACAAGACAGTTGCTCGGCCACCATTGACCAGACGTTTTCAATTGGTGAGAGATCTGGAGAATGTGCTGGCCAGGGCAGCACTCGAACATTTTCTGTATCCAGACAGGCCCATTATCCTGCTGAAATGTAGGGTTTCGCAGGGATCGAATGAAGGGTAGAGCCACGGGCCGTAATACATCTGAAATGTAACGTCCACTATTCAAAGTGCCGTCAGTGCGAACAAGAGGTAACCGAGACGTGTAACCAATGGCACCCCATACCATCACGCCGGGTGGTACGCCAGTATGGCGATGACGAATACACGCTTCCAATGTGCCTTCACCACGATGTCGCTAAATACGGATGCGACCATCATGATGCTGTAAACAGAACCTGGATTCATTCAACAAAATGACGTATTACCATTCGTACACCCAGGTTCGTCGTGCAGTACACCATCGCAGGCGCTCCTGTCTGTGATGCAGCGTCAGGGGTAACCGCAGTCATGGTCTCCCAACTGGTAGTCCATGCTGCTGCTAACGTCGTCGAACTGTTCGTGCAGATGGTTGTTGTCTTGCAAACGTCCACATCTGTTGACTCAGGGATCGAGACGTGGCTGCACGATCCGTTACAGCCATGTGGATAAGATGCCTGTCATCTCGACGGCTAGTGATACGAGGGCGCTGGGATCCAGCACGGCGTTCCGTATTACCCTCCCGAACCCACCGCTTCCATATTCTGCTAACAGTCAACGCGGCAGGGATTTCGCGATACGATAAAATGGTTCAAATGGCTCTGAGCACTATGGGACTTAACTTCTGAGGTCATCAGTCCCATAGAACTTACAACTGCTTGAACCTAACAAACCTAAGGAATCACACACATCCATGCGCGAGGCAGGATTTGAACCCGCGACCGTAGAGGTCGCGCGGTTCCAGACTGTAGATACGATAAACCGCAATCGCGATAGGCTACAATCCGACCTTTATCAAAGTCGGGAACGTGATGGTACGCATTTCTTCTCCTTACACGAGGTATCACAACAACGTTTCACCAGGCAACGTCGGTCAACTGCTGTTTGTGTATGAGAAATCGGTTGGAAACTTTCCTCATGTCAGCACGTTGTAGGTGTCGCCACCGGCGCCAACCTTGTGTGAATGCTCTGAAAAGTTAATCATTTGCATATCACAGCATCTTGTTCCTGTCGGTTAAATTTTGGGTCTGTAGCACGTCATCTTCGTGGTGTAGCAATTTTAATGGCCAGTAATGTACCTCTTGACGAGCAGATTATGACTGCATTTTAAATTCTTGGCTCTGAGCACTATGGGACTCAACATCTTAGGTCATAAGTCCCCTAGAACTTAGAACTACTTAAACCTAACTAACCTAAGGACATCACACACACCCATGCCCGAGGCAGGATTCGAACCTGCGACCGTAGCTGTCCCGCGGTTCCGGACTGTAGCGCCAGAACCGCTAGACCACAGCGGCCAGCTTTAAATTCTTAAATTCGGCCATTACTTATATGAAATACTGAAATTGAAACTTTTGTTACCGCTGGAAGAGCTGGACAGGCAAATGCAACTGCATTTGTGTAATCGTTTTAGCTATTTAACGATATACGTACCTCAACAGAAGTTTTCCTGTTTAACGATAAACACACTTCAACAAATTTTGGAATATCATAAAATTTACTACCATGACTTCATACAGTACACCCACTGAGGTTTGTACAATACCTTATTAACGAGAAAAACTTAATTTCTTCTGAGAAGAGGAAAGATTTTATGTAGTTACAAAAAATCATTACAAAACAAAGCACTCTCTCTGCTACGTGTACGTCTTGAAAAGAAAATCAGTGAAAATCTTTATCTCATGATGATGATTATCAGTTCTTCCCCTCTGCGAGGCATGATCTGGATGAGACCATCAAGTTTATCTTGGGCTATGAAGCCCCACTCCTGAACACTGTCAGGTGGATTCGGACGCCGTGCAATGGCCATCTTCAAGAGATCCCATGCAAGCTCACTTGCATTCATGTCTGGGGACCGTGGTAGCCAATGAATTCGACTGATGTTGCATCTTTGAAGATGCCGAGACACTGCTAGTGTTCGGTGCGGTCTTGCATTGTCGTCGACTATGATGGAGTTGTCACCGGGTTCGAGTCTGTAGGGCCTTACAATCGTTCGAAGGATCTCTTGGAGGTATCGGGGACCTGTCAAATTACCACAGTATCGGGGACCGGTCAAATTAGCATATATCAGCTGAGTAGCTACTCAGATCACAGCCCTGTCGAATTCAGTGATGACAGAGGATTTTGTTTCTCACATTATCAAACTGCAAATAGTTCTGGGTTCTGGATTCGAATGGTATGGTCACGAATAGGAAGGCTGGAGTCAGAAGTGCTCCTCAAAATTTTTGGCTTGTGGAAAGCTGTGTATTACGAATCTGTGAGATAATCAACGATACTATAATGTGGATCGCTGGGATTTTCCACTTTCCAGATCAGAAATTTTCCGAAGATTTGTGTTACTATGTGTCATCAGACTGTGCACTGTCTGTCGCAACTTGATATTATTGTTGTCTGCTACTGTACTTAACGATGATCGGAAAGTATGGGACGTACCTAATCACAAGTAACTAGGCAGAATTTTCACAACTTCTTATATATTCAGTAAGCCACTGCACCCACTAATTAGCAGACAGTACCTTTTGTTATCTTTAATGTTGCATTCGCACAATCAACGTACGAAATACACTCCTGGAAATGGAAAAAAGAACACATTGACACCGGTGTGTCAGACCCACCATACTTGCTCCGGACACTGCGAGAGGGCTGTACAAGCAATGATCACACGCACGGCACAGCGGACACACCAGGAACCGCGGTGTTGGTCGTCGAATGGCGCTAGCTGCGCAGCATTTGTGCACCGCCGCCGTCAGTGTCAGCCAGTTTGCCGTGGCATACGGAGCTCCATCGCAGTCTTTAATACTGGTAGCATGCCGCGACAGCGTGGACGTGAACCGTATGTGCAGTTGACGGACTTTGAGCGAGGGCGTATAGTGGGCATGCGGGAGGCCGGGTGGACGTACCGCCGAATTGCTCAACACGTGGGGCGTGAGGTCTCCACAGTACATCGATGTTGTAGCCAGTGGTCGGCGGAAGGTGCACGTGCCCGTCGACCTGGGACCGGACCGCAGCGACGCACGGATGCACGCCAAGACCGTAGGATCCTACGCAGTGCCGTAGGGGACCGCACCGCCACTTCCCAGCTAATTAGGGACACTGTTGCTCCTGGGGTATCGGCGAGGACCATTCGCAACCGTCTCCATGAAGCTGGGCTACGGTCCCGCACACCGTTAGGCCGTCTTCCGCTCACGCCCCAACATCGTGCAGCCCGCCTCCAGTGGTGTCGCGACAGGCGTGATTGGAGGGACGAATGGAGACGTGTCGTCTTCAGCGATGAGAGTCGCTTCTGCCTTGGTGCCAATGATGGTCGTATGCGTGTTTGGCGCCGTGCAGGTGAGCGCCACAATCAGGACTGCATACGACCGAGGCACACAGGGCCAACACCCGGCATCATGGTGTGGGGAGCGATCTCCTACACTGGCCGTACACCACTGGTGATCGTCGAGGGGACACTGAATAGTGAACGGTACATCCAAACCGTCATCGAATCCATCGTTCTACCATTCCTAGACCGGCCAGGGAACTTGCTGTTCCAACAGGACAGTGCATGTCCGCATGTATCCCGTGCCACCCAACGTGCTCTAGAAGGTGTAAGTCAACTACCCTGGTCAGCAAGATCTCCGGATCTGTCCCCCATTGAGCATGTTTGGGACTGGATGAAGCGTCGTCTCACGCGGTCTGCACGTCCAGCACGAACGCTGGTCCAACTGAGGCGCCAGGTGGAAATGGCATGGCAAGCCGTTCCACAGGACTACATCCAGCATCTCTACGATCGTCTCCATGGGAGAATAGCAGCCTGCATTGCTGCGAAAGGTGGATATACACTGTACTAGTGCCGACATTGTGCATGCTCTGTTGCCTGTGTCTATGTGCCTGTGGTTCTGTCAGTGTGATCATGTGATGTATCTGACCCCAGGAATGTGTCAATAAAGTTTCCCCTTCCTGGGACAATGAATTCACGGTGTTCTTATTTCAATTTCCAGGAGTGTATGATTGCACTCTTTCCTATGCGTACCAATCTTTGTCTTGTACGCAAGGATCCCACACAGGATATACGCTACCGGAGAAAAGTGCAAGGTCCTCAAGGACTATGCTCAGTGACACTGGAGTGTAATATGTACATACTGAGTGGCTGTAGTGTCATCGGCGATCATATGGCTGTCAGGAGGCCTCTCTGTAGACCCTCTGTTTTGACACTCCGGGCAATAACTGCACTGATTTCAGGGCGGAACAATGTTGGCAACATTCTATGGTAGCCGCGCGGTCTAGGGCGCCTTGTCACGGTCCGTGCGGCTCCCCCCGTCGGAGGTTCGAGTCCTCCCTCGTGGACGGATGTTTGTGTTGGCCATAGCGTAAGTTAGTTAAAGTTAGACTAAGTAGTGTGTAGGCTTAGGGACCGATGACCTCAGCAGTTTGGTCCCATAACACCTTAAAAAAAATTGTTTGGTATATCCGTGCCTCACCGGTGCGTATGTACTCTTGTTGAACAGCTTCAGTGATGTGAACTGTGTCGTATTTTGGCGTGCGGGGGTTCTGGATGGACGTATCAATAGACTGCTACACATTGTATGCATGATGCGTAGCTGCCTCACAGTGGTCTATGGGACATTCCCACACCTGTAGAAGAGGTTTTGGACGATCGCGCGGTGTAGGTGCACGTCGAGATCGACGTGCTTTAAGCGCTGCCGTGGACGACCTAACATCATCCAGGGGCGAAATCTGGTCATATGTGGCACGTGCTGTGTCATAAGGAATACTTGGAAACCATCTGCTTGCAGCAGGGTTAAGATCATGTGTGCCTCTCTCTACTACCACTTATACCGCGACACCGCCAAGCATGGCTAATCTGGTCTCGTGAAACAATTCACAGAACAGTGCAGTGGCGCTCTGTCGTCTTCAGCGATGAGAGTAAGTTCCGTCTGTTTGTGAGTAACGGACGTGCACGTCTGTAGCATGTGTGGGGAGCCAACAGTTACAACATGCGAGCTAGGGTAACCAGTGCCCGCTACAATCCACAGACTGTTATCGTCGTGCTAATGCCATTTTCTTGACAGAGAGGTGACGTGCTTTTTTCAGCAGGACAATGCACGTCCACATAAGGCTGCTACGACGCAACTTGTTTTTCATGGAAGGCAATTGGCCTGGTCAGCAAGATCATCACACTTCTCAGAACTTGAACGCGTATAAGAGATGATGAAGTGGGAACTTATTCGTTCTCCAGAGCCTGCAAGAACCATTTCCGAATTGCACCAAAGGGTGCAAGATACTTAGAACAGTGTATCGCAGGATGTCGTTCGGCACCTTTATGGCGGTTCGCTTGCGAGAATAAACTCTGCGTTGCCACCAGATGGCGATGTACTGTGCACTGATGCGACTGTATCTGTCAGATCCCCTGTCAATAAAATGACCGTGTCCTTGAGGGCGTTGCATTTTTTTTTTCTGGCAGTGTATGACGGAGATACCAAAGTTTCTGCACAGTCTACCTCACACAAAGGTTCTTTGGTACAGGCAAGAACATGTCGAAAGAACAACGTCACATTTTTTTCCAATGATGATTTGAGTTTTTCTAAGAAACTTGTGTTACATACCGTATGGCCATTACCAATTTATTACGAAGGCGACTCTGTATTCCATGCCAGTTCAAAGACTAGCTGTTTCATCCCCTTAAGGGTTGAATTTCCAAATGTAGTGAAACACATGTTTTTTGTTGTTTCTAACAGAGACGTCAAATAAAAATTTTGAAAATGTTTTGTTACTGAAATAATTCATATAGTTTTTCATCCCTATTTCACTCCCTTAGGGTGCTGAATTTCCAAAAGCATTGAGACACGTATTTTTTAATTTCTAACCGGGAAGTCAAATACCAGTTTTGATTGATGTAGCTTTAAAAATGCTTTAGTAGTTCTTTAACAGCGATTTATTTAAAAAAAAATTTCATCCATAATTTTACATCCTTAGTGGTATATTTTCAAAACCTTTCAGCCCCTAGATCATCCCTTAAGGAGTGGAATCTTGAACAATCCTTTCTTAAATGAAGTGTACATTATTAGGTCCAAAGTCTCTCCAAACGTTAGGTTTCTATCCTTGGCGGTTTGGGCATGGTGTAACGAGTCAGTGAATCAGTCGGACCCTATTTCACCCCCTTATGGACTGAATTTTGAAACACGTATTTTTACATTTCTACCCATGACGCCAAATGTCAATTTCCAATGATTTTGCTTTAAAAATACTTAAACAATGAAATTTTTTCGTAAAACATTTCACCCAATATTACATACCCATAGGAGCAAAATTTCCAAAAAATGCTGGAACACATATTTCTTTGTTTCTCACCGGGAAACCAAATACCACTTTTCGTTGGTCTAGCTTCAAAATTTTCCTTAAAAGCGCCATTTTTCAAAATAACTCTTATCTCCTATTTCACCGTCCGTCCCTGGTAGCTGAGTGGTCAGCGCGACGGAATGTCATACCTAACGACCCAGGTTCGATTGCCGACTGGGTCGGAGATTTACTCCGCTCGGGGACTGGGTGTTCATCTACTGTACAAGATAAACACCCTCTGCAGTTCTGTTCTTTGTGGTTTGGGTTGGCTGTTAATGAGTCAGTGAGTGAGTCATTCAGTGCCCTCTATAAACAGAGATTGGCTCTTGCCAGGTTCATTCTTTTTAAAGGTATTACACGAATTGTATACAGAAGAAAGGAAATACTAGCAGAAGCCAAAATGGAAGTTATTAACTTGCGCTACATTATTCCCTTATTCATCACACTGAAGTGATTGAAACACGTAAAAGAGTGCGCACGCCTGACAAGTGAAACAAGTGATCGTGATACATCACTTCCGGTGTATCTGCACTGCCGTAGACCAGTATCAAATGGCGCAGCGACCACTTTATCGAGTTATTTGTCACGAGTAGTTCCGTTCCGCTGTGCTTTAATCTCCCCACTGAAACGCCACATTTGCACTTCAGTGTCGATTAAGGGGACAACGTCCAACACGGCAGCCACTGACTTTTTGGAAATATGACTCTTTATTTACAGCACATGTTAACATACATTGTTTCAAACTGTGTAGCTTTTGTGAAGTAATACCTCATTTACGACTCTTGTAAATCTGTCGGGCGTAATTATCTGCTACACGGTATTGTGTTATTCACAAGCTTGTATTCATGTGGTCTTTTGGTTCGTTAACCTTCCAAGAGCGATGGTACTCAAACGCAGAGTTTCACAGATGTGTAGTAGAACCATCTGCGTGTTGTCGAATAATTTCTATTCGATTAAATGTAAGTATATCCTTCCAGAGACCTTTCCAAGTCTCGAACATCTATGATGTACAGGGCTATTACAAATGATTGAAGCGATTTCATAAATTCACTGTAGCTCCATTCATTGACATATGGTCACGACACACTACAGATACGTAGAAAAACTCATAAAGTTTTGTTCGGCTGAAGCCGCACTTCAGGTTTCTGCCGCCAGAGCGCTCGAGAGCGCAGTGAGACAAAATGGCGACAGGAGCCGAGAAAGCGTATGTCGTGCTTGAAATGCACTCACATCAGTCAGTCATAACAGTGCAACGACACTTCAGGACGAAGTTCAACAAAGATCCACCAACTGCTAACTCCATTCGGCAATGGCATGCGCAGTTTAAAACTTCTGGATGCCTCTGTAAGGGAAAATCAACGGGTCGGCCTGCAGTGAGCGAAGAAAGGGTTGAACGCGTGCGGGCAAGTTTCACGCGTAGCCCGCGGAAAATTGGCTCATGCCACAACTGGAGACCGACAGCGCCGACTTCATCTTTCAACAGGATGGTGCTCCACCGCACTTCCATCATGATGTTTGGCATTTCTTAAACAGGAGATTGGAAAACCGATGGATCGGTCGTGGTGGAGAACATGATCAGCAATTCATGTCATGGCCTCCACGCTCTCCCGACTTAACCCCATGAGATTTCTTTCTGTGGGGTTATGTGAAAGATTCAGTGTTTAAACCTCCTCTACCAAGAAACGTGCCAGAACTGCGAGCTCGCATCAACGATGCTTTCGAACTCATTGATGGGGACATGCTGCGCCGACTGTGGGAGGAACTTGATTATTGGCTTGATGTCTGCCGAATCACTAAAGGGGCACATATCGAACATTTGTGAATGCCTAAAAACACTTTTTGAGTTTTTGTATGTGTGTGCAAAGCATTGTGAAAATATGTCAAATAATAAAGTTATTGTAGAGCTGTGAAATTGCTTCAATCATTTGTAATAACCCTGTATATATGCAGACTGCAGCGACGAATGAAAATTTCTACTAGATTTCGGCCTTGGTAGACATTTTCATTTGTCGCTTCAGTCTGCGTACGTACATCATTTCTAATCGGTTTATGAATTTCGAGCTGGGTTACTTGCCCTGTAAGAGCTGACGCGACCGCAGACTGTCTTTAAACAAAGTGAAAAGAGGGGCAAGAGAAGAGAGAATAGCTTCATCAAGAAAGACTCCAGATGTGAAAGACCACAGCGCAGTGGAAGCCATAGGCCGTGTCACAGAGACAG
This sequence comes from Schistocerca cancellata, assembly GCF_023864275.1. Taxonomy (NCBI): domain Eukaryota; kingdom Metazoa; phylum Arthropoda; class Insecta; order Orthoptera; family Acrididae; genus Schistocerca; species Schistocerca cancellata. The sequence goes on along the minus strand of NC_064634.1, from coordinate 86,798,929 downwards.
AACGGCGAGTTCCCCAGTACGCGGACTAATGGACAATTTCACACGCCTGTGTTCCCGCACCTCTTTTTGCTCTCTTAGTACAATGGCGCCCTTGGGAAATGGGAGTAAAGAGAGAAAATCCATTTAGAGCTCTAACGGGCCATTATTACAAGGAAACGTGTGCGCAGGAAAGAGGTGCTATTCGCGGATGGTGGCATTCTGGGTTAAAGTCGTGCACTTACGCACCGTTCCGCTCTGCGCTGTATCTGCGTGAGCCAGTAAGACCTAAGAGCTGGCGTAAGCTCGTCCGGCTCCACTGAGACAAATGCACTTAATAGCATAAGATGAATTCGTACGAGAGTCAAAGATGTAATGGGAGCCTAATATTTCACAAATGGTTTTAGGGACAGAAATAAAGTATTTGACGTGTTCCAGATTACAAGGGACATTTTCCCTGTGTCACATCAAATGATTTCGCAATTGCAAATAAGCACCACAGTCGTGTGTAGATAGGAATGATGACGAAGAAAGTTTGTGCCAGAGCGGGACTCGAACCTAGCTTTCCCGCTTGTCGCGAGTGGTCTTCGTACCATTAGGCTATCCGTGGACGACTCGCCGCCAGACACAAACTTCCATACGTCGTCAACCATTTTTTCCTGTGTGGTTACTACTCGGAGAATTTTTAAGTACAAAGATATTAAGCTTCTAAAAGGTTCATTTATTCAAGCTTTTCATTCCAGTGATATAAGACATTAGTAATCCATTGACAGGATACCTCCATGTGTCCATATTAAAGGAATGTTACGTGTAGCAGATCCGCATACGCAGCGACTTTCGACTTGGAAGTGCCCGGTTCGAATCCCAGTGATGAAACTAACTTTTAGCCACAATAACTGTTAAAGAACCGTTTGAAGTTATGTAGGAAGTTTTGTTCATTCACCGATGAGTAGTTTCGGACAGCTCATCCATTATCAAATCATGCATGCGTACAAATCTTGCGTTACAACCAGACGTGCATTACAGGTCACACTGTACAATGTAGCGATAACATTTGAGCATTGCTGTAAGTGAAAACAGAGTTTCCTTCGCAGCGTCAACACACGAACATTTCTTATTGTCAAAACGGAGCTCGCTTTGTAGCGTCTACACATTAACATTGTAGAGTGCCATGTTGATATGTTGTGTGACCTGTAATGCACGCCTGGTTGTAACGCTAGGCTTGCGCTGTATGTACAGTCGTGAACAAAACGAGCGAGACCCCTCGCCTTTTCGTTATGCTGATCCGCACAGCTTTAAAGTCTGCTGCACAGCATAACAGGTAAGGAGACGACGTGCTACCGAAATACTATGCACAGGCGTGAAATTGTAAAACTATCCTAAATTGTCAGACTGTTTCCAATCATGAAACTTCCTGGCAGATTAAAATGGTGTGCCGGATCGAGACTCGAACTCGGGACCTTTGCTTTCGCCGGCAAGTGCTCTACCATTGAGCTACATAAGCACGACTCACGCCCCGTCCTCACAGCTTTAATTCCGCCAGTACCTCGTCTCCTACCTTCCAAACTTCACAGAAGCTCTCCTGTGTTTTCAATCATGTGTAAGACTGTATTAATGCATATTAGTGTGTTAACCAAAACACCTAAATATAACATATAAATGAAAAGAAGAAACGCTAATTAGTATGAACTGTACTAATAAAAATGAATATCAGCTTATCGAGATAACATAACTGTTTTAGTAAGACAAAGTACCCCAGATCGTTACGAATTAGCAAAATATTATGTGCATTCGGCCGCGAAACGGTCTGTGTCAACGTTCAGACCAGTCATACTGGATTACCGTTGCTGACCTACCATGAAAGTGTACAAATTTAGCAATGCGTGAAGATTCATAATGAAATTCAGTTAAAAATCATTCAGTGCCACACTTAAGTCAATTCAATTATTGACAGAAGTGGAAAAAGTAGGCAGTAACAAGTATGAAATTCTACAAGAGTTTTATATCGACATCCACAGGGCGCCGGTACAGAATAAAGGTAGCTATAAAACGTATTGGGGGCGCGAGAATTTCTTAAAATTCCTTTACTGACAGTCTATCTGCCTCCATCGAGATTAGATCCGAAAACAAACCAGACCTCCCTTGCAGTAGCAAACACCTTTCACTACGCTAGCAGACAACCCAGGCAAACAGCCCTCTATTATTACCCCAGACATGAACAAGCCGGCAATTTCGCAATGAAAATGGCAAAATGATCTGCAGTTTCTGTTGCATAGAGCTTTATGGACTCAAGAACATGAATTGTCTTCCTTTATGTCACCGCTTATGTGACAATCATTCGGGATGTTTATCGAAATATAAAAAAAAAAAACTTATTAGCGAGTAAATTAAGTAGGATAATGCTGCACCACCCCAGGAAATAAACGGCGACTTAGCTGCCAAACGTATTCTACAATGTTTCGAATTCTCCATTAGACGTGCCACAGCCAGAAAACGTTCATTAGCCGAAGTGTTCCTTAAGGTATCTAGCAATGGGAATGCTCGCACATCTAAAACGCGGTGGCATTAATAGTGGGCTCTGAATTACCACGTGTATAGGCAAATAGATTGTATTTGCATTCCTGTAAACGTGATTTGGATTGAAAGCGTAGCTAGGATTAATATGCTGGTGCATCGACTGCAACTGGAACATTTCGAATAAAGAGTAGGGGAAATTATTATGCGGCCCTCATCTTCAGTAACAGTGGTAGCTATTTTCGTTGTTAGGGTTTCGTCACTAAATAGGTAAAAATGGAACCCTAATAGTCTCACTTTCTTGACTGTCTTATCTGTCTACCCAACCCTTAAAACCCGTTTACCTCGATTACGGGTGGACAGAACAAGCGGAAATGTATAGCACTTCCAGCGGTATACGGTCCCTTGGTGGTGTAAAAAAGTGAGCTATGTCAACGCAAAGTAAAGATACGGCCGTTTATGGAAAGAAAATTTACGCTAAACGTCAAGAACTGGCTCTAAGAACTATGCCACCAAACAGTCTCCTAGATCTAGAACTACTTCAACCTACCTAACCTAACACACATCCATGCCCGGGGAGGGATTCGAACTGACGGCGCAAGGAGCCGCGCGGTCCGCGATATGACGCCGTTGAGCGCACGGCTAACCAGCGCCAGTAAGCTGTTAATGTCATCCGGTGTTACTAAAAAGTTATTCACTTCTGGTGAATGATTTTCTTCGCAGTCCATTTAAGAAAGAATAACTAAAATACATTTGATGTTACGGAAGAGGAAGGACGCCTAATTCATTTCCCCTTGTCTTTATTCATGATGTTAGATTCGCAATCTGAGCAAACATACTATCCATAACCACACTTTAGATCCACGTCATAGTCACAGATATGCAAATACAACACATTGGCTTATACTTGAGGTATTTCGTTTCCCACGAAGTGATGGCAGACGATGCTGTGGCGTCTTCGAAGCGCGAGTTTCTCCAGTGCTAGCTATCTGAGCACATCAGCTGAGCGAATTTAAATAGTATGTTGGTAGAACTTCGTCGCCTTGCCTGTTATGCTGTGTAGCAGACTTTAAAGCTGTGCGGATCAGCATATCGGAAAGACGAGGGGTCTCGCTCGTTTTGTCCAAGGCTGTACATGGACGATTTTATAACGGATGAGCCGTTCGAAACTAGTCATCAGCGAATAAACAAACCTTCATACGCATCTTAAGACGGTATCTTTAACAGTAACTGTAAACACATAAAAGTTGCCGTCCTGTTCAACCACAGCACGCTGGAAATACAGTTCAAATGGTTCAAAATGGTTCAAATGGCTCTGAGCACTATGGGACTTAACATCTATGGTCATCAGTCCCCTAGAACTTAGAACTACTTAAACCTAACTAACCTAAGGACATCACACAACACCCAGCCATCACGAGGCAGAGGGAAATACAGTAATTTAGCATTGCCAGGATTTGGCCACAAAGGAGGGGTCAGCTGGTAGCGCAGGGAACTAATCATCATACTTAGTCCCAATGTACTAGTTACATTCCAAACCTCTCCGCAGTGTCTCGTGGGGTGATCCGTCCATATGATGTTCGAGTTAGGGTGGGGAGGGGGGAGGGGGGGGTGGTGTCGGGAGCAATCTCTGTTGCTGACCGACATCGAGGTTAACGACGATCTTATTTTTGTCTCATCATTAACAATACTACGATCCTCATTGGCAATAAACAATGCCAGCATTACACTGCACGCCATCATCATAGTCGCCAACACGTTTCTGTTGCACTTGAGATGCAACACTTTTACTCCATAAATTTATGACTTTGAATGTGAGGAGCGAAAACCTTACTCATTTGTCGGCTAACTAACCTCTCTCATCACACAACTGCTTTATTTACGTCTTTTTTATTCACATTTATTACGTTGATCGCATTCTAAGGATTTACTAAAGTTTACGGGTTTCTAATGAATCGCCGTCAGAACCGGTATCTTGTTACAAATGGTAACACATGGAATATAAGATCGAATATATAACATACGATACAGTATAGCTACTGTAACCAGTAACTTTTACTGTACTTTCGATTGCGCTACTATATTTCATCATCGGGCCTTTCAGTTAATGAAGTATATATGATTTCTATGAACGAATTTTTTGTGAGCAACGAGGTCACAGCCTAAATTTTCTGTCATAATTGTGTTGCACAAACTGTCTATAAATAACATTCACTTCAATAGAATGTATGTGCGTAAGATCTTATGGGACTTAACTGCTAAGGTCATCAGTCCCTAAGCCTACACACTACTTAACCTAAATTACCCTAAGCACAAACACACACACCCATGACCGAGGGAGGACTCGAACCTCCGCCAAGACCAGCCGCACAGTCCATGACTGCAGCGCCTTAAACCGCTGGGCTAATACCACGCGGCTCACTTGAATAGAAATAGCATAATAAATATCGTTATTCCAAATTATGTCACGACTGTTGGCAAAACTAACACAGTAAAAGCTATAAAAACAATGAATACGCACCGAAAATTTAAGTGAAAAGTTAATTTAAAAATAATCTACACACGGCTTTTTATGGGAACGTTCTTTCATCGATTACAACATCAATTCGTTATTGCGAAAGTAAAAAAAAGTCTGCCGATTCCACTGTAATGGGAATGGAAACAATAATTCCAGGACGTGAAGGAAAGCCGAGAAAAATGTCTACTGTCCTTCAATCACACAAACTGCTGCAGAAGAAGAAGAAGAAGAAGGAGAAAAAGAAAAAGGGGAAGAAGCACAACTTCACAAAGGTTTGAAACACGGCATTCAAGTTTACTGAGATTCTACAGAAAGCAGTTTCGACTGCAAAAGGAAACACTGATCACTGAAAATGCCAAACATCGCACATACAAGGTCGTGTGTGCCTTATTAACTGACACATATCCACCTGACAAATGACCTACTCTGTGACAAACGTCGAGGATTCGAAAAACATCGCTCATGAGAAAAGCAGCTTGCGCTTTCCTCACATGACATCCCGTAAACCATCGATTAAGGCAGTCGGGTAGGTGCAACATTTGTTCACTTCAGGAAGGTATGCGACTCAGTACTTACTCAAATTATAGAAAGGCGATTTTCCCGAAAGAGTAAACGCATCATGTTGCCTTGGCTGGAGGGCCACTGGTAGACGTATAAGTAACTTCGGGCGTGCCCCTTGCTGTTCATCCTCTATGTAAATGACCTGTCACGTAATGTTAATAGGAACCTCAAACTTTTCACGAAGTATGCAGTTATCTGCAATAAAGTGCTATGTGAAAAAAAGCTCCGCAAGTATTCATTTACGTACTGGTATGAATTCTAAGTGGTGGAAACTTGCTTTAAATGCTCACGAGTGTAAATCTGTGCACTTCACACAACGAAAAACGTAGGCTGCTGTGACACCAATGTTAACGATTCACAAGTGGAACCAGTCAGTTCATACAAATACCACGCTGTCACAATTTGTAACGATAGGAAACGGACCGATCACATAGACTCAACTCACAGGTAATAAACACCGTAGATTTCGGTTCGTTGGTAGGATAGTGGCGAAATAAATTCAGTCTACAAAGGAGATTACTTAGTCCGCAGCTCGTGGTCGTGCGGTAGCGTTCTCGCTTCCCACGTCCCGGTTCACGGGTTCGATTCCCAGCAGGGTCAGGGATTTTTTCTGCCTCGTGATGACTGGGTGTTGTGTGATGTCCTTAGGTTAGTTATGTTTAAGTAGTTCTACATTCTAGGGGACTGATGACCATAGATGTTAAGTCCCATAGTGCTCAGAGCCATTTGAACCATTTTTTTTTTTTAGATTACTTACAAAACACTCCGTCGACGCGGCCTAACATTGCTGGAGTGGGTAGGACTAAATGGTGAGACTGACTGCAAATATAGTTGGCAGCGCAATCGTCAAAGGTTAGACGGACCCACGTGAAAGCATAACGGAGATGTTGGAACACCTGGTTTGCAGATGGATGCCAGCAATCCAGTGGAAGACAATAGTTTCAAAAACCGGAATTGAGTGAAAAGTCTAGGAATCCCGAAGCAATCATGAAAGAAAATATATTAGTTACAGCGCGCACGGAGGTGTTCAAGCAATCGTTCCTCCTGCGCTTCATACTTAAATTCAACGGGAAGAAGCCCCAATAAATATAATGGGAAATACCCTCTGGCATGCACTTCTCAATCATTTTCAGTCTACAGGTGTAGATGTAGAATATGTTGGGTGTATAATCCTTCTAAACGCGTAGTGGGCATAACAGTACATGTAACTATAAGATTGGTGCCTAAGTTTTGCATGTTGATATTCCAGTTGCTATAGGTTTATTTATCGATTGTCATCTTTTATTTCTAGTTCACTGTCACTATTTGAGTTTACATATTGTCATTTTGTCATTAGGAGATAGCGCGGGGAGCTGCGGACGCTAGGATATGGAGTGCCAAATCGAGGAATCGGAACATGTCCGACATACTCTTCTGTTTGAGTTCAACAGAGGGGTAACAGCAGCGGAGGCAGCCAGAAATATTTGCACCGTGTATGAGGATAATACCATTGGACAGAGCACGACAAGAAAATGGTTTTCTCGTTTCAGGGAGGATTGTTTTGACATTAGTGACACTTCACCTTCAGGAAAACATTCGGGGTTTGATAAAGATCGTTTAAACACATTAATCCACAATGATACACTTCAGTGTACGTGAGAACTGGCAAATGTGATGAACTGTCATCATTCCACCATCGTGCGACATTATCCATCCAATGTCTTAAAAGGAGGATATAAGATGAACATCAACAAAAGCAAAACGAGGATAATAGAATGTAGTCGAATTAAATCGGGTGATTAGGAAAAGAGACACTTAAAGTAGTAAATGAGTTTTGCTATTTGGGGAGCAAAATAACTGATGATGGTCGAAGTAGAGAAGATATAAAATGTAGACTGGCAATGGCAAGGACAGCGTTTCTGAAGAAGAGAAATTTGTCAACATCGAGTATAGATTTAAGTGCCAGGAAGTCGTTTCTGAAAGTATTTGTATGGAGTGCAGCCATGTATGGAAGTGAGACGTGGACGATAAATAGTTTGGACAAGAAGAGAATAGAAGCTTTCGAAATGTGGTGCTACAGAAGAATGAGTAGATCAGATAACTAATGAGGAGGTATTGAATAGAATTGCGGAGAAGAGAAATTTGTGGCACAACTTGAATAGAAGAAGGGATCGGTTGGTAGGACATGTTCTGAGGCATCAAGGGGTCACCAATTTAATATTGGAGGGCAGCTTGGAGGGTAAAACTCGTAAAGGTAGACCAAGAGATACATACACTAAGCAGATTCGGATGTAGGTTGCAGTAGGTACTGGGAGATGAGGAGGCTTGCACAGGATAGAGTAGCATGGAGAACTGCATCAAGCCAGTGTCTGGACTGAAGACCACAACAACAACGGGGAATGTTCAAAAATCGTGTGTATGGTTCAGCCCAGAAAAAGCAGCAACTCCCAGTACAAAGACACTCACGCATACACAAAAAATAAAGCTATGCATGTGATGGGACAGCGATGGTGTAGTGCGCTACGAATTCCTTCCCCGAGGTGTAAAAACCACTGCTGACATTTATTGTCAACAAATGAGACGTCTCACAGACGCCGTCCAAGAACAACGACCTGGAAGACTGTGCGTAGTCATGTTATCCCATGACAATGCTCGCCCGCATTCTGCAAAGTTGACTAGAAAACGCTATACAAGAGTTTGGTTGAGAAGTCATTCGCCTGATCTTGCTCCCTCAGATGTTCACCTTTTCCGCTATCTATCGAACAACCTTCAAGAAATTTCCTTTCCGGATGAAAATGTGCCCCGAACATGGCACGACGAGCTCGTGATTCCTACAGTCGCGGAATCGAAAAGTTACCAATGTTGACGGACTGTTGTAAATAGCGCAGGAGTACGTATTACTGGTGGCCTATTAAAATTACGGAGAAACGCTAAGAACTTATGCATCAGTCCAATAGTTACAGTACTCTCTGCATTCGAGTAATAAACAAAAGAGTTACAGTAAGTTCCATATCGCTGAGTGTGCATTTAAATGAGCTTTGTGTCTGTTGCTGTTTCACAAAAGCGGAGGAAAACAGTGGGTAACTTTATTTTTAGAACGTGTCAGATCGAAAAGAAGTTTCGGAGCCGTAGGTAATTTCGGAGCCTGCTCGTACGAAAATTCAAACGACAGTACAGGCGCTGGATGCATCATTTATTGAAGAGAGCTGGGTGGCCAGGGGGAGATCGATAGCTGGACGAATTCCAGGCCTTTGTGGGGCTTCCTAATTCATAGCCGCCAAACCGACGCTGCTAATGCGAAGGGGTGGCAGGAGGAGAGGGGGGCCGGGAACGGAGGTGGGAGGTGAGAGAGGGAAATTAGGGAACGACTGAATCGGCGCGTGAGAAAGAGGGACCGAATGCGGGCAGCAAATCGAAATTAAAAAACCACAGCAGTTCGCTTTTCACATCGGCGAGGCTTCATAGGAGAAATCGGATGCGAGGAACGCCTTTGGCGTCGTGATGGACGTTCTGTACAGACAACAGCCGGTGTCCCGCAGCAGCGGCCGCCTTGCCCAGGGGCTGTCCACCATGAGACGGGCACTCATTTTCCTAGCGTCAGTAAGAACGACGGTTATGTGATGACTTGGATTCGTTTGCACCTGCTAGACTGAGTCCACGCCAGTCACCTGCGCACACTGTGTAGAGAGCAACGACCCAACAGTAAGGTCGCAGCAGAGCAGAGGACGTGGAATACAGCGAAGAGACACAGGTTGCAAATACGCAGTGGTGGAGCTCACCGGACGTTCGAGCAGTAACCTAAGTTTTACCGGTTAAAATTCATGAGGAACTTAGCTGGCATAAACGGCAGGAAAATTATACCACAATTTGAACAAAAGTAATTTATCGTATAACCTTCCTGCTGTTTATGCCAGCTAAGCTTGATAATGGTCACTGACCGAAACTAGTAGTGAATTGTGCGAAACAAACTACAGCTGAAGATTTCACCATGAACTTTAATAATTATTTGGCGGCTGAATATCCCCACCTGCAAACATTCATAAAAATAGCCTAATAGTTGGATATTCAAGAAGTGTCATTTTGTCCATGCACGTGAAGACTTCTCCGACGATGTCATATCTGCAGCGATGTTGGAATGGGGCAGCTTTAACAAAAGTTCATTTGTTAAAAAAAAAAAAGCACTACGTCGTCAGGCCACAATTGGCCCATCGGGACCATCCGACCGCCGTGTCATCCTCAGTTGAGGATGCGGTTAGGAGGGGCGTGTGGTCAGCACACAGCTCTCCCGGTCGTTACGATGGTTTTCTTTGACCGGAGCCGCTACTATTCGGTCGAGTAGCTCCTCAGTTGGCATCACGAGGCTGAGTGCACCCCGAAAAATGGCAACAGATCATGGCGGCCCGGATGGTCACCCATCCAAGTGCCGGCCAAGCCCGACAGCGCTTAACTACGGTGATCTGACTCGAACCGGTGTATCCACTGCGGCAAGGCCGTTGCATTCATTTGTTGACAAAAGTTATATTTTTACGTGTTTTGGTAACAGTCCATCATCAGAATATCTGACAAAAAGATCATAATTGTCGTGAAAATGCAAGCACAACGTGTAGGTAACATTAAGAGAAAACATACTCAGACTGACAATTTTGTATTACACATAAAAGAATTTCACACACACGAGGGGCACACAAAAAGTAATGCAAAACATTTTTTTCCCGAAAGCAGGTTGCTTTTATTCACGATTCCGATACATAATATCATTCCCCAATCTTTGGCTGCAAAACCCTATTTTTCACCATAATCTCCGTTCAATGGGTAGGCCTTACGCCTTTTTACTAGGAGGGCCTATGCCCACATGGTACCACTCTACTAGTCGACGTCAGAGCCAACGTCTTGCTCCTGCTCGGGGTAGCCGCGTGGTCTTAGGCGTCTTGCCACGGTTCGCGCGGCTACCCCCGTCGGAGGTTCGAGTCCGCCCTCGGGCATGGGTGTGTGTTTTCTCCTTAGTGTAAGTTAGCTTAAGTTAGACTAAGTAGTGTGTAAGGCTAGGTTCAAAAATGGTTCAAATGGCTCTGAGTACTGTAAGGCTAGGGACCGATGACCTCAGCACGCCGGCCTGAGTGGCCGTGCGTTTCTAGGCGCTGCAGTCTGGAGCCGAGCGACCGCTACGGTCGCAGGTTCGAATCCTGCCGCGGGCATGGATTTGTATGATGTCCTTAGGTTAGTAAGGTTTAATTAGTTCTATGTTCTAGGCGAGTGATGATCTCAGAAGTTAAGTCGCATAGTGCTCAGAGCCATTTGAACCATTTTTTTGGACCTCAGCACTTTGGTCCCATAGGAACGTACCACAAATTTCGAATTTTTCCAACGTCTTGCTGCATCAGTAATTGCTCCATAAACCACCTACCTCCTGCATCCTTCATTGGGCCAAATAGACGGAAGTTGGAAGATCCGAGATCCAGGCTGTAGGGCGGATGAGGAAGAACAGCTCTGTGTGTTCTTGTCGGGAGCGCAAACTTGTGTGATGTTTGTATTGTAATGGAGAAGTAGGAGTTCGACAGCACTTTTATGGCGACGAACACAGCTGCGTGCGCCCGATCTACGCGGGATTTGGGACAGGTTTGCGCGACGTTGTTGCTACGATAACACATGCCTCGTCTAACGACTCGCCGTGCTTTTGTTCACTGGCGGGTCTCCACTGACATTCTACAATGCTGTATTTTTCCAGCAAAAGAAACTTAATGAGAGCTCTGTGCTTGGAACTCACCTCCTTTGCAGACGGCAATTCGAAGGTTACGTATAGCTCTGCCAACTATATGGACTTTCTGAAACTATACGGGATGAAGCGGGAGTATTCCACGATGTCCCACAACAAAGTTCGCATTTTCTCAACCGAAACTGGACGAGAAAAAAATGCTTCCCATTACTTACTGAATGCTCCTCGTACTGTCCCACACAAATGATCCACTCGTGTTAATGCGCCGTCTCCGGGACGGGAACGTGCACTTGCTCCGTATCAAATCCGCCTGGCGGATTAATGGCGAGGGCCTGCATGCCAGCCAGCCTCGATGTGGTTTTTAGGTGGTTATCCGAATCCCACGAGGAGAATACCGGTATGGTACCCAAGTCCTGCCTCAGTTACACGATTCACGAAGTTTTAAAAAACGTTCACAAACACTTCCACATGGATAACATTACACTCATACAGTTGGACTAGCCAAAAGTTTCAACAAGTGAACTCTTATTATCACCGAGCAGATATAGCGTTGAAAAATCTGTCTGCTCAGAATTCACTTAGCGATTGTAGTCCTCCTGCGAGACTTATTGTCACAACGTCCCAACTTAAGATAATTATTGTTTTCACGTCCATCACTGTCTCAGTTCACATGTAACTACTGTACTAGTTACAATGGAAGTTCACTAGTAAAAGTTAAAACACATGGTCATTGTATTTCTTCATTAACAAATTTGCATCTGACAGTAACACATGTCGACTATCTCACTGCCGGCCGTGGTGGCCGTGCGGTTCTAGGCGCTTCAGTCCGGAACCGCGTGACTGCTGTGGTCATAGGTTCGAATCCTGCCTCGGGCATGGGTGTGTGTGATGTCCTTAGGTTAGTTAGGTTTAAGTAGTTCTAAGTTCTAGGCGACTGATGACCTCAGATGTTAAGTCCCAGAGTGCTCAGAGCCATTCGAACCATTTTTTACTACCTCACTACAGGGCTGTGCTACAGTGAAAAGTATTACCTTCATAAATTAATGGTATTATCAAGTTTTATCACAGTTGATTTAATAATCAGGAAAGCACTACACAAACACGACCAGATATAGATAGGAATTTCAAGTTTGCCTTGCTGCGACTGTTTAACTGACCTTATTATCTTCGGCTGATTTAATTAATAACTGCACTCTTTATTAGATCAGGTATTAGCACGGGTAAGTTAGCTGAAGGCACACATTGCCGCGTGCTTGCCGCCGGTTGGTAGTTGTTTTATGGAATTAGCCTCACAACGCTGCATTTTCGATCTACGGTTATTTTGAGAAAAAATGAAAAATTGTCGATTCGATGCCCTGTACCGTATTGTGACCTTCTCATCATGTCGTTTTTCTGCGCCTTCAATCTCACCGTACAAAAAATTTGTCACTCCAGTGCGCGCGCACAGATCAATCGTTAAGCCTTTGCAGATGGCGTAGTGATCGAGCCACGTGCTCAACGGTGCGCGCACAGCCTCCACACGAACATACGGCAGTAGCGATCAGTGAGACATTTATATTTCAAGTGGACATTGTACGTACAAGTACGTAAATGTAAGGTCGTGAGAGAATGGCAGAAAGGGGCAAACGTATTTGGCCGTGCTCGCGGTCACATGATGTGTGAAGCTGCTGGATTTGTTGGTGTTTCGCGGCGGACAGTATAACGCGTGTACAGGCAGTGCTGTAACACACGTGGTCATGAAACACGACGTTAGAACTGTGGTCGGGAGAAGATCCTGACCGCGGGGGACCGGAGAAGAGTTACGCGGCTTGTGGATGAAATGCGCTTCAAAAGTTGGCAGAAACCACTGCAGGCAGTGAATGAGAGTCCATCCCCACGCGTTGTAGCGAGAGATCATTGCGACGGGAACTGCATGCAGTGAACATCTCGAGTCGGTCACCTCGCAAGAGGCCATTGCTCACATAGACACACACAGGTGCTCCTCGTCAATAGGCTGGAATAATCGAACGTAGGGAAACGCTGATTGGTGGAACGTAATACGATCTCACGAATGACGTTTGCAACAATACCCAAGTGCTCGTCGTTGAGTGCGTCGAAGGCCAAATCAAGCATTTCATCCTGAATATATGCAGAGAAGATTCAGGTACGCCTGCGATGTTTTGGAAGGTGTATTTCCTATCATGAACTGGGCCCACTCACTAAGGTGACAACTAACACGAACCACCACATTTATTTAAACACAGTGAGTGATCTGGTGTAGCCTTTCAGTCAACATATGCGAGATGAGTAAGCTATTGCTACCTCTGTTTTTCAAGGCTACAACAGAGTTTGTCGGACTGGAAGAAAAACCGCGCGGTTCAAATGGCTCTGAGCACTATGGGACTTACTGCTGAGGTCATCAGTCCCCTAGAACTCAGAACTACTGAAACCTAACTAACCTAAGGACATCACACACATCCATGCCCGAGGCAGGATTCGAACCTGCGACCGAAGCAGTCGCGCGGTTCCGGACTGTAGCGCCTAGAACCGCTCGTCCACTTTGGCCGGTGACCGCGCAGTCTAAGGCACCTAGCCACGGTTCGCGACGCTACCCCCGTCGGAGGTTAAAATCCTCCCTCGGGCGTGGGTGTGTGTTGTCCTTAGCGTAAATTAGTTTAAGTCAGATTAAGTAGTGTGGAAACTAAGGGACCGATGAACTCAGTAGTTTTGTCCCTTAGGAACTTACCACCACCACCACCACCACCACTGGAAGAAAATGTGAATGTTTTCTGAAGACTCCCCCACCCTATTAGATCTTGATTGGCCTGCAGATCCACCATACTTAAACTCTATAGAAGACCTGTGGGGCATGGTGGACAGCAGGTACAACTCCCGACATAAGCATCCCCGCAATTTGGTGAAACTGTGGAATCAGTTCCTCAGCGTGTGGCTTAACATGGACGCGATGTACCTGCAAAACTTTGTCGACTCTCTTCCTGAGTTCAGGAGCGGAGTTACGCGCTGTTAAATGATGCTTATAATGATTTGTCTGGGGCTGACTAAATTCTTGTCCGGCGAGCTTATGAAAAAATGAACAGAAAACTATGTGCCTATCTAAAATTAAATAAATATGTAACAAATTATTTTCATATACCTCTATGTTCCAAGTGATGAAGATTAACAACTGATGGATTTCAAGATTTGGGCTCGTTGCACGCGGTTGGAAGGTGGGGGGGGGGGGGTGAAGAAGACTTTAAATGCCTTGTTAGTTGCATATTCAATAGTTCATTTTAACAGTTCTTTTATTGAAACAATGTGTGGCGAGTCTGTTTACAATATATATATCCATTGTTAGTCTTAACATTAATGTACACTCTATTTTTTACTCCTAGTCAAGCAACTGCATTTAAAAAGTAGGTATTTTTTTACGGGCTACCACTTTTTAAGTAAGAATTCGTCAGTGCAATAGAAGGAGTTGTCCACGAGAAAGACTTAGATTTAAAACTTGCTTTTCTGCTACTTAGCATACATTTTATGTTGTTAGGCTGAGCCGGCCGAAGTGGCCGAGCGGTTCTAGGTGCTACAGTCTGGAACTGCGCGACCGCTACGGTCGCAGGTTCAAATCCTGCCTCGGGCATGGTTGTGTGTGATGTCCTTAGGTTAGTTAGGTTTAAGTAGTTCTAAGTTCTAGGGGGCTGATGACCTCAGAAGGTAAGTCCTATAGTGCTCAGAGCCATCTGAACCATTTGTTAGGCTGATTCATGAAAAAAATTGTTGCTGCGTGTTTAACTCCTTTCTGGGCCACTGACAACTTTGATAATTGGTAATAAAGACGAGTTATGAGTGAAATGATCACGTTCTTCTTACTGAGTCAAATTAATAGTAAGAAACTCGAGCTTCCGCATCTATCTGTCCAAAGAGGATTTTTTCGTTTTCATAGGAATGTGTCAAGAAGACTGCGAAACTCTTAGAGCCTGGTTTGTAGCGAGTAATTTCATTCCCGTCATCGTCATCCATTTGACATTAACGATGATTACGATGACGACGACGATGATGATGATGATGATGATGATGATGATGATGATGAGCCACCCGAGTAACTCCGACTCAAAATAATAACATAAAAGACTGATAACCTGCTTTAAAAGTTTTGAAATGTAAACTTGTGGTAGACTCCTATTCATTGGTGGGATACTATGAAAATCCAACCAGTAGACAAAAGAGACCTTACAAGAAACTCATGTCATACATCCTAGAATACCGCTCACGTGAGTTTGACTCATATCAAACACGACTAACAGGGGGATATGAAACGTATAGAAAGAAAAGCAGCATGTTTGTTAAGTCTACAGGAGAATCTCACTGAAAGTGCTGAAAAACCTTAGACAGATAGCAACCATATTGCAAAATCCTGCTTACACAATTTCGAAGAAACACACTTCAGTTCAGCCACCGACATATCGCCCCGGTAGCGACCGCGGAGTCAAGGTTAGGCCCTCTGACGTTGAGCCTCGTTTATTGATGTTAAAATCGAAACGTTGATTTGGGAAATCAAGTCTCTCAAAATAAATGGGTAAATCATTTAGGATCATTGGTGCACGGCATATGGGACGCTACTAACTTCACTGACAGTATTTTTCCATAGCTTTATCTGTGAATGGGTGGTTAAGAATGTTCCAATCATAAGTGGACAATCCATAAACACAACTTTCCTGTTTTCTATAAAAGTGACAATGTGGAAGAAAACAAAACATCACAATGCTGTGTGTACAATTTTTATTTTAATGTATACATAAGGAGGAAGAGTCTGTGCGGGATAAACAATTTTTCTAATGCTTTACGTATCCTCCTATCGTAGTTGAAACTGTCTGCGGAGAGGAAATCCAAATTTTCAGAACAAAGCATTGTCTATCTGCAATCAGTTTTAACAGAAAACCTGCACATTACCGCTTAAAAAAGTTATGACCTACGAGAGTCGGAATGTTTATTAGCGTATCAGAGAAAAATTAGAAGTAAATCGCTCAAATACTACTCAGATCTTCGGTTACATCATTTCTTCTTCGCTCTACTAGCAATTAAAATTGCTACACCACGATGATGTTGTGCTACAGACGCGAAATTTAACCGACAGGAAGAAGATGCTGTGATGTGCAAATGATTAGCTTTTCAGAGCATTCACACAAGGTTAGCGCCGGTGGCGACACCTACAACGTGCTGACACGAGGAAAGCTTCCAGCCGATTTCTCATACACAAACAGCAGTTGACCGGCGTTGCCTGGTGAAACGTACCATCACGTTTCCGACTTTGATAAAGGTTGGATTGTAGCCTATCGCGATTGCGGTTTATCGTATCGCGACATTGCTGCTCGCATTTGTCGAGACCCAATGACTGTTAGCAGAATATGGAATCGGTGGCTTCAGGGGGGTAATACAGAACGCCGTGCTGGATCCCAACGGCCTCGTATCACTAGCACTCGAGATGACAGGCATCTTATCCGCATGGCTGTATCGGATCGTGCAGCCACGTCTCGATCCCTGAGTCAACAGCCGGGAACGTTTGCAAGACAACAACCATCTACACGAACAGTTCGACGACGTTCGCAGCAGCATGGACAATCAGCTCGGAGGCCATGGCTGCGGTTACCCTTGACGCTGCATCACAGACACACAGACAGGAGCGCGTGCGATGGTGTACTCAACGACGAACCTGGGTGCACGAATGCCAAAACGTCATTTTTTCGGTTGAATCCAGGTTCTGTTTACAGCATCATGATGGTCGCATCCGTGTTTGGCGACATCGCGGTGAACGCACATAGGAAGCGTGTGTTCGTCATCGCCATACTGGCGTATCACCCGGCATGATGGTATGGGGTGCCATTGGTTACACGTCTCGGTCACCTCTTGTTCGCTATGACGGCACTTTGAACAGTGTAAGTTACATTTCAGATGTGTTACGACCCGTGGCTCTACCCTTCATTCGATCCCTGCGAAACCTTACATTTCAGTAGGATAATGCACGACCGCATGTTCCACGTCCTGTACGGGCCTTTCTGGATACAGAAAATGTTCGACTGCTGCCCTGGCCAGCAAATTCTCCAGATCTCTTACCAATTCAAAACGTCTGTACAATGGTGGCCGAGCAACTGGCTCGTCACAATACGCCAGCTACTACTCTTGATGAACTGTGGTATCGTGTTGAAGCTGCATGGGTAACTGTACCTGTACACGCCATCCAAGCTCTGTTTGACTCAATGCCCAGGCATATCAAGGCCGTTATTACGGCCAGAGGTGGTTGTTCTGGGTACTGATTTCTCAGGATGTATGCACCCAAATTGCGTGGAAGTGTAATTACATGTCAGTTCTAGTATAATATATTTGTGCAATGAATACCCGTTTATCATCTGCATTTCTTCTTGGTACAGCAATTTTAATGGCCAGTAGTGTATATTAAATATATATTTATATATTATATGTATTAAAATAATTTAGCTGATGTCTATCCGAATGTTAGAGAACAGTGTAAAAATTTGCAGTAAATTGGACAAGAACTTTCCAAGATTTTCGGTAACAACGTTAAACAACGACTTGTCTTTGTATAGTAATATTGCTTACTGTGCCTAGTTTAAAAAAAAAAGAATTTTTACTTTATCTGAATTTAGGCCGAATACTGTTTACTTATGGTATTATTAGTTTGAAGATATTTTTATGGTGAAACGTATTCATGTTATGACAGGTGATTGTTGATGAGAATATATTTAAAAATAAGCCCACGCTCAGAACCTCAACCAAACCACATTCCGTCTACTACTGCAGGCTACTACTAAATGCTTGTTCTTATTTTGTGTTTAACATTTGACAGTGCCATTTTTTTTCCTTTATTGAATTTCGATTCCACCCGAAGGGGGCGGGCTGGCAGCAGCTTAGTACGCTGCTCTGCAGCCTACAGACTTTTTAAAACGTAAGAAGAAGAAAATAAAAAATAAAAGCAGGCGATAAAACGGTGACTTAAATTGTAAAACGGCGGAAAATTGTGGAAAGTTAAAACAGAAAGCAAAGGGTTGACAATGCTAAAAAATACATAGGAAGCAGGCAAGTAACATAGTAGACAGACAATTAAAAAAAAACATGGCGACAGACTGGTTTCTGTTCGGAAGATATATAAAAATCACACCCAGAGACATTATGGTGTCCGTTCGCAAGACTTCTGAAAGGACACACAACACTGAACACTCTCTGTAAAACACTGCACGAAAATGTCTGCACAAAGATGACACACCCTAGCCAAGGGCTCATGGGGAGGGGGAGGGGGGGGGGGACCTGGACAGATGAGGGGAAAAACAAGGAGGGAGGAGAGGAAAAACGAAAGGGGGGGGGAACCAGAGGAGGGAGAGGACTCATAAGGGGGGGAGGGCAGGGCAGACGCGAGAGGGAATGGAAAAGGGCAGAGAAGGGAAACGCAAAAGGACTCGGGGGAGAGAAGGGGGGCAGAGACGAAACAGGATGGAAGGGGGGGAGAGGGAGCCCAGGAAAAGGACAGGGGAAAGGAGGGGGAGTGAGGATCAGAGTTGATAGGAGGGATAAATGGAGGGAGAGAGGGCATCATCCGGGAGGGGGGACAGTGCCACTATGGCTCCTGTATATTAGGACATGTTTTTATAAAACAGATCTGAAGATGGTCATTATAGACCGAAACCGGTAGTCTGCTGACACAAATGTTTGTGACCACAGACGTGAAGTAAAGGAAATTTACAATCCAGAACAGCAGAGAGAGGGAGGTAGGGAGGAAGGGATAAAGAGACACACAGCTTCGCGAGTGCTCTCGCAGCACTCTATCTGCGGGCCCAGTAATTGTCGAGCCGATGTCGGCTGGAGCCAGTATTACCTCGCGGGACTGCAGCAATCGCAGCCGGCTGAGCTGTTTGCTCGCGCATTACAGGCCTTGCACGGCCGGCTGCGCCCGCTTTCTGCCAGCAAACTGCCCAGCGGGCGTATCGCACAGCCGCCGCTAACTCGGCCGCATCAGCAGAAGAGCTCGCCAACTCCCCCCGGCAGGCGGCCGGCTCATTAATTAGAGCAGGCTGCTTACTGCGTGCACGGCGGCCGGGACGGGTCAGCACAGCTACGGGGCAGCGTCGCGCCCTCCGCAGAGTTCCGCGGCCTAGTTTTATGTCCAGTTGCCGCCTCTACTTATCGCGCAGCGTCTAATTATCCCACAGTGCACCGCACAAAGCAGCGGCCGGCGCACTGCCCGCAGCAAAACTCCTCCCCCCTTGCACAGTGGCCGCGCTCGAGACAACAGGGGGTGCCCCATATGGTCACTCAACGCTGGGCGGCCTAGCTGCAACAACTGTACTCTGTAGTTCCACAGAGAGTCGTAATGTGCTTCTGTTTCCTTCCCTACAATTAAACTTTGTCTACTGATACTCCGTATAATTTCAGTGCAGATATAGCAACGAAGTAACTCGCAGAAAACAGCATCTCCAATTGAAGATTTCCCTCAAAAAGGTGTATTTCACCGTTTCGTAATTTTCCAGGGAGTAAAAATAACTTTGTTTTCCTTTGGTGCTATTTACTAATAGAGTGTCGTATTAGAACTCCTTTCGTCCGTCTAAATTTCCAGTTGTTGCAACCTGTTTCAGCGATATATTACGCTATCTTCAGGACCCCTGACTGACGTGTAGGTTGATTTCCACTTCTGGTCCACTCAGAATAGGGGCTAGCATTTGCTGAATGCTATCCGTACATTTTTACCTGACGCGGCGATCCCTAGGCCGAGCCGGCCGGAGTGGCCGAGCGGTTCTAGGCGCTACAGTCTGGAACCGCGCGACCGCTACGGTCGCAGGTTCGAATCCTGTCTCGGGCATGGATGTGTGTGATTTCCTTAGATTAGTTAGGTTTAAGTAGTTCTAAGTTCTAGGGGACTGATGACCACAGCATTTAAGTACCATGGTGCTCAGAGCCTTTTTTTGAACCTTGGCCGACTACTACACAAACAATGAAACCAAAACCAAACCGATCAAAGATGAAAATCAGTGACGATATATACAGGGTTATTACAAATGATTGAAGCGATTTCACTGCTCTACAATAACTTTATTATTTGAGATATTTTCACAATGCTTTGCACACACATACAAAAACTCAAAAAGTTTTTTAGGCATTCACAAATGTTCGATATGTGCCCCTTTAGTGATTCGGTAGACATTAAACCGATAATCAACTTCCTCCCACACTCGGCGCAGCATGTCCCCATCAATGAGTTCGAAAGCATCGTTGATGCGAGCTCGCAGTTCGGGCACGTTTCTTGGTAGAAGAGGTTTAAACACAGAATCTTTCACATAACCCCACAGAAAGAAATCGCATGGGGTTAAGTCGAGAGAGCGTGGAGGCCATGACATGAATTGCTGATCATGATCTCCACCACGACCGATCCATCGGTTTTCCAATCTCCTGTTTAAGAAATGCCGAACATCATGATGGAAGTGCGGTGGAGCACCATCCTGTTGAAAGATGAAGTCGGCGCTGTCGGTCTCCAGTTGTGGCATGAGCCAATTTTCCGCGGGCTACGCGTGAAAATTGCCCGCACGCGTTCAATCGTTTCTTCGCTCACTGCAGGCCGACCCGTTGATTTCCCCTTACAGAGGCATCCAGAAGCTTTAAACTGCGCATACCACCGCCGAATGGAGTTAGCAGTTGGTGGATCTTTGTTGAACTTCGTCCTGAAGTGTCGTTGCACTGTTATGACTGACTGATGTGAGTGCATTTCAAGCACGACATACGCTTTCTCGGCTCCTGTCGCTCTCGAGCGCTCTGGCGGCAGAAACCTAAAGTGCGGCTTCAGCCGAACAAAACTTTATAAGTTTTTCTACGTATCTGTAGTGTGTCGTGACCATATGTCAATGAATGGAGCTACAGCGAATTTATGAAATCGCTTTAATCATTTGTAATAGCCCTGTATAGATATGGTGAGTCACTAACTATTGCCATCAAGAATAGCTCCGAAAGTATTACAGGCGCTGAAAAGTTTGTGGGACAAAAGTTGCATGGGACAACGGGGGCCATAATATGACGTCTTTTTTTGGTGCTAGGTGGGGTCGCTTCAGAGGTATGAAGGTCAACTTTGTTTTTTTAAACGGGATGCTATAGTTTGACACTTATTTTCTGATAGTGGCTACCGAGACGAATCCAGTGGTGTGTAACAGTAAGGTCTTCGAAGGGCAACGAAGGTCACAAAGTTGGGATGAACGTCCATTTACAGAAGGTGTTCGAAGTGATGACCATTAACCCGCCAGGGTAACCGAGAGCGCTAACGCGCTGCTTCTTGGACTCGGGTAGACGCACCGGCCCAGGATCGAATCCGCCCGGCGGATTAACGACGAGGGCCGGTGTGCTGGCCAGCCTGTATGTGGTTTTTAGGCGGTTTTTCACATCCCACTGGGTGAATGCCAGGCTGGTCCTCACGTTCAGCCTCAGTTACAATCGTCACAGACATCTGAAACACGTTCGCACTACTTCACGATTGACACTAGACGCAGACAGCTGGGGTACACTGATTCCATCCCTGGGGGTACGGGGTGGCGGCAGGAAGGGCATCTGGCCATCCCTAACACTAACATTCCCAACTCCGTTCTAACCACGCCGACCCTGCGATCGCTGCGGGACTATGGCGTAAGCGAAAGAAGACGAAGAAGAAAGAAGAAGTTCGAAGTGATGACCATTGGTATCAATACAGTGCTGCAATCTTTTTATCATGGATTTAGTGTTATTGCTTATCACGTCGGCACTCATCGAAACACATGCTCTGTCAATTCTCCCTCGTATACCGTGCAAGTAGTAAATATTTGCCGAATACGGCATATCCATCTAACGTGCCATTCACACGTAAACACCATTCGACGGCTTCGCAATACAACTGTAATAGGTACAGTAAGACTAGTATAATATAATATACCTATAGTATAATATACATTAAAGCTTCTTTGCGGTCCGCAGCTCGTGGTCGTGCGCTAGCGTTCTCGCTTCCCACGCCCGGATTCCCGGGTTCGATTCCCGGCGGGGTCAGGGATTTTCTCTGCCTCGTGATGACTGGGTGTTGTATGCTGTCCTTAGGTTAGTTAGGTTTAAGTAGTTCTAAGTTCTAGGGGACTGATGACCATAGATGTTAAGTCCCATAGTGCTCAGAGCCCTTTTTTGAAGCTTCTTTGCGATTAGGCACCATCAAAAATAAAATCCAGCAGCAAACATCTATTGCCAAACATAAAAGTCTTCCAACAGCATCTCGTTTTGTATTATTATACTCTCATATTCTCAACGCACAGTTATAAACTAAAGGCAGCCGCTTCCACCTACCAGAGGTAGTTTCTTGCACAGAGGGGAACAGTACAGTGAAAGCGAACATTTATGAAATAAAGGGGAAGGCTTGTGAAATGAAGTACGTGGGGAAAATGGGGAGAAACTTTAAAGTAAGGCTTAAAGAGCATAATAATTGAAACCGATAATAGTGGCTAACGGGCAAAAATTCTAACAATCAAGGAAGTAAGGAGCCACTAGGATCGGGCGAGGAAGCAGGGCCAAGTGCTGGTAGCAGTAACACAACACCTTACTTCTAATGCATTTATTAAAACTAGCTAAAATACAATATACAATCTGTCAAGACAATGAATATAGGGAGAATCAAACCTTAAGAAACTAGTTCATCAACAATTTAATATTGTACCAAGCAACATAGTACTGCGTATGCCTTAAGGGCTGCAATCGCAAAGAAAGCCTGAAGGGCCAATTTAGCAAGAATACATACAACGAGTTCAGCCTGAAGGGCTAGTAAATTTGCAAATCAAAATTCACTTCACTTCAAAATTTAAGATATAAAAGGCCAATACCATAGACAAAGAAAATATTCAAATATAAACGCATGAACAGAAGCTTTGAGCCTGAAGGGCCACCAAAATAGTGAACTAGACTTTAGTTAAAGAGCAGATTTTCCAACGGTTTAGGCAAGGCAGTGTGAAACAATAAAAAGGCCTGAAGGGCCGTGCAGCTTCGAAGTAAGGGCCTGAAGGGCCAAACTAACAAGATAAGAAAATCTTAAAAATATCAACTGGAAAATATAAAGTGCTTATTAACAACTCGACCTTAAGGACCAGGTAATAAATGAAATTAGTCAAACAAATTCTGCAATAAGTAAGTAACAGCCAGGAATTTATCAGTAAGCCGGCCTTAAGGGCCCCAGTACACTAACAAGGGAGGTTAAGTATTAAAACTGGATTTCAAAGCCTTAAGGGCTGTAGAGCTTCCAAAAGGGGGGCCTGAAGGACCAATTCATCAAGGTACTTAATAAACAGCTCAGCCTGAAGGGCTGGCCGATGGTTAAGGTTAGGCAAGTTCTCAAAAATAGAAGGCAAATCAACAAATTTATCAGTAATCGAGCCGTAAGGGCCACAGAACATTTAGAATCCACATTAAGCATTAAGAACTATCATACAGCGAAGCAGTTTCCTGAAACTTAGCATCATCATCAGTTATCTGCTATATTAGCAGATCCTTTGCCTCTCCATTTTCTGCGATCCGGCTGCTGTATGTTGTACCGTCCATCAGGTCATCCAGTATCTGGAATCTCTTCCTTCCTCGCTTCCTTTTCCCTTCTACATAACCTTCTAAAACTGTTTTTATCAGTCCGTCATTCTTTCTTAATATATGACCAATCCAATGTCTTTTTCTTCTCTTTATTACATCTAGTAACTGTCTTTTCTCTCCCACTCTTCTCGGTACCTCTTCATTTTTTACTCTGTCCATCCAACTTATTCTTTCCATCTTCCGCCAAGTCCAGATCTCAAAAGCCTCCAGCCTTTCTCTGTCTTTTTTCCTCATAGTCCATGTTTCAGTTACATATAGAAGAACACTCCATACGAGACATTTTATGAGGCTCTTTCTGAGTTCTCTGTCCAGACCGCTGCAGAAGATTCTCCTTTTCTTATAAAAGCAACCTTAGCAACCTTAAATAAATCAATTGATACTATCCAGCATAAAACCTAGGGACAAAAATACATGCATATACTTCTAAAAGGTAAACTTGCATAAAATGGTTCAAATGTCTCTGAGCACTATGGGACTTAACATCTATGGTCATCAGTCCCCTAGAACTTAGAACTACTTAAACCTAACTAACCTAAGGACAGCACACAACACCCAGCCATCACGAGGCAGAGAAAATCCCTGACCCCGCCGGGAATCGAACCCGGGAACCCGGGGACCGAATCGTCGGTAGTTTTATATATATTGACAATGCAACAGCGCTGCCAGCTATCAGTATTCTTTTGCGGAATCTACCGCTGGACCCTTCCAGACACCAGATGCCTTGGCAGCCACTGTCGCCAAGCTCCGCCAGTCAGACGCCGACGGCGAGGGTTCGTTTCCCGGATGCCACCTTTCCCGTAACCTACTGCTGCTGCTGGGCCAGGACGCCAGAACGCGCTACCCGAGGCGTAGCCGCGGCAGCCTGCGTCACCGGCGACTGACGCAGCTCCGCCGGCAGCAGGAAATGCCTACCATGCAAGATCACTCTCCTCAGAGACGGTGCTGACCGTGCCTGCCGCAGGCGAGAATACATCTCACTTGCTGCAGAGGACCGCGGATTCTACGTCTGTTCCCCTGCCTCTTGAACGTGGTCCTTGAATCACCACTGCACACCACATTATGATCACCGACCTATTATCCATATAAACTGGTTTAGGCGATTGTAGCGTCACCTAGCGACGACTGCTAGTCAGAAACATGCGTAGTGTAGTATTAGTTAGCGTGCTGTCCGTGTGTAGAATGAGAAAGGAGCACAATCTGAGGGCAGACTGTTATGGTCCGGAGGCTCGGAACGAGCATTTCGGAAACTGGTCTTCGAGGAGTGCTATAACTTCAACATGTGGCGAAATCAAGGTAAAACCACGTCCTAATGTCTTCCTGGGCGACCACTGGTCATTACAGATGCCAGACGTCGTAGGCTGAGCAGACTGGTAAAACACGACAGGCGGCTAAGTGGGGAGGATCTAACATCAGACTACAATGAGGTGCAGATTACAAGTGTGAACACTCCTAACTCCATGCTTGTGCTCATATTACGATCACGACATCGGCATCTACGACTGAAATGGCCATATGACCATCGACACTGGATATTGGTGCAGTGGCAGAGCGTTGGATAGTCTGATGATTCCCGATATCTTGTTCATCATAGCGATAGGAGGGGGCGAGTCCCGTCTTCCACTTGGACAGCTCCTTGACATCCAGACGACAAGATGGAGACAAGCTGGCGGCGGTTCCCTTATGTTCTGGGAAACATGGGTGCAGTGGAGCTCGTGCAAGGCACCATGACGGCCAATGAGTATCGTACACTGGTTGCAGACCACCTACACCCCGTTCATGACGACCATATTTCCCGAGGGCAGCGGCATTTTTCAGCAAGATAATGCGCCATGTCACAAGGCTAGAAGTGTGATGGAATGGTTGGAGGAACACGGTGGCGAGGTCCAGTTGATGTGCTGGTCCCCAATCTGCCAACTCTGAACCCGTTCTAAGACATCGGGAAGGTGATTGAACGCGGCGTGATAGGTCATGGGACCCCTCCCCGGAATTTAGGGGAATAAAGTGATTTGTGCGTGCAGATGTGGTGCCACCTCCATACAGGGACCTACCAACACCTTGCTGTTTTCATGCCATGACGCGTCGCCGCTGTTATTCGTGCCAGAGATGGACATACCGGCTCCTAGTTAGGTGGTCATAATGTTCTGACTGATCAGTGTATATGTAGAACAGAAGCACAGTAGTTCCAATCTGAGTGTTGCTAGATTTGTTACTGCTTTCCACTAGACAACACCGACCCTACAGTGGAGTTGATACTACCGAACACTAACGAGACGGTTATTCGTCCTACGCTTGCGAGATCTGCCGGCTAGCTTCTCGATTTCGCGACCTCCTCCCGAATTCACAAAACTGTTTTTACGTTCGGCGTTAAAAAAAAATATTCTCAAAAAGGTGCTCGTAAACAAGCACCTTCACGGGAAACTCTGAAGCCCTTAAGCGAGTCTAGTAGCTTCCGACCACATACTACATCCGATGAACTACAGAAAACCAAACACATAAGTTGCAGGCTGGCAAAACCACATTCCAAAGGAGAATCAGAAACTGGTTCTCGTGTCCATAACATCCAAGAGGTCGGCCCGTCCTCGTGTATAAGGCATATTACGTTACATATTTGCGGGAATTATACATACAGGTCAAAAACAACACCAACATGTTGGACAGTTTGGAATATGTCAAAGCTAAACCTGTGACAGTTTTAGAAAGTTCCGTGCTTTAATCAATATACTAAAACGTGCCTGTTCTGTGTGACACGTGCAGATCACAAGTGTGTGTGTGTGTGTGTGTGTGTGTGTGTGTGTGTGTGTGTGTGTGTGTGTGTGTGTGTAGCCGGCCGGTGTGGCCGAGCGGTTCTAGGCGCTTCAGTCCGGAACCGCGTGACCGCTACGGTCGCAGGTGCGAATCCTGCCTCGGGCATGGATGTGTGTGATGTCCTTAGGTTAGTTAGGTTTAAGTAGTTCTAAGTTCTAGGGGACTGATGACCTCAGATGTTAAGTCCCATAGTGCTCATAGTCATTTGAACCATTTTGTGTCTGTGTCTGTGTTTGTGTTTGCGTGATTGTTCGAACTCTTTGCTCAGATTTTTTAAATGTAGTTACTGCTGCTTTTCCCACTCTGAGAAATTAATTTCATTAGGGTTTAGAGCTACTTATTAGTTCTGAACTTACTACGAGTGAACTTCGTCACCAGTCAAGAAATCACTGGAGTCACCGAAGCAAACTGCAGCTGCCTCACTGAACTTATAAAGTCTACAGCATAAAATTCTCTCTTTCTTTTCTAAATGTTCTGGAACAGATGAAAGAGGCCGAGTTCAAACGGCAGCAGAAAAATCAACAGTAGCGACGACCAACCAAAAATTCTTGATATCTAATTCCCTGTATTCCAGTCCTGAAAGATACGAAAACCGTCAAAGGAGCCAGCTTCGTTAAAACAAAAACGAACTGGAGGTGAGTATTCCAGCAAGCATATTTACCTTATTAAGTCTTCTGTTTTTTAAATGAAAATTTTTGCAACTTTGCTAGTGTCTGCTCTGATTCCTGTACACAATAATTTGTTCACTTTTTCGCAGTAAGGACACGCAGCCGATAATTTCAGTAGTCGCCTAATTATTACAAACAGTTTTGCCATAGTTGATAATTACGATAAGACGTACTACGTGGCCATCAGTAAAATATAACGATTTCACTGCGAACCAAAAGTAATTCGTTAAAAACTCGTGCTTCAAAATGTTAACCCTCTCTTTGTAGCCATTGCGATAGTTACACTCGTCTCGCAGGGTTTCATTCCAATGTCAACAGATCGCCCTTCTATCGACTAGTAGTATAATTTTGCGAATCTCGTCAGTATATATTATCATAAAAAAGAAACAAACGAAAGAAATACAATCTGAATAGGTAACAACTGTAATGAAGGTCTCAATAAGAACAGAAGCGTTTCGCTTTATTCTAAAAATTCTACGGTGGTCACATGAATTGTATGGTTTTTTTTTTCTTTTACAATTCTGTTTGTTAGGATCATGACCAGTTCGTATGCTCTATTTACTACTGTAAACAGTTCCAATTCTTATCATTACTCACTGTTTTTTTTTACTTCGTTTTTCGTGTTCTTCCACGTGTATGTTTTTAGATTTTAGCACATACCACTTTTACTGTACAAAATATATTCCCGCTTCTGTGTTGAGAAGAACCAGTGTCATCTCGACATTTCGTGTCTTTTGCTTTGGTATCGCGGGATGTTTGTTTTGGTAATGGTGGCAGCGTCTTCTGTCGCTCTGTGAGAGTATTTTTTTGTATGTCAGCAAATTACGATTCGGATTACATTTCATCACATCATTCTGCCAATTTATTTCTTGGTGCTTGCTTTGCTGTATTTACATTCTTTGTTGATGTTGGATATACAAAGCCATTTACATCTGCGGTTTTCCCACGCCTACTGGATTTTCATTCTTATCAGAGATAAGTGGACTAAAAAGACTAAATTTTTCCCGAAAAGGCCATGAAAGCCCAACAGTACGGACCGGCCGCCGTGCCATTCTCAGCCAACAGACGTCACTGGATGCGGATATGGAGGGGCATGTGGTCAGCACACCGCTCTCCCGGGCGTATGTCAGTTTACGAGACCGGATCAGTGAGCTACTGTAAGTATTATTTTTTAAGTGTCGATATGAACAAATCTTCTCGTTTCTTGCTCCATTTCGTCAGCACTGTATCCCTGTCTTTCATGTAGATCATGCTCTATACCGTTAATACGTTCATCCGAAGTTGCTAATTTATTTTTACGTACTTCTCTCGACTCTCTTTGCAGACGATCGAGTGTTAGGTTACGACGGAAGATGAAATATAACGCGGGATGTAGTTGCTTGTGAAAGTAGCAAATAAGTGTACTTTAGATATGTGCCCATCAACAACTAAAGTTAGAAGATATTATTCGTTGAGCAATTTATCAAATTTATGTATCTCGAATGTGATATTATAGGGTTATTACAAATGATTGAAGCGATTTCACAGCTCTACAATAACTTTATTATTTGAGATATTTTCACAATGCTTTGCACACACATACAAAAACTCAAAAAGTTTTTTTAGGCATTCACAAATGTTCGATATGTGCCCCTGTAGTGATTCGGCAGACATCAAGCCGATAATCAAGTTCCTCCCACACTCCGTGCAGCATGTCCCCACCAATAAGTTCGAAAGCATCGTTGATGCGAGCTCGCAGTTCTGGCACGTTTCTTGGTAGAGGAGGTTGAAACACTGAATCTTTCACATAACCCCACATAAAGAAATCGCATGGGGTTAAGTCGGGAGAGCGTGAAGGCCATGACATGAATTGCTGATCATGATCTCCACCACGACCGATCCATCGGTTTTCCAATCTCCTGTTTAAGAAATGACGAACATCATGATGGAAGTGCGGTGGAGCACCATCCTGTGGTACGTTTAGCTCCCTGCTTGCTTTATTCGTCGACTTCCGCGAGCTACACGTGAAACTTGCCCGCACGCATTCAACCGTTTCTTCGCTCACTGCAGGCCGACCCGTTGATTTCCCCTTACAGAGGCATCCAGAAGCTTTAAACTGCGCATACCATCGCCGAATGGAGTTAGCAGTTGGTGGATCTTTGTTGAACTTCGTCCTGAAGTGTCGTTGCACTGTTATGACTGACTGATGTGAGTGCATTTCAAGCACGACATACGCTTTCTCGGCTCCTGTCGCCATTTTGTCTCACTGCGCTCTCGAACGCTCTGGCGCCAGAAACCTGAAGTGCGGCTTCAGCTGAACAAAACTTTATGAGTTTTTCTACGTATCTGTAGTGTGTCGTGACCATATGTCAATGAATGGAGCTACAGTGAATTTATGAAATCGCTTCAATCATTTGTAATAGCCCTGTACTTACATAATCTTTGATTATGTGAATAGGGAGCTACAAAAAGATCCAATTTCCAAGTTACATAATAAAAAAAATTTTGAGAACAACAGAAGAGATACATTGTTTAAACTACGTAAATAACTGTAGTACCACACTGGTTGTACGGATGTGAATATCAGATACTTGCTTTGCCATACATCAAATGGACAAACATTGCAGAGATAAGATTGCTAGGAATAGTAGCTAGCTGTACTTTGTTTGATATTAACCTGAATGCAATTCAGGGACATCTGTGTCTACGTCAACACTTCGAAAGCCACATGACAGTGGAGGGTACTTCTGGTACTACCAACTGAGCTCCCTCCCCTATTCCACTCGCGAATGGCGCGCAGGAGTAATGATTGCCGGTAAGCCTCTTTAATTATTTCCAATTTCTCGAATTTTCCCGTCGTAGTAATACCATGAAACAGGAACGGATGAAATCAGAACGCCAAAGTCGCAGGTGAAGTATGAAACAAAACAAGGAAAGAGGTCAAAGAAAAGACGAAAAAAGCCAAATACAGTATTGGCCATTAAAATTGATACACCAAGAAGAAATGCAGATGATAAACGTATATTCATTGGACAAATATATTATACTGGAACTGACATGTGACTACAGTTCCACGCAATTTGGGTGCATAGATCATAAGAAATCAGTACCCAGAACAACCACCTCTGGCCGTAATAACGGCCTTAATACGCCTCGGCATTGAGTCAAACAGAGCTTGGATGGCGTGTACAGGTACAGCTGCCCATGCAGCTTCAACGCGACACCACAGTTCATCAAGAGTAGTGACTGGCGTATTGTGACGAGCCAGTTGCTCGGCCACCATTGACCAAAGGTATTCAATTGGTGAGATATCTCGAGAATGTGCTGGCCAGGGCAGCAGTCGAACATATTCTGTAACTAGAAAGGCGCGTACAGGACCTGCAACATGCGATCGTGCATTATCCTGCTGAAACGGGTCGTAACATATCTGAAATGTAACGTCCACTGTTCAAAGTGCCGTCAATGCGAACAAGAGGTGACCGAGACGTGTAACCAATGGCACCCCACCCCATACCATCAAGCCGGGTGATACGCCAGTATGGCGATGACGAATACACGCTTCCAATGTGCATTCATCGCGATGTCGCCAAACACGGATGCGACCATCATGATGCTGAAACGGAACCTGGATTCATCGGAAAAAATGACGTTTTGCCATTCGTGCACCGAGGTTCGTCGTTCTGTACACCATTACAGACAGGCGCTCCTGTCTGTCATGCAGCATCAAGGGTAATCGGAGCCATGGTCTCCGAACTGATAGTCCATGCTGCTGCAAACGTCGTCGAACTGCTCTTGCAGATGGTTGTTGTCTTGCAAACGTCCCCATCTGTTGACTCGGGAATCGAGACGTAGCTGCACGATCCGTTACAGTCATGCGGGTAAGATGCATGTCATCTCGACTGCTAGTGATACGGGGCCGTTGGGATCCTGAACGGCCGGCCTAAGTGGCCGTGCGGTTAAAGGCGCTGCAGTCTGGAACCGCAAGACCGCTACGGTCGCAGGTTCGAATCCTGCCTCGGGCATGGATGTTTGTGATGTCCTTAGGTTGGTTAGGTTTGACTAGTTCTAATTTCTAGGGGACTAATGACCTCAGCAGTTGAGTCCCATAGTGCTCAGAGCCATTTGATCCTGAACGGCGTTCCTTATTACCCTCCTGAACCCACTGATTCCATATTCTGGTAATAGTCATTGGATCTCGACCAACGCTAGCAGCAATGTCGCGATACGATAAACCGCAATCGCGATAGGCTACAATCCGACCTTTATGAAAGTCGGAAACGTGATGGTACGCATTTCTCTTCGTTACACGAGGCATCACAACGACGTTTCACTAGGCAACGCCCGTCAACTGCTGTTTTTGTATGAGAAATCGGTTGGAAACTTTCCTCATGTCAGCACGTTGTAGGTGTCGCCACCGGCGGCAACCTTGTGTAAAAGGTAATCATTTGCATATCACAGCATCTTCTTCCTGTCGGTTAAATTTCGCTTCTGCAGCGCGTGATCTTCGTGGTGTAACAATTTAATGGCCAGTAGTGTATATGAGAGCGGAAGAAACCACAGATGGTGTATTCCTTGTTGTTGTTGTTGTTGTTGTTGTTGATGATGATGATGATCATCATGAGGATGTAAGATGTGTCTCAGTGCAAATTTTCAGATGCCCAAATTTCGTTACGCATAATTTTTCGAATAGCTGTAAAGGAGTCAATCAGAAGGTTACATACGGTGTGTGCACGGTTATCACGTATATCCTATCCATTTAGAAATGTCAACAACTGTTCACAAAATGCCCATAACTTCTGTCGTGGCAAGACGACAGATATTACGAAAACAGGAAAGGAGACAACAAGCTGTGGGAATGGTCGTCCGTCCTGCACCTTTCGCGGGGTTTAGATTCCCCTCTGTGGAAGACGGCTTCGCTTCGCCCCGCGCGGAGTGTTTTTGCAGGCTCTCAGAGCTACAGCGAGCTGTTGCTTCGCTGAGTCTATCTCTGTCTGTCCTTGCCTCTCCCCTTCTCGCCCGCTTGCTCTTTCACTGCGTGCCCTGGAGCGCGCACAGGTTCCTCGTTTTGCGGCCTGCAGAGAATTAACGAAGTCCGCCCCGGCACGGAGGACCGCAGAAACAAAAGCGGGGCGAGTCGGCGGTGCGCCGCGTATACTCGCCGGCGACTTGTCCTGGAGAAGCGACCGCCGGCCGCCACGTTGCGCCCTGCGCACAGAGCGGTCGCTTAATTAACGACCGGCGGCGCTTCACGCTCGAAGGCGCTGCTCGCTGACCGACCAGGTGTGACGCTGCGGGAAGAGTATCTAAATCGCAGCCCCTAAGCAGCACAGGCTTCCGAGAAACTAGAGACCGAAACCTCACAGGCAATAAAGTCCAGTAACACCGTAGCCTACGTCTACATCTACATCTGCATGGACATCCTGCAAATAACATTCAAGTGCCTGGCAGAGGGTTCATCGAAACACCTCACAATTCTCTGTTATTCCAATCTCGCATAGCGCACGGAAAGAATGAACACCTATATCCTTCCGTACGAGCTCTGATTTCCCTTATTGTATCGTGGTGATTGTCGCTGTCGACAAAATACATTACTGTCCATTAAAATTGCTACACCACGAAGATCACGTCCTACAGACGCGAAATTTAACCGACAGGAAGAAGATGCTCTGGTATGCAAACGAGCTTTTCAGAGCATTCACACAAGGTTGGCGCCGGTGGCGACGCCTACAACGTGCTCACATGAGGAATGTTTCCAACCGATTTCTCATACGCAAACACCAGTTGACCGGCGTTGCATGGTGAAACGTTGTTATGATGCCTCGTGTAAGGAGGAGAAATGCGTACCATCACGTTTCCGACTTTGATAAAGGTCGGATTGTAGCCTATCGCGATTGCGGTTTATCGTATCGCCACATTGCTGATAGAGTTGGTTGAGATCCAATGACTGTTAGCAGTATATGGAATCGGTGGGTTCAGGAGGGTAATACGGAACGCTGTGCTGAATCCCAATGGTCTCGTATCACTAGCAGTCAAGATGACAGACATCTTATCCGCATGGCTGTAACGGATCGTGCAGCCACATCTCGATCCCTGAGTCAACAGAAGGGGACGTTTGCAAGACAACAACCATCTGTGCGAACAGTTCGACGACGTTTGCAGCAGCATGGACTATCAGCTCGGAGACGATGGCTGCGGTTACCCTTCACGCTGTATCACAGACAGGAGCGCATGCGATGGTGTACTAAACGAGGAACCTGGGTGCACGAATGGCAAAACGTCATTTTGTCGGTTGAATCCAGGTTCTGTTTACAGCATCATGATGGTCGCATCCGTGGTTGGCGACGTCGCGGTGAACGCATATTGCAAGCGTGTATTCGTCATCGCCATACTGGCGTATGACCCAGCGTGATGGTAGTGGGTGTCATTGGTTACACGTCTCGGTCACCTCTTGTTCGCATTGACGGCGCTTTGAACAGTGGACGTTACATTTCAGATGTGTTACGACCCGTGGCTCTACCCTTCATTAGATCCCTGCGAAACCCTACATTTCAGCTGGATAATGCACGACTGCATGTTGCAGGTCCTGTACGCGCCTTTCTGGATACAAAAAATTTTCGACTGCTGCCCTGGCCATCACATTCTCCTGATCTCTCACCAATTGAACACCTCTGGTCAATGGTGGCCGAGCAACTGGCTCGTCACAATAAGCCAGTCATTACTCTTGATGAATTGTGGTATCGTGTTGAAGCTGCATGGGCAGCTGTAACTGTACACGCCATCCAAGCTCTTTTGACTCAATGCCCAGGCGTATCAAGGCCGTTATTGCGGCCAGAGGTGGTTTTTCTGGGTACTGATTTCTCAGGATCTAAGCACCCAAATTGCGTGAAAAGGTAATCACATGTCAGTTCTAGTATAATACACTCCTGGAAATTGAAATAAGAACACCGTGAATTCATTGTCCCAGGAAGGGGAAACTTTATTGACACATTCCTGGTGTCAGATACATCACATGATCACACTGACAGAACCACAGGCACATAGACACAGGCAACAGAGCATGCACAATGTCGGCACTAGTACAGTGTATATCCACCTTTCGCAGCAATGCAGGCTGCTATTCTCCCATGGAGACGATCGTAGAGATGCTGGATGTAGTCCTGTGGAACGGCTTGCCATGCCATTTCCACCTGGCGCCTCAGTTGGACCAGCGTTCATGCTGGACGTGCAGACCGCGTGAGACGACGCTTCATCCAGTCCCAAACATGCTCAATGGGGGACAGATCCGGAGATCTTGCTGGCCAGGGTAGTTGACTTACACCTTCTAGAGCACGTTGGGTGGCACGGGATACATGCGGACGTGAATTGTCCTGTTGGAACAGCAAGTTCCCTTGCCGGTCTAGGAATGGTAGAACGATGGGTTCGATGACGGTTTTGATGTACCGTGCACTATTCAGTGTCCCCTCGACGATCACCAGTGGTGTACGGCCAGTGTAGGAGATCGCTTCCCACACCATGATGCCGGGTGTTGGCCCTGTGTGCCTCGGTCGTATTCAGTCCTGATTGTGGCGCTCACCTGCACGGCGCCAAACACGCATACGACCATCATTGGCACCAAGGCAGAAGCGACTCTCAGCGCTGCAGACGACACGTCTCCATTCGTCCCTCCATTCACGCCTGTCGCGACACCACTGGAGGCGGGCTGCACGATGTTGGGGCGTGAGCGGAAGACGGCCTAACGGTGTGCGGGACCGTAGCCCAGCTTCATGGAGACGGTTGCGAATGGTCCTCGCCGATACCCCAGGAGCAACAGTGTCCCTAATTTGCTGGGAAGTGGCGGTGCGGTCCCCTACGGCACTGCGTAGGATCCTGCGGTCTTGGCGTGCATCCGTGCGTCGCTGCGGTCCGGTGCCAGGTCGACGGGCACGTGCACCTTCCGCCGACCACTGGCGACAACATCGATGTACTGTGGAGACCTCACGCCCCACGTGTTGAGCAATTCGGCGGTACGTCCACCCGGCCTCCCGCATGCCCACTATACGCCCTCGCTCAAAGTCCGTCAACTGCACATACGGTTCACGTCCACGCTGTCGCGGCATGCTACCAGTGTTAAAGACTCCGATGGAGCTCCGTATGCCACGGCAAACTGGCTGACACTGACGGCGGCGGTGCACAAATGCTGCGCAGCTAGCGCCATTCGACGGCCAACACCGCGGTTCCTGGTGTGTCCGCTGTGCCGTGCGTGTGATCATTGCTTGTACAGCCCTTTCGCAGTGTCCGGAGCAAGTATGGTGGGTCTGACACACCGGTGTCAATGTGTTCTTTTTTCCATTTCCAGGAGTGTATATTTGTGCAATGAATACCCGTTTATCGTCTGCATTTCTTCTTGGTGTAGCAATTTTAATGGCCAGTAGTGTATTTTCGCATTCGGAGGAAAAATTTGTGATTGTAATTTCGTGAGAAGATTGCGTTGCAATGAAAAACGCCTTTCTTTGAATGATGTCCAGCCCAAATCCTGTATCATTTCTGTGACACTCTCTCCTCTATTTCGCGATAATACAAAACGTTCTGCCTTTCTTTGAACTTTTTCGATGTACTCCGTCAGTCGAAATCTGGTAAGAATCACACACGCGTAGCAGTATTCTAAAAGAGGACGGACAAGCGTAGTGTAGGCAGTCTGCTTAGTAGATCTGTTACATTTTCTAAGTGTCCTGCCAATGAACAGAGTATTTGGTTAGCCTTCCCCAAAACATTTTCTATGTGTTCCTTCCATTTTAAGTTATTCGTAATTCTAATACCTAGGTGTTTAGTTGAATTTACGGCTTTTAGATTAGACTGATTTATTGTGTAACCGAAGTTTAACGAATTCTTTTTAGCACTCTTGTGGATGACCTCACACTTTTCGTTGTTTACAGTCAACTGCCACTTTTCACACCATTTAGATATTTTTTTCTAATTGGTTTTGCAGTTTGTTTTGATGTTCTGATGACTTTATTAGTCGATAAACGACAGCGTCATCTGCAAAGAACCGAAGACGACTGCTCAGATTGTCTCCCAGATCGTTTATACACATAAGGAACAGCAAAGCGCCCATAACACTACCTTGGGGAACACCAGAAACCACTTTTGTTTTACTCGATGACTTTCCATCAATTACTACGAACTGTGACCTCTCTGACAGGAAATTAACAATCAAGTCTGGTAACTGAGACGATATTCCATAAGCACGCAATTTCACTACGAGCCGCTTGTGTGGTACAGTGTCAAAATCCTTCCGGAAATCCACAAATACTGAATCGATCTGAAATCCCTTGTCAATAGCATTCAGCACTTCATGTTAATTAAGAGCTAGTTGTGTTTCATAGGAACGATGTTTTCTAAACCCGTGTTGACCGTTTACCTCGAGGTAATTCATGATGTTGGAACACAATATATGTTCCAAAATTCTCCTGCATATCGACGTTAATGATATGGGCCTGTAATTTAGTGGATTACTCCTACTACCTTTCTTGAATATTGGTGTGACCTGCGCTACTTTCCAGTCTTTGGGTATGGACCTTTCAAAAACGGTTGAAATGGCTCTGAGCACTATGGGACTTAACTTCTGAGGTTATCAGTCCCATAGAACTTAGAACTATTTAAACCTAACTAACATAAGGGCATCACACACATCCACGCCCGAGGCAGGATTCGAACCTGCGACCGTAGCGGTCACATGGTTCCAGACTGTAGCGCCTAGAACCGCTCGGCCACTCAGGCCGGCTAAGGATCTTTCGTCGAGTGAACGGTGGTATATGATTGTTAAGTATGGATTTAATGCATCAGCATACTTCGAAAGGAACCTAATTGGTATACAGTCTGGACCAGAAGACTTGCTTTTATTACGTGATATAAGTTGCTTCACTACTCCGATGATATTTACTTCTACGTTACTCATGTTGGCAGCTGTTCTCGATTCGAATTCTGGAATATTTACTTCGTCTTCTTTTGCGAAGGCATTTCGGAACGCTACTCGAGACCTGTCTGCTGTGGTGGGAATGTTCTGATCTCTCTCTCTCTCTCTCTCTCTCTCTCTCTTTCTCTCTCTCTCTCTGTCTCTCTATTTCCCCTCTTTCAGTCTGTCTGATGAACGATATATGCGGAAGTACGTATAAAATGAGGAACTGACCAATAGAAGTCACGAGAGAAGACGCAGTCGGTACAAGAGAAGGTGGGGAGTATTGTGTTGTCAATAGAGAGACAGAAACAGCATATTGGATCACTCAGGACTGGTCGGTGATTTAGAATATGCATTAGCCATTAGGTTTCATTTGAGTAACAAATCCATCAGGGACATTTCAACCAACGTAAAACTGCCCGAGTCGACTTCTCGTGACGTGGCTGCAAAGCGGAAACTCAACAGAACAACTACAGCTAAACCAAGACGACGAAGAGCTCTTGTCCTGACGAACAGGCACCGTGGGCAGTGCGAAGGGAGCTTGTAAACGCATGGAATTAGCGGGAGAAAACTTTCGTGAGCTCGAAAGTACTACCAACGGCCCAGGTAACACCTTCACTATGCGTCGGGTAAGGCAGCTATCAATAGGCCGGCTCTATTGACGGGTCTGCTAGATTTGTCTACGAATATTGACACTGGGCGCATTATAGTGGTCGTTAAGTGTACCCTGTTCCCCAATTGTCAAAGATTTACCATCTTAGTGGCGAATTATTCCACGAAGAACCAGAGCACTGCTGAGTGCTTCTAACTGACTAGTATTAATGTTTGAAACGTCGTAGTGATATGGTACTAATGATGGAACTTTTTCCATTGCATCATCTCGGCTGACACGCAGCCAGTGTTAAATTTGAGATAGTAATACACTCTTGGTTGCGTTGCGGAGATATTTGTTTTCAAATTTCAATGACGGTTTCGCCCGTGGCATGCATCTTCAGTTTATAGAAATGGACGTGCAGCGTGAGCAGTTTTTATAATCTGGAGATGCCTACCATAGGCAAAAATCGTCATCGAAATGTGAAAACGAACTTCAGTAACTAAGACCACATTTCTATCTCTTGGCAATAGCGATTAAATTGCTGCACCCGTCATTGTAAAGTTAGAGCAATTCACACCATTTTGTCCTATTCAGAATGTAAAGTTACAAGCTATGGACGGAGACTAGGTGTTGGTAAGCGGTGCAGGCGATGCAGTGCGATTTGCCTTGAATGAGCCACCTCGCATTTTATCTCATCTTAGGCCCGAGTAGGCCACTACGAACAAAATTTAGGTAATGGTTTTCATTACGTGTTTCCTAATATTTGCATGTGTTTTGATAGTCATTGAAATGTATTTTTAAACCTCCGAAGGCTTGGTGTCGAACACACGGTATTCACTCTACAGTCCACTCAGGGAAACTGCCTGGCACAATGAAGGAAAACAGTCCCCTTCATTGATCCGATTGCAAGTGTTCCTGTATTTCAAATATTTCATTAACAGTGAATATTTACGACTTCTGTGTCAGCTATAGTGAAATGCAAAAGCTAACGTTCAAGTTAAAATGAAAATGAAATATTTACTAGACATTTTCTAAAAATTATTCCATTTCATTGTGATAGGGTGGTACAGCAAACAGTTTCGAATGTGTATTAGAATAAAAACAGGCTTGGTTGCGAAATTATTTAATGTCAATGACGCGTTTCATCCTTTTAGAGTATCATCAGATTGTGTAAAACACACGCCAAAAGGACACTGTGCTGCGTGCGGCTCATGCCGCCTTTATTTTTGTAAGCGTAGTCCTATTTTGTACTAAAATGGAGGCTTCAGCTGGTGTGTGCATTTTACGATTTCTTATGACGGAAGGATTATATATCCACTTACTGTTACATCCATTTTCCTTTTCATATGGCTATATGACGGATGGGTTTCATGTTCAGCTACTTTTACACCATTTGATGATGCCCCAAAAAGGGTGAAACGCGTCATTGAAATTAAATAATTTGTGATTCCGTAGATTTTCCCGGCGTCTTACATGTTTATGCTCTTCACTGGTATGCTGCCGGATATGATCGTCTTCACTACACGATATTTCTGCGCTCCATCTGGCCGCCATCTTCAGGTGCGATCGCTAAATACACAATCACGCCGGAACTAAATGAATACCTTTTTTCTTTATTGGATTTCGATTCCCCTTTCCCCCAGATGAGGGGTGGGCTAGCACAGCATAACACGCCGCTCTGCAGCCTACACAGAAGTTAAAAATCAGAATTAGGAGATATCATAACAATTAAATCAGGCGATAAAATGGAGACTGTTAAAAACTGAAATATGGCGAAAAAGCTGCGAAGAAAATATAAATCAAAGAATGTAACTCCATTTTCTGGTGGAGTATGGGACAACGGCTGTTCAGTGTTCAATAAAAACAATACCAATCGCCGTTGTATAGGTTTATTTCTAGACAAAATACACTACTGTCGATTAAAATTGCTACACCACGAAGATCACGTGCTACAGACGCGAAATTTAACCGACATTTCGACGTTACACTACGTTTAGGCCTGAAGATGACATATTGTAACGTCGAAAGTGGTTGCCTAGAACTAAACCTATACAGCAGCGATTGGTATTGTTTTTGTTGAACATAAAAACAAAGATCGATGATGCTGATTGAAACAACACTGAACGCTCACGGAAACACTGCGCCATAGAGTACGAAAGCATGTGAGGGAGGGGGAGGAAATGAACGTCGCAGTCGCAGTCGCACGTAACTGAGGGCTGAACCCTCTGCTGGGGACGAAGTTCTAGCGCGTGCTGCGCTTCGCCTTCTTGCATGGTGTGGTGAGGATGAGTGATGACTTGGTAGTGGTGGCTGTTACTTGACAGTTGTGCTGGTTTTTTTTTTTTTTTTGAAGAAAGATAAAAGGATAGTGAGAGGGACAGTGAGAGAAAAGGAAAACGAACGGCCCAATTGACTGGCCGGGAATTACGAGTAGTTACAGAAGAAAGGACAGAAGGAGGAACAGTGAGAGTGAGTGAAAGCGAACGGCCATTATCCTGGCCTCTTCTGCTTCGTAGCGGCGACGCGATGGTGGCGGCAGTCAGTCTTGAAATGGCGAATTGGGGGGGGGGGGGGGGAAGAGAAAGAAGTCAGAGGGCCTATCATGATTAGGCCAACATTGCGGGTAGTGTGGGGGGAAGGGGGATCATGTTTGGGGAGCGAAAGACATGGCATGTTGGGGGGAATAATCTATGGCGTGAGGGAGGTAGTCGGCATGAGATGAGGTGCCCGGTGCAGGCGAAGTCATGGGGGGCGAAATAAAAGGTCGGGCCATCGAGTGGTGGCTAGGCGATGAACACGGGTGCCCAGGGAAAGGATTAAGGGATTAGGAGAGTGACGGGTTTTGTGGTAAAAGGAGTGGGCGGCGGAGAGAATGCGGGTACGAAGGAGCGGCACTTCAGCCAGGAGGTGGAGCTCGTGGGTGGGGAAGTCGAAGGGGAGGCGGAGGGCGCGCCGGAGAGCCCGGTTCTGGACGGTTTGGAGTCGGCGGAGGTGGGTGGGGGCAGCATTGCCCCACACCACCACCGCGTATTCAAGGATGGGGCGAACAAGGGAGGTGTACAGTCGAACAGCAAGGTGCGTGGGGAGGGAAGAGGTTGGGTTGATGAGAGGGTAGAGCAGGCATAGCCGCCCCATTGCCTTACGACGCACCTCGTCGATGTGGGGGCGCCAGGTGAGGCGTTGGTCCAGGGTAACACCCAAGTACTTTGCAGTACGAGTCCAGGGGACTGGGGTACCAAGGACCGCCACCTGAGGGAGCCGAATGGGAATACGGCGTCGGCAGATGATAAGGGCTTGGGTTTTGGAGGAATTAAATGCCAGACGCCAGGTCCTAGCCCAGTCGGTTAGGGAAGCTGTAGCCCCCTGGTGCCGCTGTTGAAGAACTGCCGCACTCCGAGAACGAGAGAAGAGTGCAGTGTCATCTGCGTAGAGAGCTAAATGTACCCTCGGCGCAGAGGGCAGATCAGCTGTGAAGAGGGAGTAGAGTAGCGGCCCAAGTACGCTGCCTTGTGGTACTCCTGCCCTGATGCGTCGTCGCGTGGATTTCCCGTCAGGGATCCTGACATGGAAGGTGCGACCTTCCAGGTACGTGGCTATTAGCCGTACATGGGACACTGGGAAGCCAAGGGAAAATAATTTGTAGAGCAGCCCTGGACACGTCGAGGAGTATGGCCCCGAAGTACTCCCTACGTTCAATGGCATCCAGTGCCTCTTCTACAAGGCGCAGGAGTTGGTGAGTGGTGGCGTGGCCCTGCCTGAAGCCAAACGAAATGAACGTCAGAAACGGCGGCT
This sequence comes from Schistocerca cancellata, assembly GCF_023864275.1. Lineage (NCBI taxonomy): Eukaryota > Metazoa > Arthropoda > Insecta > Orthoptera > Acrididae > Schistocerca > Schistocerca cancellata. The sequence goes on along the minus strand of NC_064634.1, from coordinate 86,757,283 downwards.
GCTTTATACCCCTGGTCCAGGCCACTGCGCCAGCACGAGAAGCGGAAGAGCTCACCCTGCGAAGTGAAGAACCGGAGCGCCGCCGACGGTAGAAACTGGCGAAAGTGATAAATCGCAAATTAATATGTAGTGGGTATAAAACCAGACCTTTGTTGTTTTATGTCAGACAAAATAGGGTTTCATATCTTGCTTAAGGGGGTTAGGACGTCAAACGGGCCGACTTGGAGCAGGAGAGGCACCACAGGACATTTTAATTTCCACTGTCTACACTTTTACAAATAAATTCATAAAACTTTGTCATCATGACCAGAAAGTATTCGGGATTCTCACTCATAGCAGTGGAAGTTCAAAAGCATAACAAAATAATTTTTTTTACATGTGAAATTTCGTCGTGTTTTCGCTTACCATTGGCTGCATTTGTTGTTATAGGTACATTTTTCTTCACACGTAAGAGAGATTCTTTGATGAATTTTGTACACCGTACAAACCATACTTACAGGTGTGTATGAAACACTTGAATTTCCCAAATCTATTAAAAACTGTGGTAAAAATTGAGATAATTAACTACAAAATTTGATTTTTTTTTCCAAACATAAGGTTTAAAACGTAACAGCTCATTCATGTTTCCATAAATTAAATAGATTCTAGAGTTTCAGACACCTGTAAGTATGGTTTGTATGCTGCGCCAAATTCTTCGAACAGTCTCTCGTACTTATGAAGAAAATTGTACCTATAGCAACAAATGCAGCCAATAGTAAGTGAAAAAACGATGAAATTTCACATGTAAAAAAATTTATTTTGTTTTTGAACTTCCGCTGCTACGAGTGTGAATCCTGAATCATTCCTGGTCACGCTGACAAAGTTTTATGAATTTACTTGTAAAAGTATAGACAGTGGAAATTAAAATGTCCTGTGGTGCCTCTCCTGCCCCAAGTCCGCCCGTTTGACGTCCTACCCCCCTTAAAGGAAAACCTTTATCTCTATTAATAATGTCATCAGATAATCGTATTTCGGTGGATTGCTTGACCACACAATCCCAGTAACGAGATGCCGGAGCAGTAATTTGCGTCTCTTTAAACGACATGTTGTGCCCTTCGTGGAGACGATGTTCGGCGCTCCAATTCTTCACTTCGCAAGGGGCAGCTCTCCCGCTTCTCGAATAGGCCCGGGGTACAAGGGAGCTGCCGTTTCTGATGTTCATTCAGTTCCGGCATGATTATGTACTCAGAGATCGCACCTGAAGATGGCGGCCAGATGGATTACCGAAATATCGTGCAATGAAGACGATCATATCCGGCTGCATACCCACGAAGAGCATAAACAGGACTGTTTTTATTTTTACAGACATATTCTTTAGGGGGCCCATTGTAATATTTCTGGCTTATTCAGCCATCATATTAGGCTCCAGGAAGCTATTCCCAGGGCAGTGGAGATGCAAGAAGCATAGAGATAACGCAATGTGGGATGAGGTACCGGTGACAGATGTTAGATTCGGTACCATTCCCGTGAGAAAGGCTGCCTGCATGATGCTGCTGCTCTGTGACTGGCTGCTGTGGTCGGCGGTAGGGCGCCAAAACATTAAACTTTAGTTGCTATTATTAATTAAACCTGTCATCCAAATTACTTCATTTTTTTAAATACACATCTCTCAACAGCCAGCTATCAATCAGTCATTTAAAAATTATTAAAATCAAAGTATTACTAAAACAAAAGACTGACGATATTACTGCCGACTCACTTCGGTGGCGTTCGGGTCACGCCTTGCTGGCTTGGCGCGCGAAGTGTCTCGGGCAGTCCGGCTCTCCAGTTCTGACCGTTCCAGTAGACAGACATGTTGTCTGTTATAGCAGTATTTGTTTCATGAAATTTTATTTACTACAGTTCCGACCGTCGCTAGGTACAGACATGTTGTCTGTAATAGTAGTATTTGATTGATGTGATTTTATTCTCCAATTCTGACGGTTCCAGTAGACAAGACATGTTGTCTGTGGCAGGATGTATTTCATGTTAGTTTAGCCAGATATAATGACTGTGGAAAGATATGTTCAATACGTTGTGATCAAGAATAGTTTCTCTTGTCTATATCAATAAAAACGCGAGTCGCATCCCTAATGAGCTATAGCTTATTCGTAGCAGCAGTTCCTTGCGAAGTTAATTTCAGCCTCAAGAAAAAGAATCTACGACCTGCGTGCTGTTTTCTGCGCTGGGGACATCATCATCATGAAGACAACAGGTTAGTGAAGTGTAGAAGAACTTATGTATTCCAAACAGGGGCAGTGGAAACAACTAGGCACCTCACGTGTACTGCATGCACAGTACAAATGTGCTCAGTGACACGTCATCTGCAGTAATGCAGAGGAGATAAAGAAGGATGAAAGTATTAACACTATCTCACTTTTATTCCTTTTTCTTGCCGTACCATCGATAGCAACCTACCCCCCATACAGTGAAATACATTTACAAACAAACCCATAGGTTTTACAGACGCAGGTTTTCACCGCCGTTTCCAATGGATACACTAAAATTATGATTCTTATTAAGGTTAAGGCGATGACATTTTCCTAAAGAGGAGCAGCCGGGTTCTTCTTCTCTGGAGACGCACCTGCTTTAGTGGGAGCTGAAAGCCTTGGCGCACTGGCGAATCAATAAACTGTGATGAGGTTGTGAACACCACTCAGGCCGGAGCGAAAATCTCGCAGTGGGGGGAGGGGGAAGCGGAGAGCTTCGTATCGTGTCGTGTCGTGTCGTGTGGCTCGGGCTTTCCAGCCGAGAAAACTGGGCGTGCCTCCAGCCAGCGGGGCCTGAAATATTCATCGTCGTCGCAGCGGGCTCGTCTCTTATTCATCGCTCGCGGAGGCGCTGGCCCGAAGAAGAAGACACGGCGCCACGCACGCTCCCCATCTGCCACACGCAGGCCGTCCGCAGACACGCGGGTCAGAAACGAAAGCCAGCCGGCTGGTGACTTCTGCCACCGGTGGGTAACACGGTGCCGTGGCGCTACTGCCTTACAGCTGGGACAGGACCAGCTCAACTCACTTGCACGTGGGACCTCGAAGGAATCCTTTTCAAGTTACATACACATATTTTCAATCAATTGGCTCCACGCTTTACCATAATTTACTATAGGTCATACGGTAAGTAGCTGTCACTAACAAACAAATTTATACAGAGTGATTCAGCTATCCCTACCGATAAGTTTTTTGCAACCCGCTCTAACATTCTGCGTGGTGTCTGTTTGTTCTAAGCCGTGTCTCCTTACCACTTTCGCGCATCTACGCTCTGAGCGTGTTTTTTAGGGAATTGACTAGTTTGAACCTGGGACCTGTTGCTGGTAAGGAGACGCCAGACCACACATGACATTAAGAGTTCAGAAGAGTTCAGTGAGACTAGCGATGATATAATCAAATACTTGACGATTTCAGCATCAGCTCCACTGCACTCCCTGTAAAAGAATCTTAACACTAACTAAATTTAGTGGAAGGGGTTCAAGGCTTTCCTATTTTTAGTTAGCTGGTAAAATAAAGTCGAAAAAGCATTTAACTTTACCACTGGAAATTTTATTCTACTCACAAAACATTGTTCATAAATTGCACTATTGATAAAAGGAAATATTTTAATACAGCATGATAAAAACCAACTGCGTTCAACAAAAATGTGAACGAATATTCCCTGAATGGGTTTCCAAATTCTGCAATGGATCGAAGGATGACCTATGTCATATCTCACCTGTAATCTAGATTTAAGTTAAGTTTCATAAAAGAGAAAACTATCAAAATGGTCTACAGTGACCCTCAGTTATCTTTAATTACTTATCTCACTTGTCGTAAATTACGGTGGCTGATGTGGCTTCTCAATAATTATATAACAGAAAAATCATCGCGTTTCAGATTTTAACTTACATAGCAAATGTGAATACCATGAGCTTTAATTGACGATCGACACTAGTATTACGCAAAAAGGGGGTATAACAGATGAGACTTCTGCAGTTCTGAGTGAAGCTTTATGCGCACAAAAATGCGGCATCGCGTGCGTTCATTACCTTGTCGTTGGTTAGGCAGCGTCAGGAGGCGGTGGGCGGCGCAGCTTCTCACATCTCGCCGTCTCGGAAGCAACTCTCTCCTTACTTCTCCTTACTACAATTTACCGAAGTTGGTTTAAAAAAAGCTATCTGGCTGTGTTTTCAACTGACCAATCAGGATCTCAATGTTAACCTTAAGCTCAGGGTCTCAATGTTAACCTTAAGCTCCGCCTACAAAAATTCTGTCTATCCAACGAGAAACGTTATACTATTGGTGGTGGGCAATGTTTTTTAACGTTTGCAACGTAACAGAGACGCGAAAAAGTCTCACGCTAAAACTTGCAGCTGGTGTGGCCCTTTTAGTGTTATCGTAAGATCGATACTGTTCTTCTGGAGGGCTCTATCTTTTAACATGGGCTGGGGGTGGTTTTGGCGGTCAGCTGGCGACGTGGGTGTCCGTCCCTTATCGTAGGGCATCCTAGCCTAAACGATTCTGCTCTTGGCTTCTGTTCTCGTTTCTCCCCTCAAAACTGCGTCTGTATCACGGTGGGAAGGTATTACATGCATTTAGGCGTTCTTGTGTTAGTCTGTGGTATTCCATTTGCTCACTCGTTGATCGTATTACTTTGGGTAATTTAATGTCAGGATTTATTCGGAGCTTTGTGACATACTGCCGGATTTGCTTATCATGTCAGTGTTTTAATGGAGGTGTTGGATTTGCCTGACACCTTACACCGCAACACCTTCAAACACCACACAAGGTTTTCATATTCTCTCGCTCGCTACGTTCAAACAACGAGTCCTACAGAAAAATGAATGGGGAATTTTTGTAGGAAATTTATTGTAGTTAATTTTATACTGAGATACATTTTCGCTAGAGGTCGTAGTTTCCCAATTATGTAATTAATTAAAACATATGAGGATGGTCATTGCTGACTGAAACCTTTAGTCCAAGGACCTAACAAATTGATAATCACAGACGGAAATAAATAAATTTATTCTACACTTCCTCGACCACCTCTAATCGTGACCATGTTGTAGTTTGTGAAATTTAAGAAAAATATACAAAAGTGAGCTCCAAACAGCGTTTTTCTTTAATAACTCGAAAACAGTGGTCACCAGCAAAAACCTATCCCAGTGCAAAATTTAAATTTTGTCGACCCATTACTTCCGAGTCTCGCGAATTTGCATCATACCAATGCTGTGATAATAACTGTAAGGTTAACTTTTTTGAACGCCAGTTCCGTTAGATACTAATTCTTCGTGAAGCTACCAACACTTCTGACCAATACTGCATTCTCCTGAGTTTTTGGGGTATTTCTAAAGTATTACGATCTTTTATTTTTATCGTTCATCTAGAAATTTATTCAGGCAATAAGGGGTTAAATTTCCTACAACAAGGTCCAGTTCATTTTTTCTGTAGCGGTATTAATTTGCGCATGGTGAGAGAAATAACACGAAAAATCTCGCGTGTGGGTTTTGAATACATTGTAGATTGCATAAAATCTATAGGTAGGGGCAGCTCAATCAGCCAGTGTACCGTTATTTTACAGTATCAGTTGCAAATTTTTTTACAGTCTGACTTAGATTCGCCCTGCGTGGATTAATTTCGTAATAATGCACAGACATAGGCAGTCAAACGGGAACATTGAAAAAATTAGCACAAACTGGATACTTAAACAAATTTTATTTCTGTTTTTGACGTGAATCTATTGTACATGAATGGAAATTAATAGTTTAACTTGCCGCTCTCTAAATATGGAATCAGTCAGATGGCGTCTTTGATTTCACACACATTCTCAAAAACTGAGACCGGCCGCGGTGGCCGAACGGTTCTAGGCGCTTCAGTCCCGAACCGCGCGACTGCTACAGTCGCAGGTTCGAATCCTGCCTCGGGCATGGATGTGTGTTATGTCCTTAGGTTAGTTAGGTTTGAGTAGTTCTAAGTTCTAGGGGACTGATGACAGATGTTAGGTCCCATAGTGCTCAGAGCCATTTGAACCATCAAAATATAAGGGTGAATCTGGCCATCACGTTACATAATATCTCCAAAGTAGCGCTGTTCATTTACTCGTGAATTCGCTCTTTCAGTTTAAAGCCTTTCTGGTTCTCAGGTGGTTTCTCAGAAATAATTTGGACTTGAGTTAATCCCAAAGAAAAAAGGTAGGAGCCGATAAAGCTGGTGTACAAGGAGGCCACGGAATACGGCCATTTCTGCTGATACGACCAGGAGAAGCTAATCTAGGCAAATCCACAGGTACTGCAGCAGCGTGGCCTGGTGCACTATCCTGCTGGAAAAGTGTCTCTTCATCCTGATCGTAGGCATCGAGTTCAGGCAGAGAAAGTATTACCAGTTGATGTTCTCTTGCAACCGCCTTATTTTTACAGTACAGGTTACTTTCTTTGTGGCGCTGCCAGTGGCTTCAGAGTATCTCACACAGAGATTGAAAGCGTTGGCCGGTGGCGTGGGAGTCTACGGAGGCAAATGAAACTCTCAATGGAAAGCGCAGTGAAATGGAAGAGAATTATCTAACCAGAAAGTGCGTGGGCTAACCTAAATACACCAAAATCGTGTGAGAAATAATGTAAAGGTCTCTTCTTGCTCTAGTGATACTCCCGCATCTGCAAAATTCTGCAGTCGTCCGTTAGAGGCCTCTGCGTATGCCGCGCCGCATTGCGCACTGACCTGCCGGTACGCCAGTCGGGACGGTGCAGTGTGCCTCTGAAGTTGCGTATTGTGACATTATTTGTGTATTGAAGCGTCAGATGGCTCGGCGATTGGTAATCAATCCTGCTAAAGTATTGCGATTGGTTGCGATGAAGTTACGAAGAACCCTTCTTCGTGAAGATGATATTGGTGTAGAAGACGAATCATTCGCATGTTTTCTGGTATCTATTATAGTGCATAAATATGAGCATAAGTTAGAAACAGATACCGTTGTAACACTACCACATAATTATGATGATAGGGATGATAATGACGAACAACTCATTGCAAACGGTAGTGCTACGGCAAGTGCGGAAAGAGGCGATGGAAGCAGTGACGGTGAATACCAACCGTCTCCCAAGAAGAAAGTTAAAGTTGCAAGTATCATCACGGCGTTTGATGACAACACACTGGAGAACATGTACATGATTATTACGTAAGACGTTTCCACACGTACGACAAGCTTCTGAAAACATACCCTAAACTGAAGTCTAAAAGCAATATTAAAAACATACTGGATTACGTGGCAAAGAAAAGAGCAGGAAATACAGTTTTCAAAGGAAATCGTACACTGCTGTTCAAGACCATCAAGGAGCGTGTAATGGCGAAATTCGATGAAGCTCGAGAATGCGGTTCCGCCGTTCATTATTGGCATTTACGACATTGGGCATTAGACGTAGCCAGAAATCTCGGGTGTACAAACTTTACAGCTTCACTAGGATTTATTACAAATTTGAAAAAGGAGTTTATGATAACATCACGCCGTATCACTATGCTCCAAGCACGAAAAGATAAGGATGACGAAGAAGAGCTGATTGAAAGAGCTCAAACGTTTGTTGCTGACGTCAATGACATTATCACGAGAGAAAACATCGATATTAGTTCTGTATGGAACTGTGACCAGAGTCAGTTCAACTATGAACTTTCTAGTGACAGAACGCTATCCATGAAAGGGGAGAGAAACACTGTCGCGATGTTGCAATCAGTTAACTGTGCAACACATATATTACACGATCGATGTTGCTATATCAATGGACGGACGATTGGCAGACAAACTCTATATTTGCTTCCAAGAATCCAGTGGAAAGTTTGGACCCCGCGTGTCAAGGGAAATAGAAACGCAGTGCCCTCCAAATGTCGTCATAGATGCAAGTGTGAATGGGAAGATGACGAAACAACATCTGAAGACGTTTTTTCTGTCAGTTTTGAATCCACATTTGTCGAGAAAGTTGTTAGTACTTTGTGACTCCTGGTCTGGACATAAGGATGAACGAGTACTACTGGAAGCATCTGGCGGAAAACATGTAGATTTATAAATCATTCCGCCTAAAACTACAGAATATGCACAACCCCTGGATGTGTATTTCTTCAGGCAATATAAAATATATGCCAAGAGAATAACAGACTTCATTAAACTACGTTCCAGTAATATGCAGCCGAAATTGCACGACAGATTCTTTATCATGAATATGCATTCTGTCATTTACAATCAATTATCTGCGGGAGTATACAGACCAATGCTTCGTTACGCGTGGCAGAACGCTGTCTACGATATTGGTGAACCAGTGTTCAAAAGTGTCACTGACGTGGCCTTCAACACTGATTTTATAGAATGTGCAAATACGCCATGCGATCAACTTGCATTTCTTCACTGTGCGTTTTGCAGTCATTCGTATTGCTCGGAGCATTTTATTGACATTCCGCATTTACATTTATAGTTAAGATTGCTGCATTGCGTATGGCGTCTACAAATACAACTACAGTGATATCTAGAGCATGACTGCAGAGTTTTGCAGAAAAACGACACCCACCAGCACAATCAGAGGTACATAATGGTCCTGTAACCAAACGTTCGTACAGATCTGTTTGGTCGAGCCCAAGTACTTTCCTGGTAAGATTTTTTAATACGCCTTTACAGTATACATATGTTGTGCACTTAACCAACTCTGATCGGCTGCTAAAACTTCAACCTGTCTCCACGCCCAAGGTAAGCTCCTCCACTCCCATGACTCCCATCACGACAACCAGCGAGTCTTCGAAGATTTCTGCTGTCTGCCTCATACTGTAGGTGCGTAAGGAACCGTAGCGTCTGTATCGGAGCTACACAGCCGAATACTGTGTTCCGAATGTAGTATTATGACTGTTTACCAGGCTACAAATCCAAAGGTCTCGGGTTCGATGTTTGACCAACCCTATGATTTTTATGTGTTATTTCTTTCATCTCCGCCAGTGTTCGTTTATGTGAAAAGCGACGAGCTACACCGTAGTTGGGAATCCACGTTAAACTATTGGTAACCCATGTAATTCGCTAGGTATGCCAGTTGAAAGGTCCGAAGAAAGCAAAGTCATACCACTTCCAACAGGACCATCACTAATAAAGCTCTGTTCGGTCTTCCGATTTGAATCTTTATCCACGCTGAACAGGTCGCTTCTGAACAACAAAGTGAATAATTATTTAGCGACCTATTCAGGCCAGCAGTAGACAAATATTCAACTCTACATAACGGTCGCATGCCTCTTGCGACGCGTGATGTCGCACCTTAAATCTTCGGATTGATGACATACAGACATGACAAGTTGGTTACGCAGCTGAACCTGTTGCAGGGAGATCGAAACTAGTCATCCTATAAAAAGAAAGTATACCTGAGACTGAAAAGTACATTATTAAAATATCAATGAACTTGCTGAATTCTCTAGAGAGGAATTTGGCGGATGTAGTGAAATATAAGAGTGCGCACACAAAATTAATTAGTAGCTGGATTGAACAGAGGGATTTACTCAGATAGATTAATAGTTCAACGGCAGGTAGACTAGCAAATAACGACATTTTACTCGCTTCAATTTCTTCGTTTTGAGAGAACTAAAGGGCGATCTGTTTAGTTGTTAAAAAGCATCTAACACCCAAAATTGCATAAAATACTACATGTTTAAGACAAGCGGTTTCTATAAACTATGCTGTCATCTTCATGTCTTAAATCTTTTGTTGTAAAACATGTTCAATTTACTCTCACCACCACGCTCAAGATGTTCAGTGGGTAAAAATAGCACATTATAAAATGTTTGTCGTCGATAAAACATTTAAAAATATGAAGCATCTTATGCAGCAGGCCATGCCCATATACATATTGCTCACAGTTGCTTGCTGCATCATACAAACACGCTACACAATAGTGCAATTGTTTGCATACGCTGGACATATTACAAACAGTGCGAATCCACATTAGAAATTTTACTCCTTCTGCATATAGAGAACAGTAGGAAGAACACTCGATTCAATTTGTTGGTAATGTGAGGCTGTAAATGGTGCAAAATTTGTGTGAAAGAGTTGCCAACTTTGACAGCAACAACATCCCTAACCGACTAGGTATAGAATCAAACTGACACTGGGCGACAGACACGGTTGCGCTATTCCTTTTTGCTTCTAGTCAGTTCATTAATTGTATTGGATGACGAATGACGGTGTACCAAAGAAGTCAGCCTCTCTTTGAAGTATTTTACGAATAAAATCAGCTATCTCACTAGATAAAATATATTTATTACCATGTTTCGCCATCTGCCATTATCAGATACATAAAAACTCGCGAAACTAGATTCAGCATCAGTATGAAAGTCTGCACCTAGTCGCCGCGTCGGCTAACAACTCGTAATTCTTCTTACAGTATTTTCGGCTAGCTGTGGTCTCGTTTGCCAGTAACAGCTGGAGCAATCGTACTTAATAGAATTCAACAACGTTTCGAGACGCAGTGCTCTATTCATCAGGTTGTCTCAAATATACCTAAAACGATAAAAGTTTCAGAAACACATTTGCGTCGTACATAAAATACAATAACACAGATTAGACTGTGAGTCTTCATCTCACACTAAAATCGTCCTCTAGTGTAAGGCGAGGAACCGGTTTGGTGTGCTTTATACAGGGAAGGAAAAATAATTTTGGACCGCCAAGTATTTGATTCGCGTCAATATAGGCTACCCAACATACATCGTACAGAACCGGGGCAAATGACGAAGTTGGTTAGCCTGTCTTAAGGTGCATAAAATATTTTCTGGGTCAGTGTCTTTGGCCTACATAGGGCTTTCGTAAACTGACTTACCATTTTCCATTCGAACACTTGATTATACATTGAGACACTTCTTGACACAAATTTAGTTCGTCTGAAGGTGGTGACCATGCACATGGATTATAGATAACATGAGCATACAATAAGACATTTCTTGATATAAATTAAGTTCATTTCAATGAGGTGACCTAGCAAATGTAAGCACAAGTCCCGTCTTTTCAGCGTAGCCCGAAACACCGTTGCTAACATCTGGCGTTGTTTGTCGCACACTTGCAAAACTGCATTTTTCTATTCATGAATGTCATCAATTTTCACTTGATAGATCTCAGGCTTGATGAGGAAGTCCACTGGGAGTCCACTGGGGTAAAACACGGAGAGCGGAGAGCACAAAGTCTTGGCGACGCACGGACAGCCCATCGCCCAGGAAATACGGTATTCAACGAACTTTATAAACACCGCATATTATAAACGCCCCAAATGTGTTGCTGGAGTTTTTTAGTATTTTAAGCATACGTGATGAGTTTTGACAACATGATGATAACATTATCTGTGCTCTGAGTCTTTACTGGTGGTGTGCTTCAGTAAACACTTCTCTGCTTACTAGCCGCGTCACTTCAAATAAAACACTTGGGCGTTCGATAGCCGTTTCCACCAACATCATCAAAAGTTAAATATCGATGCTAAAATCTCTAAGGAAGTCAGTAGATATGATTTCTCCTTCCACAGTTTTTCTAACTGTCTTTCGTCTACAGCGAGGACATAAAGGGCAGCGTCCGACTTTCAGAAAAATCGAGGAAGAAGAATCACATCTGCTGAGTTCTTCATCATTTTCAGCCCCCGCGATCAGTGATTTCTTGCTCCTGGTGAAGTCGGCGGGAACAGCTATAGAAAGCTCGAGTGTTTTATTGGAAGTGACGCGACTTGTGATCAGAGAAGATTTTATTAGGTCTACCGAAATGCGTCGCTGAATTGTACTAAGTACGACTGCACGGTTGAAGTGGCTGAATACTAGCAATTTTTAACGATAAAATAGGACAGCGTCCACCTCACACCCGGAAAAACCGGATAACCTCAGTTTTTAATTTAATAACAGCCACCCAGTTCAAAAAGACTCATCGTGCGTAAAATAACGTTGGAACTACCTAAAGCAGACGAATTTCATTTGTTTTTCGATGCCACGCACAGGCTACTTTCCATTAATTTGAAATGTGCCAAATACACTCAGCGGAGCGGACGAGACAGAGAGAGAGGGAGAGAGAGAAGGGAGGGAGGGAATGAGTGAGTTTTCCCGGCTGCATCACGGCCTGTGTATTTCGATACGGGTAAAACTTAGCATAGTGTACCTGCCTCTTCCGGACGTCGGTAAATTTGCTCGAAACACAATCTGCTTATCTCGGTAAAATGATTAACTGGCTTTGTCGGAGTAATGAACATGGAACGGGATCACGAATTACGGCGCAGTGCCACAGCACAATTAGAGTGGATTAACGCGCCTGCGATTGGTCGTTAGTTGCGGAATCCCCGATGCGCTCCCGTGGATTAACGGCAGCGGCGTGAGGATAGCACAGAACGACCCCCCCCCCCTTCCTCCACTACCTACCTATACAGTACGACGCCGTACTAGCCACCTGCTGTGCGACCACAACTCCACGTAGCCTGCACTGCTTTCCTACGTTACTTCCTCACAAGAATCGTGACAGGCGTTGTCCCCGAGCGACGTGATGGTTTTTCAGTTCAATATCCCACCTGACGTACCTAGTTGAAATTTACGTCACACATTAAGGTCTGCGGTCCCTGGGCTTTGTAGAACAGTGAATCATCTAAGGTGATGGAGTCAAAAGATACGGCCATTTACGTCATTTATTTCGATACTTGCAAACTCACTCATCAAACCTATAGATTATTTTCTGCTCTCTAGTATCATGAAACTTGGCAAGAACTAAGGTTTCACTGTACAAATAAAGGGAAAAAAGCGAAAATTGTGACAATTTTTTGGTCACTTGTTATCTGACTGTCTCTTTGTCCGTCTGTCAAGTCCCCTTTTTTTCTCAGGAACGGATACACGTAGTAAGTTGAAATTTATGTGACCTACTAAGATATATAGTCCCCTGTTTTCTCTGTTCTCTGGCACATCTGCAGGTATACACTTAAAATTTAGGCTACATACTAAGGTCTACAGTCATTTTGCGGTGTAATAAATGTAAGCTTATAAGTCAATGCAGCCAAAAGATACAGCCATTTATGTCACGTATTATGATACTCGCAAACTCACTCCTTAAAATTATAGGGTATTTCCCCTTGACGTAGAATCATGAAAATCTGCAAAAAGAAAGTTTTCACAGTACAAGTAAAGAGAAAAAAAAATCAGAAAATTGTTAATTTACAATCATATCACACGAAAAAACATTTCTTTTGCCATTTGTCATCCGACTTCAGACTTGAACATAAAACATTCTTGAAAGTTTTGGAAACCATGGGACCGATGTCATTGTCAGTATCAGTATCGACAACAGGCAAAAAGCGTCCAGATGGATTAACTGTCTATACAGTTCGTACAGAGTCGTATGACACCTGGCCAATTTTTCTTTTTCTTCTCTGTCCTCCTCTTCTCATTCCCTTAAGTTGTCCATTAATCACAATCTTTTGAAACAAGCCATAATGTTTAAAGAAATTCCCGTTGAAAACACAGATATCTGCTAAGACGAATGACTTTACCTTGGTATCGGTTTCGATTATCAGAAACGAAGCAAAGTCTCGCGACTGACATTAAAATACCAGAAGGATGGCCTCCGGCAATTAGTGTTGTCACTATTTAAAAAGGAGAATAGCAGCAATATTTCAAATTACACAAGTACCACTATGTTAAACGTTACATACAAGATATACCCAGTTGGGAATGTCTGCTCGACAAATAATAAAGAAAAGTAGGTAATTTAATTTACCAACGTACTGTGGTGTTACCCCGTCTCACAGTAACATTTTTCACCCGAATGTTCCTCAAAGTGGTGACATAAATTAGCAGTTCATAAGGTAAGTCATCTGTACCTAACTTAACTGTCGTGACATGAAAACATCCCACACTGAAGATGAGCTATCAACTCTCTAATGGTGCAGTTCACAGTAATTTCTATTACACTGGCTGAAACAATACCTCCAGCTGTCTATCATCATATTACTGCTCTCACAATAGGAGCTGCATCAGGTCCTCCGGTAGACTGGCAGGCGTCACATTTCGAGGGCGCAGATCGATCAAATCGCAGGATTCTCACGATAAGACGATGCCTACAGCAAGGGAAATGATCGGATAAAGTATGTCAGGAGTGTTCTAGGTTCCGACAGAGAAGCAGTTAACGAAATAACAGGAACAGTGTTCGGTCGTTGACCTCCGAACAATCGACCTCCAACCTCTCCTATTTGGACGCTGAAGAACTGCTAAAAACACAATTTAAATTAAGCTCATTATAAGAAGTCAGGCTGGTTGTTCTCTTTAAACAATGAACTCCACAAATTACAGTGACATAGGTAATTATTAAGGGCCACAAATTCCAATAGATCCTAACTTAAATGATGGCAGCACAAACTCTCTCGAACGAAAGACAAGATCGAAGGTCGATGGCAAATGAGTTAGACTCTACCACTTTTCTCAGCGACATTACTTTAAAATTTTCTACAAATTTGGAAAGCTTCGATGTACTTAGAACAATTACGAAAGGATTCGTTGGTTCACTGAGAGGTATTACTTTCATTTCACAATTTTTTATGAATAAATCGTCCTCTTATAAAATATCGTTACGAACGTAAGTTAAATGAGAAGAAACTAACGAACAATTCATTACCAGTCTTTCATAGATTTTGAAAAAGCATTTGACAGGATGTACAAATACAAACTCCATTCGAAAAGATCTTGGAAAGTCCGATGACATCGACCGACCACCGTGTCATACTCAGACCATAGGCGTCATCAGATGCCCATAAGGAGAGGGGGTGGTGTCGGCACGCCTCTCTCGCGACTGTTGTCAGTTTTGCCGGCCGGAGTGGCCGAGCGGTTCTAGGCGCTACAGTCTGGAACCGCGCGACCGCTACGGTCGCAGGTTCGAATCCTGCCTGTGTGATGTCCTTAGGTTAGTTAGGTTTAAGTAGTTTTAAGTTCTAGGGGACTGATGACCTCAGAAGTTAAGTCCCACAGTGCTCAGAGCCATTTTGTTGTCAGTTTTCATTGGTTGGAGCCGCTACTACTCAAGTAGCTCCACAATGAGCCCTTTTTTCTCCAGGCAAATGTCAGCATCATCGACATACTTGGAGAACAGCATCATACGCAAAGCAGGTTTCCACGTTTTCTGCGTTGTTTTCCGCTAGATTAACCCTGTATTGCTGCGTTAAGTATCAATTTTCTTCCGTGTTCAAGTCAGCAATGGCGTATACTTTCCTAGTTAAATGGCATGTATGCCACGTGAAGTTGTAACAATAGATATTTTTCCACTGTGAAGATGATCCATGATCGAAGCTGGTTGTGAATAAATGTATCGTAAGACGGCACAGTCAGTATCACGCATTGCTCCAAGTCCTCACTTGGTTTCACAAGGGCCCAGTGCACTCCCCACCTAATCCCCGGCTGGTTATCCTTCAAAACGGTAGCCACACCCAGTTGAGCTTAGCTAATTGGCTGTGTAAGCTACAAACTCACTTTACGCTGGATCGGCAACTGCTAAGGTTACAACATAGACTCCTCTGTAAATTTAAACATTACTGTATGCAGTAAAAGTGAAGATGTCTGTTGGAAGTAATCATGACAGTACGTGTTACACCTCGTAGAAAATGCTATGCTCTTACGATGTACGCCTACAAGATTCGAATAATTTGGTATGCACGAGAATCTGTATGTTTGTATAAATTTCTCTGTTTCTGTATTAGTTGATGGTGGTTATAAATAAGCCCACATTTGCGTTAAGGTCCTCAAGTCTGAGGGTTCTTATGTACTTTTAGCACTGAAGATGGTTACCCAGTGACTGAAATCGATCTGTAAAGTGAAGAGTTTCACTATTTACGACCGATGCTCCATTTATCCAAAATGTATCAACTTCATTGATGTAACAGGAAGCGGTGTACCCACCGCGGCCAGGGCAGAGACCACCTGTGGGAAATTATGGCAAAACGTGCATTCCCAAATCACTTTCTAAACAGCATCATGAGTATTTGTAATGGCATTTACATTATACTTGATGTCCCCAATTACAAAGGAAAAAATGCCAACTTTTCATCTGGACTGGACTGGACTGATTTGGGGGAAGAGACCAAACAGCGAGGTCATCGGTCGCATTGGATTAGGGAAGGATGGGGAAGGATGTCGGCTGTGCCCTGACAAAGGAACCATCCCGGCATTTGCCTGAAGCGATTTAGGGAAATAACGGAAAACCTAAATCAGGATGTCCGGACGTGGGACTGAACCGTCGTCCTCCCGAATGCGAGTCCAGTGTGTTTACCACTGCGCCACCAACTTTTCATCTCAGAGTAGCTCTAGCAACTTACGTCCTTTTCTTCCTCTGCGTTTTCTACCCTATACAGCTCCCTCTAGAACAACGAAAGTTATTCCCTGATGTCTTAATAATGCCCTGCATCCGGTGCCTTCTTCGTGTCAATGTTTTCCATAAATTCCTTTCCTCGCTGGTTCTATGGAGAGCCTCCTCATTCCCTACCGCATCAGTCCACCTAAGTTTCAACATTCTGCTGTAGCAACACATTTCAAATGCTTTGATTCTCTTCTGATCTGGTTTTCCCACAGTCCATATTTCACTACCACATAGTGCTGTGCTCCAAACATACATTCTCGGAAATTTCTTCCTCAAATTAAGATCTATGTTTGATACTAACGCTCTTCTCTTGGGTAGTAATGCTCTTTTTGCCTGTGCTGGTCTTGGATGCTTGAGCTGTTAACCACTCTTCTTAATACACTCCTGGAAATGGAAAAAAGAACACATTGACACCGGTGTGTCAGACCCACTATACTTGCTCCGGACACTGCGAGAGGGCTGTACAAGCAATGATCACACGCACGGCACAGCGGACACACCAGGAACCGCGGTGTTGGCCGTCGAATGGCGCTAGCTGCGCAGCATTTGTGCACCGCCGCCGTCAGTGTCAGCCAGTTTGCCGTCGCATACGGAGCTCCATCGCAGTCTTTAACACTGGTAGCATGCCGCGGCAGCGTGGACGTGAACCGTATGTGCAGTTGACGGACTTTGAGCGAGGGCGTATAGTGGGCATGCGGGAGGCCGGGTGGACGTACCGCCGAATTGCTCAACACGTGGGGCGTGAGGTCTCCACAGTACATCGATGTTGTCGCCAGTGGTCGGCGGAAGGTGCACGTGCCCGTCGACCTGGGACCGGACCGCAGCGACACACGGATGCACGCCAAGACCGTAGGATCCTACGCAGTGCCGTAGGGGACCGCACCGCCACTTACCAGCAAATTAGGGACACTGTTGCTCCTGAGGTATCGGCGAGGACCATTCGCAACCGTCTCCATGAAGCTGGGCTACGGTCCCGCACACCGTTAGGCCGTCTTCCGCTCACGCCCCAACATCGTGCAGCCCGCCTCCAGTGGTGTCGCGACAGGCGTGAATGGAGGGACGTGTCGTCTTCAGCGATGAGAGTCGCTTCTGCCTTGGTGCCAATGATGGTCGTATGCGTGTTTGGCGCCGTGCAGGTGAGCGCCACAATCAGGACTGCATACGACCGAGGCACACAGGGCCAACACCTGGCATCATGGTGTGGGGAGCGATCTCCTACACTGGCCGTACACCACTGGTGATCGTCGCGGGGACACTGAATAGTGCACGGTACATCCAAACCGTCATCGAACCCATCGTTCTACCATTCCTAGACCGGCAAGGGAACTTGCTGTTCCAACAGGACAATGCACGTCCGCATGTATCCCGTGCCACCCAACGTGCTCTAGAAGGTGTATGTCAACTACCCTAGCCAGCAAGATCTCCGGATCTGTCCCCCATTGAGCATGTTTGGGACTGGATGAAGCGTCGTCTCACGCGGTCTGCACGTCCAGCACGAACGCTGCTCCAACTGAGGCGCCAGGTGGAAATGGCATGGCAAGCCGTTCCACAGGACTACATCCAGCATCTCTACGATCGTCTCCATAGGAGAATAGCAGCCTGCATTGCTGCGAAAGGTGGATATACACTGTACTAGTGCCGACATTGTGCATGCTCTATTGCCTGTGTCTATGTGCCTGTGGTTCTGTCAGTGTGATCATGCGATGTATCTGACCCCAGGAATGTGTCAATAAAGTTTCCCCTTCCTGGGACAATGAATTCACGGTGTTCTTATTTCAATTTCCAGGAGTGTATTTGTACACACGAAGCCCTCTGAAAACGGAATGAAAGAGCGCGATAAGAGATCAAAAAAAAAAAAAAGAATAAGTATATGAACTTAGTATTATGTATCACTTGGTATGCGAGACAGACAGCCACAACTGTAGTAATCGATTTTAGCTAATAGAACCGCAACGCCAGCCAGAAACTGATTTATTGATCACTCAGTCACAAATTGTGATTACTGACGACGTTCTATGAATCGCAAATTCTGAAGGCGAACAGTAAAAAACAGTCGATCTCTTAAACCTGTTATTATAGTATTAAGATAACAGTAAAAAAAAACTAAGACATTGGTATTCGACTGACTTCTCATGGTTGGGATTCACGGTCATATAATATATCTTAAAAGACAAAAGTTACATTCAGTCAAAATATAAGACTATCTGACAGAACGTAACATTTGCAGTGTTACTTGAAAATGGCCCTTAGGCCGAAATTGCAATCGTAATAATAAATATTTTATATAGTCAACGGCGACTATGATGTTTTTTAAGGAACATTGGCATTCCTTGCAAAATATCCAGTACGAAACAAAACTGCCATTGAAAGTCAGATTTTGGACCAAATTTTGCATCTGAAATACGTAGGGAGATGAAACACTTTTAAATAAAGATGTAGATATTATATTACAGGGATATCCGGGTGTATGTGATACTATAAGCAGAACTTTAAAAAACACCGAAGATACATAAAAATGAAATTCTACAAGGTGATAGCGCTTCCCGTCTGCGTTATGAAGGGAAAAGTTTCTAGTGACGTTCAGGCAACTGAAATGAAATTTTTACGATTAGTCAAAGGTTGCACTAAGTTGAACGACATTCCTAATGATGAGGATTGAATCATATGACAAGAAACAGAAGCATTAGTAGAGAAGAGAATGAGAGAACGTTGTAGACTATCCCAGTGTTATTTAATCTGTGTTGCCCATACAAAATTCATGTGATGACAATATTTGTCAGATGATATAGAGATAAGTACTGTAAGTGTATAAGAAACACTTGTATGAAATTCCAGCTTGGTGTACAACGTGATTATTGTCGTACTTTTATTGTGACTCTCATATCTCTGCTTATTTGTAGACTTAGAAAAAAATTATATAGATCTACATCCACATAATCCTATGATGTTCTATTTCACTTTCATCATAAGATTTTTTGTTCTGTTCTTATATATATATCAAAGAATGTTGTGAAATTAAATGCATGAAGTATCAAGAGTTACACCTCTGCTTCGTTGATTTGTTTGTGTCAAACATGTTTGATACTTACTCTGCGACATTTGTATATTAAACGACAATCAGTTGTTACGATGGGCAACAGCCTCGTTTGTGTTAAAACCCTTATTGCCTCTCTGTATGTGTGGAATTGTGAAGATATTATACGCAGTATGTGGTTTTCCATTTCAGAAATTGCTATTACGTGTGAGTATTAGTTTATAATTTGCGTATTTTTCTGTAGTAGTTTTTGCTTTTATTCGGTTGATGCAGATACCGAGAAGATGGTAATTTACCGAAACCGGATGCAGTAAAAGATTATTAACACAGTTATGTGTAACGCATTGTGCTTAACTGGCAAAGCTCTACTTTCAGGCAATTTTAAATGATTAATTGTGCTTAGCATACCGTATACAACATTTTTGTTGACATTTTATCGATATAATTCGCCGTAGTATCTGTCACCGGGGAATCCGGACTTCAGCTGCGGCATCCCATTAATAGAGATCTGAATGCCATACGTCACGTCCCATAATGCGTTACATCGATCAGACGTAATCCGAACAGCATACTATAGCGTATTGACGGAACGGCTCGCAACGCACCTAGCCTGTGTGAGATACGGGCAGGCTAATGTGGCCAGAACCTACCCACGCTGAAGGCTCGGCAATCTGTTCATAAAGCAGCAGCCCCCCCCCACCCGCCCCCCCCGCTTCCCAAGTATTTCCGTGGACCATCTGTTATTGCCAAAATTCCGCAAAATAGCTAAATATCTCACAACTCTGGAAGCATTCACTCCCTGTGTCATCCCTGTCTCTTCCGTTTCATAGGTACTTGAAAATTCGTCTTCCCTACAGCATGCTGTACTACATAGATAAACTGACGTCACATATACACTCCAGGAAATTGAAATAAGAACACCGTGAATTCATTGTCCCAGGAAGGGGAAACTTTATTGACACATTCCTGGGGTCAGATACATCACATGATCACACTGACAGAACCACAGGCACATAGACACAGGCAACAGAGCATGCACAATGTCGGCACTAGTACAGTGTATATCCACCTTTCGCAGCAATGCAGGCTGCTATTCTCCCATGGAGACGATCGTAGAGATGCTGGATGTAGTCCTGTGGAACGGCTTGCCATGCCATTTCCACCTGGCGCCTCAGTTGGAGCAGCGTTCGTGCTGGACGTGCAGACCGCGTGAGACGACGCTTCATCCAGTCCCAAACATGCTCAATGGGGGACAGATCCGGAGATCTTGCTGGCCAGGGTAGTTGACTTACACCTTCTAGAGCACGTTGGGTGGCACGGGATACATGCGGACGTGCATTGTCCTGTTGGAACAGCAAGTTCCCTTGCCGGTCTAGGAATGGTAGAACGATGGGTTCGATGACGGTTTGGATGTACCGTGCACTATTCAGTGTCCCTCGACGATCACCAGTGGTGTACGGCCAGTGTAGGAGATCGCTCCCCACACCATAATGCCGGGTGTTGGCCCTGTGTGCCTCGGTCGTATGCAGTCCTGATTGTGGCGCTCACCTGCACGGCGCCAAACACGCATACGATCATCATTGGCACCAAGGCAGAAGCGACTCTCATCGCTGCACCTGCCGCCGACCACTGGCGACAACATCGATGTACTGTGGAGACCTCACGCCCCACGTGTTGAGCAATTCGGCGGTACGTCCACCCGGCCTCCCGCATGCCCACTATACGCCCTCGCTCAAAGTCCGTCAACTGCACATACGGTTCACGTCCACGCTGTCGCGGCATGCTACCAGTGTTAAAGACTGCGATGGAGCTCCGTATGCCACGGCAAACTGGCTGACACTGACGGCGGCGGTGCACAAATGCTGCGCAGCTAGCGCCATTCGACGGCCAACACCGCGGTTCCTGGTGTGTCCGCTGTGCCGTGCGTGTGATCATTGCTTGTACAGCCCTCTCGCAGTGTCCGGAGCAAGTATGGTGGGTCTGACACACCGGTGTCAATGTGTTCTTTTTTCCATTTCCAGGAGTGTAGCTAAATAGCCATATATTAACGTCTGTCGATCACGTGAAATGTATCCATTCCAACATTAAATTTACAGTCGAGATGATGAGGATGAGAGAAAAATATAGAGAAGTAGAAGAAATGGACTAGGGAAAGTACATGAAAGGGGAAGGCATTGGTGGTATTTTGCACAAAGCACAATTTAATTGCACTTGCTATAAGAAACATGAAAGATTCCATCTATACGGAAGAGATCAAAGACACTGGGAGGGTTCAGAAAGGTTATAATATAATGGGAGAGGTTTCGAAACCAGATTTTGAACTGCAAAACATTTTCGGGACCAGATGCGGAGTCTGATCAAAATTTGTTGGTTATGAACTGCAGATTAAAACTGAAGAAATTTCCAAACGGCAGTAAATTAAGCAAGTACGACTTGCTTAAACAGAAATAATAGGAGGTCGATGTTTCGAAGATATCACTGACTAAAACAGGGGAAATGAATAAAACAGAGGACGGATAGGTACTCTACATCTACAACTACATCTGAATGATTACTGTGTAATTCATAATTACGTGCCTGGGAGAGGGTTCATCAACCATCTCCAAGCTATTTCTCCACTGTTCCACTCTCTAACAGAGCACGGGAAGAATGAACACTTAAATCTTCCTGTGCGAGCTCTGATTTCTCTTATTTTGTTACGATGATCATTCCTACCTGTGTAGGTGGGCGCCAACAATATGTTTTCAAACTCTGAAGACAAAAATGATGATCGAAATTTCATGGGAAGATTGTACCTCAACGAAAAACGCCTTTGTTTTAATGACTGTCACCCCAATTGACGTATCATATCCGTGGCGCTCTCTCCCCTATTTTGCAATACCACAAAATGAGCTGCCCTTTTTCGCACTTTTTCCAGATGCGAATCCCACACCACACAAAAAACTCCAGAATAGGGCGAACAAGCATAGAGTAAGCAGTTTCTTTAGTAAACCTGTTCCATTTTCTCAGTTTTCTACGAATAAATTGCAGTCTTTGGTTTTCATTTCACATAACACTATCTGGGTGATCCTTCCAGTTTAAGTTATTCGTAATTGTAATCCCTAAGTATTTAGTTGAATTTACAACCACTAGACTTGTGGGATTTATCACATAACCTAAATTTAGCGGATTCCTTTTGATACTCATGTGGATGACTTCACATTTTTCATTATTTACGGTCAACTGGCACTTTTGGCACCATACGACTTCCCAATACTTAAATTTATATTCGATATTAACAAATTTCAGTAATACTTTTTCAGTAATACTTGTCTCTCATAATCTTCCCATAATTCACATCTCATCTTCATCTACTTCCTCTTCCCTTTCTGTCGCATGATTTTCATGTTCGCTTTGCTTGTATAGCTCTTCTAAATATTCCTCCCCCTTCTTTCCTTAGAACTGCCTTCTACGTCTACGTGATTACTCTGCTATTCACAATAAAGTGTCTGACGTAGGATTCGATGAACTATCTTCAAGCTGTCTCTACCGTTCCACTCTCAAACGGCGAGCAGGAAAAACGAGCACTTAAATTTTTCTGTGCGAGCCCTGATTTCTCGTATTTTATCGTGATGATCATTTCTCCGTATGCATCTGGGTGCCAACAGAATGTTTTCAAAATCGGAGGAGAAAATTGATTATTGAAATTTCATGAGAAGATCCCGTCGCAACGAAAAACGCCTTTGTTTTAATGATTGCCACTCCATTTCACGTATCATGTCTGTGCCACTATCTCCCCTATTTCACGATAATGTAAAACGAGCTGCCCGTCTTTGAACTTACTAAAGTATGTAAAAGGTCCATATACACTAGTACAAGTAAGTTAATTGTGGTTCCCACATGATACGAGGTGGTCCTGCAGCGAAAAGACGAAATCTTCATCCTCAGGTTATAATGTACCGGGTGATCAAAAAGTCAGTATAAATTTGAAAACTGAATAAATCACGGAATAATGTAGACAGAGAGGTACAAATTGACACACATGCTTGGAATGACACGAGGTTTTATTAGAACCAAAAAAAAAAAAACACAAACGTTCAAAAAATGTCCGACAAGTGGCGCTTCATCTGATCAGAATAGCAATAATTAACATAACAAAGCAAGACAAAGCAAATATGATGTTCTTCACAGGAAATGCTCGATATGTCTACCATCATTCCTCAACAATAGCAGTAGTCGAGGAATAATGTTGTGAACAGCACTGTAAAGCACGTCCGGAGTTATGGTGAGGCATTGGTGTCGGATGTTTTCTTTCACCATCCCTAAGGATGTCGGTCGATCACGATACACTTCCGACTTCAGGTAACCCCAAAGCCAATAATCGCACGGACTGTGGTCTGGGGACCTGGGAGGCCAAGCATGACGAAAGTGGCGGCTGAGCACACGATCATCACCAAACGACGCGCGCAAAAGATCTTTCACGCGTCTAGCAATACTTTTTTTTTGTTCTAATAAAACCCCAAGCATGTGTGTCAATTTTTACCTCTCTATCTACATTATTCCGCGGTTTATTAAGTTTTCAAATTTATACTGACTTTTTGATCACCTGGTACATGGAACGTTAACACACCAGTAAAAAAAATAAAAAAATAAAAAAACGATGCACCACGAAAGAATTACCCGAATGGTGCAGTGCCCCTTCCAAAGTCATCCCTCTCAGATATAATACACTTGTGTCAGCGCGTTTTTTAGTATTGGAAGCACTTCTGGAACTCCCTTTTTGTTATGGTCTTCACTTGAATCAGGATTCCGTTTTATCTCTTCAGTGATGGCCAAACGAAGTTTGTTCATGGTTCTCTTCAGCCTCGGGAATAGAAAGTATCTCAGGGGGCCATGTGCAGTGAATACGGTGGCCGAGGCAACATAACGGTTTTGTTTTTATTGGCAAAAGATCAAGAACAAGGACTGAGGTGTGAGCGGGAGCATTATCATGATGCAATTTTCACGAATGGTTTTGCCACACTCCTGGTGGTTTTCAGTGGTTTGCTTCACGCAAACGGCCTAGAACTTCCATGACGAGTTCCATGTTTACCGTACGAGCATAAGGCAGGAACTCATGATCCACTGTCCCATTGTAATCGAAGAGAACAGCGAGAAGGTCCTTCACATACGATCGAACTTTTCGATATTTTTCGGTCTTGGATCCTCAGGCAGTTTGGAACGATTGGGCCTTTCTTTCGACGTCATACCCGTATACCTATGTTCCGTCACCTGTTATAACGTTCTTTAGAATGTCTGGGTCGTTGTCGACTTGATTCAGCCATTCCTGTGGGATGTCTACGCGACGTCATTTTTAGTCGAAATTCAAGAATTTCGGAACATACTTTGCTAGTACAAGCTTCATGCTCAAAACATTCCCAAAAATTGCTCGACGTGAGGATATGCCGACATCATCAACAACCTCTCTGATGGTGATCCAACGATTTTCCGGAACTATTTTCTATACTACTTCCACATTGTCGTGGAAGTGGTAGGACGTCCACGGCAATCGTCGTCTTCAACGTCTTGTCGACCCTCTCTGAAATGTTTGTATCATTCGTAAAGTCTTGCGTTACTCATAGCAGATTCGCCAAAAGCTACAGTCAACATCTCGAATGCGGTGCTATACTTTATTTCATTTTTCAAGTAAAATTTCATGCAAATTCTTTGATCCATCATTTCGAAAGTAAAAATTCGCCGAGCACTCTAAAACACGTGTAACCTTTCCTACTGTTAACAATGAAATAAATATTCAACGTAACTGAAAATGCAACCACACATCACGAACATGTGTACCCACAGAATAAAAAAAATTTGAAAATCGGATTATAAAGCCTACGAAATTAAAAAAATTTCCGTTACTTTTCGATAACACCACGTATAAATACTGGACTATTACAAATGATTGAAGCGATTTCATAAATTCACTGTAGCTCCATTCATTGACATATGGTCACGACACACTACAGATACGTAGAAAAACTCATAAAGTTTTGTTCGGCTGAAGCCGCACTTCAGGTTTCTGCCGTCAGAGCGCTCGAGAGCGCAGTGAGACAAAATGGCGACAGGAGCCGAGAAAGCGTATGTCGTGCTTGAAATGCACTCACATCTGTCAGTCATAACAGTGCAACGACACTTCAGGACGAAGTTCAACAAAGATCCACCAACTGCTAACTCCATTCGGCGATGGTATGCGCAGTTTAAAGCTTCTGGATGCCTCTGTAAGGGGAAATCAACGGGTCGGCCTGCAGTGAGCGAAGAAACGGTTGAACGCGTGCGGGCAAGTTTCACGCGTAGCCCGCGGAAAATTGGCTCATGCCACAACTGGAGATCGACAGCGCCGATTTCATCTTTCAACAGGATGGTGCTCCACCGTACTTTCATCATGATGTTCGGCATTTCTTAAACAGGAGATTGGAAAACCGGTGAATCGGTCGTGGTGGAGATCATGATCAGCAATTCATGTCATGGCCTCCACGCTCTCCCGACTTAACCCCATGCAATTTCTTTCTGTGGGGTTATGTGAAAGATTCAGTGTTTAAACCTCCTCTACCAAGAAACGTGCCAGAACTGCGAGCTCGCATCAACGATGCTTTCGAACTCATTGGTGGGGACATGCTGCGCCGAGTGTGAGAGGAACTTGATTATCGGCTTGATGTCCGCCGAATCACTAAAGGGGCACATATCGAACATTTGTGAATGCCTAAAAAAACCTTTTGAGTTTTAATATGTGTGTGCAAAGCATTGTGAAAATATCTCAAATAATAAAGTTATTGTAGAGCTGTGAAATCGCTTCAATCATTTGTAATAACCCTGTATACAGGCTACAACAGACAGTGTTTTATTTTAATAATAGTTCATGTTATACGACGTCATTGTTTGAGACGTTAATGTGACACATGATGAGAGTGAGGTCGAAACATCTGCGGCAGCGTAGCGAGGGAGGGGCGGGTGGCCGCCGCCGCAGCGCTGAGTGCTGGGATTACGGCGGGTCGCACCCGCTCTGGCTGAGGAGGCGCCGGCCGCAATTAGCACAGCGCCGGCCGCCATTGTGCCGTCCGAATCCCCGCTGTACGCTGGCGGCCATCAGCACCTGTGGCCGCCCGCCGCCACAGACACTGCCGGCGCCTCGCCAGAGCGCGCCAACAAGTGGCAACACTCTCATCTGCAAATTATTCAGACTGGTTGGTTTGAAGAGCGTCTAGCACATACGAGGCGTGTTTTTTTTTAAGTAAGTACCGTTTTGAAATTTAAAAAAAGGCGTGCTAAAGTATCTCAATAATTTTATTTTTACCTGAAAGCCTGTACCTTAATCTACTTCTCTACATAATTTACGTCAATATTGAGGCACTTGTCATAACGTTGTACCAGTTTTTGAATACTCTCCTCAAAGAAGTCTGCCGCCTGGCTTGTTAACCACTGCATCACCACTGTTTTCACTTCGTCATCGTCTTGAAAACGCTGACCGCCCAGGTGTTTCTTCAAGTGCAGGAACAGATGGTAGTGACTAGGCGCAAGATCGGGGCTGTACGGAGGATGATCTAGAGTTTCCCATCGAAAAGATGAGATCTTTGGTCTGATTCGCCACATGCAGACGGGCATTCTCTTGCAGCAAAACGCCCTTGCTCAACTTGCCACGTCTTTTGTTCTGAATTGAACGGCGCAGATTGTGCAAAGTCTTACAGTAATCTGCTGCATTGTTTGTCTCGTTACGAGGCAGAAATTCCACAAGCAATACCCCTTTTCTGTCCCAAAAAACTGTGCACATCATTTTCCGAGCAGAAATTGTTTGCTTAAACTTCACTTTTCTGGGTAAATCTGAATGCCGCCCTTCCATGGACTGTTGCTTCGATTCTGGTGTGACATAGGCCACCCATTTTTCATCGCCCGTAACAATTTGGCTTAAGAAATTACCTCCGTCTTTGTGGTACCGCTCAAGTAAAGTCAATGCACTGTCTAAACGTTTGGTTTTGTGCACATCCGTCAACATTTTCGGTACCCAACGTGCGCACAATTTTCGGTAATTCAAGTGCTCGATGACAATGCCACACAAAACACTACGAGAAACATCAGGAAAGTCATCCCGCAAGGACAAATCGTAAAGCGTCTGTTTTCTCTCACCTTATTGTCCACTTCCTGCACCAAACTTTCATTAACGACTGAAGGACGCCCACTCCGTTGTTCGTCATGCACATTTGTGCGGCCATCTTTAAATGCTCTCACCCACTTTCTTACCATTCGATCACTCATAATGTTTTCTCCGTAAACTGCACAGATCTCACAATGAATATCGATCGCTTTTAGGCCTTTAGTGCTAAGAAATCTTATATCAGCCCGTACTTCACAATCGGCAGGACTCACGATTATCGGAGACATCTTAAACACTCAGTACACAGCGTAAACAAGGAAGAATCAGACTGATTTGGCGTCAGTGCGTAGATTAAGGTACAGACTGTCTTGTAAAAACAAAATTATTGAGATATCTTAGCACGTCTTTTTTTTAAATTTCAAAACGGTACTTACTTAAAAAACATGCCTAGTAGTAAACGGCAGGTCACTCTTGTCCACCTCTTTAACTGAGAGATCTCCGTAATATACTGCGAAGTTCGTGAGAAAAGTAACGAGACTGACAACACTGCAAGCGATGTGGCAACGCTGTTTTGTTCTACTAGTGTATCCCGGTCCGTTCATCCCTTCCGGATGCTCAGTCCGTGTTTCAGCTTCAGAAAGCCACCACGTAATTTTTCATAGAGCAGTCAGTGAAGTTGTGTCTTTTGTTGCTTGTTATGAAAAAGGAACAGTGGAATTTAGAGTAACGTTATACCATCAAGTTTTCTGTCAAACTCTTGGAATCGGGAGTGTGACCTTCGAAATGTTGTAACACTTCTTCTCTATCTAGAGCACAAGATTTTCGCTGGCACAATCATTTCTAGAAGGCCGAGAATACGTTAAAGATGGACCTCGTCCAGGGAGACACTCAACTCCAAAAACGACGAAAACGTCAAACATGTCAATGCTCTTGTGAGATCAGACCGGCGTTTAACAACACTGATGATTAGTGACTTGTTAAGCTCTTTCACCGTACGCCAAGTTTTGCACACGGGAAAGCTTTGTACCAAAATGGTGTCGAAGGCCGTAAAAAATGAGCAGAAGGACAGTCGAAGAAAAGTGTGCATTGATCTTCTTGAGAGGACTGCCAGTTACCACGAATGGGTCAGTCGTGTGATAACAAGTGATGAATCCTGGATTCTTCAGTACGATCCTGAGACAGAGCGGCAAAGTGAGGACTGGCACGCTGAGACATCTCCTCGACCGACACAAACTCGAATGAGCAAATTAAAGATCAAAACAGTGCTGATTTGCTTTTTTTTTCAGCGGCAGTATCCTGAATAAGGAACTTGTCCCTCTACGACGTACTGTCACCAAGTATTTTACAAAGATGCCTTTGAAAGGCTCAGGAAAAGAGTGAACCGAGGAAGACCGCACACCGCTGACAAGTGTATGCTGCAACATGACCACGCCCCTTGTCACACGGCCGCTTCCATCACGGAATTTTTGACCTCAAAAGGCATTCCTGTTGTTGCATAGCCTCCCTATTCATCTACTCTGAGTGCTTGTGACTTTTTTCTTTTCCCGAAAATCAAAAGTGTGTTAATAGGACGTCATTTTGGGACTCTAGAGAACAATGAAGAGAATGTGACCGACGTGTTAAAGGTCCTACCAGCTGAAGCCCTTTAGCGCTGCTACCAAGACCGGAAACAACGTCTCCGCCAGTGTGTAGCTGCCGAAGGTTGCTACTTTTAAGGGAACAATATTGTTGTTGAAAGCGATAAAATAGTAGATAAAAAAATCAGTCCCATTACAATTCTCACACATCTCGTACGTCCCGCAGTACGTTCAAATTCCAAAAATGCAAGGCAGCAGTATAACGTGACTATATAGCAGAGGTACTTGGAAAGGAAACATTTTCAAGCTGCTGTATGATACGCTAGCCAAGCCGAAGGAGACTGCTGGGCTGGAACTTGACCACATCGACTGAAAAACAACGGCGTTGTTACTCCAGAGAATAATATCACTGTTAAACCAACATCCAGGTGATACCACTACAAACCTTTTTCAGGTCCTCTACCCACCAAGTATGCGTCCAACGATCGACGTAAGAGAAATTAACTACACGTTAAACATATTAAGAAATTCCAGCTTCACGCCGGTTACATAGATGCTAGTCTTTTAAAGAGGGCTATTGACAATAAGTGGTTTAACTGTGAATGCAAAAGGGCGTAAAAATCCAATACAAGCAACCAGCCACCGACTGGGAAACTGCATGGATATACATCATCCTGATAACATCCTACTTCTGACGTACCAACCACATAGTACACGGTTGTTAACAATATCGTTGTAACAAACAGTACCACTGAAACAAACGCAAAGCTCCACAGAATAGGCCTTAGTGACACGGATAACTGCCCCTATCGTGGATTACTCGATGCCCTTCTACACCTTTTCACTAGCAGTGGTCATTTACGTAAATGGAGAAGGACCTGTTCCACTGACAAGGAACACAGAAACCTACTACACACAGACATCCTACTTCAGCCTGCATATGAACTGTATAAAAAAAACCTGTAGTGTGTTTACTGAGAAATCATACGAGTAATTAACGTGTATGATAACTTTACCAACTTCATTACCTACCTAGAAATGGTCCACTAGGAAACCAAATGGGTCACTAACACAAAAGAATTCAATAAAGTCTGTTCCGTCCTTGAGACTAAATGAAAAACAGTTCGTTTTTTGCCATACGCGTTTCGCTTCTTTTATTCATGAAGCATCTTCAGCGGCTTCTAATGTAGGTGTGTTTTTATATATACTGTATAATAAATGTGTTACGTAGTAGTTATAAAGACGTTACTATGTTACGTTTTCTTATATTTTTCTCTTATTTTTCAGATTAGAAACAACTTTTGTGCCGGCGGGTGTGGCCGAACGGTTCTAGGCGCTCCAGTCTGGAACAGCGCGACCGCTACGGTCGCAGGTTCGAATCCTGCCTCGGGCATGGATGTGTGTGATGTCCTTAGGTTAGTTAGGTTTATGTGGTGGTGCTACTTAAGATTTTTAATGTTGCTAGTCCATGTCTGTAGTCCTGGAGATGTATTCATTCGGCCCCCCACTCTCCAGCTGGCCGAATTCCGGAGGCTTTTCACGCACATCACTTGCAATTTTCATTGTGGGATGAACATGTGTGTGCTTACAGAGTGTAGCGTCGCCAACTGTCACTGTGTGATTATACTTCGTCCTTCGTTGATGTTGTGTGTGTTTACATATTTTTTTATTTGTTCCGTGCGTGTGTATTTTTGTAAGTATGAATGTGCCGTTCCTTGTGATGGCGCTTTTTTCGTATGTGTTATTCTTTACGGGTGTGTGTGTGTGTGTGTGTGTGTGTGTGTGTGTGTGTGTGTGTGTGTGTCAGAGAGAGAGAGAGAGATTATAATAACGTGGTCATTAATTGCTTTCGTTTTTCATTACAAGGGCTCTTTGTTCATGAACTGTAGAGTCAAGAGTTTTTTGTTGTGATTGTTCACTCTAATAACTTTCATGGCTTGTTCTGTGCTGGATGGTTCACGTCCTTGTTTTATCAGGTGTTCAGCAAATGCAGAATGGCTATTTTCATAGTTACATCTTCTTATAT
Source organism: Schistocerca cancellata (assembly GCF_023864275.1). Taxonomy (NCBI): domain Eukaryota; kingdom Metazoa; phylum Arthropoda; class Insecta; order Orthoptera; family Acrididae; genus Schistocerca; species Schistocerca cancellata. The sequence continues at coordinate 86,726,189 of NC_064634.1, read as the reverse complement.
ATGTTCTTCATACCCCATTTTGAAATTCCTGCCTGTAATCCCTAGATATCACGGTGCATATTCTTGGCATTCTAACCGTTGGTGTTAATCTGGTTTGTGTGTTGACCTCACTTTGTGCATTGGAGTGAACGCTTACAGAGTAATTAATGACAGATTAACGAAAATAGCTACCCAAACACGTACACTAACAACCTTAAGTGTTTCAATATAATAGCAACCTTAAGTGTTTCAATTTCTCGTACCCCTTTGAAAATCTCCTACACACTAGCACTGCTGGAGAAAGGAGTTAAGAATGATTAGTGTTTAACGTCTGGTGGACGCCGACGTTATTGTTGGAGACCGGGTACCTCCGAGAAAAAGATTTAAAGGTTTACCTGCGAGCGCCAAAAGCCATGATGGGAGTTTTTTTATGCTTATTATATCAAGGTCTGAGTATTTTTAGTGCGAAAAGATTGTGTTTTTGGGGATGTTTTTGGAGATGTTTATACTTTTTTTCATTATTACAGCTGATGTTGACTTTTAAAGAAGTTAGGACTAGGGTATCCATGTCACATGTAGTGCAATTCATTCACACGGTGTTTTCCATATTAAATTTCGTTAGCTACGACTGATTCCATTCACTTTTCATTCTCAAAGTTATGGATGTCAGTGTATGGGAAAGCAACGCAATTAATTTCGTAGCACAGTTTTGGTTGTCACTTGTTAGGTTATGGTTTCACGTAACACAGGGACGCTATCTTCTTGTGTTCCACCTGTTGCTAGACTATAAGACTCCTGAGGGGGAACGAAGGTAGCTGACGAAACTTCGTGGAGCACCACCGAGTAGAAGGCAATGGCCACAAGTGTTGTGTGTGTGTGTGTGTGTGTGTGTGTGTGTGTGTGTGTGTAATGGCCACAAGTTGTGTGTGTTGTGTGTGTGTGTGTGTGTGTGTGTGTGTGTGTGTGTGTGTGTGTGTGTGTTTCTACCTGGTTTGGTCTCCTGTGGGATCGCGGCTTGCCGGAGGCTAATGAAGATTTATAAGCCTAGGGTGGGAGTCTTCACAGAGCCGGGGGTCGGCAGTGGAAGCAGTGGAGCGGCTGTATCGGACACAGACTCCACGCTATCTACCCATCGCCAGTGCCACCGTGAGCACGAAAGCTGTATCGCCTCCAAAGCGCTTTTCATTAGCCGTTAGTAATCGGTCGGCAGTATCGTCCCGCAATTTATCTTCACGGAACAAGGGCAACAGAAATTACTCGCCCTGCATTCTCCTAGATAAGAAGGGGAAAATAAAATGGTGTTCTCTCGACCGTATGTGGCGGGAAACGCTAACATTTAACACCTTGACGCAGACACCTTCAGGACAGAAACTAAGCTCGTGTAATCGACATATCATACAGGCACGAAAATACCGACGTATCACTTTGGTGATTTTCGTTGCCGTATGGGATCATTATGATGATAATGACAGCGATGATGACGACGTGTTCTGCCTATCATACAGGTCGATCATTGTAAGTTTAGTATTCTGCATTTCTCCTGGTTTTCCGCCAGAGTTTTCGTAGCTGCATATAATGCATTTATCTTGATCGTCAATTATAGCTGTCGTGAATGAGATTTTCACTCTGCAGCGGAGTGTGCGCTGATATGAAACTTCCTGGCAGATTAAAACTATGTGCCGGACCGAGACTCGAACTCGAGTTATTGCTGTCGTCAATGAGATTTTCACTCTGCAGCGGAGTGTGCGCTGATATGAAACTTCCTGGCAGATTAAAACTGTGTACCGGACCGAGACTCGAACTCGAGTTATTGCTGTCGTGAATGAGATTTTCACTCTGCAGCGGAGTGGGCGCTGATATGAAACTTCCTGGCAGATTAAAACTGTGTGCCGGACCGAGACTCGAACTCGAGTTATTGCTGTCGTGAATGAGATTTTCACTCTGCAGCGGAGTGTGCGCTGATATGAAACTTCCTGGCAGATTAAAACTGTGTGCCGGACCGAGACTCGAACTGTCAGGAAGTTTCATACCAGTATCGTAAACCACATCTGGTCCTATTGCCAGTCGTCATTCCTTCTAGTTCATCTTTTACATGCAATCTCATTCATCCAGTGTCCTACCCAGTTGTTTCCAATAATTTCATCTCTCGTTAACAGTTTGGAACAGCCCGATTCCTTATTTTCACTTCACAACTTCCAATAATGTCTAGATCCACATCTCAATAGCCTCTAAACATTTGCCCTCTCTCTGTGGTAGTGTCCATGTTTCGGCACCAAACAGACGGACGCTCGTTAAAAACCACTTCACTAATCACTTCCTTAATTTATTTAGAGAACCAGAGAAAGTACTCTTCCTTTTGAAAAACATTTATCACGCAGTAGAAATCTTCGTTTTTATTTCTTGATTGCGTGTCATGTAACTGGTTCACTTGCAGCCTAGTGTCCAAAGTTATCAACTTGGTCCACTAACTGAACGCAAATTTTCATTTGTATGTTCCTTGATAGCCTTGTAAAGATTAGTACTTTAGTCCTCATTTAAAAGTATATGAAATTCCTGTATAGCTCCCATGATTCGTCAATCCACTAAACAGAAAGTGAGGAAGATTATGTGCTGTGTGCAACAGGGAAGGTTGTACATAGTGAAATGTAAAAATGTAAAACACTATCAATTGAAAATCTGTGTTGTATGCACCTAATGCCTACTGAAACACCAATGGAAACGTGAAAAGAATAGAAAAATGAAAATAAGTGTTAAATCACGATCATATATTGTAAATGCTAAGGTAAAATAAACTCACTGGTAGGGTGCACTAGAGATTTCGTAACATGGGTTAGTAAATAATTTTATGTACGTTACGGACGAATAATGATGCCTAGCATAATCAAGCGAAACATACATGGTGTTTCAGTAAGAGCGCGCAAAAGTTTAACAGAACGTAGAGGATGCTCCACTGAACAGTTTGAGGTAGCGAACCTAGGGTCGGAGAAGCCAGCTTAAGGAAGTAATAGGAATAAAATCACATTACTGTCTACAATTTTATGTACATTAGTTACAGCTAAAAGCAAATGCCACCACTGACACAATGAACGTCCCATTTGTTCCGTATCTTACAAAATGTGCTGAAACTGACGGCCATCAACCTCAACGCAAGCTTGACTCAGCGAACAAGATTCTGACGCACTCTGACAAATATCCATGGCGTGTTTCGAATCACATCACAGGCAGCTACAATTCTGGCAACTAATTCCATTTCCGTATCCACTGGGGGTCTCAGTAATACACAAGTGACCTTAGATATCCCCAAAAGAAATAGTCAACTGGATGCAGGTCAGGTGGCCTCGAAGGCCGTGGAATAGGAGCTCCCCTTCCAATACAGCGACCACTAAATACCTCCTAGTAACCAGGCGCGTCCTCCTCGTTTCCTCGCAGGAAATAAAGAATGTACGTGTAAGTAAACAGCACAGTACGTGTACACTTGTACGCACGTTAGTGGCAAGTAAGCTTAAGAACAGTAATGCTAGACAAAGCGGTAGACAAGTTTACTTCCATATCTCTTTAAGCTGGCTTCTCCGATTCCAGATTGTCTATTTCAAATTGTTCAGTGAAGCGTTCTCTATATCCTGTTACATTTTTTCACGTGCTTATGGGAACACCCAGTATACTGATCAGAAATACCCAGGCACCTGAATTGACCACTAGATGTCACAAGAGGCGGGACGCCAGCACAAAATGTGGCGGTGAGTACTTTGTTTTCAGAAAACGGAATCAGTAGCTATGGAGAGTTCTGTGGGCCCGGATGTGGACTAGTCACTGGATGTCACCTTAGTAACAAACACATGAGGAACGCTGTAAAGCTTCTAAAATCACTCGACTATTTATGATGAACCTCTGAGGCGGAATCGCGAAGGAACAACCACAGCTAAACAAAGAGCAGGAAGACCTTATGTAGTGAATGACAGCGACACTGGAACAATGCGGAGGGTAGTTGTAAAGCGAATCGCACGAAATCGTCGGATGAAACCACTCGTTAGCTCCGAAGTGCTGCCAGCTATGCTGCTGGCACAATGACCGTGCATAGACAGATAAAGTGAATGCGGTAGAGTGATCAAACAGTTCCATATAAGCTACACACTTTTGAAGTCAGTGCCAGGCTACGCTTGAGGTGGCGCATAGAGCGACGCCGCTGGGCGGTGAATCACTGGACTCGAGTGAATTCGAGTGATAAATCACATTATGCCTTGTGGCAGTCCTATGGGAGCAATACCTTCATCATAGAAGGCAGCCGCCTATGATTTCTACTACTTCTCAACACTGAACTACATCTCGTTGTCTGTGCCAAAATGTTGTCTTTATAGCCAGCGGTTCATGTGGGCAGAGATGAAACTCAGCGGGAGACAATTGTATTGTATTGTATGGAACAGGGACCTAGAAACGAAGCAGAGGCTTTGGCCCCGGCGTAGCCCTCAGTGGTATACAACCCCACAATAGGCGACAGCAGTCCACTCAACCCACCGCCGCCCCACACTGAACCCAGGTTTATTGTGCGGTTCGGCCCCCAGTGGACGCCCCTGGGAACTTCTCACACCAGACGATTGTAATGATAGAGTAATTATGGTGTACACATACTTGGAGAACGCCTACATAGTGTAACTGAGGCGAAATAAGAAGAACCAGCCGGCATTCGCCGAGGCAGATGGAAAACCGCCTTAAGAACCATCCACAGACTGGCCGGCACACTGGACCTTGATACTAATCCGCCGGGTGGATTCGTGCCAGGAACCAGCACACCTTCCCGTCCAGAAAGCAGTGCGTTAGACCTCACAGCTAACCGGGCGAGCAGGAGACAATTACGAGCTGTATTATGGGTGGTCAAACTCTTGCCATAGAAAACGCTACAGCAGCATCTTTGTTGCCCCTGCAGAGTGCGGCCGAGAGTTGTCGCGAAGAAGGAACCGTACGACAGTTACGTTATGTGGGATGCATCACATCAGGCGAATTCTCTCACCAGGCTCTCATACATAGCGGGAGACACTCTTTATCTAGACACCTATACGTGCTCACCGTTCGCTCAGAACTGCAGAGAGCGACATGATGCGATCGGCGGGCATAATATAAACACTGCCCCACAAATCTGTGCAAAGCTTCATTGGATTTTTAAAGCACTTTCCATTTCGTGAGTGATCAGAACTTACTTTCCGTATACTCCTCGTGTCACCCTCTAATGTTGTTCATGCAGCACCGAGTTTTCACCTATACTCGTTATTTGGGAATTCCTTTCCTTTCACACACTAATTTTTGTCCAGTGCTCGCGGAGCTTGTTGTCTCAAACTGGTTGGTTAGCGTGCGCCATTTTGCAACTGTGGCCAACGCGACCGCAGGCGCGCGGTTTGTGCAGCAGCAACAAAGGGTTACGAGAGCGGCGGCAGGGTCGGCCGCACAGCACTCCTCTCAGGTGCCCCAAACAGCAGCACAGCGCCACTTGTTGGGCAGAGTTACGGCGGGCCGGCATTTGCATAACGGCGACAAACAGCACGGGGCCGTATGTGCGGCCAGCGCCGCCGACACCCTGCCTCCCTCACAGGCCAGCAGCGCCGCCGCAGCCACCCCCCCTGTACCGCTTTTCTAGGCGTTGTTAACTCATCTTCCTCTGCACGGTGAACTTCGCGAGTGACTTCATTCAGAAGACTGATCTGATGCACCTCTCCGCGCTACTGTATCCCGCGCAAGCCTTTTCGCCTCCACACAACTACTGCAGGGTATGTCTCTTTGAAATACTGTTAGTATAGTTTTGACATTGAGCAAATATGACGAAGTTTCAGTATAATTTTTAAAGAACACACGAGAGATTGCGAAAGCAGCCAATCAAGTTTTTACCTACGCTTAAGAAATAAAACGTTTTGAAAATTCTATTTAGGATACCAAATGCTACACCATGAACATTTTGGAACAACTAGAAATTTATACACACACGGACATATATCCTAATGGCATCCTAAACGAAGAAAGAGACCTCAAATATAAAAAAAAACATCTGGAAAACATTATTAACCTAATAGAAGAAAATGATTGAACAGAGCACGATAAACAAAGAAACAAAACACGATAGACACCATTTGGGTCGCACTGTACATAATGAAAAATGTCTCTGACAACCTAAGATATAATTTCCTTATAAAATTAATGCAATAATCGAAAATTCTGTACTCAGGCAACTGTCAAAAAATAACACGAAATTTCTATGAATGTAAGTATATGACCCATATTAACAAATCAGTAAATAAAAGCCGGCCGCGGTGGCCGTGCGGTTCTGGCGCTGCAGTCCGGAACCGCGGGACTGCTACGGTCGCAGGTTCGAATCCTGCCTCGGGCATGGGTGTGTGTGATGTCCTTAGGTTGGTTAGGTTTAAGTAGTTCTAAGTTCTAGGGGACTGATGACCTTAGATGTTGAGTCCCATAGTGCTCTGAGCCATTTTGTGGCCGACGCTGGAGTTGTCGTTTGATGATGTCCCATATGTGCTCGATAAGAGACAGATATGGTGATCCAGCAGGAGAAGGCAACGTGGTTGGTTACAACAGCGACGCCTGGTCGAGCGTTGTACTTTTGGGAAACATCCTCTGGAATGCTGCTCATGATTTGCAACATGACAGGCGGAATTACCAGGATGACGTACAAGTTTGCGATCACGGTGCGTGGGATAACCACGAAAGTGTTTCTGTTGTCATACGAAAACTCAACCCAGACCATAACCCCAAATTTGGTCCAGTGTGTCTAGCACGCAGACAGGTTGGTTGCAGGCCCTCAACTGGGCTCCTTCTAACCGACACACGGCCATCACTGGCACTTAAGCAGAACCAGCTTTTATTAGAAAACACAGGACATTCACCCCACATTCTAGTGAGCTCTCGATCGATACCACGGAAATCGCAAATGGCGGTGGTTTGGAGTCACTGGATACAACGTACAGTGCGTCGGGGTTGGTTCTTGAAATAACCGATTTGCAAGAATGTTGTTCAAATTGCTGCTGCAGATGCGATACGACGTGCCAGAGCCATACGCCTAAACGACTGTCTTCCCTCTCGGTAGTGCCACGTCGCCGTCGGGAGACCAGCCTTCTTGCGATCGTGCATTCCCGTGACCTCCGCTGTCAACAGTCATGTACAGTGGCTACATCCCTGCCTAACCTTTCTTCAATATTACAGGAGGAACATCCAGCTTTGCCGGCCGGTGTGACCGTGCAGTTCTAGGCGCTCCAGTCTGGAACCGCGTGACCGCTACGGTCTCAGATTTGAATCCTGCCTCGGGCATGGATGTGTGTGATGTCCTTAGGTTAGTTAGGTTTAAGTAGTTCCAAGTTCTAGGGAACTGATGACCACAGATGTTAAGTCCCATAGTGCTCAGAGCCATTTGAACCATTTTTTTTTTTTTAACATCCAGCTTTTCGTAGCCTTGATACCATCGGTGACCACGCAGCTCGTTAGAATGAAATTACAATGAAAGAAAACACCCTTAGCTGCTTACAGGCGTTTACATACGTCAACGGGGACAGATGAAAATGTGTGCCCTGTCCGGGACTCGAAACCGGGATCTCCTGCTTACACGGCAGACGCTCTATCCATGTGAGCCACCGAGGATAGCGCGACTGCAGGGATTTATCTCTGGCACGCCTCCCGCGTATGTCAATGCCTGTAAGCGGCTAAGGGTGTTTTCTTTCATTGTAATTTCATTCTCACAAGCTGCATGGTCACCGATGGTATCAGTTCTTTCGGACATTTCCGAAAGAACAGATACCATATATATATATATATATATATATATATATATATATATATATATATATATATATATATATAGGGTGAGTCACCTAACATTACCGCTGGATATATTTCGTAAACCACATCAAATACTGACGAATCTATTCCACAGACCGAACGTGAGGAGAGGGGCTAGTGTAATTGGTTAATACAAACCATACAAAAATGCACGGAAGTATGTTTTTTAACACAAACCTACGTTTTTTTAAATGGAACCCCGTTAGTTTTGTTAGCACATCTGAACATATAAACAAATATGTAATCAGTGCCGTTTGTTGCATTGCAAAATGGTAATTACATCAGGAGATATTGTAACCTAAAGTTGACGCTTGAGTACCACTCCTCCGCTGTTCGATCGTGTGCATCGGAGAGCACCGAATTACGTAGGCATCCAAAGGGAACGGTAATGGACCTTAGGTACAGAAGAGACTGGAACAGCACATTACGTCCACATGCTAACACCTCTTTATTGGTCTTTTTCACTGACGCACATGTACATTACCATGAGGGGTGAGGTACACGTACACACGTGGTTTCCGTTTTCAATTACGGAGTGGAATAGAGTGTGTCCCGACATGTCAGCCCAATAGATGTTCAATGTGGTGGCCTCATTTGCTGCACACAATTGCAATCTCTGGCGTAATGAATGTCGTACACACCGCAGTACATCTGGTGTAATGTCGCCGCAGGCTGCCACAATACGTTGTTTCATATCCTCTGGGGTTGTAGGCACATCACGGTACACATTCTCCTTTAACGTACCCCACAGAAAGACGTCCAGAGATGTAAGATCAGGAGAACGGGCTGGCCAATTTATGCGTCCTCCACGTCCTATGAAACGCCCGTCGAACATCCTGTCAAGGGTCACCCTAGTGTTAATTGCGGAATGTGCAGGTGCACCATCATGCTGATACCACATACGTCGACGCGTTTCCAGTGGGACATTTTCGAGCAACGTTGGCAAATCATTCTGTAGAAACGCGATGTATGTTGCAGCTGTTTGGGCCCCTGCAATGAAGTGAGGACCAATGAGGTGGTCGCCAATGATTCCGCACCATACATTTACAGTCCACGATCGCTGTCGCTCTACCTGTCTGAGCCAGCGAGGATTGTCGACGGACCAGTAATGCATGTTCCGTAGATTCACTGCCGCGTGGTTTGTGAAACCCGCTTCATCGGTAAACAGGTAGAACTGCAACGCATTCTCTGTTAATGCGCATTGACAGAATTGCACTCGATGATTAAAGTCATCACCATGTAATTGCTGATTTAGCGACACATGAAACGGGTGAAAGCGGTGACGATGCAGTATGCGCATGACACTACTTTGACTCAGTCCACCGGCTCTCGCAATGTCCCGTGTACTCATGTGTGGGTTCATGGCAACAGCTGCTAACACACCAACTGTACCCGCTTCTCCTGTGACGGGCCTGTTACGGACCCGTTTGCGTGCTACGACCATACCTGTTGCATACAGTTGGCGGTAGATGTTTTGCAATGTGCGGCACGCTGGATGCTCTCTGTCCGGGTACCGTTCTGCATACACCCTGCAGGCTTCAGCTGCATTTCGTCGACACTCGCCATAGATGAGTATCATCTCAGCTTTTCAGAGTTCGAATACACCATGGTCACAGTTCCTACAACACTAGACTATCACAGACGTCTGGTAACACGGTGTACTACAGTTGGTCTGCGTGCGAAGACGAATGCAGAATAACAACAGCAGCAAGCGCTACATGCGGACACTGCGACAGCTAGACCAAACCACAACAGTGCACTACAGCCACACTCGTTAACACGGTCGTCATCGTAAACATGTCCCTGCAGATTAGATTTGCTGCAACGCTCCATGTTTGACCGGTCACGGCTCGCCTGTTGACGGGGGGACCGAGCAGCTCGTGTCCGGCCCCACACGACTCGGCTCGGTCACGTACTCGCCCCATGTCTGATGTCCGGATTCCGGACACGCGGATAACCGAGCATGGCCGGTCACCGCTGACGTCTCACCTCACCTCACCTCACCTCGCCACGGCTCGCTGCTCTGTACTGTACAAATCCAATGCCTCTCTCTCTCTCTCTCTCTCTCTCTCTCTCTTTCTTTTAATACAAAAGTAACGTTTCCAAGAACGGGTACGTTACACAGCTAAATTCATAGAGCACTTTCTTTTATAATATTTACTCCCGTCTTCCTAACGTCAGGGAATTTTGTTGTAAATAAAACATTGATCAGAAGAGACCAATCTGTGTTAATGTAATGAGATGTAAGCGTCAAATAGTGCACCTGATTATGCGAATCAGTCCACATATCAACTATCGCAGCACATGTTTTATTAATAACTTCCGCAATAATAGAAGGCATTATACTGTTTCGTATTGCATCAGCTTGTTCTTTGACATGTCTGCTTATAGTAGAGGGATGTGGCATGACATCTGCCACGTTAACTTTTCCATAATACGCACCTAGATGCATTAATTCTTGGCCTAGTTCTCTCAAACCTTCACCGCAAACAGCATTAAAAGGTCTCATATCTTTAGCACAAATTGCAACACACTTTGCTGTAATACTATTTTTTATTACTGCCGGTATTCCTGAAGGAGCTGTACCTTTGTGAGGTTTCTTGCAACTGTGTTTCTTTAAAAGAGTGGTTCCCGATTGGAAACACAATAATGTGGAGCACTTTATGTACGATACGTATCCAGTAGACGCACTGTTTTCGTCTACAACCACCAAAAATATGCTCCGTACTTGGCTTTTTAGACCTTCCCGTCTCTTCTATGTGTAAACATTGATTTCAATCTTACGTCTTACTGCACTGGTTTCCTCGCACTGCATGATTGCAGAGAGAGAGAGAGAGAGAGAGAGAGAGAGAGAGAGAGAGACCACAAATGAGAAGCCCGTACTGGCTGCAGTGTCACACGGATAATGACACGTGTAATGTGTTTGAAGTTGCGTGCTACGTATTCGGTCACGGCTTCTATACTCGGTCAAAATTTCTAGTGCGGGTAGCCTATCCAGTTAGGGTCTGCTCGCCCCATCTCGTATTTTGTGCTCGCTTACTCGGTCATGCAGGACTCTACTGCAGATGCTGCTCGCCGACCGTGGCCCGTGTTTGTTACAAGACGCAACTGAACGTCGGAGGTTTCAAGCGTCAACTTTAGGTTACAATATCTCCGGATGTAATTAACATTTTACAATGCAACAAACGGCACTGTTTACGTATTTGTTTATATGTTCAGATCTGCTAACAAAACTAACGTGGTTCCATTTAAAAAAACGTAGGTTTGTGTTAAAAAACATACTTCCGTGCATTTTTGTATGGTTTGTATTAAATAATTACATTAGCCCCTCTCCTCACGTTCGGTCTGTCGAATAGGTTCGTCAGTATTTGATGTGGTTTACGAAATATATCCAGCGGTATCGTTAGGTGACTCACCCCGTATATATATATATATATATATATATATATATATATATATATATATATATATATATATACTCCTGGAAATGGAAAAAAGAACACATTGACACCGGTGTGTCAGACCCACCATACTTGCTCCGGACACTGCGGGAGGGCTGTACCAGCAATGATCACACGCACGGCACAGCGGACACACCAGGAACCGCGGTGTTGGCCGTCGAATGGCGCTAGCTGCGCAGCATTTGTGCACCGCCGCCGTCAGTGTCAGCCAGTTTGCCGTGGCATACGGAGCTCCATCGCAGTCTTTAACACTGGTAGCATGCCGCGACAGCATGGACGTGAACCGTATGTGCAGTTGACGGACTTTGAGCGAGGGCGTATAGTGGGCATGCGGGAGGCCGGGTGGACGTACCGCCGAATTGCTCAACACGTGGGGCGTGAGGTCTCCACAGTACATCGATGTTGTCGCCAGTGGTCGGCGGAAGGTGCAAGTGCCCGTCGACCTGGGACCGGACCGCAGAGCCGCACGGATGCACGCCAAGACCGTAGGATCCTACGCAGTGCCGTAGGGGACCGCACCGCCACTTACCAGCAAATTAGGGACACTGTTGCTCCTGGGGTATCGGCGAGGACCATTCGCAACCGTCTCCATGAAGCTGGGCTACGGTCCCGCACACCGTTAGGCCGTCTTCCGCTCACGCCCCAACATCGTGCAGCCCGCCTCCAGTGGTGTCGCGACAGGCGTGAATGGAGGGACGAATGGAGACGTGTCGTCTTCAGCGATGAGAGTCGCTTCTGCCTTGGTGCCAATGATGGTCGTATGCGTGTTTGGCGCCGTGCAGGTGAGCGCCACAATCAGGACTGCATACGACCGAGGCACACAGGGCCAACACCCGGCATCATGGTGTGGGGAGCGATCTCCTGCACTGGCCGTACACCACTGGTGATCGTCGAGGGGACACTGAATAGTGCACGGTACATCCAAACCGTCATCGAACCCATCGTTCTACCATTCCTAGACCGGCAAGGGAACTTGCTGTTCCAACAGGACAATGCACGTCCGCATGTATCCCGTACCACCCAACGTGCTCTAGAAGGTGTAAGTCAACTACCCTGGCCAGCAAGATCTCCGGATCTGTCCCCCATTGAGCATGTTTTGGACTGGATGAAGCGTCGTCTCACGCGGTCTGCACGTCCAGCACGAACGCTGGTCCAACTGAGGCGCCAGGTGGAAATGGCATGGCAAGCCGTTCCACAGGACTACATCCAGCATTTCTACGAACGTCTCCATGGGAGAATAGCAGCCTGCATTGCTGCGAAAGGTGGATATACACTGTACTAGTGCCGACATTGTGCATGCTCTGTTGCCTGTGTCTATGTGCCTGTGGTTCTGTCAGTGTGATAATGTGATGTATCTGACCCAAGGAATGTGTCAATAAAGTTTCCCCTTCCTGGGACAATGAATTCACGGTGTTCTTATTTCAATTTCCAGGAGTGTATATATATAGTTAAGGCTCATCGGCCACTTGACCGTCTTCTTCTTCTGTGCGAATGCACAAACAGTGCCCGAACTCTTACGGGAATCGGCAACGCGCCGCGAGTAATGAGTATAATGTGCGGGGGCACTACGAATGTAGTGCGGGACAATACGTTGAGAATGTGGGTTTCGCGGGAGGCGTGCCAGAGATAAATCCCTGCAGTCGCGCTATACTCTGTGTCCTCGGTGGCTCAGATGGATAGAGCGTCTGCCATGTAAGCAGGAGATCCCGGGTTCGAGTCCCGGACGGGGCACACATTTTCATCGTCCCCGTTGACGTATGTCAACGCCTGTTAGCAGCTAATGGTGTTTTCTTTCATTGTAATTGTAGTACATTATTTGAGTCATCATTTGAAGCCAGTTGATCACGAAAATCGGGCGTCTTCCGTTTCTCAACCCATCCATGCATCCATCTATCTATCTATCTCACTCTCTCATACACACACACGAAACTTTAACACTCGGTCCCAATTCTTTCTTCAGTGTGTAAAACACCAGAAGCGTGAATACAGCTCCCCCACCCCAAACAAAGTGCCGGTGTGCCGCTGTGAGAACTTCCGCCAAGGCGTGTACGTCCTTAGGAAAATATATGCAATAGACCATCACGCCGCCAGGAAGCATACGCCGAGAGAAGACACTTGCTAATACATCAGACGCCGCCCCGACCGCCGTTAACGCAACAGAACCAGACGGTGTTGCGCTCGGGCACGCCTGCACAGCACTCATTAATACGGAAATCTAGCAAACTCGGCAGGCGCAGCAGAATGCGGCATTCAGCTGCTCAGAAAATAATTTCGGCGCTCCGTTCCGGCGCCAAGCGCGCAACCGAGTTATGTCGGACACAACGAGCAGAAAATTAAAAATTACCCGTCGGTGAGTTCGCGCTGCGTTCCCATTGTGGCCTGTTGAGTGACCGTTTGCGGATACAGGCTGCGAAAGAGGCCCGAGTGGTACACTGTGTCCGACAAGCAATTTCTTCTTAGCCATTTTGCACTCACTGTCATCTCACTTTTTAGCTGTCTGTACTCCGCTTCGCCTGCTTCATTTGCTGCGCGGTTATACTTTCTCATTTTGTCAAATACAATATGCGCTGCGTTTTCCGAGAATTTCTACTAGCTGGGTAGTAGTTTTTCCTGTTTCTTCTTGTACTGCGTTCAGTATTTCACCTCCCAAAACTATCCGTCCGTCCTCTGTTGTCACCGTTTCCTCTGTTTTAGCCAATCGTTTCCTAATGTTCAGTTTAAAACTCTAGCAACTTTTAGGTTCGTTTACTTTACCCAGGTCCCACCTCCTTAATTTCCTGACTGCCTGCACTTTCTTCAGTTTTAAACTGCAGTTCATAACCAACAAATTATGGTAAGATTCCATATCTGCCTCTGAAAAGTTTTTGCAGTTTAAAATTTGGTTTCTACATTTTTGACTTCTAATTATAAACGTTGCGATGTCTCCAGTTCTGGTCCACGTATAATTTTTTTTATGTCTCTCAAAGTACAGAAAATAACATCAGGAATCAGTAATTTTGTTTGGAATATTTGTTTGGAATGTTTCTGTCCGCCTGGGGTCAGTTGCCTTGCCTAACAACCCAGTCCTGTAAAAAACTCTTAGTCACGGAAAACGATATCTACAGCTTGTTCGTCGATTTTCAACGTGCATATGACAGCATACACAGGAATAGCCTATACAATGCAATGCGGGACTTCAGGATCCCTGAGAAGCTAATGAGAATGGTGCAAGATTGTAGGGAAGGGTCAAAGGCAGCTGTACGTTTCCGGGGAGCCACATCAGAAACATTCGAGATTGAGACAGGCCTCAGACAAGGGGATGCTCTCTCATGTGTTCTGTTCAATGTCATCTTAGAGAAAGTAATAAAAGAGTGTAGACAACTGGAGTAGAGATGGACGGTAACTTCAGTTGTCTCGCATATGCAGATGACATAGTACTATTAAGTGAATCAAAGAGTACTATTAGGTGAATCAAAGCCCGAGTTGAAAGAAATGTACCAGAAAATGGACAATCATGGACAGAAGGTAGGGCTCAAAGTGAATCGAGACAAAACAGAGTTCATGCAATTAGGAAGAAGACAAGGGCAGGTAGAATTTCTTGAGATAGATGGCAAGAGGTTCAAGAGAGTAGACCAGTTTAAATACTTGGGATCTTGGTTTACCACGGACAACAACATAAAAATGGACATCAAGGAAAGAATAGCAGTGGGAACGAAATGCATGCTTTCCCTCGGAAAGACGCTTGGCTCTAAATCGATCTCAGTGAATACTAAGATGAAAATCTACAACACAGTGATATGCCCAGCAGTAATGTACGGTTCGGAAAAATGGAGCATGGCTAAGCGAGAAGGGAAAAACTATTAATATTTGAAAGAAGAGTAATGAGGAAGATATGGGGACCAGTTTTAGATAACGGAGAATGGAGAAGGAGGAGGAGGAAAAACGAGGAAATCTACCTTCTAATGCGACAACCAGCTATCCTACAGAAGTTATAGAGCAAAATGGGTGGGCCATGTAACCCGCATGCCAGATGGAAGACAGGCGAAGATGGCACTAGCGGGGGAACCAAACACCAAACGCCCCATTGCACGACTAAGGGAGCGCTGGATGGACGACCTGGCGAAGGACCTAGCCGTCCTGGTAATTGAAGACACCTGGAGGAACTGGACACAAAACAGGATGGAATGGAGACAGTCTGTGGAAGCAGCGCGTGGTCTGCTGGGCCTGTGATCGCTGAATATCTATCTATCTATATTTCTCTTGGAGAAAATCAGTGGTGTGCCTAAAATACTTTTAAAATGGCATAAAATAGTCTTGACCGCAATAAAACATTTATTTGCAATGGTAACTGGTTTCGATCAGAAAGTGACGACCTTCAGACGGTTTATACCATGATGGCAGGTGATACGGCAAACTGAGCAGGTTTTCTGGCTCGACGAAAGTCAACTGGGTATGGTGAGTACTTACCAAAACTAGAACACACACTCTACACGTTTCTTACCGAGAAACAATCGAAAAGGTTTCAACTGTAATGCTGCCTACTGCAGAAATTCCTAATTCGAGTTCGCTATATGACGAACGCAACCAATGACGACATCAGTAGAAAACTTCAAAAATGCCTTTACCTGCATCGTAAAATCAGAATTAGATATATGAACTACTTCAAAATACGGCACCATTTGCGGTGTTCGGCGGGGTCAGGGATTTTCTCTGCCTCGTGATGACTGGGTGTTGTGTGATGGCCTTAGGTTACTTAGGTTTAAGAAGTTCTAAGTTCTAGGGGACTGATGACCATAGATGTTAGGTCCCATAGTGCTCAGAGCCATACGCGGTGTACATCAATTATGTTCTGTTTTTACACATATGATAAAATTTAATTCACATTACAAACGAACAAAGCCGTTGTGGCCGAGCGGTTCTAGGCGCTTCAGTCCGGAACCGCGCTGCTGCTACGGTCGCAGGTTCGAATCCTGCCTCGGGCATGAGTGTGTGTGATGTCCATAGGTTAGTTAGGTTTAAGTAGTTCTAAGTCTAGGAGACTGATGACCTCAGATGTTAAGTCCCATAGCGCTTAGAGCCATTTGAACAATTACAAACAAAAGATTCAGTGTTACACCAATTCTCTTGCATGGTAAAGTTTTCATTCTAAGAATTTAATATTGTGCCTGTTCTTTCTGTGTGTTTATCAGACGTTATGCATATGCTAGAAGGGAAACCTTTACCAGGTTCTGTAGTGAATAGGGCGAATTTTCATATTTTCTGTATTAGTGATAAAGAGTCTCAGTAAACACGTCCTTAACTCTGCAGTTTATAGTCAGTGCTTAATAAATTAGCAGTGGCGATATCTGTTCCCACTGATTAGTCCGATCAAAAGTCCGTTAACACTTCTTGTGCCTCACAAGGAATGAATATTTCCATGAGTCTTCTAGTAGGAGCAGCATGCTAATGTCACCTAATAGCATGTTTAACTCATCCATCGCCTGAGATGTATTTATTGATATTTACTAGTCAGTGGAAACTGTTGTACCCATTCAACACAAGAGGCACTAAAAAAGTAACGCCACACATCTTTCTTTAAGCAGGTTGCTTTTATTCAGGAGTCCAGCACACTATGTTATTCCCAACTCTTTTGGCTAAAAACTCCTATTTGAAACATAATCTCCACTGAATGCGACGGTCGTACGTCACCTTACTGGGAGGGCCTGCATACCCTCATGGTACCACCCTACCGGTCGACGTACGAGCCACCGTCTTGCCGTATCAGTAAGTTCCCCGTCATCTACACATTGCTTCCCGCCATTACTTTGCCAGCTGAGGCTTTGAACTTTTTCAGTGGGAGAGAGGTGGTGTGGCACCGTAGCATGGATTGCCGTTTTGTTTCCGATTAAAAGTGATGAACCCCTATTTCATCGAAAGTGACGATATTCGACGAAACGTTGTCACCATCAGTCTGGTACTCTGCACGGATGGTCCTTCGTTGCTTTTCATAGTCTCCTGTTAGGCGGCGACGAATCCAGCGGTCAGTCACCTTTGAGTTCTCCAAGTGGTGGACGAGTGTGTCATCACCATCCAACAGAGACGCCCAGTTGGGCAGCGAGGTATTTGAATGTGATCCTTCGCTCTCCTCGAATGACTCTGTCCAAACGTTCCAGCATTCCAGAAGTCACAGGTGTGTGCAAGTGGCTGGCAGTTGGGAGACTGGACAGGTCTGCACGACCCTGTTGCGATGACGACAGACGTCTCGCCCAAGGACTCACCGCGCTTTTGTTCACTGCTAGGTCTCCTTAGTTGTTTTGCAAGCACCTATGAATATCTGCGATGCTTTGGTTTTCCGCCAAAAGAGACTCAACACAGTTCTCTGCTGAAACGCACCTTCGTTGCAGACGCCATTTTTAAGGCTACATACAACATCGCCACATACTGGAACTTCATGAAACTATACGGACCAAAGCGCGAATATTCCACTTTGCCCCAGAAGAAATTACCCCCCCCCCCTTTTTTCCAAGCGAAACTGGCCGAGAAAAGGAAGTGTTGCATTACTTGTTGAATATAATTTATGTGAGAACTGACAGAAACAAACGTTATGTTGAATATCCTTCAGAGCTTATCGACAGTGAATCGCCGCGAAAATTTGATCAACAGCTCCTTAAAACACTAGAGTTGCTATTTACAATGCTGGTATTATTCCAAAAAATCCAATGACAGCGTAAGGCAGCGTTGTTGTTGAAAGGAACTTAACGTACACAAGAAAAAGCAAGGGCCGTAAGACTGAACTTCGTGGGACAACATACGTAGTTCGCATTCGGGTTACGCCTGTCTCGGTTAGGAAGTACCGTATCCGAGGTGGCTGTTTTGCACCCCCACAAAGGACTAAGTAACTGGCTCGGGTAACGTCGTCGCCTCATTTCCGTCTTTCAGTGCGCGGCACCAGAGTGCAGAGTTGAGGGCGGGAGGCGGCAGAAACCCGGAGCACCGACTGGTCGGTGTGTCGGGCTTCTGCGACATTAGGCTGGGGGGCGCCGCTCCGGCAGTCGGCAGCGCCGCGGCGCTCCTTTCACTCCCCCCAGCGAGGCGGCTGTAATCAGATCTTCGCCGGCGCGCTTCTTCGCAAAAGTTTCCTCCCCTATCCCCCTCCTCCTCCTCCTCCCCTGCCCGCAGCTCGGTCGCGTGTTCTCCAGCCAGCCTCGCAGATGTTGGCGCTGGAGGGGGGCGCTCAGCTGTAAATTAACATGCGCCGCGCCGAACTTGGCTCAGCCCCCACGCCCCCAACAAGGCGGGCTTTCAAGGCCCGCGCCCCCGCCGCGCAGTTTTCAAAGTCAGCCCTGGTGCCGCTATTGAAATCGCGCCACTCGTTAATTAGGGGGCGGAAACACTTTGCGCGCTGCGCTGGTGGCGAGGATGGGCGGGTAAGGGGTGGGAGAGGGGTGGGGGAAAGATTCTCGGTGAGACCTGTGCGGTAAGGGTGATGGGAACCGCTGTCTGACGACTGTGCCACTCGTTTCTTTCACCTTCTTTCATTCTTGGTTCCTTTTCTGGAAGCGTGGATTGGTTGGTTGATTTGGGGGGAGGAGACCAACCGGCGAAGTCATCGGTTCCATCAGGTCAGGGAAGGATGGGGAAGGAAGTCGACCGTGCCCTTTCAAAGGAACTATCCCGGAATTTGTCTGAAGGGATTTAGTGAAATCACGGGAGACCTAAATCAGGATGGGTGGAAACGGGTTTGAACCGTCTTCCTCGCGAATGCGAGTCCAATGTGGGAGCGAGGGTTAGCGGTGGATGGCTATAAGGATAGATAGAGATTACCGACTGCGAGGCAATTAATGATATAGTAAAAAGCTGTGTGATGGATCGAGACTCATTGCCTTTCCTGCGAAAGTGTTCTACCGACTCAGCTACCCAAGCACGACTCACGACTCCTCCTCAAAGCTTTATCTTTCTGCAGTAACTCATTTTCTACCTTCCATACTTAACAGGAGTTCTCCTGCGAAACTTGCAGTACTAGCACGCCCAGAACATCTACATCTACATCTACATCCATACTCCGCAAGCCACCTGACGGTGTGTGGCGGAGGGTACCTTGAGTGCCTCTAACGGTTCTCCCTTCTATTCCAGTCTCGTATTGTTCGTGGAAAGTAGGATTGTCGGTATGCCTTTGTGTGGGCTCTAATCTCTCTGATTTTATCCTCATGGTCTCTTCGCGAGATATACGTAGGAGGGAGCAATATACTGCTTGACTCCTCGGTGAAGGTATGTTCTCGAAACTTCAACAAAAGCCCGTACCGAGCTACTGAGCGTCTCTCCTGCAGAGCCTTCCACTGCAGTTTATCTATCATCTCCGTAACGCTTTCGCGATTACTAAATGATACTGCAACGAAGCGCGCTACTCTCCGTTGGATCTTCTCTCTCTCATCTATCAACCCTATCTGGTACGGATCCCACACTGCTGAGCAGTATTCAAGCAGCGGGCCAGCAAGCGTACTGTAACCTATTTCCTTTGTTTTGGGATTGCATTTCCTTAGGATTCTTCCAATGAATCTCAGTCTGGTATCTGCTTTACTGACGATCAACTTTATATGATCATTCCATTTTAAATCACTCCGAATGCGTACCCCCATATAATTTATGGAATTAACTGCTTCCAGTTGCTGACCTGCTATATTGTAGCTAAATGATAAGGGATCTTTCTTTCTATGTATTCGCATCACATTACACTTGTCTACATTGAGATTCAATTGCCATTCCTTGCAATTCGTTGCAGATCTCCTGCATTTCAGTACAATTTTCCATTGTTACAATATCTCGATATACCACAGCATCATCCGCAAAAGGCTTCAGTGAACTTCCGATGTCATCCACGAGGTCATCTATGTATGTCGTGAATAGCAACGGTCCTACGACACTCCCCTGCGGCACACCTGAAATCATTTTTACTTCGGAAGACTTCTCTCCATTGAGAATGACATGCTGCGTTCTGTTATCTAGGAACTCTTCAATCCAATCACACAATTGGTCTGATAGTCCATTTGCTCTTACTTTGTTCATTAAACGACTGTGGGGAACTGTATCGAACGCCTTGCGGAAGGCAAGAAACACGGCATCTACCTGTGAACCCGTGTCTATGGCCCTCTGAGTCTCGTGGACGAATAGCGCGAGCTGGGTTTCACACGACCGTCTTTTTCGAAACCCATGCTGATTCCTACAGAGTACATTTCTTGTCTCCAAAAAAGTCATTATACTCGAACATAATACGTGTTCCAAAAAGATGGGAGATTGGCCAGAAAAGGCTTAGTCACTACTTTTGGGACATTTTAAGAAAGAATTTTTCGCTCAGATGCGATGGTTCGCACCAGACTAGATGCGATGGTTCGCACCAGACTGCAGTAAGTGTAGCAGAAATGATTCACAAAACTGCCGCCCAATATCCTCGTCATCCATTTGTCGTAGAATCTTGCAACATATTCTGAGCTTAAATGTAGTGGAATATCTCCAATAGAATGACCTCCTCCAGTCCAACCAGCGTGGATTCCGAACACATCGATCATGTGAAACCCAACTCGTACTCTTCTCCCAGGGCATGCTGAAAGCTTTGGCTCAAGGCAGGCAGAGACATGCAGTACTTGACTCAGAACCACAGTTACCATCATTGTCAAGAGTAATATTTCATGGGGTACCAGAGGAAATATGTGACTGGATTGAGGATTTATTGGTAGGGAGGTCGCAGCGTATTATGTTCGTCGAACATATCGACAGATATATCATCGGGTGCACCCCAGGGAAGCGTGTAAGGAACCTTGCTGTTCGTGCCGAGTGTTAAAGATCTTGCGGACAATATTAATAATATCTTCACACTTTTCGTAGATGATGCAGTTATCTAAAGTGAATGAATGAAGCTGTACAAAGGTTCAGTCAGACCTTGATAAGATTTCAAAGCGGTGCAATGATTGGCAACTTCTTCCAAATGTTCAAAAACGTAAAGCTGAGCGCTCCACAAAACAAAAACAAAAAAACCCACACTATCCTATGAATATGATATTGGTGAGTCACAGATGGAATATGAAATCTCATACCAATACTTGTGTTTAACGCTTAACAAGGACATGAAGCGGAACGATCACATAGGCTCATTCATTGGTAAAGCAGGTAGTGGGCTTGCGTTCATTGGTAGAATACTCGTGAAGGGCCATCAGCCTACAAAGGAGAACGCTTATAGACCATCCTAGAATAATGCTCAAGTGTGTGGGACCCGTACGAAATAGGACTGGTAGGGGATACTGGATGTACACAGAGAAGGGCATCATGAATGGTCACAGGTTTGATTGACCCGGGGGAGAGTATCACTGAGATGTTGAAAGAACTGGACTGGCAGACTCCTGAAGATAGACAGAAGCTACGCCGAGAAAGTCTAGTAAAAAAGTTTCAAGATCGGCTTTAAATGACGTCTCACTTATCGCTCCCATACGGATCATGGTGATATATTTAGATTAATTATAGCACGGACAGAGGTATTTAAACCACCATTTATGCCGTGCTCTATACGTTGATGGAACGGGGAAAAGCCCTAATTGACTGGTAAATGGGAATGTATCGAGTATAGCAGGGTATACAGGGTGTTACAAAAAGGTACGGCCAAACTTTCAGGAAACATTCCTCACACACAAAGAAAGAAAACATGTTATGTGGACATGTGTCCGGAAACGCTTACTTTCCATGTTAGAGCTCATTTTAATACTTCTCTTTAAATCACATTAATCATGGAATGGAAACACACAGCAACAGAATGAAGCAGCGTGACTTCTAACACTTTGTTACAGGAAATGTTCAAACTGTCCTCCGTTAGCGAGGATACATGCACACACCCTCCGTCGCATGGAATCCCTGATGCGCTGATGCAGCCCTGGACAATGGCGTATTGTATCACAGCCGTCCAAAAAACGAGCACGGAGAGTCTCTACATTTGGTACCGTGGTTGTGTAGACAACAGCTTTCAAATGCCCCCATAAATGAAAGTCAAGAGGGTTGAGGTCAGGAGAGCGTGGAGGCCATGGAATTGGTCCGCCTCTACCAATCCATCGGTCACCGAATCTGTTGTTGAGAAGCGTACGAACACTTCAACTGAAATGTGCAGGAGTTCCATTGTGGATGGACCACATGTTGTGTCGTACTTGTAAAGGCACATGTTCTAGCAGCACAGGTAGAGTATCCCGTATGAAATCATGGCGGTGAATCTAGAAAGTACAGTACATACTGACGAAACTAAAATGAGCTCTAACGGAAATCAATCGTTTCCGGACACATGTCCACATAACATCTTTTCTTTATTTGTGTGTAAGGAATGTTTCCTGAAAGTTTGGGCGTACCTTTTTGTAACACCCTGTAGATGTAGACGTAGATGACACGAAACTTCGTAGCCGATTAATAATACGTACAGGACCGAGACTCGAACTCGGAACATTTGCCTTGGCGGAAAAATGCTGCAAGTTTCACAGGAGAACGTCTGTGAAGTATGGAAGGGAGGAGTTGTACTGTTGGAAGTACAGGTGTGAGAACGTGTCGTGTGATGTGCTTGGGTTGCTCACTCGATAGAGCACTCGCCTGCGAAAGCAAAGGTCCCGAGTTGGAGTCTCGATCCGGCACACAGTCTTAAGCTGCCAGGAAGATTCGTATCAGCACACACTCCACTGAAGAGCGAAAAATTCATTATTGTGTTGTGTTGTCTTAGTATATTTTACAGAATTGATTCTTTATGTTGTAGTTCATTGGTAATGTATCTGATTTATGAAATATTAAAATAAATTTGTTAAAGTAGATTTGATTTGTTGTACCTTCACGTAGTACATGATCGGGCTAAAAATGGCATGGTATGCACCACTCACTTTAAACTGTAGCGTGCAAAGGTTTTGCCGATGCGATATAGCTATACCGCCAGAGGCACTGTAATAAAAATACTCGTATATGCAACCAGCGCAAACAATGGACGTATTCTGGATACTCCACAGATGCGCCGATGCGATTTTAAACAGGAGAGCTCAGTGTACTTTCGCCAGTATATACCTGAAGATGGCCAGAAGAATCTGCACCGAGATGCCGTGGCAGCAGTTGAGATCTGGCATTTCTCCCGTAATTTCAAGGAACTATCGAAAGATTGCAAATGAGGAAGAAGAATGATGCGTATGTTTCTTCGGCATGTTGGTGTCGACTGCCTCATTTCCCTTGTGAGATGCACTCTTCAGTGAAAAGCAAATCTACGCACCACGAAGGAATTATCCGAGTGGGACGGAAATCGGTGGATGGCTTGTACGTGTGCAGGCAAACAACTGATTATAATTTCGTAAATACTGGGTGATTTGTTCAAGAAAAATAACTTTACAAACTGAGCAAGTAAATAACGCTTTCGTCCACCTCTGGCCCTTGTGGAAGCAGTTATTCAGCTTGGCATTGATTGAGTTCTGTCTGAGGGATACAGAGCCACATTCTGTGCAATTAGTGCCTTATATGGTAAAAATCCCGATACGATTGGAGGGCCCTGCACATAATGCTCGAAACGTCCACAATGGAGAGAGCACCGGCGACCTTGCTAGCCAAGGTAGGGTCTCGCAAGCACGAAGACAGGCAGTAGAAACTCACGCCGTCTGCGGCGGGAATTATTTTGCTGTAATACAAGCTCAGGATAGGTTGCGATGAGGGGAAACAAAACGGGGCGTAGAATATCGTGTACATAATGCTGTGCTGTAACGGTTGCGCGGATGACAACTAAAGGGCGGGCCCGCTATGAAACGAAATGGCAGCGCAGACCATAAATCTCGATTGTCAGGTTGGTACACGACCGCTGCCCGAGGCGTCTCCAGACGCGTTTTAGTTGGGGGCTGAGTTCGAAGCGGGACATGGCTGAAGGCAATTCTACTCCAGTCAATCGGACTCCAGGTGGAATATGCTCGACACCATTGCAAACGGGCTTGTTGGTATACAGGGTGGTCCATTGATCGTGACCGGGCCAAATATCTCACGATATAAGCGTCAAACGGAAAAACAACAAAGAACGAAACTTGTCTAGCTTGAAGGGGGAAACCAGATGGCGCTATGGTTGGCCCGCTAGATGGCGCTGCCATAGGTCAAACGGATATCAACTATGTTTTTTTTCTTAATAGGAACCCCAATTTTTTATTACGTATTCGTTTAGTACGTAAAGAAATATGAATGTTTTAGTTGGACCACTTTTTCGCTTTGTGATAGATGGCGCTGTAATAGTCACAAACATATGGTTCACAATTTTAGACGAACAGTTGGTAACAGGTAGGTTTTAAACATTAAAATACAGAACGTAGGTACGTTTGAACATTTTATTTCGGTTGTTACAATGTGATACATGTTTGTTGTTGTTGTGGTCCTCAGTCCTGAGACTGGTTTGATGCAGCTCTCCATGCTACTCTATCCTGCGCAAGCTTCTTCATCTCCCAGTATCTACTGCAACCTACATCCTTCTGAATCTGCTTAGTGTATTCATCTCTTGGTCTCCCTCTACGATTTTTACCCTCCACACTGCCCTCCAATGCTAAATTTGTGATCCCTTGATGCCTCAAAACATGTCCTACCAAACGATCCCTTCTTCTAGTCAAGTTGTGCCACAAACTTCTCTTCTCCCCAATCCTATTCAATACCACCTCATTAGTTACGTGATCTACCCACCTTATCTTCAGCATTCTTCTGTAGCACCACATTTCGAAAGCTTCTATTCTCTTCTTGTCCAAACTAGTTATCGTCCATGTTTCACTTCCATACATGGCTACACTCCATACAAATACTTTCAGAAACGACTTCCTGACACTTAAATCTATACTCGATGTTAACAAATTCCTCTTCTTGAGAAACGCTTTCCTTGCCATTGCCATTCTACATTTTATATCCTCTCCACTTCGACCATCACCGGTTATTTTACTCCCTAAATAGCAAAACTCCTTTACTACTTTAAGTGTCTCATTTCCTAATCTAATTCCCTAAGCATCACCCGACTTAATTTGACTACATTCCATTATCCTCGTTTTGCTTTTGTTGATGTTCATCTTATATCCTCCTTTCAAGACACTGTCCATTCCATTCAACTGCTCTTCTAAGTCCTTTGCTGTATTGATACATGTACCTTTGTGAAATTATCATTTCTGAGCACGCATGCTGTTACAGCGCGATTACCTGTAAATACCACATTAATGCAATAATTGCTCAAAATGATGTCCGTCAATCTCAATGCATTCGGCAATACCTGTAACGACATTCCACTCAACAGCGAGTAGTTCGTCTTCCGTAATGTTCGCACATGCATTGACAATGCGCTCACGCATGTTGTCAGGGGTTGTCGGTGGATCACGATAGCAAATATCCTTCAACTTTCCCCACAGAAAGAAATCCGGGGACGTCAGATCCGGTGAATGTGCGGGCCATGGTATGGTGCTTCGACGACCAGTCCACCTGTCATGAAATATACTATTCAATACCGCTTCAACCGTACGCGAGCTATGTGCCGGACATCCATCATGTTGGAAGTACATCGCCATTCTGTCATGCAGTGAAACATTTTGTAGTAACACCGGTAGAACATTACGTAGGAAATCAGCATACATTGCACCATTTAGATTGCCATCGATAAAATGGGGGCCAATTATCCTACCTCCCATAATGCCGCACCATACATTAACCCGCCAAGATCGTTGATGTTCCACTTGTGGCAGCCATCGCGGATTTTCCATTGCACAATAGTGCATATTATGCCGGTTTACGTTACCGCTGTTGGTGAATGACGCTTCGTCGCTAAATAGAACGCGTGCAAAAAATCTGTCATCGTCCCGTAATTTCTCTTGTTCCCAGTGGCAGAACTGTACACGATGTTCAAAGTTGTCGCCATGCAATTCCTGGTGCAGAGAATTACGGTACGGGTGCAATCGATGTTGATGTAGCATTCTCAACACTGACGTTTTTGAGATTATCGATTCTCGCGCAATTTGTCTCCTACTGATGTGCGGATTAGCCGCGACAGCAGCTGAAACACCTACTTGGGCATCATCATTTGTTGCAGGCCGTGGTTGATGTTTCAGATGTGGCTGAACACTTCCTGTTTCCTTAACTAACGTAAGTATCCGGCGAACGGTCCGGACACTTGGATGATGTCGTCCAGGATACCCAGCAGCATACATAGCACACGCCCGTTGCCATTTTGATCACAATACCCGTACAATAACACGATATCGACCTTTTCTGGAATTGGTAAACGGTCCATTTTAACAGGAGTAATGTATCACGAAGCAAATACCGTCCGCACTGGCGGAATGTTACGAGATACCACGTACTTATTCGTTTGTGACTATTGCAGCGCCATTTAACACAAAGCGAAAAAATGGTCCAACTAAAACATTAATATTTCTGTACGTACTACACGATTATGTAATTAAAAATGGGGCTTCCTTGTTTAAAAAACGCAGTTGATATCAGTTTCACCTTCGGCAGCGCCATCTAGCGGGCCAACCATAGGGCCATCTGGTTTCCCCCTTCAAGCCAGACGAGTTTTTTATTTGGCCCGGTCACGAGCAATGGACCACCCTGTATTGAAGTTAATGGTAATCGCTGCGAGGGGCGCCGTGAGCTCAGATACCTTTCTGTGAGCCGCCTATTGACGGTCCTTACGGTCACTGACTTTATGCTCTGGTCTCGACGTGTTCCCTGTTTACAATCCTTGCCAGCTGCACGGTGACCCATTCCGCAGTGTCACCCATTAATCCATCGGGCACCAAAGTTTACAATTTTGCATCTTCCGACGATATGTGTATTGCGTAACTCCTTGGTTTCTTTTTCTTTTCTTTTCTTTTCTTTTCTTGCGTGTATATTCTTCAGAATAGATGTTGTTGTTGTTGTTGTTGTTGTTGTCTTCAGTCCTGAGACTGGTTTGATGCAGCTCTACATGCTACTCTATCCTCTGCAAGCTTCTTCATCTCCCAGTACTTAATGCAACCTACATCCTTCTGAATCTGCTTAGTGTATTCATCTCTTGGTCTCCCTCTACGATCTTTACCCTCCACGCTGCCCTCCAATGCTAAATTTGTGATCCCTTGATGCCTCAGAACATGTCCTACCAACCGGTCCCTTCTTCTTGTCAAGTTGTGCCACAAACTCCTCTTCTCCCCAATTCTATTCAATACCTCCTCATTAGTTATGTGATCTACCTATCTAATCTTCAGTATTCTTCTGTAGCACCACATTTCGAAAGCTTCTATTCTCTTCTTGTCCAAACCATTTATCGTCCATGTTTCTCTTCCATTCATGGCTACACTCCATACAAATACTTTCAGAAACGACTTCCTGACACTTCGATCTATACTCGATGTTAACAAATTTCTCTTCTTCAGAAACGCTTTCCTTGCCATTGCCAGTCAACATTTTATATTCTCTCTACTTCGACCATCTTCAGTTATTTTGCTCCCCAAATAGCAAAACTCCTTTACTACTTTATGTGTCTCATTTCCTAATCTAATTCCCTCAGCATCACCCGACTTAATTCGACAACATTCCATTATCCTCGTTTTGCTTTTGTTCATGTTCATCTTATATCCTCCTTTCAAGACACTGTCCATTCCGTTGAACTGCTCTTCCAAGTCCTTTGCTGTCTCTGACAGAATTACAATGTCATCGGCGAACCTCACGTTTTTATTTCTTCTCCATGGACTTTAATACCTACTCCGAATTTTTCTTTTGTTGCCTTTACTGCTTTCTCAAAATACAGATTGAATAACATCGGGGACAGGCTACAACCCTGTCTCACTCCCTTCCCAACCGCTGCTTCCCTTTCATGCCTCTCGACTCTTAGAACTGGTTCCTGTACAAATTGTAAGTAGCCTTTCGCTCCCTGTATTTTACGCCTGCCACCTTTAGAATTTGAAAGAGAATATTTCAGTCAACATTGTCAAAAGCTTTCTCTAAGTCTACAAATGCTAGAAATGTAGGTTTGCCTTTCCTTAATCTATTTTCTAAGATAAGTCGTAGGGTCAGTATTGCCTCACGTGTTCCAACATTTCTGCGGAATCCAAACTGATCTTCGCCGAGGTCGGCTTCTACCAGTTTTTCCATTCGCCTGTAAAGAATTCGCGGAAGTATTTTGCAGCTGTGACTTATTAAACTGATAGTTCGGTAATTTTCACATCTGCCAACACCTGATTTCTTTGGGATTGGAATTATTATATTCTTCTTGAAGGCTGAGGGCATTTCGCCTGTCTCATACATCTTGCTCACCAGATGGTAGTGTTTTGTCAGGACTGGCTCTCCCAAGACCGTCAGTAGTTCCAATGGAATGTTGTCTACTCCCGGGGCCTCATTTTTGAGACGTTTGTATTCTCTTTTGCCTGTTTCATTCACTGCGTTTTTATATTTTCTCCTTTCATCAATTAAATTCAATATTTCTTCTGTTACCCAAGGACTTCTACTAGCCCTCGACTTTTTACCTACTTGATCCTCTGCTGCCTTCACTACTTCATCCCTCAAAGCTACCCATTATTCTTCTACTGTATTTCTTTCCCCCATTCCTGTCAATTGTTCCCTTATGCTCTCCCTGAAACTCTGTACAACCTCTGGTTTAGTCAGTTGATCCAGGTCCCATCTCCTTAAATTCCCGCCTTTTTGCAGTTTCTTCAGTTTTAATCCACAATTCATAACCAATAGATTGTGGTCAGAGTCCACATCTGCCCCTGGAAATGTCTTACAATTTAAAACCTGGTTCCTAAATCTCTGTCTTACCATTATATAATCTATCTGATACCTTCTAGTATCTCCAGGATTCTTCCACGTATACAACCTTCTTTTATGATTCTTGAACCATGTGTTAGCTATAATTAAGTTATGCTCTGTGCAAAATTCTACCAGACGGCTTCCTCTTTCATTTCTCTCCCCCAATCCATATTAACCCACTATGTTTCCTTCTCTCCCTTTTCCTACTCTCGTATTCCAGTTACCCATGACTATTAAATTTTCGTCTCCCTTCACTACCTGAATAATTTCTTTTGTCTCATCATACATTTCATCAATTTCTTCATCATCTGCAGAGCTAGTTGGCATAAAAACTTGTACTACTGTAGTAGGTGTGGGCTTCGTATCTATCTTGGCCACAATAATGCGTTCACTATGCTGTTTGTAGTAGCGTACCCGCACCCCTATTTTTTTATTCATTATTAAACCTACTCCTGCATTACCCCTATTTGATTTTGTATTTATAACCGTGTATTCACCTGACCAAAAGTCTTGTTCTTCCTGCCACCGAGCTTCACTAATTCCTACTATATCTAACTTTAACCTATCCGTTTCCCTTTTTAAATGAATGGATAAGGTACGAAAAGAATCGAAGACATCTTCCTGCTTTCCACGCGCTAATGAAACAACAGGAAAAACCAAAAATATGGTACAAAACTACAAAAGCAAACACGCCCTGCTATGACGTTTAAAATGATTTGCTTATCACAGCAGTTGACGTAGAATGGACAATTCTAGCACTTGCCTAAATTGATTTAAAAGCAGAAGGAAATATCACCTTGCCGCTCTAGAGTGTCTGAAGTACTGTGTTTAATCACAGCACGGCATCTACAGGTGTAAAACAGGTGTTCTGGCACTTTTCTGGAAATTATTTCTATTTAAAATTGTTTCTATTTCAGGCCAATAAAGTTCAACAACGTACCGTCATTTGTATGTCATGTGGATTGTTTCGCTGTAATATTCTGTGTAATTTTTTGGCGACTCTGGCATCTCGGAAGGTGCAGCTGTAGATGGGAAAACAAATTATTATTAAGTGAAAAAATCTTATTTTATAAGAGATATATAATGTTGTCTGACAACATTTAGCGAACGGCACATGGATAAATGTTACGGTATCCGCATTAACAGCTCTACAGCCACAATGCTCTCGTCTCTATGTCACATTTGCCTACCGCCATTACGTATTCCAAGAACGCCCTATTTAAGCTGTCACTGTACGGCATCATAAATTTAGTGTTTCATAAGGGAAGAAGGGAAAAAATAACAAAAACCGGGATTATATGCGTCATTCTGACAGCAACGGCTGGGATTAAACCGGTTGAAACGAGCCAGAGCTTCAGCTGTTACCGTCCTTCTGCTGCACATTCTAGCCTCGTTCTTCATCCCAGAAAATATAATAGGGAAGCGTCGGATGGAATTTCATTTTTGATACCGATATAGCGTATGCATGCTTTGTGTCCCTCGGGGCTTAACATACGCCCCTTTTTTCCCCTGCGACAGGCCAGCGTCTCGTTACGTATGTATGTATGTAACACACGCACGTCACCATATTCAAAATACCCGCCCCTTCTACCCCCCCCCCCCCTTCCCGCAGCTTCCTCGTTCCGACAACACAACACACGGCTTATGAAAACTCCTGCTGGAATCTTCGGCCGCCCTGAATCATGCATGGAGCAGTCCGACACAAGGCCCCCGCCACGTCAGCATGGACACCGATCAATATTACATCCGATCGTAGCTTCCTGCACACTTTTCTATTTATTGAGATATTTCTTTTTTTTTTCACGTTACGTAAGCCACCGCATACGAGGAGGACAGTCGTTTCGAAATGGTAATTCGTCTGATGAAGCAGTGCCGGCGGTGTCACTGTAAGTAAACGTGCGAGTTATGCCGTGAAGGAGAAAAAGCACGAGCAGGAGCGAGGAAGAGTGAAATATCACCTGTACAGAAGTGCAGTCTACTCTGTTATCTTTGACTGTACAGTTCCTTTACAATTTAAGACTGAGTACGTTGTTCAGAGCGTCAGAGCATAGGCGTGCGATATCATAGCCGTGGTTCAGATATCTACATCCACATTTGTATTCTCCATACCATTCTAAAATGCGTGGCAGACGTTACTTCTCTTGTTGTCGTTGTGATATTTGGTTCAAATACGCAGTTCTTCAAATTAGTCTATCTCCTACAACCCTCTTCATCTCTGCATAATTACTGCACCCTGCATCAACTTGAACCTACCAAGCCTTCGACATAAAAGTTTTCTGGGTATGGTACCCCGTCATAATGTAAAAAACTACTGCTGCTTAAGTGAACAATGAAACTAACTACCTTTTTAAAATTCTGACGTAATAGCATCCGCAGTGAACAGTAACAACAAAATATAAAGGACACTGCGTAGCTAGTACGCACCATTAGACCGAGAAGAAGGCCGCTGCAACCGTGGCCGAAACGTTGGTTTTTCTCCAGCAACAGTAGCTTTTTTACATTTTGACGCGGTACCATACCCAGAAAAATTTTATGTCGACTGACTCTGGCCGCGGAAGCCTACGCAATTATACTACCAAGCCTTGTTCTCTTCCTAAAAACGTTACTTACATTCACTTTATTACTTCCCATCATTTTGTTCTGTCTGTCGATTTCGTTTTACCGCTTAGACATTACGCTCATCTTCACCAGCATTTACTGAAAATGACAACTACCTTCTGTTTGCAGTGATGTCACAGGTTTTGTGGGAAACACGCGAACCAGTCACATTAATGTGTTCGACATCAACGTGCAGTGACCACTAACGGACGCAGATAGCAGCTCTAGGAGCGGAGGGTGAATAGGCGAACCGTTGGGGGGAGGGGCGGGGGGAGAGGGGGGATGGGGACGCGGAAAACGGCCCAGTTGTTGTTGTAATGCAGAAACAGAGCGATTTACCTGACGTGCAAATGGACATGATCTTGGCTTTCGGGTCAAGGGCGACGCATTTCCGAGAGGGCTAAGTTTGTGAACTGTTTGTATGCCGCCGTGGTCAAAGTGTACTGAAGATGGTAAAATGGCGCCATCCAAAAACTGTCGCCGAGGCAAATAAGGTGCACCACGGGCCAGAGATGACAGGTGTGAACGACGGCTGCGAAGATGTGTGCGGGCCAGCACACGTGCAGCTGTTGAGCAACCGACCGCCCAGGTGAACCAATGGGCTACCAACAGTGTCTCCTCAACGGCTGTTTAGCGACTGTTACTGCTAGTGATGGGCTAAACTGCGATTTTCCGATATCAGTGATTTCTGTGAATGCTACTTTTGAGTATCTGTGATTCTTAACTGTGATTTGTCGCAGTTAAGGAACATAGGTCGTGTATCCCTCCGCCACTGCTATTTCTGCGATTTCTGCTACTTCCGCGATTTCTGCTACTTCCGCGATTTCTGCTACTTCTGCGATTTCTGTGACTTCTGCTACTTCTGCGATTTCTGCTACTTCTGCTACTTCTGCGATTTCTGTGACTTCTGCTACTTCTGCGATTTCTGTGATTCCTGCGATTTCTGCGACTTACCACCATATGAGAAAGTTACATCTGTCAACACAGAAAATTGCATCTCAACAAACCTGTCTTTGGCAAGTATGTTTTACGTTTTTTCTTCCGTTGGCTTTAATTTTGTGTTAAAGAAACAACTGTGAAAATATTAATAGTGTAATTAATATGTAAGTAGCCGTACAGTACCGTAATAGTTCGTATTTAGAAAATGAATTGTAACATATTGTTATGTTCACAGGTACCTGAACTACATTTCAGTCACTCAGTAAAGTGATAACTCAAAATATCATTGTCAACAGATCTGAAGAAATTGCCACTGCGTCTTTAGACAGTTTTCGTCAGACGAGAGGTTAGTTTCTAAGCGTTTCGATGGACTTAATTACTTCAGTGTGATCGTTCTTGCAAATGTGATATTCATTATAGCAAATATTAGCAATCTACTCTGTCAATTATATTGCTAGTAATTAATGACAGCAAAAATTGTTTAATAATCCTTGTGTTTTTGCAGACACAGTTCTGACTCTGATTACTGGTTGCTGTACGTATCTATCCACATCAAGGCTGTTTTTGAGAGAGACTCGTGAAGATTCAAGACAGTTCTTAGAGGATTTGCAGTTTAAAAGTGAAATAATTGTGAAATAAGTGTGTGAATGATTACACTGTGTTTTATTGAAGTTGTTGTGCGATTTTAAAGGAATAATAAATGTCAAATACAGTGAGTGAATAATAAAAATCTCATTTTCCACATGTTTAAGCCGCCCTATACCCATAATTTTCCGCCACTTACTTATTGGTAAACACTTGTTGGAGAGTGACATGCCGCCCCCCCCCCCCCCTTTCTCCACAATCTTGGTGTGACACTGACCTGTAACTTATCCCGAAGTCTACAATATGCATTTTGAGGCTGTTGATATGAAAGTGGGAAGTACAGATCTTCCAGTTAAATCAGGAATAGCTTAAGTGCATTACTTGAAAGTAACACAGGAAAAGCTTACTTATGTAGGTGGTAGTAGTGTCGGCAAAAAGTTCTTGTGTGTGAAGTTGCCATGTAGAACACCAGGTGTAAAACTTTTCTCCCGAGTCTTGAACTGTGTCGGAACAAAAGTGAGGCATTCATATGACTGTTTTCATTTCTCTACACTTTTACAGATGTCTGAGTTCTGCTGTGTTAACACTACAAAGTCCTGTAGGCATGTGGAGTATTAACCAAAACTGTCATATTGGAAGCAGAATCAAACACATTTGTTACGTTACTTGATATTTTCAGGAGAAAAAGACAATGTTGTTTCTTATTAATATAATACATTCAGAGTCACAGCAGTATTTGACCAACCATAACTGATGCTGAATGTGCATGTCGTCATATAATATGAAGGGCTTATTTCAATAATGGTACAAGTCCATTACCTCCACTTTTCTGTCTATAATGCGTCTGAAATTAGTGATCCAAACAAACATAAATAAAGGTTCATCTCTAGCAAGAAGCCATATGCTTGAATATTTCTGGTATCTCAAATGCAGATTTGTCAGCGCTCATTTAACTTTACGACTCTGTATCTCAAAATGAACAAAAATGGACTTGTACCACTATTGAAATAAGCCCTTCATATGCACACACAGCACATCGAACTCGTGAGGCACAAGGCTCTCATAACGAAGTACGTACGTCGGTCAACAGATGACACTAGGAAAAGTATGTTAACTGCGCTTTTTAGTTGCTACTTGCGACCCTTACTTGCGATTTGTCACAGAAATCGCAGTTTGACTCGGTAGCGAATAGCGTAGTATGAACTTTGCTCAACAGATGGCAGTGCTAACTGCGCTTTTTAGTTGCTACTTGCGACTCTTAGTTGCGACTTGTCACGGAAATCGCAGTTAGACTTGATACCGCATAGCAGAGATGGACGTAGTACGAACTTTGGCCAAAAGATGGCACTGTTAACCGCGCTTTTTAGTTGCTACTTGCGACTCTTAGTTGCGACTTGTCACGGAAATCGCAGTTAGACTCGATGCCGTATCGCACAGATGGACGTAGTACGAACTTTGGCCAACAGATGCCACTGTTAACCGCGCTTTTTAGTTGCTACTTGCGACTCTTAGTTGCGACTTGTCACGGAAATCGCAGTTGGACTCCATAGCGTACCGCAAAGATGGACGTAGTACGAACTTTGGCCAACAGATGGCACTGTTAACCGCGCTTTTTAGTTGCTACTTGCGACTCTTAGTTGCGACTTGTCACTGAAATCGCAGAAAGCAGTGCTAAATTCGACCAATAGATGGCTCACGTCTTTGAATGTGAAATTCTACTTGCTACTGCTAACTGTGACTGAAATCGCAGTTAGATTCTGTAAAGTTGCTACTGTGATATCTGCGACTTCTCAGTCACTGTGATTTCTAACAGATACGCGATTTCCTGCCCACCACTAGTTACTGCGTATGCCGCCCTATCAAGTGCCTGGTTCAGGGACCCATGCTTATTGCTGTTCATAGGCGACGAAGTCTGGGATTCACACGCCAATACCGTAACTGGACGTCCACCGAGTGGCGACAGGTGGCCTTTTCAGACAGAGCCACGTTTTATGCTCCTTCGGACAGATGGTCCTGCAACAACCGCCTCGAGCATAAAGGCCCGTAGGAGGGAGCGTTATGGTCTAGGGAATGTTTTATTGGCATTCCCTGGGTCATTCTAGGAGGCACAATGGATAAACAAAAGTATGAAATTTAGCCTTGGGGATCATATCCACCCCCATATAAAGTAAGTTTTTTTATTTTTTATTTTTTTATTGCACGATGGCATCTATGAGCAGGACATCGTAATGTGTCGCACAGTTCGTAGTGTGCGTGCAGGGTTCAAAGGGCACCAGGACTCAAGGATGCATTTACCGTACTCCCTTGGCCACCAGACTCCCCTAATTTTAGCCCAATCAAAAATCTGTTGAATCACATAGATCGGGCTGTTTGCGAGAACCGTCAGCAGCTGGCCACGTCAGTGGAGTGGGAATGGCTCCATATCCCTGTCGGTTCCTTCCAGAACCTTATTGACTCGATTCCTGCGTGTCTCGCGGTGGAAAAGGTGGTCATTTAGATTTTTCGTAGCAGGTCATACTAACGTTAATGGACAGTGTAGCTTCCATGGAACATTCCACGAAGGCTAATAAGATAGCAAAGTACTACTTGTAAACATTTTATTTGAAAAGCATTCCGTAGCACTTGAGATATTGTAGTCAATGTATCGCGTACAAACGTTGCGATAAGGTAACTTGTTTGATCTAAAACCACTGTTTTAAAACAGATTAGCTAAAAGAACAATAACAATGCGTCACGACGTACGAAATACATCGATTAGCCAAAACATTATGATCAACATCGAGTAGTACGAATGATGCCCCACTCGTCCCTACTCACATGCGCTGACCGTTCAAAACGCCCACCTTAGGACTGAATGCCACCACATGACAGGGTAAGGAAAGTACGAGGATCATTCAATAAGTAATGCCCCACCATTTTTTTCTCAGAACATATTTATTGTTAAGTGTGAGAATTTGGTGACAATACACATCCACTTACCTTGCATCTGCCCTATTTTTATACGTACTCTCTATTACGTTCTACGGCCGTTGTGGAAGAGCATATATTCCCTGCCGGTAAAAGCTTTTGTCCTGTAGGGGTAGGCATGTTTCAACCGCATGATTGACACTCTCGTCATCTTCAAACTTTGTTCCCCACTAAGAATCTGTAAGCGGCGCAAAGATATGGAAGACCGAGGGCGCCAGGTCTGGACTGTAGGTTGGACTGTAGGGTGGAAGAGTCAGTGATGTCAAACGCAATTTGGCGATGTGTTGAAGAGTTCTGAGACTTGTGTGTGGACGTCCATTATCGTGTTGGAGCAAGATTTCTGCTGGATTCTTGTCCAATCCAATACGTCGGAAACGGTCCTAGAGTTTATTCAGAGTCTTCATGTACGCCTTTGAATTGATGGTTGACCCTCATGGCATCACATTTACGAGAATGACGTCATCACAATTCCAGAAGGCTGCCACCATGAATTTTCCGGCAGAGAGGGTTGCCTTGAATGAATGAATGCCACTCCATGGACTGCTTTATTGTTTCCGGGGCAGAGTGGTGCACCCAGCTTTCGTCCCCCGTAACGATCCGTGACAGAAAGGCCTCTCCGTCGGTCTCAAAACGCTCCAACAATTCAGAGGAAATGGCCTTTTTTTGAATCTTGTGGTTCGCTGCGAGCATTCATGGAACCCATCGTGAGCACCTCTTTGAATATCCGAGAGTCTCGATCGTTGCAGACGTACTTCCAATTCTGACGAAGAACTGTAGAACCAGTTGTCGAGTTGTGATGCGCCGGTCTGCACGAATAATGGCATCCGCACGATCCAACATGCCCGGAGCAGTGGCTGTGGCTGGACGTACCGAGCGTGACCGATCATAGAGCTCTGTTCCTGCATTTCTTGAGGCTGTAACTTTCTTTACCCTTTGACCAAGTGTACTCATATCAGCTACAGCATCGCCATACACTGCACACAAACGTTTATAGATGTTTTGACGCTGTACTACGGCTCTGTCATCAGCCAGAACGGTTCGAAACTTCACCGGCGTACAGAACATACGTCAAATGTGAAGCACCAACAAGGACGCTTGTCTATGTACATTAATGGCTTTTTGAAAAAAAAATGTGGGGCATTATTTACTGATCGGTCCTCGTATATGAGTAGGGACGAGTAGGGCATCATTCGCACTACTCGACGTCTCCCGTACCTGCTCCGTAAACGTTTGGTCCTTGGAGTCCCCAAACGACACGTCCAGCTGCTCCAGCCCTACATGCAGGGGTGATCCTTCGAAGTCCGCACTGGACTGGAACTGTTCGCATATGAGAAGATCGGTGCTGCAGTGGCGGACCAGAGTACTAGCACCACTTTACATATATTCTTCACCAGAGACATACCCCAGGCCCGAAACATCCTGCAGACCATAAATGCTGATCATACAACACTGCTGACTAAAAGAACGAGCCCCCAGATGCTGCATTGTCACTACCTACTGGAAGTGGACGAACGTGCCTCCTGGGACGTCTGGAGCACAGCCCAGACAAGATGTAGGCCACCATTTTCATTCAGTGTCCGTTCCGGCACCGCAACTACCAGCTGAGATCCGCGGTCCAGCAGCAGCGTGGATGTCAGTCTCACATCTCACGTGACACAGTAATGTTGAAGCCATTCGCTGATGGGCTATAGGACTACAGCACTAAGGGCACCAGGTTCTCAGCCCACGTTCAACATCACCACCAGGTGTTGGTCTCAACATTTACGGAGTGCCCCAGCGGCCGCTCATAGATTATGCAGCTGTCGTCAGGCCCGACGTCGAAGAACAAGCACATCTAGTGCAGATTTCTCTCATCAACAAACTTCGGCGCTTAAGCTGTCTTTACACCAGCCGCCAGAGTTTCCAACAGTGCTGGTTCACTAGACGGCAAGCATCCCGTATCTATAGAAGCATTTCTGCACAATGTCATGAGCCTTCTACGAGCAGACAGAGGTCTCCCAGAAAAGATATATGCCTGTGCTGAAACTCAAACATCAACACTCCATCGGTACCTTCTGTTTGCTTAAAGTTCCGCCAAGTAATAGAACGAAAGGAAACACAAAGAAATGACAGCTAAACATACTGGGAAACAATGGACGAGAATAGGGTTTACCCTCCACTACACTCCGGGAAAAATTAAACTAGTGCAGATTTCTTGCCTGGCACGGGAAATGATTCTAATGACGATACGGTCCTCAAATAGGGAAATCCACTGACAAGAAATTCTGACAAAGGACGGACTTTAATGGACCAGCGTCTGGGAACGACATCTTGCAACGGCGAAGGTGGTCGGCTGTTGAAGTGGTATTGCTTTGAACATCAATGGAAAGTGCGTGCGCGACAGTGAAACTACGAGTCTGTGACAAGGACTTCGGCGTCCATTCCTCATCACAGAACGCGGACGTCGGGGGCTAGTCCACACTGCAAAATGGGGTCGTTTAGCGATGATGACCCAACGACTCCATCAAGTGCGACGCTGGACCGTTGATCGATGAAAAGGTACCGCCCGGTCGGGTGGGACAGCTTTATTCTTACGTTGGATCCTATGGCGGTCGGCGCAGTGTTACTCCATGGGTAAAATCACCTTGACTTTATGGAACCTGTTGCAGTAAAGGCACGGTGATAGCTGTGAGCCACGTGTGGACCACCTATGCCCCTACATGCTTTCATGTCTTTCCCATTGTGTGTCACAGGGCCAGAATCTTGCTCCAGCGAAGATGTTAGTGAAATCACATTGATATTTTGTCCAGATATGAACCTGATAATACACATCCGAAACGCAGTCAGGCGCCAGTTCTACGTTCACAAACCATCAGCATACAATTTATGGGAGTTCTGTGAGCTGTGCATAGACATCTCGCGTCACATACCTCCGAAAACCAATGAACTGTTGGATTCATACTGCACTGAGTTTCAAAGGTGCACTAACATGCTGTTTAGCAGGTGACCATGATGTTTAGCCTAATCGTTGTACCATACAACTTACCTGGATTCGTACGTGGATCCCTGGCTCACTAGACAGATGCAGTAACCACTAAACCACAATGGCACAGCAGCTTTGAATTGGAATTTGGATTGAGAAAGGGTTGGGGAGGGGCGGCAGGTGAGTATGTGCCTTCGTGAACAGTTACTGTGCCAGGGTGGTCTGCTGGCCAGTGCATCTGCCTAGTGAGCAGCAGACTTGGCTTAGAATCCCAGTCTTGGAACAAATTTGCATATGTTGCCTCAGTGTACATACACTACTGGCCATAAAAATTGCTACACCAAGAAGAAATGCAGATAATAAACCGGTATTCATTGGACAAATATATTATACCAAAACTGACATGTGATTACATTTTCACGCAATTTGGGTGCATAGATCCTCAGAAATCAGTACCCAGTACAACCACCTCTGGCCGTAATAACGGCCTTGATACGCCTGGGCATTGAGTCAAACAGAGCTTCGACGGCGTGTACAGGTGCAGTTGACATACAGCCACAATACGATACCACAATTCATCAAGAGTAGTGACTGGCGTATTGTGACGAGCCAGTTGCTCAGTTGACCAGACTTTTTCAGTTGGTGAGAGATCTGGAGAACGTGCTGGCAGGGCAGCAGTCGACCATTTTCTGTATCCAGAAAGGCCCGTACAGGACCTGCAACATGCGGTCGTGCATTATCCTACTGAAATGTAGGGCTTCGCAGGGATCGAATGGAGGGCAGAGCCACGGGTCGTAACACATCTGAAATGTAACGTCCACTGTTCAAAGTGCCGTCAATGCGAACAAGAGCTGACTGAGACGACCGAGACGTGTAACCAATGGCACCCCATACCATCACACCGGGTGAAACGCCAGTATGGTAATGACGAATACACGCTTCCAATGTGCGTACACCGCGATGTCGCCAAACACGGATGTGGCCATCATCATCATGATGTTGTAAACAGAACCTGGATTCAACCGAAAATATTACGTTTTGCCATTCGTGCACCCAGGTTCGTCGTTCAGTACACCATCGCACGCGCTCCTGTCTGTGATGCAGCGTTAAGGGTAACCGGAGCCATGGTCTTCGAGCTGATAGTCCATGCTGCTGCGAACGTCGTCGAACTGTTCGTGCAGATGGTTGTTGTCTTGCAAACGTCCCCATCTATTGACTCGGGGATCGAGACGTGGCTGCAAGATCCGTTACAGCCATGCGGATAAGATGCCTGTCGTCTCGACTGCTAGTGAGGCCGTTGTTATCCAGCACGGCGTTCCGTATTACCCTCCTGAACCCACCGATTCCATATTCTGCTACAATCATTGGATATCGACCAACGCGAGCAGCAATGTCACGATATGATAAACCGCAATCGCGATAGGCTACATTCCGACCTTTATCGAAGTCGGAAACGTGACAGTACGCATTTCTGCTCCTTACACGAGGCATCACAACAACGTTTCACCAGGCAACGCCGGTCAACTGCTGTTTTTGTATGAGAAATCGGTTGGAAACTTTCCTGGTGTCAGCACGTTGTAGGTGTCGCCACCGGCCCCAACCTTGTGTGAATGCTCTGAAAAGCTAATCATTTGCATATCATAGCATTTTATGCCTGTCGGTTAAATTTCGCGTCTGTAGCACGTCATGGTGAAGCAATTTTAATGGGTAGTAGTGTACTTACATCATAGATGTTTGAGAATTGAGAAGGTCTCTGTAACCATACACGTAGCTTACTTCGATATTTACACTGAGGCGACAAAGGTAATTAGATAGCGATATGCACATATTCAGGTGGCGGTAGTATCGTGCAGACTAGGTATAAATGGGAAATGCAATGGCGGAGCTGTCATTTGTACTCATTTTATTCATGAGAAAAGGTTTCCGAAGTGATTGTGACAGCACGATGCGAATTAACAGACTCTGAACGGGAATAGTAGTTGCAGCTAGTTGCATGGGACATTCCATTTCGGAAGTCGTTAGGGAATTCAATACTCCACAGTGTCAAGAGTGTGCCTAGAACACCAGATTCAAGACATTATCTCTCACCACGGACAATGCAGTGGCCAAAGACCTTCACTTATTGACCGAGGGCAGCAGTGTTTGCACAGAGTTGTCAGTGCTGACAGACAAGCAACAGTGGGCGTAATATCCGCAGAAGTCAATATGGGACATAGGAGGAACGTATCCGTTAGGAAACTGTGGCGCAACCTGGCGTTAACGGGCTACGGCAGCAGAACACCGATCCAGTGTCTTTGCTAACAGCAGGACATCGACTGCAGTAACTCTCCTGGGCTCATGATCGTATGGGTTGGACACTAGACGACTGGAAAA
This sequence comes from Schistocerca cancellata, assembly GCF_023864275.1. Taxonomy (NCBI): domain Eukaryota; kingdom Metazoa; phylum Arthropoda; class Insecta; order Orthoptera; family Acrididae; genus Schistocerca; species Schistocerca cancellata. The sequence goes on along the minus strand of NC_064634.1, from coordinate 86,684,756 downwards.
CCGTAGCCTGGTCACACGAGCCCCGATTTCAGTTGGCAAGAGGTGATAATAGGATTCGAGTATGCCGTTGACACCATGAAGTCATGGACCCAACAAGGCACTGTGCAAGCTGATGGTGGCTCCATGAGAGTGTGGGCTGTGTTTACATGGAATGGACTGGGTCATCTGGTCCAGCTGTGCTGGAAACGCTTACATCCGGCTGTTTCGTGGACTTCATGTTCCCGAAGAACGATGGGATTTTTATGGATGATAGTGCGCCATGTCACTTGGCCAAAAAAAAGGGCTCTGAGCACTATGGGACTTAACATCTGAGGTCATCAATCCCCTAGAACCTAGAACTACGTAAACATAACCAACCGAAGGACATCACACACATCCATGCCCGAGGCAGGGTTCGAACCTGCGACGTAGAGGTCTCGCGCTTCCAGACTGAAGCGCCTAGAACCGCTCGGCCACACCTGCCGGCTCGGCCACAGTCGTTAGCGATTTTTCTGAAGAACGTTTCGGACAATTGGAACGAATGATCTGGCGACCCAGATCGACCGACATGAATCGCATCGAACGTTGATTTTATCCATACTGGATGAGGGGTCGTGGCTGTAAATGCCAATGTTAAAAATATATCGGCTCAACCAATTGTTTATATTGTAAATCACTAAGATTGACGCGTTTCGGGAGTCAAGCTTCCATCATCAGAATAGTAAAAAGTAAAAGAACCTGTTAAAACCAGCTAAAATGGAACATGCACCAGGCACAATAAAATTGATAATAAAATTAAAACATCGTGGCTACTTCCCTTGTTGCAGCCGTGTCTTCCGAGGTGCATCTCCACATAGTCTTCAAAATACTACATTTTTAGCAACTGGCAGGATACCATCATTTCATGAGGTCCTTGGAACAGGTATACGTTATTTGTTTGTATAGACATCTCTGTGACTTCCTTGTTTACTTGCGCGTGAGCTCACTCGCGTTTCAGTGTCGTGTTTGGTTACGTGGTGTGTGGTATCAACGAAGACGTACGGGCGGTTTACGACGATAGAGGAGAGAGCCATGTGGTTAAAAGTTGAACACCATAGGCGACACCATTTTAGAGTTTTTTATATTTTGATGACTATGTGGAGATGCATCTCGGAAGACACGGCTGCAACAAGGGAAGTAGCCACGATGTTTTAATTTTACTATCAATTTTATTGTGCCTGGTGCATGTTCCATTTTAGCGAATTTTAACAGGTTCTTTTACTTTTTATTATTCTGGTGACGGAAGCTTGACTTCCGAAACGCGTCAGTCTTAGTGTCTTACACTAAAACAAGTGGTTGAGCCGATATATTTTTAACATTGCATCGAACATTTATGGGAGATAGTCAAGAGATCAGTTCGTGCACAAAACCCTGCACCGGCATCACTTTCGTAATTATGGACGACTGTGGAGGCAACATGGTTCAATAATTCTACAGGGGACTTCCAGCGACTTGTTGAATCCATACCACGTCGAGTTGCCGCTCGCTCTAAGCCGAGCAAAAGGAGGCCCGACACAATACTCGGAGGTATCCCATGCCCTTTGTCGCCTCAGTACGTAGCTCCCATGAGTCCAGTGACCGTCGTGCTTTTTCGACACTGTACTGCGGGCTGGCGCCGAACCAGGCCCCGGTATTCCGGCCGTCTGCCCGCCGCGGCCCGGGTCGTGGGTCCTGGGCCGGTCTGGGCTCCTCTGCGGCTGCCATTAGCCGTCCGTCACGGCCCGGCGCGGCGCGGCGCTCGCCCGCCTCGTTCATAATGTATGAGCCACCCTCCGTCACCCACCAGCCGCCCCTCGCCTCCTGTATAAATAGCCCGCACTTGACTGCCGCGCCTTCCGCCCCCGCAGCGGAACCAGAGAGCAATCTGTCCGGACCACTCCACTCTGCTCCACTCCGCCTGCTCCGGCTGCCTCTAGAAACCCCAGACGACGACTTCAGCAGTTTCATTAGCTCTTACACGCTGCCCCCAGAAGAACTTCTTCCGACTATGTCACCGTATATCTTTTTGAGATAAGATTTGTGAAATGTATTTCAACAAAAGAAGATAAACAGAATCTGTGACCCACCTACATATGCCTGGTCCTCATTCCGTGGTCTCCCATATCCACAACCACGTGCATATACGTATTGTGGTCGTTTTTCCAGGGTTTTAGGTCGACAGCTTCATACGATGATGTCCAAGATAGTCAATATTTGAGTGACAAGAACTTTACAAAATCTCTGTTTATCATTATGATTTTTATTTAATAGCGAACCAGGTAATGCTTCACAATTCCTGAATAGGTATGGGAATTGTATGTCCTAATCTACTTCTCTCCCCTCTCTCTGTCGATCCCCTTCTCCTCTATGTCCTCCTTCCTCTCCCCTCTGCTTATCTTCTCCAGTCTCTCTGTCCATCTCCTTCTCTCTCCCTCTCTCTCTCTCTCTCTCCCCCCCCCCCCCCCTTACTCTCCATTACCTACACCTCATCTCTTATTTCATCTACTCTCCTTCTCTGTTTCCATCTCTGCATCGCCCCCCCCCCCCTTTTCTATATCTGATTCTTGTTTCATCTTATTGCATGAGAACTTGATTGGGAACTGAAGTCACTTAGAATGAATGGATAACTAGGTTCCGATCATTGGTTACAGGGCATGGGAGAGACCTCTCCAGCCGGTGGAGCTATCAGGATAGTAGTTCAATGACATTACGTCATATAGTTTTAAATGCGAACGCGTAGGATTGCAAACTTTCGGACGATTCACATTCATTAGCAGCATTCTAATCAAATGCCGGTACTCTAGAAATATAACTTTCCTGTATTCTTTTAATAGCGACTGCGAGGAAGATAAACAGCACATTGTTGTGTATACAATTTTTGTTCAGAATTATACATAAGGAAACGAACATATATTGGAGGAAAAATTTGTCTAATAGTTTAAATGCTCTGCTCTGCTGTCGTAGTTACAACTGAATGCGGGAAAGAACACGAAACCGGACTTTTCATAGCACAACATTACACAGCTTTTCTCGCTCGCAGTTGGGTTCCAGGAAGAAATTTCAGACCCTGCGGAGTAGGATTTGTAGTGCACAAATAGATTCTGAACTATGTAATAAATATCACTTCAAAATCAGAAAATTATACCAACACTCATGATGCGATCTAATCAATGTCCCCCACAAACAACTATAATCAGAAAAATCAAAGATGATAGATTTCTCGGAAGATCTGGAAAAAACCACCAACAAAACCCCGACCAAGCACTTGAGATTTTAATGCCCAATGAGGCAGGGAAAGAAAATTCAACGGCACAGCAGGAAAACATACGGCCCACAAGCGGGTAAACAAGAATGGAGAGGACGTGATAAACTTTCGCAGGAATTTCTATCTCAAAATCATGTCTACGTGATTCCAGAAATCACACAAGACTCTACGAACTTGGAAATCTCCCAAAAACGTCCTAGGAGAATTTCAGATACACTAAATTGCGATATCCATGAAGAACACCAGAGAAATTATGCATGTAAGAACAAGGAAAGGATTTTTCGAATCCGATCACTTCAAATCAAGTCGAAATTAACACCCAATAGGCAAATCGAGAGAACCAACAGAAATTTCCGAACAAACCCACAGTACCTACAATTTAACAACAAAGAAATAATAGAAAAAATAAAATCAACAGTAACAACTAGACAGAACTGTCAGAAAAAATTAAGGGACTTATAAAAATGGTGCAACCATCGAAGAAAAGGAAACACAGATGGCGCAACATGACATGTGACAGAATACAGGCCTGGAAAAAATTTAACAGTCACAGAACATCCACTAGCTGTTTTCTAGCAGTAGTGGGCATCGGACGATCCTGAGGAAGATCCCAGCAGAGCGGTCGAAACGTTGATCATTTTAGAGGAAATATGACGCGGCCTAATAACCGAGAAGATTTTAACTTAAAAACGTTTATGTTTACAAGTTTATCGGTGTTCATGAAGTGAAACTCCCACATCAAGCATGACACCTTAATTTATTACTTCTTTATTACTCACTGTATTCAGAACACAATTTGCAGACAGTATTCACATATGCTACTGAATGCACGTGTAAAATTATATCATTGTACGGCACATAGTTCAGAACGTATGGACATCACAAATCTCGAGCTGCATGAGTACGAAGCTGTAGGGTTAAATTCTCTCCGGGAAAGTGAACCTGGCCGGCCATTGGCGTGCTACTGTCGTGATAATACGTGGAAACTGGTTGAAGGACAGAGAAACTAGAGCAGACGGCAAGGCGTTCATCGTTCAAGCATCATAGAAAATAGATGTCGGAGGCTAACTCCCCTCTGTAAAGCAGGATAGGGGGCTATCTTTTTTTTTTCTTTTTCTTTTTTCTTTTCCAGAGAGGCATGAACACTACCCTTATTTATCAGAGAGAATAGCATCAGTAATTCCAGATCGGAGGAAGAATATAGAATATTAGTTAACAGCAACGGCTTTTATAGAAAGGTTCCGGAACTAGTCTTTCTTATAATCAATAACAATGCTCACATACTACTAGGAACAGAGTGCTGGCTAAACCAGAAATTCATGGAAATGACATTCTCAGTTACGATTGTGATGTATACCGTAAAGGTAGGTCGAAAACCGGCGGTGGAGACGTGTTTATAGCCGTAAAAAGTACAAGAATAGCTAATGAGGTTAGCGCAGATTACAACTGCGAAATTATTTGGGTGAAGATAACTCTTAAAGGTGGATCAAACATGATTATCGGATGCTTTATAAGCTCCCTGTCCCAGAAGCAGCAGCGGCGGAACGTTAAATGGCAACTTGGAGAATATTACGCGTGAATTTCCTGGTCATGCTATAGTACTAGGCTGAGATTTCAACTTATGAGCTGTAATCCGCCTGGTAGCTGCGTGATCAGAGCAGAGGATTCCTAGCCGAAGGTGCCGTGGTTCGATTCTTCGGCCAGGACAGGTCGGAGATTTTCTAAGCTCGGAGACCGGGTATTGCTTTGTCTCCGAATTCGTATCGTTATAACTGACATTACCGAGTGAGATGGCGCAGTGGTTAGCACACTGGACTTACATTCGGGAGAACGACGGTTCAAACCAGTGTCCGACCGTCCTAATTTAGGTTTTCCGTGATTTCCATAAATCGCTTCAGGCAAATGCCGCGGTGGTTCCTTCGAAAGAGCACGGCCGATTTCCTTCCTTATCCTTCCTAATCCGAACTTGTGCTCCGTCTCTAAAGATCTCGTTGTCGACGGGACGTTAAACACTAATCTCTTCCTCCTCCATAACAGACGTTACACTATAAAGACGGCTGAATGGACACGTCCCGAAAACCTATACACTGAGCCAGCTATAGACTGGGAGACTGAAGAAGAATCAAGTGATTAAGATGAATAATAGAGAGAAGGAATCATGTGAAATTGTTGCTAATATCTTAACCGAAAATTACTTTCAGCGACTAATCAGAGAACCGACCCGTGAATATAACTATCAGATTTTCAGTTCACCAAGAATCCCGAACTTTCAGTCAGCTAAGTGCAGGGAAACAGTGCGCATAAGGCCGTCACAGCAGCATCGAATACTACTGTATACAGAAATATGTAAAGAAAGATAGGAACATATTTCAGCTTAGCAACAGCGACAGGAAATAGATCTAAGAGTGCTTGCCCGGTGAACATGAAAATTTCATCTCCACCACAGACAGCGTTGAGCGTCATTTAACGAAGTTCAAGACAGAAAACGCTTGTCATGGTTCGAGAGGCGTGTTAGCAAAGTGCTACAAGAACAAAGAGACATTCACTAGGAATTTAAAGGCAGTCTCACATACAGACATGAAACGAAGCCAAAAACAGCGCAGGGAGTGCTATACCTGAAGCGTTCAACCAATTTCAAATTAAAGTTCTATTTACCAACTCGATATGAAGTCCTAAGAAGTTATGGTCTTACGTATTTAAGCCATCTGTCCAAATCCTGTGACCACAATGGCATTAAAACAAAGGATGACACACATGAGGCCGAAATGCTATACGTCTTTATCTAAACCTGATTCACTGTCTAAACCTGATTCACTGAGGACTGTATTGTGACCGCTCCTTTAAATCGTCGCACGGGTATCAAAATGACACATACCGAAATACTGAGAGCGCTCAACAGAGAGGAGGCCACTGGACCTGGCGGGATACCGATATGGTTCTGAAAAGAAAACAAGAAAGAACTCACTCCTCTTCTAGCAGCTGTGTGTCGTAGCTCGCTGGAGGAGCGAAGCGTTTCCAGTGATTGGAAGAAAGCGCGTGTAATTCCCATTGTCGTGAAGGATTGCCGACCAGACGGACGAAACTCTCCATATGTGTATCGCAGAATTTTGGAACAGACTTCACGCCCAGCTTCGTACACGAGACACAGAAATCAGTAGATACCGACGCCCAGGTACATGCCATCTTGCTTGGCTTTCAGAAAGCGTCTGATACAATTCCGCAATGCCACCAGATGAACAAAAGTCCAGCGTATGGAAAATCAGACCAGGTTGTGACAGCATGAACCAGTTCCTAGCAAATAGAATAAAGATCATTAAATAAAAAATTAAAAGAACAAACTTCTAATGCCTAGAGCACAATGTTCGTATCAATTATTAAGGTTCGATAACTAGTTTCAGTTGCGATATCTAACCATTTTCGAATCGTTTAAATTTTGAAAAGGCGGTGAGTAAACAGTGGAAAGCATCATTAGCTGTAGTCCTGCAACAACATGCTTTCGTAAGTACCAAAACAGTAACAGCACGCAGTTGAAAACGTCACCTTGAGCAAGACAGGTTTCAGACGGTAATTTCGCTGGCTGACGTTCGTATAAGATACTGTCCAGCTGCATGAGTAGAAGTTGGATCAAAAGCTCATTACTTGCTATAGTATAACAGATAATATCGTGAGAGCAGTATACGCAATGGTTCCAAATACTGCCAGTTGTTTCGTAGCTTGGCTTACACAAGAATGATCCTGCGTGACTTATAGCGTAGTCACCTTTATACTATATCAGGCTTCACCAAATGGAACAAAGCACGTAATTCTTTACGGTATCTCAGGTAAAGGTAATTGGTGTGTACCCCATAGAAGTGCTCTAGGACTGTTACTTTCCGCAATGTCCTTTTAAGGAAAAAGAAGCACGACGCCAACAAAGAGTTGGTAGGCTTGTTTCTGCATCTAAAAGATGAAGATTTAAATACACACTGTAACGGTCGTGACCATTGGTTACCTTCGAGTTTCGACGTGGTGGGTTCCTATTGGTTAAATATGACTTTAATGTGATGCCGAAAGAGTTGGAACGAATGTAGGCACTGTACATGAATTCTGGCAGCGGTGGTCGCGAGAATACCGACCTCCGGACGGCCACATGGCACTACCGAGAGGGAAGACCATCGTGTATGACACTGGCTCATCCTACTTTATCTGCAACACGGTGACAGTTATGGCCGTGTGCTGGTTAGAATGAAGCAACTTGAGGACATGGAACCAAACCGTCTGCATTCTAGAAACACTGGACCTACCTCTGGACGTATGATCTGCGATGCGATTTCGTATGACAGCAGGAACACTTTCGTGATTATCCCACGAACTCAGACAGGAAAAATGTATGTCAGTCCCACTGCTTCGACCTGTTGTGATGCCGTTCATGAGCAGCATTCCAAGGTAGTGCTTTCCAACAGGAAAACGCTCGCCGAACACTGCTGTTGCAACCCGAAACGCTCTACAGAACGTCAACATGTCGTCTTAGCCTGCTCGATCGCTAGATCTGTCTTCAATCGACCACACGGGGGATAGCACAGCAAGATAGTTCCAGCGCCATCCACAAAAAGCATTAACTGTCCCTGTACTGACCGATCTACAGACAGACATCCGGTACCCGTAAAACACACTGCATACACGTCTGCATGCTTGCACTGAGCAGTCTGGCGATTACACCGGTTATTAATGTACCACCATTTCGCAGTTGCCATGGCTTCTCTCGCGCTTACATTAACTGTAATCTTGCCATGTTAATCACTTAAATATACACTACTTGCCATTAAAATTGCTACATCAAGACGAAATGCAGATGATAAACGGGTATTCATTGGACAAATATATTATACTAGAACTGACATGTGATTACATTTTCAAGCAATTTGGGTGCACAGATCCTGAGAAATCAGTACCCAGAACAACCACCTCTGGCCGTAATAATGGCCTTCATACGCCTGGGCATTGAGTCAAAAAGAGCTTGGATGGCGTGTACAGGTACAGCCGCCCATGCAGCTTCAAGAGTAGTGACTGGCGTATTGTGACGAGCCAGTTGCTCGGCCAGCACTGACCAGACGTTTTCAATTGACGAGAGATCTGGAGAATGTGCTGCCAGGGCAGCAGTCGAACATTTTCTGTATCCATAACGGTACGTACAGGACCTGCAACATGCGGTCGTGCATTATCCTGCAAAAATGTAGGGTTTCGCAGGGATCGAATGAAGGGTAGAGCCACGGGTCGTAACACATCTGAAATGTAACGTTCACTATTCAAAGTGCCGTCAATGCGAGGTGGCCGAGACGTGTAACCAATGGCACCCCATACCATCACGCCGGGTAATACGCCAGTATGGCGATGACAAATACACGCTTCCAATGTGCGTTCACCGCGATGTCCCCAAACGCGGATGCGACCATCATGATGTTGTAAACAGGACCTGGATTCATCCGAAAAAATGACGTTTTGCCATTCGTGCACCCAGGTTCGTCGTTGAGTACACCATCGCAGGCGCTCCTGTCTGTGATGCAGAGTCAAGGGTAACGGCAGTGATGGTCTCCGAGCTGATAGTCCATGCTGCTGCAAACGTCGTCGAACTGTTCGTGCAGATGGTTGTTGTCTTGCAAACGTCCCCATCTGTTGACTCAGGGATGCAAACGTCGCTGTACGATCCGTTACAGCCATGCGGATAAGATGCCTGTCGTCTCGACTGCTAGTGTTACGAGGCCGTTGGGATCCAGCACGGCGTCCCGTATTACCGTCCTGAACCCACCGATTCCATATTCTGCTAACAGTCATTGGATATCGACCAACGTAGGCAGCAATGTCACCATACGATAAACCACAATCGCGATAGGCTACAATCCGACCTTTAACATATGGAAACGTATGGTACGCATTTCTCTTCCTTACACGAGGCATCACAACAACGTTTCACCAGACAACGCCGGTCAATTGCTGTTTACGTATGAGAAATCGGTTGGAAACTTTTCTCATGTCAGCACGTTGTTGGTGTCGCCACCGGCGCCAGCCTTGTGTGAATCCTCTGAAAAGCTAACCATTTGCATATCACAGCATCTTCTTCCTGTCGGTTAGATTTCTCGTCTGTAGCACGTCATCTTCGTTGTGCAGCAATTTTAATGACCAGTAGTTTATTACTTAGACAAACGTACTCCCGAAACTTTATTACTCTACATTAATTATTTATTGGGGTCGCAATTTTTTCCGTCGATGTATATAAATGACGTACTGGAAGACGTCCGAATTTCCATGACTTTTCGCGAATGACGCTGTTGTATACAGAGAAGTCTCACCGCTTCACAATACAAGCGAAACCCACCCCGCCCATCGGTAGAAAAAATAAACATTCCTTTTTAGAGCAATTCATATATCTTGATATCGCTACCTTTAATTTTATTTTATACCACTCGAATCTAAGCCTCCATATATCGAATGAAACAGCAAGTTTACTGTTACCGGTCACAGTTTATTTCACTCCCACGAAGCGTCTCGGAAGTTTAAAATTCCATCGTCAGCAGGATTTATATGGATTAAAACGACATGTTTGTGTTGTGTTACCAATTTCAGTTACGATTTTGGCTCTGTGTAGCAGGAAAGGAAAAGGACAAACATTATTTCAGAGATAGTTTTGTGGAGAACTTCAAAAGGCTGAACAAAAATATGAAATAAAAGCGAGCAGTAGAGGTAATTTTACTTTTAAATTTATGTTTTAGCTCCACAAATCCATGACCTAGTACTGAAATAGTATTTGACACAGCTACGTGGGAATCCAGAGTGACGACTACGAGCCAGGGGTTGCCATGAGGATTGTAGTGTGCGCTGAAACCGGTAACCAGTAGGAAAAATAAATAAAATTGCGATCGTAGACACAAACACACAATTTTTCGGCACTGAAACAGTATTTGTTTCTCTCATTTTGTGAAAGACAGTCCCATATGTCGGCCCACAGTCGTAACACTACACAAACGTGTATTAATTCACATAAAACCACATGATGGTGTAAGACTGAATCTCTGAAACGATCTTGGAAATAAAATAAATCGTAACTGGTAACAGTAATCTTGCTGTTCCATTCAACAGGAATAACAGTCACGGAAAGGCGTAACTGAAAGAAAAGAAAAAAATCTTCACATGCACATTACCTTGAGCCACGTGTTAAAACAGCTTTCCGCTTTCTACTGCCAGACAGTACCACAGGTTGTCTAAAAAAAGTCTCGCACTATGTACATATCGGATGTCTCCTTAACTCAAACAAATCGACCTGACAGAGGTATCAGCCTGTGAAAAGTGTACCGAGATCAATAAAATCGACTGGATGCAGTGTTTTATATTTTATACAGCGTTACAAGGTGGTTGATTGGGTTGCAAGTTACACTGAAGTACGTAAATGGTTGAAACCGGATATAAAACTAGACTTCGCGTGTGTGAGAGTAGCTTTTCGCAGCAACGGAACGAACAACAGCACGGTGTAGTAGGTGGGTTGGGAAGTTACGCTGGGTGGTACCGTTTTGTAGCAGTTGCTCTGGCGGCCGCGGTGTGTGTGTGTGTGTGTGTGTGTGTGTGTGTGTGTACTGTGTTGTGCTGTTCTGTCCTGTCTCGCCGTGTTTTCTTTTTTTTTTACCAGCCCCACCTCTGCCGTGTTTTTTCCGCATCAGATTGCGCCCGTCCAGATAAGACTGGCGTGACCCCTGGCTTTCTCGTCTATCTCGCCGAACAAACAGCTCACACACAACGACCGGTCCGAAAACACGCCGGTCGGCCACGTGCAGGTTCCCGCCGCTGTGCTACCGTAATTAGAGATGGTCCTTACCTTCGGTCCTATCTCTCTGCACCAGCTTCTCATTTTCTTTTTATCAACTCCGAAGTTTTATTACACAAGGTTCTCATACAGGTGTTTTTTTTTGTTTCATTTCTTTTCTTATTTTTTTGTTATCTTCTTTAACCCACTCTAGCAGCGCGGCCTGAATCTTTAGTGCAAGCAATGTCTAAAATGTAAACATGTACGGGAATTGTTTGCATTATGTCGGTCTGTCGCACCATTATAATCCGTATAGTGAAGAGTGAGAAGCGTTGGTAGTCGGAGAGGAAGACAGAGATGTCCTTTAGCGGTATAGCGCCGTTACTGTCGAACAGAAACATTGAGAACTTTCTTCTTGTCAAACAGTAAAGTGCTGTCTGTAGTGATACGCCAAAGTTTCTTATATGAGTCTCTTCTAATGTTCAAGTTAGTGAGCAGCTCCAGTTTAGGTTTATTTATGTATCGTGTGTGGTATTACTGTCTTAACCACCAGTTATGGTTTTCACTTGATCTAGAAATATTTTCATCATCTGTGGTGACACTCTTAGTAGGTTTTGGGGTTCATCATTGAATAATTAACAGAGAAAATGGATTAACACTGTGAATAGATGCATTGTTGTTGCAAAATTATACACGAATTATTACGCATATTCCAAGGCCCTGAGCTCATTTGAGTTGCCGAGAACGTATGGTTGATTGGAGAGTGATAAGAGATTGGGCTCCTTGAAGATATCTCTTGGGCGGCATCCAGTAATCGTGTGCTGAAAGCAAGAACTACGTGTCTGCTGTAACTCCGATATTCGAGATACAGGGTGTCAATTATTGAACTACAATGAAATAAACGTGAATTAGTTACAAACTACGCGGTGCACAGATTTTATTCAACATGTAAACGTCACTACAGATACACGGATTTAGGTTTTGACATGTTCGATATGCCTGCCACCATTGCCGATGATGTGGCGCTGACGAATAGCGATATTCTGCATAATCCGCTGAATTGTCGGAACATCGATGCTGTCGGGGACCTCCTGAATGGCTGTTTTCAGCTCAGCAATGGTTTTGGGGTTATTTCTGTACACCTTGTCTTTAATATATCCCCACAAAAAGGAGTCGAATGTGTTCAGACCCGGAGAATATGGACGCCAATCGAGGCCCATGCCAGTGGCCTCTGGGTACCTCAGAGACAGAATACAGCCCCAAAGCGCTCAAACAATTTCCTGCTACGATGGGGTCGAGCTCCGTCTTGCATGAACCACATATGTCGAAGTCAGGGTCACTTTGGATAATGGGAACGAAATAATCTTCCAAAACCTTCACGCACCGGTCGGTAGTCACCGTGCCATCAAGGAATATCGCATCTATTATTACGTGACTGGACATTGCACACCACACAGACACCCGTTGAGGGTGAAATGTGGATTCTCAGTCCACCAAATGCGCCAATTTTGCTTATTGACGAACCCATTCAAATGAAAGTGGGCTTCGTCGCTAAACCAAAACATACAGGGCATACTAATTACCATCATGCTCCGTAACCAACCGTGCAGTTTGAACGTGCTAGCCGGCCGGTGTGGCCGTGCGGTTCTAGGCGCTTCAAAATGGTTCAAATGGCTCTGAGCACTATGGGACTCAACTTCTGAGGTCTTCAGTCCCCTAGAACTTAGAACTACTTAAACCTAACTAACCTAAGGTCATCACACACATCCATGCCCGAGGCAGGATTCGAACCTGCGACCGTAGCAGTCTCGCGGTTCCAGACTGTAGCGCCTAGAACCGCACGGCCACTCCGGCCGGCTAGGCGCTTCAGTTTGGAACCGCGTACTTTTAATTACCCTTTACACACGTTCTGCTGGATGACAGCACACAGCACGAACCAACTCGGAGTGCCGGCCGTTGTGGACGAGCGGTTCTAGGGGCTTCAGTCTGGAACCGCGAGGGCGCTACGGTCACAGGTTCGAATCCTGCCTCGGGCATGGATGTGTGTGATGTCCTTAGGTTAGTTAGGTTTAAGTAGTTCTAAGTTCTAGGGGACTGATGACCACAGATGTTAAGTCCCATAGTGCTCAGAGCCATTCGAACCATTTGTTATTCTGATATGGTAAAAAATGATACTGTTATTCACAAACAGCCTAAAGTATTTCCTTTAGGCGAAGATGAAGCGAATAATGCCGCAATGTAGAAACATTTAGCGCGAATTAAATAATAATTACACTGTAAATGTCACACTCCATCGGACGTTACCGAGGTTGACATTCGTGATATTTTTAAAAGAATACAAGCAGATCGATACTTGTCTTTGGTAAGGGACTCACTGTTCACTGAATGTACCCGCAAACAGATAACGCTGCATCATCATCGTAGATGTCTGGCGCACGGACTCACCTGGAATGAAAGGAAACATGAGATTAGCGTACAACTGGCATTGGATGATTAGGACTTACAGGTTTATAAAACAGTCTTAGAACATGTGGACCTATCAGAAGATGGAGTCTTTTTCATGCAGAATAGACTTACGAGATAGCTATATGCCGTATAGGTGCTGGATTTATCGCACGCAGGCAAAAAACAGAAATCTGGACTAATCAGCAATGCTTGAACAGTACCATAAACGCGGTTAGGCAGGTACTACATGAAACCGGAAATAGACGAGAACGGGTAAATAAAGAGTGATCTAAAACACTTTTAAAAATTTAGGCAACAGGTTCGTTAAACCAAAACAGGGAAAGAAGTTCATATAAACCTATGCCCCAAATCAGTTTATTGGTGAAATTTTATGTTCAACACATCAGTACACATAGCTAGTTTCGAAGTGTGATCGACTTATAAACACAATAAATGTTCAAAATATCCTCCTCTCTCTCTCTCTCCCCCCCTCTCTCTCTCTCTCTCTCTCTCTCTCTCTCTCTCTCTCTCTCTCTCTCTCTCACACACACACACACACACACACACACACTCGTCGGATCAATGACAGTCGCACCGTTTCAAATACTTACGGTGTAAAATGTTTTCTGACGCTACCATGAAACATGGATGAAGAGTTTCTGCATCCAGGTTGTCTATTGCAAAAACCATTGTTTTATTTGCCCATAGATATGCAAAACGAAACGAGTGAGGTCGGGAACTTGCAGGCCATGGAACTGGACCTCCTCTACCAATTCATGTGTCATGGTAGCTATCATCTAGTGGACTTCGCAAAACGAAATAAAGCATGAACAATGTGTTTGCTATTACTTGCACGGGCAAATCTAGTACGTCTTGGAAAGTGCTTTGAATAAAGTCCCTGTATCCATCACCTGTATTACATGCCGTGAGAACGTATCGATGGCCCCATCAGAGAAGCAGCTTCACTTCCAGCCCACGCTTTAATCTTAAAAACCGATACTGTAGCAATGGAAACAGTGACTTAAAGCCGTCATTGAATGAGTGCGTTGAGTTTGTAGCATTTACCTGAAAAGCCGTTCCTTGGAAACTTTCATTAATATCTCAAGATTTTCAAATGTATGTTGATATGTACTTATATCTTGTTTTGGTTCAAGGAACAAGTCCCGAAAGATTGTAGAAGAATATCTCAATCATCTTGTACATCGAGGTGCCGTTTTCGCAACGCTATAACAGACGATATGACGAATTTTGTGATGTACACACCTTCGAAGCTGTCGAACCCTAACTTTAACGTTGGCCAGCTTGTGTGGCCGAGCGGTTCTAGGCGCTTCAGTCAAGAACCGCGCCACCGCTACGGTCGAAGGTTCGAATCCTGCCTCGGGCATGGCTGTGTGTGATGTCCTTAGGTTAGTTAGCTTTAAGTAGTTCTAAGTTCTAGGGGACTGATGACCTCAGAAGTTAAGTCCCATAGTGCTCAGAGCCATTTGAACCATTAACGTTGTTCTTAAAGACAGCTATATACTTTGTTCCTGTGGCTTTTGAAAGAGCGTTCGAAAACGATTTCGACATAAAATTTTCGGAACACGATCAAAAAGTGAAGAAAACAGCACTGTTATGCGGTGTAGAGACAGCTTGCTCGAGAAGCTATTGAGAGATTCGCAGTGAAAACACCACACTCATATAAATGGACGTTGTTTACTTTATGGTCAGTTTCAATAAACTGTTGGAACATCAGTGCGGTTGTACGTTGGAAGGTACCGTAATAGTGACAAGCTCCCAAGATCCGTCTTTCCAAGCATTATTTAAAAAAAAAAAAACTTTATGAAACTGTAACTGTAAGGAAAATATATTTCAGTGAAAAAGAACAACTGCTGATAAAAGAAATAAACATTTTACCAACGGATGCATACTGCGTCACTCTGAGGCAGCTTCAATGTGCGTGTGGGATCAACCAGAATAGTATTTTGGGAATACTACATTAGAACGCTCTTATTTCTCCCCAGATTCCGCTTCATTTACAGCTTCATGGTAACGTTTACAGTTCTCTGAATGACGTCTACGAAAGTTCAAAAATGGCTCTGAGCACTATGGGACTTAACATCTGAGGTCATCAGTCCCCTAGACATAGAACTACGTAACCCTAACTAACCTAAGGACATCGTACACATCCATGCGACGGTAGCAGCAGCGCGGTTCCGGACTGAAGCGCCTAGAACCGCTCCGTCACAGCGGCCGGCTCTACGAAAGTTGACAAGTGACACGACATTTCTATGCACGGTTTTGTTTGCTAATGAAGCACAATTTACAAGCTATGCACAAATCAGTCATCGTAACATGTAAATCCATGCTGGGTGACAGAAGCGGATCTGTCAACGTGAACTCTTTGATGTTTCGGCAGCAGGTTGTACGTAGTGAGAGGACTCGGAGGACTTTAAAAAGAAAAACTTTAAACAGGAAAACTATCGCTTCGATTGCACACTTGTTCATACACATAAAGATACTTCTTGGCTGGAGAATATAGTGAGTCAAATCAAGTGGTTTCTGTAGCAATAGTTGGGTCGTAATATACATTACGCAATGTCTCTCTCACTCTCTCTCTCTCTCTCTCTCTCTCTCTCTCTCTCTCACACACACACACACACACACACACACAAACACACAAATCTACCTGCACGTGCAGTCTGTACGGAATTTTCTTTTTCTTTTTTTTTCTTTTTTTCGAGAATACTGATCTTGAGCGGAAGAAAATTGTCACCACTAATACATTAACAGTAGATCTCATGGCTACCAGCAAACAGATGTATGTGTCTAAAATTGGAGTGGGTAAAACGTAAAAATCAAAAGACCTTAAATTATTTATTTCTTCTCACAACAAACAGTGATAAGTTTTATGAACTAACAAATCTGTAATGATATTTAATGATAATTTAATGTTATCACTATCGTCAGATGGCTTTATAAAGACCTTAATTGTGAAAGTCAAAAATTTCAGTTTCTTTGTATTCATAAAAACAAAGTCAACAAATAGTATCTTTTAAAAGTTTTCAAAAATTGTAAACTTCAGCAAAAGTAGGTGCATAAAACATAGAAATTAATCATGAGAAAAATTACACACGTCGAAAGAAGTTTTGCATCATCCCGGTTACCAGACCTTCTGAAGATAGACGTTGACTGTGGATATTGTATCACAGACACAGTCCCTTTGACTATTCAGAGACGTCACTAAACCCACCCAAAGATGTAAACAACCATGCATGAGCAGCGCCTATTAAACGGAGGGGTCCGACAACCGAACAGTTCCAGTTATTCCATCAGGAAGGATTTACACGGCTCGTGTTGTCTGTAGTTCCATCATGCCTAAACTGTCAATACCGCGAACGCCTTAGAGACACAGTCCAGCGAGTGCAGCAAAGTGGAGGTTCCCTGCTGTTTTGGGGTGGCATTATGTGGGGCCCACATACGCCGCTGGTTGTCACGGAAGGCACCGTGACGGCTGTACGATACGTGGATGCAATCCTCCGACCGATAGTGCAACCATATCAAATGGTTCAAATGGCTCTGAGCACTATGGGACTTAACTTCTAAGGTCATCAGTCCACTAGAACTTAGAACTATTTAAACCTAACTAACCTAAGGACATCACACACATCCATACCCGAGGCAGGATTCGAACCTGCGACCGTAGCTGTCACGCGGTTCCAGACTGAAGCGCCTTTAACCGCACGGCCACGCCAGCCGGCTCGCTTGACTAGAGTAGCCAGCATGTTCTCCAGACATGAACCCTACCGAACATGCCTTGGATAGATTAAAAAGGGCTCTTCATGGACCACGTGACCCACCAACCACTTTGAGGGATCTACGCCGAATCGCCGTTGATGAGGGGGCCGATCTGGACCAACAGTGCCTTGATGAACTTGTGGACAGTATGTGTCAATGCAAGAGGACGTCCTACTGGGTACTAGAGATACATTTAAATTACAGAAATCTGGACCAGCACCTCTGAAGGTCTCGCTGTATGGTGGTACAAGATGCAATGTGCGGTTTTCATGAGCAATAAAAAGGGTTGAAATGATTTTCATGTTGATCTCTATTCCAATTTTCTGTACAGGTTCCGGAACACTCACCGAGGTGACGCAAAACTTTTTTTGGTGTGTGTAAATTGACGTGGTTTAAGAGACCTCATGTTAATACTGTACATACAGTGCATCGCTCTTTCTTGAAACGACAGAGCGAAGCGCAGCGCAGGGCCCTTCCAGCCGGTGACAGGAAATGCTCTTGTTAAAATCTGATGAAGTTTTAACCGTTAATAAAAATAACTTTGCAACTGGGACGTGTTTTATACAAACGTGTACAGTGTCAAGAATTACAGACTCTTTCAGACCGGCCACCCCGTACGATTGACGGTGTAGGCGCATGGCTGAGGGGGACCGGCACTCCCCTTGCTGCTGGCCCCTTGGCGTCCTTCTTGGCAGGCAGCGGGATTTGTGCTCATTAGGAGCGGCGTCCCACCCCACCCTCACCCCCACCCCACCGCTCTGTTCCAGATCCGTGATTGGCTCATTAGGGGAGCTGCTGCACGTGATTGGCAGCCGCCGCCGCGACAACTCGCGGTCGCCAACTCTGCCTCTCCAGGCAGTTTGCTGTCGTCGCACGATTACGGCGCTTCGTCGAAAGCTAATTGCTGTACAATTGGCGTCTCCTGGCATGTCGCCAGTCTGAGCAACATCCACAGCGGCGACAAACAGCTCACCGTGCACCAAACCAGTTTCTCCCAATGTTTCTAAGACCATCACTCCTGTGCGCAACCAGATATTAGCCAGTAACCTTCCCCCCACCCCTCCAAGTCATCAAAATTATAGATTAACTTAACTTTGGAAAAATAAAGAATTATCTCGGAATACTTTCACTTTCAAGGTGACGAAACATATATGATATTTAGTTTTTGTAGGCGTTTTATGATACCACAGACTATTGAGTCAATGACACAATTGTTACTGCCTATTTTTAGCAACCATTTTCTTAATAGAACGATGAAGCAGCTCTGAATGCATCGCTCATGACACCTACAACCCCTTCCTCGGAAAGTAAACTCACTGGCCATATTCAGGACAGACACTTGATACAAAACATGCTTCCTGTACACGACTCGCCCCCCTAGTGACACTTGCTTCACCCACACCCAAATCAACTGAGTTGAAATTTATGCACTATACCTACTCTTCGTAAATCACTTGATTGCTGGTCCCCTTAGTTCTGAAGTGGCAGGAGTTGAAATATTTCAAGTTGCCACTCAATAATTATAACAATAATTTCACAGTATAGTAACCATTATATAGTTACTGTGAAGCTGACCATCAGTTATTTCATTTATCGTTTTGAAGTGAATCATGAAGCAATTCATGGTCCATTGTGGGAATTTTTATGATATATGTAAGCACATACGGTCTATATGACGTAATTTTCGTATCACAGATGCATGGTGCAAACTAACACAGGTGTGTGGTAGGTGAACTATGTAAGGAAGATCATTTTCACACATTCTTTTCACAGTCAGTAAAACCCACCATATCGTAACAAAAGTTAATGCTAGTAAAAAAAAGCTAATTACTGGTAACTCGTTTAATCTCCATTTCAAGTGGTCTAACAAAATAGTGATAATTGTAATTGATCTGGTTTAATTAAATTTTCCTGGAGACATATTGAGGCTCAACTTTATATTCGAAAGGGGCAGAAGCTGAGATAATGAATTAAAATTTGTGGCAAGGTCAGGACTTGAACCCGTATCTCCTGCATTTCAGGCAGAGTCTTATTCACTACATTACCCTGGCATTATAACTAGCGTACCTGTATGGACTACTCTCGTTCCACACCCTCTATAACATAAACAAAACAGAATGGAGCACTTTTGTTTTAATCCCTAGAAAACTCAATTTTATTCTTTATTCGGCACTTACCTTCATGATAGGAATCACCGTGTAAGGTGACAGAATAAATGAAGGTCATATTCGCACCTAACAAGAGAGCTTTATACATCGCAAAGGGAAGGTGAATATGACATCTAATTTAATTCGGCAGTAATGAGCAAATTTGCCTATCAGTATGTAATGCAAAAAGGGATGGCACTCAATCGACAGGTAATTAACACACCAGTCCTATAATGCATGTTTGAGTGGAAGGTGAAACAAGCAGCGAGAGGCGTTTTAGTTTGGAATTCAGAGGGACGATGCAAAGGCAAGGCCGCGCTATAGGGGGTAGCGCGGAAACCACCGGAAGGGGTGTCCCAGGCGGAAAGTCAGCGACCGACCACATGACTCCGAGGAGAGCGAGTATAACGGCCCATCTGAGGGAGGACAAGAAAGAAAGCTTTTAGAGAACTGTGTTTCGGAATTCCAAATGGATACGAAACAAAACCAGTGAGTGCCCGCATCTCGTGGTCGTGCGGTAGCGTTCTCGCTTCCCACGCCCGGGTTCCCGGGTTCGATTCCCGGCGGGGTCAGGGATTTTCTCTGCCTCGTGATGGCTGGGTGTTGTGTGCTGTCCTTAGGTTAGTTAGGTTTAAGTAGTTCTAAGTTCTAGGGGACTTATGACCACAGCAGTTGAGTCCCATAGTGCTCAGAGCCCCAACCAAAACCAGTGACGTCTTTTCGATCACATGTCCAGCGAGTTGTACACATGTGAGAGAGTCAATATACGCATTTAGGCATCTGGAACGGGCACAAAACATACGATTGGCGGAAACATGCTAGAAAGGAGAAAAGAGCCAAAGTTTCGACGCAGTTTTAGTGATAGGGACCTTGCGATTGGTAGAGAGAGTTACTTCAAATTAAGAGGAACGCTCCTATTCGTCGAAAAGAGCTGTGACGTGGAGAACGAAAGAACCCAGGTGGGGAGACAGTTCGGCTATGAGTAAGACAAGACGGATATTTCCGAGGACTCTTCTCTGAACTGGCGTTAAGTGCAGAACAGATCGCATAACGCTCTGTATAACGCACAGGAGTAATTTGTGTGAACACTGCGTTCACACCTGCTGATATCCAGCAAGAAATTAACTGTAGCATCGCTTAGCTCCAACTGTGGAGAAACGAACCAGACAATTAGTTAATTGTTCTTGCGAGAACTGAGAGGGCATTATAATATGCACACTGCTCTAACCATGCGCGTGTATATCGCCACATTCTAAGACTACGGATTAGTATGTGCTCTTGGGCATAACGATAAACATAGGGAATGTTTCTGCTGGAAAATTCAGCAAAGCTGTAATTAGTTTTATGGGAATTTCAGCGGGAGAGAGCGGCCTAACAGACGACAGCTCATAAAAAAATAAATACTGCGTGCAGAGATGTAAACTTGTTAGTTCATCAGCTTGCATCCACTGTAAACTCGAGTGACCTTGGGTAATTTTCTGCTCCGTTTGTCACATAACTAACCATTCACCGTAGACTTGATTGTCACTCTAAAAATAGTACTGAACTTTGAACCGGAATCGGACGATTTTCGTAGTACTGACCAACATCATAACGTAAGTGTACGAACAATTTTGTAACGAAACTTCTAGTTAAACTTTACTTCTGTTGTGTTTAGGATAATTTAACCTTCTGAGAGTTAATAATTAATACTGTTATGTTTAGGATTATTTCACTTTTTGATGTTGACGAGACAACTGTTTCTTGTTGTCACATTGAAAACTGTGTAAAACCTGTATTTTCGTGCTAACATTAAGATATTAAACATGTCATTTCAGCTTACACAGTTGTCTTCAGTCCTAGAGTAAGTAAACCACAAAATATTGCACCTTAAAACTGCTCTAAATGAACCAGCAGTCAACAAAATTACAGACTGCTACGGCCGCAGGTTCGAATCCTGCCTCGGGCATGGGTGTGTGTGATGTCCTTAGGTTAGTTAGGTTTAAGTAGTTCTAAGTTCTAGGGGACTTATGACCTAAGATGTTGAGTCCCATAGTGCTCAGAGCCATTTGAACCATTTGAACAAAATTACATAGTTATTATTTGCCGCTGGTGTCAGGAGGTAAGCTAATGTGAGGTGATTTTGTGTAATGACAGTCTAGTGGGTGATCGACATTCGCTCCAGTTGATCCGTAACGAAAATGGCCTTGGATTTTCATCATTACCGGTTCCTGTTGCCATCGGACAAACTGTCATATTGCAGCGTATCCTCGGGTCAAAGACGAAGATACGTCACACGGCTTCTGACTTACAATCCTAACGTGCTAATTTTTAAGTTGCGGTATTTCGTAGTATTTATTTTGTTGTGATCATCAAACTAAAGGGTGGTTCGATACACTCTTACCTCTTCCGCCCAAGTCTCTTCATCTCTGCATAACTACAGCTATTTACATCCATTTCAACATGCTTCGTGAACTCGACTGGGAATCCCCGGACGGAAGACATCGTTCTTTCCGCCGAACAGTACTGACAAAATTTAGAGAACACCCAGCTGCAGCTGCTGCCAACGTACATTTCGGATAAGACAAGAGAAATCAGGACTTGTACGGAGGCATATAGACTCTATTTGCTCTATTTGCGAGTGGAATAAAAAGCGAAATGGTTCGTAGAGATACAAGACACCCTTCGCCATGCACCAAACGGTGGCTTGTGTGCTTACCGCTCTCAATCCACAGTTTTAGCACCCCCCCCCCCCCCCCAATTCACATCCCATCCCTCCCACCACTATATACACCACATTTCCATCCATTCTCAATTTTCAAATCTCTTCTGACTTGTAATACGTACCATCAACCGCTACCATGTTTTAGTCAGTTGTGTTATAAATTTCTTCCTCCCCAGTTTTATTCAGTACTTCATCACTAGTTAGCGATCTGGCCATCTACTCTTCAGGATTATTCTGTAGCACCACATTTCAAAAGCTTCCGTCCTCATATTGTCACAACCGATTATTCATCGACGTTTGACTTCCTTACAAGGCTACATTCCAGACAGATTCCTTCAGAAGTGACTTTCTGACTCTTATATTTGTTATTTTATTCATGGCCGTCATTTGCAGCAGATGTAGTATTATTTTCCAGGATAAATTTCAGTCGTCAGTTGCAAATAAATTTTATTATGCTTCACCGGTTTCGACAAATTAATTTGTCATTTTTATAACCTTTGTTTAGCAGACAGTCAATATCTTCGTCAGAAAAGGATAATGTCATGTTACCTTCAGAAATTTAGATGTTATATGTGATTATTTTAAACACTGTTTGACAATTTACAACAACGTACAAATGTTCCTTGTTGCTAGCACAACAGATACCTAGACGTGATTCAGTTACTGTAAACTGTCAAATGGTGTTGAAAATAATCACATACAATATCTAAATTTATGAACATACCATAGCAGTATCCTTCTGTGATGAAGATATTGACTGTTTGCTAAACTAAGTTTCTGGAGATGACAAATTAATTTGTCGAAACCGGTAAAGCATCGTAAAATTCATTTGCAATTGGTGACTGAAATTTACTGTGAAAAAAACTTAAATTTTTATTAGATGTTAAAATAATTATCTTTTCAGAAATGTTTTCCTTGTTACTTTCAATCTGGATTTTGACTCCCTCTACTTCGGCCATTGTCAGATTTTTGCTGGCCAACAGCAAAGCTCATAAACTACATTCAGTGTTGTACTTAATTATCTAATTACCTCAGCATCGCCTAATTTTACTTCTATTGATATTCATCATATAATATCTTTTCACGGCATTAGCCGTTCTCTAGTTAGCTGACGACATCAACTACAACGACATCTACAAATTCATGGCTAGTCTGCAAATCACACTTAAGTCCTGGTAGAGGGTTCATCGAACCACCTTCACCACAATTCTCTGTTATTCCACTTATGAACAGCATGCGGGGGAAACGAACACTTACATCTTTCCGTACGAGATCTGCTTTCCTTATTTTGTCATGATGGTCGTTTCTTCCTATGCAAGTCGGTGTCAGAAAAATATTTTTGGATTCGAAGGAGAAACCTGTGGATTGAAATTTCGTGAGAAGATCCCGCCGCAACGAAAAAGCCTTTCTTTTAATGATGTTTACCCCAGATCCTGTATCAAGTCCGTGACACCCTCTCCCCTGTTTCTCGATACTGCGAAACGTCCAGCCATCCTTTAATTTTCTCAATGTACTCTGTCAATCCTATCTGGTAAGGATCCCACCACGCACCAGTACTCCAAAAGAGGACAGACTAGAGTAGTTCAAATGGTTCAAATGGCTCTGAGCACTATGCGACTTAACTTCTGAGGTCATCAGTCGCCTAGAACTTAGAACTAATTAAACCTAACTAACCTAAGGACATCACACACATCCATGTCCGAGGCAGGATTCGAACCTGCGACCGTAGCGGTCGCTCGGTGCCAGACTGTAGCGCCCAGAACCGCACGGCCACTCTGGCCGGCAGAATAGAGTAGTGTAGGCAGTCTTTTTAGTAGATCTGTTGTATCTTCTGAGTGTTCTGCCAATAAAACGCAGTCTTTGGTTCGCCTTCCCCCACAACATTTTCTATGTATTCTTTGCTATTTAAGCTGTTCGTAATTGTAATTCGTAGGTACTTGCTTTAATACACGGGCTTTAGATTTGATCGTGAAATCGAAGTTTAACGGATTTCTTTTAGCACCCTTATTTCTTATCTAAACATCCAGGGTAGTCCAGGAGAACAGGGGGGGGGGGGAGACAATTTTATCTCCAGAAAGTTTTACTTAACAGGATGCCTGCTTTCGTCATTTAGCCACACAGTAGAGCTACATGCCGTTTACAGTTACATTTTTTTTAGTAGTTACCTAGTTTTAAATTTCTGAATTTATATATGTTCTGATTTATTGAGATAGTAAGGATTTTTACTAAAGTCATCGGTAGTATGTGGGTATAGAATCGGATAGCAAACACTATTTATCAAACCGTGATTTAACTAATATGGCTTGCAGATGTTACAACACTAATTTCATTCAAACAGGTCTAGCACAATTTAGGCAGATGAATAACATTATCAACACTAGCATAGTTGCTTAGAGCAGTAAAGGGTAGGACGTAGGACAGCCTATTAGAAAACATGCTGTCCCTGTTATTCGATTGACTTCCCTAGGAGAACGTTTTACAGTACCCCCTGCGAGTTTGTAGTCCATTGGGTTCGTTTACAGAATCTGATCATCAAGTGGCAGACTGACTTAAAAGCGTTCTCAGTGGGTGTTCCAGATACCATTGTGTGGATGCTCCAGGATCATACACATCGTCTACTTTATAAAACATAATTATCTATAGCATACCTCTCTTCTTTCAGTTATAATAAATGATTCTAGTTATCCATTATTTATGTATTTGTATCGTTGCTAGCCCTTACTGCCCCTGCATTGTACTGTATTTATCTGGAGTAATCTCGCCTGTCAATAAGAGATGTATTCTGATGTCTTACCCCTCAGACGTCCGTGATCTCAATCCATTTGCAACAGACAGTCTTTCATTACGGAGAGATCGTTATATTGAAGAACCACAGTGCAGTAATTCCGTTACTCTTAGAAACTGGTACCAACTTTTAGGCTGAACTTTAGCCTAGATACAAAATGTTACTTAATAGTATTATCAAGAGTGTATTAAGACTGAGCCATAAACAATACACATGAGATAGAAATTTCTGTAGTATAATGACAACACTAGAGTTTTTTGTACGAAACAATCCATCCCCAATCGCTGCTCCAGTTGTATGACCGCCTTTACGTAATATCTGACGATAGTTTGAGAGGAATTCCTGAGGTGCACCATACAGATATTTATACCTATATGGATATAAGACACCATATCCATATAACTATATAGTTCTGGCAACACCGGCCGTGTCCTCCTTCTTCTGTACAGATGCACACATATTCCCCGAACTCTTACGGGACTTGGTAAGAATGTCTTCCACGAGTAATGAGTGTGTTGTGGTGGGACACTACGTACGTAGTGTGTGGACATACAAGGTGGGAATGTGGGTCTCGCTGGAGGTGTGCGCGAGGTAGTCCTTGCAGTGGCGCTATCCTCTGCGCCCTCGGTGGCAGATGGATAGAGTGTCTGCCATATAAGCACGAGATCCCAGGCTCGAGTCCCTGTGGGAGCACATATTTTCACCTGTCTCCGTTGATATATATCAACGCCCGTTAGAAGCTGAAGGTATTAATGTAATTCTAATACAGATATTTGGTACGGGCTACAAGTGTCGAAACGCAAGATAAAATTAATTAAGGGATGACTGTATACCACGCTCTGAGAAACAGAGAGGTGACACTGCCATGAACAAGAGCTATTAAAATACAGTAAACAAAATCATGCTCCTGCCAGAATGTCCTTTATTCATATCGCATCGCTCATAGTCTCGGAGGACTAATGCTCCAACTTCGGACATCATCATGATTCGCTCACCGTACTTGCACTATAACACCTATTTGTTACGTCATATGCCGCTGTTTCCATCTGGAAATTTCGAGTTGGATCCAAGAAGGTGACCACTCTGTTGATAACATAGAGTTATACTCTTTCCTTCTCACCCATGTCGTAGTGCTTGTCTTTAGATTTTTATCCATCTACCTGTCTTTTTTTTATTTTAAAGGATTGGTTACACACCTGATGTCACCCTATATATATATATATATATATATATATATATATATATATATATATATATATATATATATATATATATATATATATATAGATATATATATATATATATATATAGAGAGAGAGAGAGAGAGAGAGAGAGAGAGAGAGAGAGAGAGAGAACAGACACTTACAGGAACAATGGCCAAAGTGAAATTCATGGGCGAAGTATCAGAACCCTTCGAAATCAAATCTGGAGTCCGACAGGGGGACGGACTATCCCCAATCCTTTTCAATATTGTTCTAGAAAAGATAATCAGGGAATGGGAACCTCACGTGAAGGGTATCCAAATTGGTATCAAGAAAGAGAACCGAATTAAAGTCAAGTGCCTTGCTTTCGCTGACGATATTGCAATTATCACCAATAACAGAACAGAAGCGATTCACGCAGTGGAAAAACTACATGAAATTTCACAAAAAACCGGACTACAGATATCTTATGAAAAAACCCAATACATGGAAAGGCAGCCAGAAAATAAATCCCCTTTAATAACAAAATATGGTAAAATTGCACAAGTCTGCCATTTTAAATACCTCGGTGAAACTATACAGTCCTCAGGATTAAACCGAATTGCCAATGAACAAAGAATCACCAAGCTGCAGAAAGCCTACAAGCTAACATGGACGCATTACAACAAGAAGTGCATTTCGACAGACGCAAAATTAAGGCACTATACAACAGTGATTCTTCCAGAAGCAATCTATGCAGCTGAAACAATGGTGATTGATGGTCATTCTAAAATTAAGGAAATAGAAAAGCAGGAAAGAAAAATTCTCAGGAAGATTTACGGTCCAATCAACAAAAATGGCATTTGGATGAAGAGACCACAAAACGAGCTCTATAGAAAGCTCAACATAGTAACAGATGAAATCAGAAAGCGCCGAGCCAAATTTTATACACACATCTACAGGATGGAAGACTCCAGAACAGCAAAGAAATTATTCAATATTATAACAAGGAGTAAATGTGGCACAGAATGGCTGAAAGAAGTCCAGAGGGATCTACAGCAGATCAACATAAAAAATCTCGAAGATCGCACCGAGTGCCGGCATAAAATCACAAGTGTGAAGTTTGGGGAAAGAACATCGCGTCAGCCTGGTAAAAAATGGACAGAGGAACGGAAGAAGGAGCATTCTGAGAGGGTGAGGAGGTTTTGGGAAGCAAAGAAGAAAAACATCCGAAGATGAAATTATGAATAAGTTCAATCGCTCTCCTAAAGGGGAACAATAGTTATAATAATAATAATAATAATAATAATAATAGAGAGAGAGAGAGAAAGAGAGAGAGAGAGAGAGAGAGAGGTGAAGTACCCCAAATAAGGCACTGTATATACAACCATTTTTTTTTCTATATTTGAATGATGTACGACAGAAAAATGTTGATACCGAAACGAAGTCCCTTCTCTATAAGCTGTGTAGTGGCTTGGTGGGCAGGTGTACACATTACTTTGTGGGACGTAGGTAATCGACCGTTTGGGCGCCTGGCGTTCCGCTACCCGTCAAGCACACTAGCGCAGCCACCGCCTGCCACCACTGGCAGCTGCCGTTATAATCTGTCTGTCCGGCTGCCCTCTACGGCGCGCACGGCCATGCACGACGGTGAACACTAAAGGAGCTCTCAGGCTGCTCGTCTCTAAGTGCACAGTGGAATGCTATGGAGCGAAATGGAATGAAAGGCACGCACACGCACAGTCTACTTCTACACTACTGGCCATTAAATTGCTACACCAAGAAGAAATGTAGATGATAAACGGGTATTCATTGGACAAATGTACTATACTAGAACTGACATGTCATTACATTTTCACGCAGTTCGGGTGCATAGACCCTGAGAAATCAGTACACAGAACAACCACCTCTGGCCGTAATAACGGCCTTGATACGCCTGGGCATTGAGTCAAACAGAGCTTGGATGGCGTGTACAGGTACAGTTGACATGCAGCCACAACACGATACCACAATTCATCAAGAGTAGTGACTGGCGTATTGTGACGAGCCAGTTGCTCAGTTGACCAGACTTTTTCAATTGGTGAGAGATCTGGAGAATGTGCTGGCAGGACAGCAGTCGAACATTTTCTGTATCCAGAAAGGCCCGTACAGGATCTGCAACATGCGGTCGTGCATTATCCTACTGAAATGTAGGCCTTCGCAGGGATCGAATGGAGGGCAGAGCCAAGGGTCGTAACACGTCTGCAATGTAACGTCCACTGTTCAAAGCGCCGTCAATGCGAACAAGAGGTGACCGAGACGTGTAACCAGTGGCACCCCATACAATCACACCAGGTGATACGCCAGTATGGCGATGACGAATACACGCTTCCAATGTGCGTTCACCGCGATGTCGCCAAACAGGAATGCGACCATCATGATGCTGTAAACAGAACCTAGATTCATCCGAAAAAATGACGTTTTGCCATTCGTGCACCCAGGTTCGTCGTTGAGTACACCATGGCAGGCGCTCCTGTCTGTGATGCAGCGTCGAGGGTAACCGCAGCCATGATCTACGAGCTGATAGTCCATGCTGCTGCAAACGTCGTCGAACTGTTCGTGCAGATGGTTGTTGTCTTGTAAACGTCCCCATTTGTTGACTCAGGGATCGAGACGTGGCTGCACGATCCGTTACAGCCATGCGGATACGATGCCTGTCGTCTCGACTGCTAGTGATACGAGGTCGTTGGGATCCAGCACGGCGTTCCGTATTACCCTCCTAAACCCACCGATTCCATATTCTGCTAACAGTCATTGGATCTCCATTGGATGTCGTTCAACGCGAGCAGCAATGTCGCGATACGATAAACCGCAATCGCGATAGGCTACAATCCGACCTTTATCAAAGTCTGAAACGTGATGGTACACATGTCTCCTCCTTACACGAGACCTCACAACAACGTTTCACCAGGCAACGCCGGTCAGCTGCTGTTTGTGTATGAGAAATCGGTTGGAAACGTTCCTTACGTAAGCACGTTGTAGGTGTCGCCACCGCCGCCAACCTTGTGTGAATGCTCTGAAAAGCTAATCATTTGCATATCACAGCATCTTGTTCCTGTCGGTTAAATTTTGCGTTTGTAGCACGTCATCTTCATGGTGTAGCAATTTTAATGAGCAGTGGCGTATATCAGTTCTCGGTGCTCCACCAGCCCATCAGATGGTACCGCGATTATACGTAATGCACTCTGCGATTAAAAGTATCTGGACACTTCTGTGTAATGCAAGAATTGTCACAAGACGTCATAAGAGGGATCTCCCCAGCATACGAGGAGGTGAGGAGGTGGGGAGCATTGTGTTGTCAGGAGAGAAGCAGTAACAGCAGTCAGGTCGGTCAGCAGTGCCCAGTGACCACGAATATGGACTAGTCATCGTACGTTACCTGAGTAATCAGCGACATTCCAATCCTTCCAAGCAGCGTCCATGTCGATTGTTGGTTATGTGACTATGAAGCGAAAACGTGAAGGAACGAACAAAGGTAAACCAAGACAGGCAGACGTCATATACTGACCTACAGGGTCCGTCGAGCATTTCAGAGGGTGGTTGCAAAAAATCGCATCAAATCAGTGGAGGGAATCACTGGAGAGTTGCAATGTCTATCAGCAGTCCAACTAGCGATTGACTTCGTATAAGGAGTTAAAATGAATGGAGCCCAATAGTCGAGGAGCTCTTGATAACACACAAATATCTGTAGTCACTGTTAAGCGATGCTTGACGTGGTGTAAACAGCGACGCACTGAATAGTGGTTGACTGGAAACGAGTGATTTCCAGTTTTGAATCACGCTATACTGGCAATTCGATGGGACGTTTTTGGTTGGGCGAAAGCCTGCAGAACGTCAACTGCCATCACACATACGGCCCACAGTGAGCGATGGAGGAGGTGGCGTTACGGTAAGGAGGTGATTCTCGTGGATAGGATGTGGTGGCCTTACAGCGCTTACAAAAACCTAAGTGCTGGAGGGTAGGAACACATCTTATAGCACTTCGCACTGCTTACAGCATGGGATGTTTCGGAGACGATGATTTTATCAGCGTGTCAGTCCACGCTGTCATTGAGGAAACTCTGTGAGAAAATGGTCTGTCGACAGTAACATTCGTGAACTGGACTGGGGTGTCATGGTTTCCGACCTGAACGCAATGACACAACTTTGGATTGAGTAAGAACTTCGACTTCTCTAAGGACCTCAGCATCCTACATCAGTGCCTTTCCGGGTTTCGGTTCTTGAGGAAGAATGGACCGCCATTCCTCCGCAGACATTCAGAAAACTGATTGAAACAGTCTACAGCAGAGTTCGTCACTAAAGCGAAGTGTGAATACAACCCACGTGTCGGGATACTTTTGATCATCTGTTGTATTTGCCTGTGTAATATTTGCCCAGTGCACAGTCGTATTCGTTCGTTCTCTTGCCAGTGGTAATTTGCAATAGAAGTTCCTGCATCGGAAAAAAGTACCAAAACCGATTCGCAAAAATTGTTTTCAGTTATTTTACTTAAAACGAGACTTGTAACTACGATACGAAACTTACATTACCAATGCACACCTTATACTCACACACAGCAGTGTGATAGTTGTTGTGTCCAACCCACTCGTCTAATATAGGGTGCCTAGAAAACCTGCTTTCGCGGATCGCTTGACAAGAAATCAAGCAAATCACATTAATGAATTTTATTACAGTAAAATAAATGACAATATATAACTTTTAAATAAAGAAGTGTCGCAAGCAATGGGCGACAGGCAAATAAGTTTCTTCGGTATATACAATTCGTAAAACAGTGAAATAATACAGTTTTTAAACCACTGTGTAGCGCTTGTAGATCGGCTAGATTTTGACTGGGCCCCGGCCACGTGGCGTGGTGCTTATGTCCTCTTCGTGTAGATGGTGCTACTGTCTCGTTGTCGGCGGTCAGCGTACTGTTGGCTGACGTCATCTCACAGCCCTCTCTCCTCTAACGTTCTTGCCCGTCGTACCGGCGCTTGACTTTACGCCGGAACTATATTGATGTTGCCAGTAAGTGTACCAATATAAACAAATAATTTCACTTGACAAATTATAAGATTCCATAAAACGTATGCATTTTGCTTTTGTCGAAGTGACATTTTTCTGCCGGCCGGGGTGGCCGAGCGGTTCTAGGCGCTACAGTCTGGAACCGCCAGAAAGCTACGGTCGCAGGTTCCAATCCTGCCTCGGGCATGGATGTGTGTGCTGTCCTTAGGTTAGTTAGGTTTAAGTACTTCTAAGTTCTAGGGGACTGATGACATTAGAAGTTAAGTCCCATAGTGCTCAGAGCCATTTGAACCATTTTTACATTTTCCTTCCTCTGAGTCGTTCAAATTTCTGATGCTATACTGCAGATGCTGCCGAAAAACTGAAACCTTCGAAAGATAATCTGTCTAGCAGTCAATAACTTAGGAAATAATAATATGAGTAATTTCATTCCTTGTGTCGATCTAAATGTAAGAATCTTTTCTGAGAATCTTTGAGGACATAGCGGAAGAATTAAAATCACAGTCTACGGGCGATAAATAACAGATCAGTACAAATTCCGAGTTGTTGGTGTTTATGTTCGCGAACTGTTCACAGTGCCCGAAGCACCAAGGGGCACACTCATCACGGTTGAATGTACACTGATCAGCCAGAACAATACGACCACCGACCTACTATCGATATAAATCCATCCAGGTGATAGCAGCGTCACCTGGCGAGGAATGACTGCTCGTCAGAAACACGCACGGTGCATATACACCCCTGGAAATGGAAAAAAGAACACATTGACACCGGTGTGTCAGACCCACCATACTTGCTCCGGACACTGCGAGAGGGCTGTACAAGCAATGATCACACGCACGGCACAGCGGACACACCAGGAACCGCGGTGTTGGCCGTCGAATGGCGCTAGCTGCGCAGCATTTGTGCACCGCCGCCGTCAGTGTCAGCCAGTTTGCCTTGGCATACGGAGCTCCATCGCAGTCTTTAACACTGGTAGCATGCCGCGACAGCGTGGACGTGAACCGAATGTGCAGTTGACGGACTTTGAGCGAGGGCGTATAGTGGGCATGCGGGAGGCCGGGTGGACGTACCGCCGAATTGCTCAACACGTGGGGCGTGAGGTCTCCACAGTACATCGATGTTGTCGCCAGTGGTCGGCGGAAGGTGCACGTGCCCGTCGACCTGGGACCGGACCGCAGCGACGCACGGATGCACGCCAAGACCGTAGGATCCTACGCAGTGCCGTAGGGGACCGCACCGCCACTTCCCAGCAAATTAGGGGTATCGGCGAGGACCATTCGCAACCGTCTCCATGAAGCTGGGCTACGGTCCCGCACACCGTTAGGCCGTCTTCCGCTCACGCCCCAACATCGTGCAGCCCGCCTCCAGTGGTGTCGCGACAGGCGTGAATGGAGGGACGAATGGAGACGTGTCGTCTTCAGCGATGAGAGTCGCTTCTGCCTTGGTGCCAATGATGGTCGTATGCGTGTTTGGCGCCGTGCAGGTGAGCGCCACAATCAGGACTGCATACGACCGAGGCACACAGGGCCAACACCCGGCATCATGGTGTGGGGAGCGATCTCCTACACTGGCCGTACACCACTGGTGATCGTCGAGGGGACACTGAATAGTGCACGGTACATCCAAACCGTCATCGAACCCATCGTTCTACCATTCCTAGACCGGCAAGGGAACTTGCTGTTCCAACAGGACAATGCACGTCCGCATGTATCCCGTGCCACCCAACGTGCTCTAGGAGGTGTAAGTCAACTACCCTGGCCAGCAAGATCTCCGGATGTGTCCCCCATTGAGCATGTTTGGGACTGGATGAAGCGTCGTCTCACGCGGTCTGCACGTCCAGCACGAACGCTGGTCCAACTGAGGCGCCAGGTGGAAATGGCATGGCAAGCCGTTCCACAGGACTACATCCAGCATCTCTACGATCGTCTCCATGGGAGAATAGCAGCCTGCATTGCTGCGAAAGGTGGATATACACTGTACTAGTGCCGACATTGTGCATGCTCTGTTGCCTGTGTCTATGTGCCTGTGGTTCTGTCAGTGTGATCATGTGATGTATCTGACCCCAGGAATGTGTCAATAAAGTTTCCCCTTCCTGGGACAATGAATTAACGGTGTTCTTATTTCAATTTCCAGGAGTGTAGTATCAGTCAGGTGCTATCCGTGTACAGAATGGGGAAGCCGCGCGATCTACCTGAGTTTGACTGGGGACAGCTTGTCATAGCCCAGAGCTTCAACACGAGCATTTCGGAAAGTGCACGGCTTGCCGGTGTTCGAGACTGCTGTGGTGAGTGCCTCCAACACATGCTGAAACCAGGTTCACACGCCGTAGGATTGGGCGGCCATCACTCATTACAGATGTCGGACGTTGTAGCCTGGGCAGACTGGTCAAACAGGACAGGTGGCGAACTGTGGCGCAACTAACATCAGACTTTAATGCTGGGCACAGTAGAAGGGTTTTATGTAAGTCAGCAAGCTGTCGTGGCCGTTGTCAGTAAAGTTAAAATCTTCAGTGTTGTTACGCCGCGTCATATTTCCTCTAAAATAATCGACGTTTCGTCCCCTTTGCTGGGATCTTCTTCAGGATCTTCCGGTCTCCAATACATGATCCTGAAGAAGATGCCAGCAGAGGGGTCGAAACGTCCATTATTTTAGAGGAAATATGATGCGGCCTGACAACCCAGAAGATTTTAACCTTAGAGTACAAGTGAGTCTGAATACACAGTGCACCGAAAACTCCTGACGATGTGCCTCAGCAGCCGAACCATGCTTGTGCAAATA
This sequence comes from Schistocerca cancellata, assembly GCF_023864275.1. Lineage (NCBI taxonomy): Eukaryota > Metazoa > Arthropoda > Insecta > Orthoptera > Acrididae > Schistocerca > Schistocerca cancellata. The sequence continues at coordinate 86,650,860 of NC_064634.1, read as the reverse complement.
TTAACACCACGCGTCGGCAACTGTTACTGTAATGGGTACATGGCCACATGCATTGGAAGTTAGTGCAGTGGTAGAGCATTGCATGGTGTGATGCCTTCTTCATCATGCCAATGGGAGGGTGCGAATCCGTCGCCTTCCAAAGGAACATCTTCTTGACACCTGTACTGCGTGTCAGAGACAAGGTGCTCTGGGGCACATTCATGGGGCATCCAAGGGTCTAGTGGAGCTGAAGCTCCATGGAAGGAGTATCGTACACTTGTTGCAGACCACTTACACCCCCCCACCCCTTCATGACGATCGTGTTTCCCGACGGCAGTGGCATTTTTTAACAAGATAATGCGCCCTATCACAAGGCGCGGAGTGTGATGGAGCGGTTCAAGGGAAACAATTGCGAGTTCCAATTGATGTGCTGGCCCCTCAACTCACCAGACCCGAACGTGATCGAACACATCTGAGAGGTGATTGAACGTGACATGAGAGCTTATCGCCCCCTCCCCTTAATTTACGGGAATTAGGTGAATTAGGTGTGCAGATGTGGTGCCAGCTCCCTCAAACAGCCCTACAAAGGCGTGACTGCTTCCATGCATCGACGCATCACCGCTGTTGTAGCTGGACTTACCGGCTGTTAGGTAGGTGGTGATAATGTTCTGGATGATCAGTGTAAACCTCCACCATAGAGAGATTACATAATCTGAAGATGAAATTGTTGGAGCCACGACTGAAGGGAAACAGAAGGCAGCTTAAACCTATGAAGCACCGGCTGTAACCTCATCATCATCATCTTGAAGTGTTTCTAGCCCAGGCTGTTTGCTTCGAACACAAGCCTCGGTATCTAGTCCTGTTTTCCCACCCTCCTGCCGTGTTCACTCTGGCCACGTCCTCGACTCTTTTTTGAACACTCTCCTCTACACCTTTCCGCCTTCTATCCCTTGGCCTTACTCTTTGTCTTTTCATTCGCATTTTCCTTTCTATTCTCTATGAGTGCCCCTACCATCTTAGCCTTGATATTTCTATCCTGGTCTGCAAGGCTTCCTCTTTCACTATGTCACTTGCCCCTTCATTCCTCATCCTCTCTCTCCCTGTTACTCTCGCTTCCCGCGCCCGGGTTCCCGGGTTCGATTCCCGGCGGGGTCAGGGATTTTCTCTGCCTCGTGATGACTGGGTGTTCTGTGATGTCCTTAGGTTAGTTAGGTTTAAGTAGTTCTAAGTTATAGGGGACTGATGACCATAGATGTTAAGTCCCATAGTGCTCAGAGCCTCCCTGTTACTCCTTTCCTACTTCCGAGGGACTTCATTTCACGTGCCAGTACTCTGCTCGCATCTCTTTTTTTCGTTATCCAAGATTCAGATGCATAGGTCAGTACTGGGATGTGGTAACTTCTTTTATTTTTTGTGGGACGTCTTTGTTCTAAGAATGCTTCTGCCTGTCCGCCACGTACACTGATCTCTATCCTATTTCTTCTATTTACCTGGTCCGCACTACACCCAAGTATCTGACACTTTCCACCTTTTTCACCTGTTCACTACCAGTCTTTAATCCACTAGTCAGATCAGTAGCCGAAATCTGTCTCAATCATGCAACGGTGATGGTGATGCTAAAGTTTATCAGAAATGGGGCTTTTGCCTTTCAGTTTCGCATAACTGTTTTCGTTTACTTTGTCTGTTTTTCTGGTCTTTTGCCTTTTAGGAGTATTCAGATCTGGTTTGTGATATAATTCTCTTATATCGACTTGCGGTAGATGTTATGAAACAGGACAAGCAAGGATGAAGCAGCTCCGTTTACACGACGTAATTTGTGTATTCAATGACTGAGATACCAGACACATTTTGGTCTGTATTAACCTGAAACACCATGAAAATCTATACTTGCTCCGAGGGCAGTTATCGAGTATAATAAATCAACTGAAAAATACAGTAAATAAAAAAAAAGAGTAAGCTCATCTTTTATTCGACTGTACTACCCTCGTGTGTCGTTACATGTGCCACTTCTCACAATCAGGAAGGAGCTTCAAAATACACTACTTGCCATTAAAATTGCTACACCACGAAGATGACGTGCTACAGACGCGAAATTTAACCGACAGGAAGAAGATATTGTGATATGCAAATGATTAGCTTTTCCGATCATTCACACAAGGTTGGCGCCGGTGGCAACACCTACAGCGTGCTAATATGAGGAAAGTCTCCAACCGATTTCTCATACACAAACAGCAGTTAACCGGCGTTGCCTGGTGAAATGTTGTTGTGATGCCTCGTGTAAGGAGGAGAAATGCGTACCATCACGTTTCCGACTTTGATAAAGGTCGGATTGTACCCTATCGCGATTGCAGTTTATCGTTTCGCGACATTGCTGCTCGCGTTGGTCGAGATCCAATGACTGTTAGCAGAATATTGAATCGGTGGGTTCAACAGGGTAATATTGAACGCCGTGCTGGATCCCAACGGCCTCGTATCACTAGCAGTAGAGATGACAGGCATCTTATCCACATGGCTGTAACGGATTGTGCAGCCACGTCTCGATCCCTGATTGAACAGATGGGGACGTCTGCAAGACAACAACCATCTGCACGAACAGTTCGACGACGTTTGCAAAAGCATGGACTAGCAGCTCGGAGACCATGGCTGAGGTTACCCTTGACGCTGCATCACAGACAGGAGCGCCTGCGACGGTGTACTCAGTAACGAACCTGGGTGCAAGAATGGCACAGTCTCCAGATCTCTGACCAATTGAAAACGTCTGGTCAATGGTGGTCGAGCAACTGGCTCCTCACAATACGCCAGTCACTACCCTTGACGGACTGTGGTATCGTGCTGAAGCTGCACGGGCAGCTGTACCTGTGCATGCCATCCAGGCTCTGTTTGACTCAATGGCCAGGCGCATCAAGGCCGTTATTACGGCCAGAGGTGGTTGTTCTGGGTACTGATTTCTCAGGATCTATGCACCGAAATTGCGTGAAAATTCAATCACATGTCAGTTCTAGTATAATATATTTTTCCAATGAATACCCGTTTATCATCTGCATTTCTTCATGGTGTAGCAATTTTAACGTCTAGTAGTGTATGTACCTCAGCATAGTGCGAAAAGCGTAAGAGGTATTACGTTTCGCAGAGCGAGTTGCCAAAGTCAAATTTCTAATTGACGCGACAGGCTGTGATACGCGCGTGGCCGAACAGACAATGAAGGCACGTACGCCAGCGGCACGCAGCCCTCGACACCGCAGACAGATCAAACGGCAGCCCTCCAGCTGCCGCGTGCTCCGGCTAAGCTTCGGCAGCCTCACTGTGCCCGTCACAGTAAAGCTGTTGGCGCTTTTCGCAGTTCGCGCGTCCCTGGGGGAGGGCCCTGCAGAGCGATCAGCCCCTGGAGAGGAGAAACGCGCCGCTCAAAGCCAGCACGCACGCACACACACACACACACACACACACACACACACACACACGGTAGCCTCACGCCTTGGCATGGGGCTTGCGTTATTGCAGCCTCCAGGGAGCACAGCATGCGCATCCTAGGCACACACACTTGCTCTCTCGCGTCTGCCGATGGCATCACATCATTCCAGCCACTCCCTCTTCCCTCCAGTGCTCTGGAACGACGTAATTGCTCCAGGGAAATACGCCCTTCTCTCTGTAAACGAGGGATCGCCCATGCTTAAAATACGCCTCACACCCTACTTTGCTCTAATCCAGTGCGAGACATTGAACCTGCAACAGCCGGGATCATAGGAAACAATTAAATTTTACAGTAATTACTAAAGGGACCATCTTAAGTTTCGTGTTAAGTTTTATTTATTCACTGATGACTAGTTTCCGATGGCTCGTCCATTCTCAAATCATCGATGTACACAAGTTTTTTCTTTACAACCAAACGTGCATTACAGGCCACAAAACCTGTTGTTTTATTGTCTGTAATGCACGCCTCGCTGTAACATAGGAATAAAAAATCATGGGATAACTCGTAATATCGTGTCGGACCTGTTTTTCCCGCCTTAGTACAGCACCTCGACTTGGCACAGACTCAACAGTTCGCTGGAAGTCCCCAGCAGAAGTATTGAGCTATGCTCTATCTGCAGACGTTTACAATTGCAGAAGTCCTGCCGCTGTAGAATTTTGCGCACGAACTGACGTCTCGATTATGTTCCATAAATATTCGATGAAATTCACGTCTGGCGATCTGGGTGCCAAATCAAATGCTTGAATATTCCGGAATGTTATACAAATCAATCTCGAACAGTTGTGGTCCAGTTAAAGGTCACATTGTCATCCACAAAAATGTTATCGTTGTCTGGGAACATGATGTCCATGAACAGATGCAAATGCCCTGGAAAGCCGTTGTGGCCGAGCGGTTCTAGGCACTTCAGTCTGGAACCGCGCGACCACTACGGTCGCAGGTTCGAATCCTGCCTCGGGCATGGATGTGTGTGATGTCCTTAGGTTAGTTAGGTTTAAATAGTTCTAAGTTCTAGGGGACTGATGATCTCCGATAGTGCTCAGAGCCATTTGAAATGCCCTGGAGGAGGCCGAACATAACCATTTCCAGTCAATGATCCGTTCAGTTAGATCAGAGGACCCAGTTGTCTCCAGGTAAACACAGCCCACACTACTAAGGAGCCAACACCGGCGTGCACAATGCCGTACTGACAACGTAACTTGGGTCCATGATTTGGTGGGGGGGGGGGGGGCTGCGCCACACTCGAATCCTGCCATCATCTCTTAACAACTGAAATCGGGACACATCTTACCAGATCACGGTATTCCTGTCGTCTATTTTGTCATGGGAATGGAAATGAGCGTTTGGCGTCATTGGCAAGGAGGCCCCTGACGAGGCAGATCCGGCCGCCTTGATGCAGGTCTTACTGCATTCGACGCCACATTGGGCGACCTGCTCGTCGGATGGGGATGAAATGATGATGAAGACAACACACAACACCCAGTCCCTGAGCCGACAAAATCCCCGACTCAGCCGGGAATCGAACCTGGACCCCTTATGACAACAGTCCATCACGCTGACCATTCACCTATATGGTCATGAGCCCGGGAGAGGCGTTGCAGGCGATGTGGTGCTGTTAGCAAAGGCATCTGTGTCGGTCGCCTGCTGTCGTAGCCCATTAACGCGCCGCACTGTCCTAGCGGATGTGTTCGTCGTACGTCCCACACTGGTTCCGGCGGTTACTTTAGGCTGTGTTGCTTATCTGTCATCACTGACGACTTCACGAAAACGTATCAGTGAAGGCTGTCGGCCACTGTGTTGTCCGTGGTGACAGATAACACCTGGAATTTGGTATTCTAGGCACATTTATGACACTGAGGATCTCGGAATATTGTATTCCCTAACGATTTCCAAAATGGAATGTCCCATGCGACTAGTTCTACCACTTCGGGCTCTAAGTCATAATTCCCGTCGTGCAGCAATAATCTCGTCGGGAACATTTCATCTAGATCTTTATGGATTCTCTGCAAATCACACGTAAGTGCCCGCCACAGGTTTCATCGAACCATCTTCACCATAATTCTCTATTATTCCAATCTCGAACAGTGCTCGGAAAAAACCAACACCTATATTTTTCCGTGCGAGCTCTGATTTCCCTCATTTTAGGATGATGATCGTTTCTCCTTATTTAGATCGGTGTCAACATAATATTTTCGCATTCGGAGCCGAAAGCTGGAAACTGAAATCTCGTGAGGAGATTCCACCGCGACGAAAAACCGCCTTTGTTTTAATTATGTCCCCTCCTAATCCTGTATCAAGTCTCAGACAATCTCTCCTATTTCGCGATAATGCAAAACGAGCTGCTTTCGATGTACTCCATTAGTCCTATCTGGTAAGGATCACACATCTATCAGCAGTACTCCGAAAGAGGACGAACAAGTGTAGTGTGGGCAGTCTGTTTAGTACATCTGTTACAATTTCTAAGTGTTCTCCCAAGAAAACTTAGTCTTTCTTTTGTCTTCCCCACAACATTTTCTATGTGTTCTTTCCAATTTAAGTTGTTCGTAGGAGTAATTCCTAGGTATTTAGTTGAATTTGCGGTCTTTAGATCTGACTCATTTACCGTGTTTGACGGATTCCTTTTAGCATTCATATGGATGACTTCACACTTTTCATTATTTAGGATCAATTAATAATTTTTGCACGATACAGATATCTTTTCTAAATCGTGTTACAACTTGATTTGATCTTCTTGTGACTTCACTAGACGATAAACGACAGCGTCATCTGCATATAACTTAAGACAGCTGTTCACATTGTCTCCTAAATCGTTTATATAGCTATATGAGAAACAGCAGAGGACCTATAACTCTACCTTGGGGAACGCCAGAAATCACTTCTGTTTTACTCGATGACTATCCGTCATTTACAACCAAATGTGTGCAGTCTGACAGGAAATTAGTAGTCCATTCACGTAACTGAGACGATACCCCATAAGCAGGCAGTTTCACTACAAGATGCTTGTGTGCTACAGTGTCAAAAGCCTTCTGGAAAACTAGAAATAGGGAATCAATTTAAAATTGCCAATAGCGCTCAACACTTCGTGTGAGTAAAGAGCAAGTTGTGTTCCACAAAAACGGTGTTTTCTAAATCCGCGTTGATAGTATGTCAATAGACAGTTATCCTTGACGTAATTCATAATGTTCGAACACAATATATGTGCCAAAATCTTGCTGCATATTGACGTTAACGATATGGGCCTATACTTTCACATGAATTACCTGAGTCGAAGCGACAACCCCGCCAATGTGCTGTCCTTTTATAGCTTGAGTACCCGACCCCACCGCCATATCTACACTCCTGGAAATTGAAATAAGAACACCGTGAATTCATTGTCCCAGGAAGGGGAAACTTTATTGACACATTCCTGGGGTCAGATACATCACATGATCACACTGACAGAACCACAGGCACATAGACACAGGCAACAGAGCATGCACAATGTCGGCACTAGTACAGTGTATATCCACCTTTCGCAGCAATGCAGGCTGCTATTCTCCCATGGAGACGATCGTAGAGATGCTGGATGTAGTCCTGTGGAACGGCTTGCCATGCCATTTCCACCTGGCGCCTCAGTTGGACCAGCGTTCGCGCTGGAGGTGCAGACCGCGTGAGACGACGCTTCATCCAGTCCCAAACATGTTTAAAGGGGGGACAGATCCGGAGATCTTGCTGGCCAGGGTAGTTGACATACACCTTCTAGAGCACGTTGGGTGGCACGGGATACATGCGGACGTGCATTGTCCTGTTGGAACAGCAAGTTCCCTTGCCGGTCTAGGAATGGTAGAACGATGGGTTCGATGACGGTTTGGATGTACCGTGCACTATTCAGTGTCCCCTCGACGATCACCAGTCGTGTACGGCCAGTGTAGCAGATCGCTCCCCACATCATGATGCCGGGTGTTGGCCCTGTGTGCCTCGGTCGTATGCAGTCCTGATTGTGGCGCTCACCTGCACGGCGCCAAACACGCATACGACCATCATTGGCACCAAGGCAGAAGCGACTCTCATCGCTGAAGACGACACGTCTCCATTCGTCCTAACTGTGTGCGGGACCGTAGCCCAGCTTCATGGAGACGGTTGCGAATGGTCCTCGCCGATACCCCAGGAGCAACAGTGTCCCTAATTTGCTGGGAAGTGGCGGTGCGGTCCCCTACGGCACTGCGTAGGATCCTACGGTCTTGGCGTGCATCCGTGCGTCGCTGCGGTCCGGTCCCAGGTCGATGGGCACGTGCACCTTCCGCCGACCACTGGCGACAACATCGATGTACTGTGGAGACCTCACGCCCCACGTGTTGAGCAATTCGGCGGTACGTCCACCCGGCCTCCCGCATGCCCACTATACGCCCTCTCAAAGTCCGTCAACTGCACATACGGTTCACGTCCACGCTGTAGCGGCATGCTACCAGTGTTAAAGACTGCGATGGAGCTCCGTATGCCACGGCAAACTGGCTGACACTGACGGCGGCGGTGCACAAATGCTGCGCAGCTAGCGCCATTCGACGGCCAACACCGCGGTTCCTGGTGTGTCCGCTGTGCCGTGCGTGTGATCATTGCTTGTACAGCCCTCTCGCAGTGTCCGGAGCAAGTATGGTGGGTCTGACACACCGGTGTCAATGTGTTCTTTTTTCCATTTCCAGGAGTGTATATGTGCGTATCGCTATCCCACGACTCTGTCTCGTCAATGTGTGGGATTGTCCACACTTAGTATCTGCACAGCGTGTGTACCAATGTGTGCAAACTTAGCTTACCACTTCGCGTGCAAATGGACAAAACACCTGAACTGTCTTCTCAAGCCCAGGGTGTTGAACAGACATTATAAATAAATATGAACCTTCCCTGTAAGTCAGCTAATATCATGTGCAGATCGTAACAAAAATCATTAAAATCCTGCTGTCACTTAACTAGAATGCATGAATTAATAGAAGTGAAAGTTTTGGGTTTATTCTAGAAAGACAAAACAGCTATTCCCTTTTTTATTCCACATATAATTTATCAACTGTGCTTTCAGGAGCCAAGTGATACATAACAACCATGTTCATTTACTTTCAACACACAGTAACAAAATATTTAACTCTTGGACATACTGAACTGATGATTACTAAAATCGTTATCTCTACATATGAAAAATGTTTTTCACAGGAAAGAATGATTAAAATCTTCACTAGTTCATTTACATCTACAATGTTGTCGCTGGTCAATGCAGTGAGTTGATGGAGAATAGACCAATGAAAAAACTCATGTACTCAATGTGAGGGTAGATTATCATCCTTTTGATATTCAATGGTCAAAACATATGCAGTGACCATAATTTCGACTCAACATTTACTGTGGCCTAATGCGCGATCTGCAACATGCAGCACCTGCCACAGCGTTGTCTCCGTCCTGGATGTGAAATGCTAATTCCCTACTCTGGCCTTGACTGAATTCACTCAATCTCAACTTCCCTGCATTCCGCAGAACGTTAATTTTTTCCTAATCGAAATAATGGCTATTGCACACTCACTAAGGGTTGGAGTGAGATGCACACAATTTCTTTGCCCACAAAAATTCTTGCAGGATTGATTAACTACTTCTTTGTTATCTGTAGACACAAGACGTGAAGCATATCGCCACACTTTGCAGAAAGAAAAGGTCTCAACACCCTCGCTATTTTCCACACACTTGTGTGGTCTGCTGCAAGACGAGAGAGATATCTAGACATTTTAGTTCTCAAAATGCTTTCATATAATGTGGATCTCGCCATTGTGTCATGTCTGCATCGCCCAGTATGGCTTCAGCCAATCGCCGTCTCGTTAGGGGTGAATTTTATTTTTCTTGCCGGGTCACAGCCTAGCCCTGTTAAAGCTGTCCAGCCACTTACCCTCGGTCCCAGTCATATTTACGTTAAAAGGAATAATGTATTATTCTGGCCTCATCCATTTCTGCGCTTAAGTTCGCCATTCACTTGTTAAGTGGGGGTTTCAGATGTCATTAACCACCTGCTCGGTTCGTCTCCAAAATGCTTTTCACTTTAACTTATTTATTCATGCCCTTTCCATATATCGATAGGTATTGTTTTGTTAGTTTTTGGTACATGAGATTTCAGCAATTGCCTTTTGTTGATATAATATTATTTTTTTCTAAGAATCTCATACTGTATCATACTGTCATTATGGATCAAACTCATGTAAATTCCGTAACATCCGGGTGCCATACAAATGCATTACCAAACTATGAAATAAGGCACTTATGTGAGACGCTGTGTGGCTGCTCAGCACTCTCCATGTACTCTCTGCTCTCCTGATATCGTCGGTACAGTTTTTTCTGATCTGAGACCTATGGCGAGCAGCTCGAATGACGGAGTCGCTCTGAAGTCGCAGAACGTGTCAATCTGAGAGTTTGCCCCACTCTCAGACACTGTTGGCTAGTTGAGTCCTGGTGCTGCTTACACAACAAGTACTACTCTCTGAAACTCTGCGTGAGAGAAAAAAGTCTCAGGTGTATACCTAGCTTTAGAAATGTAACCGTTGCTGCTCAGATTATCGGTTAAGTGAATCACAGGTGATGCCTCTTGCACCCAGAGACACACCCCACAACCATCATGCCAGCTGCTGGGCTTTATACCGATGACGAATGCAGTCTGGCAGCGTTCTTTGTCCTCAGAGCCTCCAAACATGGATATGTCCAAAGTGAGGCTGTACGTAGAACTGGGACAAGTCTGAGAAGATGATGTGGTGCCACTCGTGCGTCCGATGCTGTCTTTGAGTTCACCATTGCTGGAGCGCAAGAGAAACCGCAGTAAGGCGTGCTGACTATATATATGGTGATTCAAACCTCATCGCCCTGCCCGTGTGATTACCGATCTTGCTGCAAGCCAAGGGTTGTACTGCTCAGGTTAGTGGATGGTTAGAATGAAACTTCCGCTACTTGAGAGGGGACCCATGAGGAACGAGGGATTGTACGAGAATCAAAGTTTGTGGGAACGTTAATAAGGGCATGCGGACGAGTAATAACCAGTGGACCATTGAAATAAATGTACATTAATTTTCAGATGAGAGGGTAATATTTTTTAACTGCTTACAATGTTTATTTTCCAGGTAAGAAACGTTGCTCAATCTGGCGACCATCTCCATCACCAGCACTACAGATACCCTTTCAAAATTAAACGTTTTTGGAAGGCATTCTCACATCGGACGATAGCGAGAGTAAACCATCCACTTCCAGTACTCCCTGTGGCAACGTCAAGACTGAAATTCTCTCGACATCCACGGAAAAAAATCGATCCATTCAATATGACACTTTGTGCAGTTCCATTTGTGCCAAGTTTATTCTCAAGGCTCACAATGTGTTTGTAGACTCGCATGCGATGGCGACGTTGACGATACACACGTCGACGAGGCATAGTGCTTCAATGCTGTTGCAGATATAGCTCACAGCGGAATGATTCCGCTGGTCTGCGTTGGCCGCTTTTATACTGAGCGCATGACCTTGATTACATAAGAACGCTGATAACTAATGTATAGAATGCGTATTTGACCATTAGTTGCTTTTTTAATTTAAAACGGAAATATCGGCGGATTTCAGTCATGGATCATCTTCACGGGTTCTGTCCAAAGAATTAAAAAAAAAAGGAAATACATGTAGTATACAGGAAATGTTACAAATTCTTTTCCAAGAGCGTGCAAAATGTTTATGAATATTTGCAGGGTTAAAACTGTTTACACCACAGCATCACATCTGTTATTACTTAAATAATGGCCACGTCTCACACGTAGAGCATGCCATGAATTCCAGTGTACCACACAGGACTTTTAAATACAAATATACTAACAACACGTGCAAACAGAATACTACTGAACAGAGGCTCAGGGGTATAAGTGTTACAATTGTAAACAATATTGATGGATTGGTCAAAGATCTATAGAAAGTATTTTCGCTATATGGTACAAAACAATCTCGATGATAAGTTTCTTGCTAAATGCAGGGGACTGAACTGTCATTGGCATAATTGTTCGCAGCACTTTTAGAATGGTGGACCATGGAATGTTCAGCTGCTGGGAAACAGCTCGTGCGCTGCTAGAAGATCGCACATCACGTCCAGTATTCTTAGCCATGATAATACATGCTGAACAAATGTTTGGAATACTGTCGTAAAATGTAGTCTAAGATAGTAGAGGTCTCACTGACCTAGGCACCTCATACATTACCCAGTTAGAGACCAAATACTGGACGGTGTTTACTTCTGGCGTGCTTTGAGGACGTTTCCCAGTCATGTAAACATACGCTGCCGCAGCGGCACACCACGAGCAGTCCAGTATCAACAATAGCTTCGTTCAGTTTGTGTTCAGCTCTGCAGTAGCATGCCGCGCACTCATACATACGACACTTCAATAGAATCAGGATAGTGGCTTTACTTTCAGCAGGTCATACACATAACTATGTTGCCGATCGCTTACATGTCACTCAAAGTGGTGTGTCTAAGGTGTGGAGAAAGTACAAAGAGAATGGACAGATCTCGCAATGGTCCTCCTTGTGTGACAACAACGCAGGATCGTTTACTGCAACTGTCGGCTTGCAGGCGCCCAACATCAACTGGCGGAAGTATTGGAAATGAATTCTCCCGGGCGACAGGGACTCGCATCTCAGACCAGACAGTGAGTACAAGGTTGCATCGGGGTGGCCTACATTCCAGAAAACCAATGAGAAGTTTTGCACTCAGCAACGGAACCTACGCAGTCGAAGGACGTGGGCTCTTGCACATCAGCATTAGACAATTGGCAGAATGGAGTAATGTCATGTTCGCTGACGAGATCAGGAGTGGTCTGCTACGGGACACTGGCAATGGACGCGTTAGGGTTTGGGGAAGCGCTAGACGTCACCAGAAACGCCGACACATTCAGAAAGTCCAGCCGTTGCAGGAGGAAATTTAATGGTTTGGGCGGCAATAATGATGGAACGGCGGACCCCTCCAACTCCCACCTACGGCAATTTCACTGGCCCCCAATACCGCCAAGACGTCCTACAAACGATTTTAAGGCCGTACAGACGTGGAGTCAGTGACAACTTCACCCCGTTCGATGACAATGCAAGACCGCACCGTACTCCAGCAGTGTCTCGTAATCTTCAAAGATGCAACGTCAACCGAATGCATTGGCCACCACACTCCCCAGACACGAATGCAATTGAGCACGAATGGGACCTGCTGGAGGAGGCTATTGCACAGCCGCCTGATAACCTGCAAGACATCAGTGAAGCTGTCATTGAGGACTGGGACCTCATACCGCAAGATAAACTTGATGGCCTAATCCAGAGCATGGTTGGCGGGTGGCGGGGACATACTCGCTACTAAAGACTGATAATCATCATTATGAGATAACGATTTTCACTGCTTTTGTTTTCAAGATGTACGCTTAGGAGACAGCCTTCTTTGTCTTGTAATGATATTTTATAACTAGCCAAATTTTTTCTTGTTGTCAGAAGGAATTATGTTTATTTTGTTAATAAATATTGTACTAACCTTAAAGGGTGTATTATAAGAAGTAATTGTAGTAAACTCTATGATATTCCAAACTTTTGTTGAGATTATTAACTTCGTCAACAATTTGTGGCACAGTCGCTCCCAGGAGCACTCCCAAATCATCGGTTAACTCCACACCCCGAATCGTGTTCTTCAAAACCGGTGCGGAAAGAGCACCTCTCCGTTCCCATCGAGTTCATATCTGTTTCCTTGAGAGGGACGACGGTTAGTAGTTAAGCCAATAATAATTAACAAGAAATAGTATTTTCTACGTCCGAGACGACGACACAATCTCTGGTACGAAAGTTCCATGAATTTGTGACTTCTCCATGACGTAATTCGGAGTACTATGTACGAAACTACCACATGGCTTATTAGAGAGGCAGATAAGCGTTGAGAATAACAGAAGCAGCCTTTGAAAGCGTGGCTATACAAACAAATTTGATGCGGCAACAAAATCTGGATCGTTCATTCCAGTTACGAAATGAGAGAAAGTAACGCTGCAACATATTTTTTACATTGCCTTTTCTCTGCGACCAGTTTCATCCGAAGACCATTTTCCAGAGGAGGAGCTTGAGTACTCAGTCGTCGGGTAACGTACGCGATGTAGATGAACATCTTAATTCCATGGTTAAATTTATTTAAAGTTGTTACTTTTTAACCGCGATCTGTTTATAATGCTTTATGCATAACGTTGTTTTAAAAAATGGAAAACAAAAAAATTGCCTTACCTTTATAATGAGAAATTCGAAATATAACAATGGACATTCAGATGTAAAAATATAAACCTTACACAGAATACACCAGAATTCCGAAATTTTGCCTGAAGATTAATTTTTGAATTCTTGTCTGCATTTAGCATGTTGTGAGCCTAGTTCTTGTTCCCTAATGTACCTATGTCTTAAGCTACACTGAAGCACAAAAGAAACTGGCATAGGCATGTGTATTTAAATACAGAGATATGTAAACAGGCAGAATATGGTGCTGCGGCCGGCAACAGCTTTATAAGACAACACGCTTCTGGCGCAGTTGTTAAATTGGTAGCTGCTGGTACAATGGCAAGTTATCGAGATTTAAGTGAGTTTTAACGTGGTGGTAATGTCGGCGCACGAGCGCTGGGACACAGTATCTCCGAGGTAGCGATGAAGTGGGGATTTTCCCGTATGACCGTTTCACGAGTGTGCCGTGAATATCAGGAATCTGGTGAAACATCAAATCTCCGACATCACTGCGGCCGGGAAAAGATCCTGGAAGAACGGGACTAACGATGACTGAAGAAAATCGTTCAACGTGATATAATTGCAACCCTTCCGCATATTGCTGCAGATTTCAATGCTGGGCCATCAAGAAGTGTCAGCCTGTGAGCCATTCAACGAAACATCATCGATATGGGCTTTCGGAGCCGAAGGACCACTCGTGTACCCTTTATGACAGCACGGCACAAAGCTTTACGCCTCACCTGGGCCCGTCAACACCGACATTGTTGAAGACTGGGAAACATGTTCCGTGGTCGGAAGAGTCTCGTTTCAAATTATATCGAGCGGATGGACGTGTTCGGGTATGGAGACAACCTCTTGAATCCATGGATCCTGCATGTCAGCAGGGAAGCTGGTGGAGGTTCTGTAATGGTGTGGGGCATGTGCAGCTGGAGTGATATGGGACCCCTGATACGCTACATACGACTCTGACGGGTGATACGCACGGTAGCATCCTGTCTAATCATCTGCATCCATTTATGTTCGCTGTACATTCCGATGGACTTGAGCAATTCCAGCAGGACAGTGCGACACCCTACACGTCTAGAATTGCTACAGAGTGTCTCCAGGAATACTCTTCTGAGTTTAAACACTTGCACTGGCCACAAAACTCCCGAGACATGAACATTATTGAGCAAATCTGGGATGCCTTGCAATGTGCTGTTCAGAAGAGATTTCCAACCCCTCGTACTCTGACGCATTTATGGACAGTACATTCATGGTGTCAGTTCCCTCCAGCACTTCAACAGACATTAATCGTTCCATGCCACGTCGTGTTGCGGCACTTCCGGATGCTCACGGGAAAGCTACATGATATTACGCAGGTGTACCAGTTTCTTTGGCTGTTCAGTGTATATACAAGACGATAATCCAGTCAATCGTCACAGGGTCACTTGGTGGACGTACGTGATAGTCTTTTATTAACACCTCTTCCAATCGCCAGCTGGTGGTCAACATTAACACTTGTAATGGCGGCAGCCGGGGTGGCCGAGCTGTTCTAGGCGCTACAGTCTGGAACCGCGCGACCGCTAGGGTCGCAGGTTCGAATACTGCCTCGGGCATGGATGTGTGTGATATCCTTAGGTTAGTTAGGTTTAAGTAGTTCTAAGTTCTAGGGGACTGATGACCTTAGAAATTAAGTCCCATAGTGCTCAGAGCCATTTTTTTGATATTTGTCGTACCGATGTGAAGTGATCTTCATGGTAGTACAAAGTTCAAATAACAATGGGAAGCGACTTGCAACGCTCATGGACAATACGCTGTAAGAATTTTAAAGCATTTGTATCAACTTGGTTAGTCAAACTGTAATATCATATCTGTAAAATGTATTCATAACAACCGTTGTTCATCCTCTTGCAGATCTGTTGGTGACGACATAGCTCTGTCGAAACAAGTCATCCAATAAAATGTTTTTTTAGTGATCTTTGCTTATGAAGTTTTCTTCAGTCACCATCCCTCAGCTTGTCTGTGGAGCCAGAAATCTCCCTGAACTGATGCAGCAAGTGTTCCAGGCACGGCAAGAAATTTCCCAGTGTGAGAATCTGGGATTTCCCGCTTCCAGTGTCATAACAAATAAAGGCGTGTACTTTTGGCCTTGTTCGTAACACCTCATACCGATGTTGACTATCGACATCGAAGTGGTATAAAATTTTAATCATCTCCGTATACGCATCACGTGATTAACATCTCCACCAAGTTATATAAACATCGGATTGGTGCTTCATGGTATAACATGTTCCGTCACTGTATAAACAGCAGGATGCCTTTACTTGTTCATACCGACAGCACAGTGCTCATATCCAGTCATTGTTGGGGCTTTATATATACTTACACTATGAGCCACAGAGACTCTTGATGGCCCGTCACTGTGACGAAAATGTAGCTATACGTTTGAGGCCACAGCCTGTGACCTAATGTTATTCTTCGTCGTCTTCTTTACCTTGTGCCTTTGTCCCACAGTTTCGCAAAGTCGGCATGGTTATGGTCAGATCTGACAGGGTTAATTTAAGGAGTGGCCTGATGACCTTCCTGTCGCAACCCCGTTACGCGAATAATGATGAGGATGATGAAATGATGAGGATAACACAATGACAACACAAACACCCCGTCCCCCAGCAGAGAAAATCCCCAACCCGGGCGGGAATCGAACCCAGGACCCCGTGATCCAGAGGCAGCAATATTAGCCACTAGACCACGAGCTGCGAACTGTAAAGTAATGTTATTAATTCACACATTACTCAGCTGTTGACATACAGGTATCAGTAAGAGCAGAAATACAGCTGGGATAGGTTTTATACGATTTCACAGCGTACAGATACGATTTGCCTTGGATTTAAGCATGATTAGGCACAAAAAAAAGCACGGGAAACGGGCTGTAGCGTGCACAATAGCGGATAGCATGAGCACAGAGGCGTGGTCCACAAAATGATGTGTTTGTCATGACTTCAGAAAATATGCCAGAGCAGGCTGGATGCGTGTATAACACCCCCCAGCTTCCCGGGATTTCCAAAATTACAAGTTGACAATGACCGTGAATTATGAATTTTGACCCGCGTCGGGATAAGGCATCCGAATCCGAAGTAAGTAATGATTATTCCGCGGAAAACAGGAGGCTTTATAACTTGATCGTTATTGAATGAGTAATTTCATTCAATAACGATGTTGTTGTTGTTGTGGTCTTCAGTCCTGAGACTGGTTTGATGCAGCTCTCCATGCTACTCTATCCTGTGCAAGCTTCTTCATCTCCCAGTATCTACTGCAACCTACATCCTTCTGAATCTGCTTAGTGTATTCATCTCTTGGTCTCCCTCTACGATTTTTACCCTCCACACTGCCCTCCAATGCTAAATTTGTGATCCATTGATGCCTCAAAACATGTCCTACCAACCGATCCCTTCTTCTAGTCAAGTTGTGCCACAAACTTCTCTTCTCCCCAATCCTATTCAATACTTCCTCATTAGTTACGTGATCTACCCACCTTATCTTCAGCATTCTTCTGTAGCACCACATTTCGAAAGCTTCTATTCTCTTCTTGTCCAAACTAGTTATCGTCCATGTTTCACTTCCATACATGGCTACACTCCATACAAATACTTTCAGAAATGACTTCCTGACACTTAAATCTATACTCGATGTTAACAAATTCCTCTTCTTCAGAAACGCTTTCCTTGCCATTGCCAGTCTACATTTTATATCCTCTCTACTTCGACCATCATCAGTTATTTTGCTCCCTAAATAGCAAAACTCCTTTACTACTTTAAGTGTCTCATTTCCTAATCTAATTCCCTCAGCATCCCCCGACTTAATTCGACTACATTCCATTATCCTTGTTTTGCTTTTGTTGATGTTCATCTTATACCCTCCTTTCAAGACACTGTCCATTCCGTTCAACTGCTCTTCCAAGTCCTTTGCTGTCTCTGACAGAATTACAATGTCATCGGCGAACCTCAAGGTTTTTACTTCTTCTCCATGAATTTTAATACCTACTCCGAATTTTTCTTTTGTTTCCTTTACTGCTTGCTCAATATACAGATTGAATAACATCGGGGAGAGGCTACAACCCTGTCTCACTCCTTTCCCAACCACTGCTTCCCTTTCATGCCCCTCGACTCTTATAACTGCCATCTGGTTTCTGTACAAATTGTAAATAGCCTTTCGCTCCCTGTATTTTACCCCTGCCACCTTCAGAATTTGAAAGAGAGTATTCCAGTCAACATTGTCAAAAGCCTTCTCCAAGTCTACAAATGCTAGAAACGTAGGTTTGCCTTTTCTTAATCTTTCTTCCAAGATAAGTCGTAAGGTCAGTATTGCCTCACGTGTTCCAACATTTCTACGGAATCCAAACTGATCTTCCCCGAGGTCGGCTTCTACCAGTTTTTCCATTCGTCTGTAAAGAATTCGCGTTAGTATTTTGCAGCTGTGACTTATTAAACTGATAGTTCGGTAACTTTCACATCTGTCAACACCTGCTTTCTTTGGGATTGGAATTATTATATTCTTCTTAAAGTCTGAGGGTATTTCGCCTGTCTCATACATCGTGCTCACCAGATGGTAGAGTTTTGTCATGACTGGCTCTCCTGAGGCCATCAGTAGTTCTAATGGAATGTTGTCTACTCCCGGGGCCTTGTTTCGACTCAGGTCTTTCAGTGCTCTGTCAAACTCGTCACGCAGTATCTTATCTCCCATTTCATCTTCATCTACATCCTCTTCCATTTCCATAATATTGTCCTCAAGTACATCGCCCTTGTATAAACCCTCTATATACTCCTTCCACCTTTCTGCTTTCCCTTCTTTGCTTAGAACTGGGTTGCCATCTGAGCTCTTGATATTCATACAAGTGGTTCTCTTCTCTCCAAAGGTCTCTTTAATTTTCCTGTAGGCAGTATCTATCTTACCCCTAGTGAGACAAGCCTCTACATCCTTACATTTGTCCTCTAGCCATCCCTGCTTAGCCATTTTGCACTTCCTGTCGATCTCATTTTTGAGACGTCTGTATTCCTTTTTGCCTGCTTCATTTACTGCCTTTTTGTATTTTCTCCTTTCATCAATTAAATTCAATATTTCTTCTGTTACCCAAGGATTTCTATTAGCCCTCGTCTTTTTACCTACTTGATCCTCTGCTGCCTTCACTACTTCATCCCTCAGAGCTACCCATTCTTCTTCTACTGTATTTCTTTCCCCCATTCCTGTCAATTGTTCCCTTATGCTCTCCCTGAAACTCTCTACAACCTCTGGTTCTTTCAGTTTATCCAGGTCCCATCTCCTTAAATTCCCACCTTTTTGCAGTTTCTTCAGTTTCAATCTGCAGTTCATAACCAATAGATTGTGGTCAGAATCCACATCTGCCCCTGGAAATGTCTTACAATTTAAAACCTGGTTCCTAAATCTCTGTCTTACCATTATATAATCTATCTGATACCTACTAGTATCTCCAGGATTCTTCCAGGTATACAACCTTCTTTTATGATTCTTGAACCAAGTGTTGGCTATGATTAAGTTATGCTCTGTGCAAAATTCTACAAGGCGGCTTCCTCTTTCATTCCTTCCCCCCAATCCATATTCACCTACTATGTTTCCTTCTCTCCCTTTTCCTACTGACGAATTCCAGTCACCCATGACTATTAAATTTTCGTCTGCTTTCACTACCTGAATAATTTCTTTTATCTCGTCATACATTTCATCTATTTCTTCATCATCTGCAGAGGTAGTTGGCATATAAACTTGTACTACTGTAGTAGGCATGGGCTTTGTGTCTATCTTGGCCACAATAATGCGTTCACTATGCTGTTTGTAGTAGCTAAGCCGCACTCCTATTTTTTTATTCATTATTAAACCTACTCCTGCATTACCCCTATTTGATTTTGTATTTATAACCCTGTAATCACCTGACCAAAAGTCTTGTTCCTCCTGCCACCGAACTTCAGTAATTCCCACTATATCTAACTTTAACCTATCCATTTCCCTTTTTAAATTTTCTAACCTACCTGCCCGATTAAGGGATCTGACATTCCACGCTCCGATCCGTAGAACGCCAGTTTTCTTTCTCCTGATAACGACGTCCTCCTGAGTAGTCCCCGCCCGGAGATCCGAATGGGGGACTATTTTACCTCCGGAATATTTTACCCAAGAGGATGCCATCATCATTTAATCATACAGTAGAGCTGCATGTCCTCGGGAAAAATTACGGCTGTAGTTTCCCCTTGCTTTCAGCCGTTCGCAGTACCAGCACAGCAAGGCCGTTTTGGTTAATGTTACAAGGCCAGATCAGTCAATCATCCAGACTGTTGCCCCTGCAACTACTGAAAAGGCTGCTGCCCCTCTTCAGGAACCACATGTTAATAAATGAAATAATGGAAATGAATTTTGCCTGTGGAAATTTTGGCGAAAGAAATGATTAAGTTGTAAAAGCAATTAAAATATCGCTCGCCAGCTCAACTGATGAGCGGTAGTACTGTTAAGTACGTGAATAATTGTGTCAGAAATGAAGTTTACCTCTTTGTAGGGCAGCAGGTGGAACAGGAACTTTTACGTAAGTGCGGTGTCAGGCTCAGTGGTCATATAAAACAATGTCAGAACAATCTAACTACTCTTAAACATTTGTTATTTAGTTCATAATTTGTTAGCTAAGTGCAATGCTCACAACACAGATATTTATCTATCGATATTTTGGTTCAAATGGCTCTGAGCACTATGGGACTTAACAGCTGTGGTCATCAGTCCCCTAGAACTTAGAACTACTTAAACCTAACTAACCTAAGGACATCACACACATCCATGCCCGAGGCAGGATTCGAACCTGCGACCGTAGCAGTCGCGCGGTTCCGGACTGCGCGCCTAGAACCGCGAGACCACCGCGGCCGGCTCGATATTTTGAATAATGGACTGTCATTCTGTCTTTAAAATTAGGTACTTTGCACAGTTTAATCTACAGATAATGAAATATATTGCCAATAATTGATTAACTATGTTTTGAACGATAATAATTCATTAATTGGGTGATTGTCAGGTGGAATAAGCTTTATAGTTTCATGAAATATCCTTGAATTAACTTCATCTGAATATGGATTGGAATAAATCTTAATAATCAAATTTATTATTTCAGTCTATTATTAAGTTACTACGGTTGGCGTAAGCTTATTAAGTGCAATTAACTACGATAACCAGTCTGAAATTTACTCTTCACCGTCTATGCAAATAATTTGATAATTAACTTATTTTCTCTTGATAATGGCGTGACACACTCGGTTCAATAAGGTAAGGATCGGAAGGAACCTACTTGGTGCTATTGTCGGGTGGAGTGTAACTGCAACACCTCGATTATAAAGTGCTTGTTACTAATTGTTCAACTTCAGAGAAAAGCACAGTCACTGGCAAGCCTTCTACAATTTTACCCTACGAAAATTACGTAAATCTTACTTCCCTTGTTGTCGGTGGATCGACGGAAGTCCAGGGCAGCGACGCAATGTGGGAGCGAGCTTATACTGTTGCGACTTTTGCTTCACATTTAAGTCCTCGTTCTTCAGCACTATGCCCATTAATCCATAATAACTTGCCCGGCCATGCTTCCAGATATGCCGACCATTACTTTCCCGTCGTACTTAGATCCACACACTAGCCGTTAGATGTAACACAGCTAGGACTTGCAGCACTCGACTGTACGTCTTACTCCGAGCACGGCGTTACTGCTACTACCACCCGCCGGCGCGCTCCCGCGCCCAGAGGCGCGACAAAACAATCTCCCTCTGACTTCAACGTTAACAAAATATGCCCTGACTTGCCAGTGTTAAATATTACATAATTTAAATATATTATTTACAATACATATTTACACTAGACAATACATCGTATACAAACATTTTCATGTGTTAAGTAAGCGAAAAAATTCATAGCAAGGACTGCGTTGTAGCGTCACACGTGTACTTGAATACCGAAATGCGTGAGGAATTTTAGAATGGTGCTTTATCGAGCAATGGATATGAAATTGCTGTCGATGGTGATGAATGGTAGTGCCAACGTCCGTATTGAAACTTAGCTCGTGAGTGCAGGTAACGGCGTAATGGTGGTGTGGCGTTCATTTGCTGGTAGCGCGAGCCACGGGCCCCAGAGGACATTACGCCGTTAATGCGTTGTCCAGCCGTGACGTAACGGACAGCGCGAGGTGCGAGGCAACACATGGGCACGCCATCAGCGGCAACAGGAGGAGGCCTCATAAATCCTCCCTCCCTCCCACCTCCGCCCTGCAGCCGCCAGCGTCTAACCATGACAGATCGCCTGCCACGAGGCGCCGTGACGTCGGAAGTCAGCGATAGCGCTCCAAGTGATCTGCCCACAAAGGCGCACTTTGCGCTGCCCGACGCGCTTACGTCACACAGTGTCGCCCGTCTCCTGGGACCATCCGTCACAGTTTATATTTTGCGGCTTTTTGTAGCAAACTTTACCCGTGCGTCGGCAAAGAGCCCGCACGCGGATCATTCGTCGAACTCGTTGCTCTTTATCTGCGTCGTGAAAATGACGACGGCACCCGGTGAACTCTGCGTGGTACTTCTTTCTCCTCTAATTTCCTTCTTCGAAAGCAGACACAATAAACTGATTCAAGATATTCTGCTTCGTTCATATCAGCCTCGGTTTTGCGCTTGGTTTTGCTGTAGTCCACTTACTGAAGACCGGGATAAACACTTCCTGTTTGGTTGTGTTTCCACACTTCTGATTGACTTTAGAAATGTCGTCACGTAACACATTGCTGTTAAAATTATTCTGTAATCCGTGACCGGCTTAGGAGAAAGACCGTTATTCAGTTCTACGTGCGTTGACAAAAGCTACATTGGAGTATAATGGTGTCAAAACAAGGAACACAATGTCAACAATTCTTGGCAAAAATCATTCAACAGCCTAGACCGCATAAAATACTTATTTACTTAAGACAGCTGGTTTCGACAGAATTTGCTGTTATCTTCAGGTCTTCTAAATCTTTTTGTTGTGAAAACGTGTTCATTTTACGTTAAATCTCACGACAAAATGTCATGTGGGTAAAAGTCAGCACATTATAAAAGACTTTTCATAATTGAAATATTTAAAAAACATAAAGCACCTTGTATAAAAGACGATGTCCACAGATATACCGCTGAAGATTCAGTACATAGCATCACATCTCTTTACGGAAGTTGGACATATTCTGAACAGTGAAAATTCAGTTTAAACGGCGTCTGAGGTACACCTCATCACATTTTCACAAAAAATATTTTTAAGATTTGAAGATGACAACAAAGTGTGTCGAAACCGTCTGTCTTAAATAAATAAATATTTATTTTATGCCATCTAGACCGTTGAATGTTTTTTTGCAGATCGCACCTTCTATTCTGAGAACGAGAAAATTCTGACTACAGTTCGTCTGGAAAACATCTTTACCCGTTTCTATTGGAACAGACTACGGGAAGTGTCACATCGTACCTCGGTCAAGTGAGTAATGCCAATCTGCACGCACACTCTGAAGTCCAGTTATATTACAGCTACTGCGTACATATTCTGTACCAAATAAATGTGCATACGCCCTATACAGTTTTCAGACGTCATTTTATTGTCATGCTGTTTTTTTTTGACGCACTTTGTTCCGTTGTAGCTCTTGCTGTTAACAAAAACTCTGCTGGAAAATAGTACGGAGCGAGATGGCGCAGTGGTTAGCCCACTCGACTCGCATTCGGTAAAAAAAAAAAAAAGAAAAAAAGTTCAAATGTGTGTGAAATCTTATGGGACGTAACTGCTAAGGTCATGAGTCACTAAGCTTACACGCTACTTAATCTAAATTATCCTAAGGACAAACACACACACCCATGCCCGAGGGAGGACTCGAACCTCCACCGGGATCGCATTCGGTAGGACGAAGGTTTAAACCCGCGTCTGACTATCCTGATTTACGTTTACCTTCATTTACCTAAATCGCTTCAGACAACTACCAGAATAGTTTCTTCCAAAAGGCATGACCGGTATCCTTCGCCTCCCTTCCCTCATCCGAGCGTGTTATCCGTCCTTAACGAGCTCGAAGTGAACGGGATATGCTCGAATTGTCGCAAGTCCGAAAGATGGCTATAAGCTGTACTGCCCGTCTTCTGTACATGCTGTGTTATGGTCCCCACCTGTAAAGTTCCAGTATCGCTAGACACACCCAATAGCCATCATACACTTACACCATCACCCTCTGCCTGAGTGTTCTTTTTTTTAACTGAAAATCATGTGGCATAAGGCTGTATTTTTAATTGATACAGTGTGGTTCAGCTGCCCTTAACAATGTGATTTTCTGTAGCTCGGAATTTTATGTCTGACCTTCAAAAAGTACGTACGAGATTTGCATATTCACTCACTCACTAGGCGCAAACTATTAGCCCTACAGAAAAAAATGACCAGGACCTTTTTGTAAGAAATTTAAATTTTACGGGGATACATTTTCACTGTAGGCCACAGTTTCCGAGTTTTTTCAAGGAAAACGTACAACAGTGACCTTCAAACGAACTTCCAGTCCCACACTCATCCCTCACCAGCCACGATTTATAGTCTCTTGCTCATGCCACTCGATCCTACAAAGATTTGCGAATACACGAATTATTCCCCCCATTCGTTCACTGGCCTTGTTACGCCACCGTCGTAGTCGAGCACTTAAAAATTGTAAAATTGACGATTGAGTAAGTTTAACCTAACAATTTTGTGAATTTTAACTGCTTAAAATAAACAATTTCATCTTTGTATACGTCAGGCCTTCGGGAAACGAAACTACTGTGCTTGTCCATGTAATTAGCCTTAGCGTAACGTTTAAAAAAGTCTTTTTTCTTTCAGTCTTTTCAGAGTAACGTTTAACAGCCGACTAGGCTGATGGCATGATGAATTGAGATCAAAAAAGTTTGAATATTGGGAGCAGTTTGTGCAGTTGAAAGTTTTTGGACAGTGGTAGGAGCGTCTGCAACAAATGACATACTAGAAATCCCGACTGGTAAGGGACGAGCGTGCGCGTGGAGATGCATTTGAAGCTCACTTTTGTACCTTTTCCTTGAATAATTCAAAAACCGTGGCATCCATCGAAAAGGTGTCCCAGTACAATATTTAACCACACTAAATTGTCGACAACAGTGCCCCGTTCATTTTTTCCTGTACGGTTAATGGTTCAAATGGCTCTGAGCACTGTGCGACTTAACTTCTGAGGTCATCAGTCGTCTAGAACTTAGAACTAATTAAACCTAACTAACCTAAGGACATCACACACATCCATGCCCGAGGCAGGATTCGAACTTGCGACCGGAGCTCGGCTCCAGACTGTAGCGCCTAGAACCTGTAGGGTTAATACTTTGCGCGTAGCGAGCGATAGAACATGACAATCTCGCGCATGGTTTTTGGAGACCACATATAATATTGCGGGTTGCGTGGAACAACATCGGTAGCTGCAGCTGAATCACCGTGTGTATTTCACAGGCATGCAAATACTGATTAGTTTCGCACCGTTCGGCCAACGTACTCGTGTTGCAACTCCTTACATTTCCGTCAGAGGTTGCATGTGGGCCAGCGCCCGGCCGCTGTGTGCTGTAGCCTCCTCCTACTGTTTTTTGTTCCTCGGCAGCCACGCCGCCCACTGAGCCGCCACTACCGGGAAGAGCGGTCGCTGGAAACGTCCAGTACTTTGTCTGCCCGCGCGGCCTGAGTCCACCCGTCGTGGCGTTCGTCACTCAACAAGTGCTCCCACCGCGGCGGGCAGCGAGCAGTCGGCCAACGTCTGGACAGGCTCCACTGTCACCGGGGCCGTCTCAACCCTCCAGAAGTGAGCTGTCTTTATGGTCCATAAAGGCGTACTGTTCAGTGTCAAGGTTCATACACATAGCAGCCTCGTGGACACGAGATTGGAATGCTTACCCCTTCCTTACTTTGGAATATCCTGCCGACTTTTGACAGACACCGTCTCGGCCACCACTAAGAGTCTGCGCAGAAGCGAGTATACAATTCTCCGAGGATATATCAGACAAGAAAGCTGACACTCAGAAAGCTTCCAGATGTCAGACACTCAGATCACGACCAAATGTTGTATGGCGCTAGAGTATCAACCAAAACTCCGAGTTGGTTCAAATGGTGCAAATGGCTCTGAGCACTATGGGACTTAACATCTGAGGTCGTCAGTCCCCTAGAACTTAGAACTGCTTAAACCTAACTAACCTAACGACATCGCACACATCCATGCCCGAGGCAGGATTCCAACCTGCGACGGTAGCGATCTCGCGGTTCCAGACTGAAGCCCCTAGAACCGCTCGTCCGCACCGGCCGGCACTCCGAGTTGGTTCGTGCTGTGTGCTGTCATCCAGCAGAACGTGTGCAAACGGCAATTAAAAGTACCGCCAGAAATACTGAGCACTACAAAAGCGCATTTGTCAGCCATTGTACTGCAGATCTCGCGTGGGGTGACAAGGTAGAGCGTTCAAATTCCACTGATGACAATTTTTTTAACAATTTACGTCTGAAACTGTTATATGGGAGAACAAAAATGGTTCAAATGGCTCTAAGGACTATGGGACTTAACATCTAAGGTCATCAGTCCCCTATACTTAGAACTACTTAAATCTAACTAAGGACGTCACACACATCCATGCCCGAGGCAGGATTCGAACGTGCGACCGTAACAGCAGCGCGGTTCCGGACTGAAGTGCCTAGAACCATTCGGCCACAGCGGCTGGCATAAGGGAGAAGATTTTCCTTACTTGTAAAAGGACGTTTCGGAGTTTGTAGCAATGTTCATTTAGCAGTCCTGCTTTCGCTTCGTTAGTTGAATGTTATGTCATTATTACTGATATTATTTTGTTTATTATTAATTATTAATTAATTATTATTAATTAATTCAAAGAAACGAACCGTACGTAGACTGCCAAGAGAACATTGCTGTAAACTCCAGCCAGCCGCTGTGGCCGAGCGGCTCTGGGCGCTTCAGTCTGGAACCGGTCCCAGGTTCGAATCCTGCTTCGGGCATGGATGTGTGTGATGTCCTTAGGTTAGTTAGGTTTAAGTAGTTCTAAGTCTAGGGGACTGATGACCTCCGATGTGAAGTCTGGCATATCAATTAGCCATAATAGCCGTACCAAAACTTCTGGCATTTAAAGAAAACTTTTTTTAAAAAAACGAGAAATACTTATTCACAAAATTGCGACTGCTTTGAAGTATTGGGCTATTACCGAAAGCCGGCCAGAGTGGCCGAGCGGTTCTAGGCGCTACAGTCTGGAACCGCGCGACTGCTACGGTCGCAGGTTCGAATCCTGCCTCGGGCATGGATGTGTGTGATGTCCTTAGGTTAGTTAGGTTTAAGCAGTTCTAAGTTCTAGGGGACTGATGACCTCAGATGTTAAGTCCCATAGTGCTCAGAGCTTTTTTTTTTTTTTTTGTAAACTCCAAACAGCTCTTTTAATGTCATAAAGACGTTGCCCCAAATAACAGTTTCACGCATGACATAGAAAAAAAAATTGTAGTCATTGGGGTCTGAATAGCAGAGGGTCCGAACAATCTACCAACCTAACCACAGTGGCAACATGCTCTGCGTACTGACAGTCATGCTTTTGATGTGCTCCGTAGTTCTGGTGTTACTTTTAATTGATGTTCACAGTTCCGGCGTGACATCTAGCTGCGGCGCGTCGGCCTGAACGAAACAGCAGAGAAGGCTGTGAGACGACGTCGGCGAATAGAACGCTGACTAGGACGACACCACGACAGGAGCGGCCCCTATACGAATATAAGGGCCGCTCCAGGCAGCCACGGCCGCACTAGAAGAGCCGCACTAGAAGACGAGCCGTCATCCTAACTCTTTACTCGGGGCTTATGTTTTGCTTGCATGGAAATTGTTTACATCGAAGGACATTGATTATTTGCGTGTCGCTAACTGCTTGCGACAGCTGTTTGTGAAAAGGCAAAGTTAAGTACTGTCAATTCAGTTTATTGTAATGAACTCCATTAATAAGATTTGCTTGAATTGTTGTCTAGCTATCCGAGAAAACAGCTTCGTAGGCAGCCTATATTACATGAGTGGGCAGGATCCCACATGTAAGCGTGTTCTGTTGGACAACAGGACATAGTGCGAACTAAATCGGAGTTCTGGTCGATGCTCCACAGACATACAACGTTTGGCATACATACATACAACTGAATGTCTGACGTTGGAGGTATGGGTGCGAGGCGAGTATCTGGTAGAAGGCGATCAGTTCGGCTTTAGGAAAGATGAAGGCACCAGAGAGGCGGTTCTGTGGTTGCGCATGGTAATGGAAACGAGACGTAGGGAAAACCAAAACACCAGTCGAAATAAAATAATCGTGCGGCAAAGTGAAGTGGTGGGAGGTATTCGAAATTCCCAGAGAAATAGGGTAAGCTACACGGTCAGAGGGGTGATATACAATACGTGCAATGGGCAGTCAAATGAAAACGAGAAAAATAGGCCAAAGTAAGCGAACTGTTTGTTATGTCCATGACTGTTAACATATTTATTCCACTGTGAAACAAGACGGTCAGTACCTTAATGGAATAATGTTTGCGGTTGCCTACAGGACAATGATTGCGCACAG
Source organism: Schistocerca cancellata (assembly GCF_023864275.1). NCBI lineage: Eukaryota > Metazoa > Arthropoda > Insecta > Orthoptera > Acrididae > Schistocerca > Schistocerca cancellata. The sequence goes on along the minus strand of NC_064634.1, from coordinate 86,622,552 downwards.
GCCAGCACCTGTCCATCCAAAGCAAATCGACAACCAGAATGTCTTTCTTCAGGCCTCCTAAAATATGGAAATCGCATACCCTGCCAACAAAACATCCGCCCACATGTTTCCAAGCTTTATTCGACTACGCTGCAGAAATTTCGCTGGGAAGCCCTCACACATCCTCCATGCAGCCCCGATTTCTCCCCATGCGATTTCCTAATTCCCGGTGACCTGAAGAAAGACATTCGTGGTCGTCCTTTTGCTGCGGACGTAGAGTGCAATGATTCCGTAGCCAACCACAAGCATTTCTCCATAAGGCACTGATCGTCTTGTGTCCTAGTACGATAAATGTATTAATAGTTCTGCCGATTACTTTTGAAATATTAAATTTTGCTTACTTTTTTCCCCATCGGTCTCATTTTCATTTGACTGCCCCTTATACCAAAACACAGAGGGAACGGTAAGAGTAAAAGTTGCCTCTACTGTTCAATCTATACTTCCAGGAAGCAATGACGGATGTAAAAAAAAGTTTAACAGATGTGATTTAAATTCCTGGCTGATAGCATATCAGTGACAAGACATGCTCATGACATTGCTATCCTCACTCAGAGTGAGGATGAACTGCAGGAGCTTTTGAATGGAATGGCCAGTTTAAAGATTAAACCGAAGAAGGTCGAAAGTAATGGGGCGTAGCAGAAGTGAAATCGGCGATTATCCTAAAATCGAAAAATTGGGCATCAAGAGGTAGACGAAGTGAAGGACTTCTGGTACCATGAAAGAAGAATTACGCAAGACAGACGAAGAAAGGAGGTTTATTAAGATTATCGCAGGTGAAGAGGGCATACCGGACAAGAATAAGGCTCCCTATCAAACATGGGTCTTAAACTGAGGAAGACATGTGCGGTGGGAGCAGAGCATTGTATGGAAGCGAATCATTGACCATGTGAAAATCGGAAAGGAAGAGAATCCAAGCGTTTGAGATGTGGTGGATGGATAATATACGGAAGGGGACGCTTTCCGCCGGGATGGTTCCTCTGAAAGGGCACGGCCGACTTCCTTCCATGTCCTTCCCTAATCCGATGAGACCGATGACCTCGCTGTTTGGTCTCTTCCCCCAAAACCAACCAACCAACCAACGCTTTCCGCAGAATCGGTGAAGAGAGGAAGATACGGAAATCATGAAGAAGAAAGGGCAGGATCGTAGTACATGTGGTACGACATCAAGGAATACCTTCAAAGGTAGCTGAGAGATCAGTAGATGATAAAAAACTGTTTGGAAGAAAGACTGCACGGATGCGAATGCCACTAGTAACAGTTCATCTACATCTCCATAAGGGCTCCGAAGTCACTATAAAGCGTCATCCACACTTTTTCTACCGAGCGAGGTGGCGCAGTGGTTAGACACTGGACTCGCATTCGGGAGGACGACGGTTCAATCCCGCGTCCGGCCATCCTGATTTAGGTTTTCCGTGATTTCCCTAAATCGCTCCAGGCAAATGCCGGGATGGTTCCTTTCAAAGGGCACGGCCGACTTCCTTCCCCGTCCTTCCCTAATCCGATGAGACCGATGACCTCGCTGTCTGATCTCCTTCCCCGAAACAACCAACCAACCAACCACACTTTTTCTTTTGCGTGTTGACAGTGGGAAAAAAATGTCTGTATCCGTCTGTAAGCATCCTAATCTTTTAACTTATTCTCATGAGAACCATCCGAAACAATCGATGATATCAGCATAAAATGGTGGCATAATGTTCTTCCAACGCAGGTGCTCTGAAATTGTGTACAGGGTATATCGCGACAATTACGTCTCCTTTCCTACAGGGATTCCCAAATAAATTCCTCGAGCATCTCTGTTAGGCTTTCCTGTGGGCTATATTGACCTGTTATGATCCTAGCTATGCGTCATTGAATATCTTCTGTATCTGATGTCACGTCTACTTGATGACGACTCCAAACACTGGGGCAGTACTCTAGAATTGGTCGCTCTAACATGTTGTGTGCGATCTCCTAAACAGTTGCAGCGCCGCACTTTCTCAGAATACTTCCAAAAAATCCAAGCCTTCCATCCACCTTCCTCAATACTTATTATACGTGATCGTGTGTTAAAGCTTGCTCAGATCTGGATGTCCGCAGTAGCAGTTACTTTACATACCGAAGATGGCAAGGATCCTGATATCCACAACCACAACCCACACTTATTTTGCAGACAGAAGCGTGTGTGCATCTGGATATGACTCTGTGGATTTACTTGTGGATATGTTAATAGCAATTACTTTGCAGTTACAAGTTAAAGCACAGTCTTACCATTATTATACGATATTAGTGGAACTGTATTACTTGTGACCGATGGTTGCAAGGGGTGACACCACAGTCGTTACAGGGTAAGCTGAAAAATGGCATTTATTCCTTTTTCCTTAACAGCATGCGACAAAGTAGTACGTACGCTGTTCTACAAGCCGTCCTCTGGAGTTTTCGCTTCGAAATTCCACTTCTGTTTGAGTGAAAAAAAAAGAAAAAAAAAACTCTGCGACTTTATCGACGTTCGTATTAAGAATACTTCAAACCACACAATATAGTTGGTAGAGTGCGTGTGAAGTGTAGCACACTGATATAATATTATAGTGAATTAACATTCAGTTTTTTTATGAAATAGGAACTTCGTCTATAGCATTTAACAATATGCAACATGTCACGATTTGCACCAAGACTTCATGTGGTTTGCCAGTATCGCAGAAATTTTCTGAAGAATATTTCACAAAATCCGTTGAAGTAATTACAACGGGATGTTATAATTTCTGGAATATAACGAGAACATGGTCGACTACTTAATATTAAAACTAGCAACCCGCCTCGGCTTCGCAGGGGTTACAAAAAAAAGTCTACGGGTTGACGCCTTGTCTGGCGTAGCAGTAATTTCTTTAACGGGCCACTGCGTACGGCTATGATTAAAATTCAGGGAACAGCGCCTGTCAACTGAATAACAATTCTGAATTCTAATACAACGTAAAGGATTTAAGCACCACACGCCCGCAGTGTTCGTGATTAGCAATGAGACGGGGGACTTCAATTTATAGTACTTATTGTTGTTGACATAATCGACAGCTACGTCCTTATTCTACTTAGTGTAAGTTACGAGGTCTGTCTATAAAATGTTAAGAAATGGGGTACGAGATTTCTTCTCAAGGAAAGATCTTACAAGTTGTGTACAACGATACCCTGTGCAAGTCTTAGTCGCGGAAATAAATGAGCTTAAATTTGTTATAACTGACAGTGAAATACGCCTTGCCGTTAATTCGCAGCGAAGTCTTGAAGTCCAGTACGGATATCGACAGACGGAAATTCTGTATATATCCAACGGGTCAAAGTGACTTAACAAAACTATTATTTTCGCAGCTGTGAATATTTTCATCTGTGCAGACCTCTAGCCATCACCTATCCTGACCAGTAACCCAACGTCATAATAGGCTTTCGAATTCTTGTGGTTCGAAGTCAAATATATGTACTTAGTTTCGTGAGAACAACATATCAACAAACAGCGATTTGGTCTTCACACCGTACACACACTGTATGGAAGAAACAAATACAAGAAACTTTAATGTCAGTTAGTGGAAACATTATAAACTTTGGTGCCAGTTCTAGTTTCAGCTTGTGTTCGCCTGACCATAAGAACAAAACATTTACTGTCATCACGAAAAATGTGAGAAGACGTACAGCTCAATCTTCATTGTATGTTGTAAATGGAGACTTAAAAAACGCGGATAATCCCCCATAAAGTTATGTATTACGATTGTTCAAAAACAAAAATTACTTAAATTTTCATTATTAAAATCACTTAAATAACGTTTATAATAAATGCTACTTTAACCATCATTGCATGTGTGAAAATGTAGTATTTACAAAGAACGAAGTTTAATCTCACATTGCACTAAACTACTTAAGAACTTTTCTCCTTGGACGGCATGTTGCCGGATACCATGGAACTGTTTGAATCTTGTTAAGCAGGCCGCTGTGGCTGAGCGGTTCTAGGCGCTTCAGTCCGGATCCGCGATGCTGCTACGGTCGCAGGTTCGAATTCTGCCTCGGGCCTGGATGTGTGTGATGTCCTTAGGTTAGTTAGGTTTAAGTGGTTCTAAGTCTAGGGGACTGATGACCTCCGTTGTTAAGTCCCATAGTGCCTAGAGCCATTTGAATCTCGTTAACAACCCGGAAGGTGCATTAAAATCACCTTCAGTCCCTTAGGTTTTGAGAAAACCTGGGCCTGTTTGGCACATATTGGACCAGATACATGTGTGCCTTGTGTTCTTTTCTGTTGAAACCATTCCAAGACGGGTTTACCCAGCTCTGCGTGTGTATAATTAAATCAAGACCCTAAGCTGTCGACAGGCGTTGATATACATCAACGGGGACAGCTGAAAATGTGTGCCCCGACCGGGACTCCAACCCGGGAACCCCTGCTTACATGGCAATCGCTCTATCTATCTGAGCCACCGAGGGCACAGAGGGTAGTGTGACTGCAGGGATTTTATGTGTGAATCTAGCACAGACACGTTCGAAAGAACAGATACCATCTTCGTATATAGTTAAGGGTGCCCGGCCATTGACCTTCTTCTTCTGTGATGGATGCACACGCATTGCCCGAAAAAAAAAAACTTACTATCACGCAATAATTCTGCTGTACACCGCTTTTGACTACCACAGAGATTCCCATTGAGATCGGAAAGACCGTTGGACTATTTGATTTGAAGATTGTGAGAATAGAAACCGATAATCAGTACAAACTTCGTGTGATCAAGAAATGGAATTACCACGCAATAGATTCTATGGTAATTACGATTTAGCCGTGGCGTAAAATCATAAAAAATATAAATAAAGAAACGATCAGTTCCACTAAAGCCTTTTATTTATCTAAGGAAAGATACACATACCTACACTACAGGCCTTAAAAACGCAAAACCAGCTTTCATTATGAAAGAGCAAAGAATTTATTTCAGCGGATTCTTAAATCTATAATAGGTATACGTCTGTCGTGTAACAACAGTGCAGTTGGAACTATGTTTATCTATTTGCAGCTATAAATAAATTAGCAACTGGCTGCAAGAATGGTTCTTAATTTCTTTACTGCATAGTTGATTTCGGGTCTGCCAGTCGATATTCAGCTGTATGCACAGCACAATTTTTCACAGCAGTGCGTGTACAACATAACAGCTTTACTCGTATACTATCTGTTATAAATTGTCAAATCTCTACGTCATGAGATCGAAGTTCTTGTGCTTAATTCGTACATGAAATTAGTATTCCTCATAGTCGTAGACCAAATATTAAGGCAACAATATTTTCTGTCTTAAGTGCGTTAAATTTCGTCACACAGTTTACACTTAAAATTAAGGTTCATCTACAACCATCATCCATTTATGGTGTTAATAACCAGCCTTTGTGGTAAAGCCGAGTGAATATTGTTGTGAAAAGGCAACATTGTTCTGAAAATGAATAATATTCTTTCAGTTTTATCGTATAGGTTTGTTTTTAACACCATGAAAGGTTCATGCTTATAAGATCGTATGGTATTATTGGCCGGGAGATGCCGTCTGGGGTTTAAGGCTTGTTCATAGTGGTATACACATTGCTACCGTAAATGGTGCTTAATTTTAAATGTAAATTGGTTGCAAATGGAGCACCACGCTAACGCGAAGTTTCACTTCCAACTAGGAAAAATGGCGATGAAGACTTGCGGAATTTTAGTGCAAGTGTAAGATGCTGGAACAGGTGGAAAAAAGTTTGTCTTTGACTGACTGAACTACTTTGGAGACGGAAATAAAGGTGTCGAGCCGCGTTCGAGTAAACCGCCAAGAAGCACAATCTCAGACAACATCGAAAGAGTGCGACGGATGCTTAGGGATGATCGGCGGCAGTTTTTAACAACCAAGATCACAGGAGGTGAAACCTGTTGCCACCAATTAGATCAGGAGGCCAAGCGAAAGCCAGCGCCCCCGTGTTCGTCTTCCCCACCTCCCAGAAACAGTCTGCTGACAAAATCGAAGATTGAGGCTACGTCATTATCCTTTTTCGACAGGAAGGGCTTGATCCAGCCTAACTTTCTATGGGAGGATTAAACCGTCAACATGAAAGTGACAAGGGAGTTTCGAAAAGCCTGCTGACAGTTATACGTCTTACAACAGATGTCCGATACTTGTTGTAGCTAAAGGTAATTTCTTTGAACAGTAAAGGTATGATATTGTTGTGTACATAGTTCCGCGTAGTCAGCACGTACACAACTTTCCCACTAGAGCGCGCCCCGCTGAGCACAACAGCGCAGGCGCAGCGCTCGTCCGTCTCCGCACTACGAGATGGCGCTGTCTTAGAGACGGACCAAATTCTGCTTCCGCCGATCCGCGTATTAATATGTAGCGCAGCCAATGAGATTGCTGCTAACGTAGAACCTTTTCTCCTCGCAATGATACCTGAACGCGCGAGGTATTATAACGAGTGTACAGACCTCCGATTAGTCAGTCTGCACTAGTCTGCATTAGTCTATAGTCAAGTTTCAGTCTGCGCCTAATAAGATTATCATATTCCTGTACATAGCCATGAAGACAAATGTATAGACATTTTGTCAAGTATGTGAGAATAAGATTAACGTACCAAGACCAAAGGAACTTCAGATTGTCAATTGTAAACAGCATCCAGAATCAAGTTACGTAATACCTATGCTTTTTATTATTTTAATAAATGGGTGTGAAAATTAATCAAGCTCTCTTTAAAGTTGGTCACCGTCAATCTGCTACTCTAAGCGTGCAAGTGGCATTTCTATCGTCTGACCTAACGGCAGAAGAGAAACATGCCACAATAAGACCACGAGACATATTGCTGACACTCGCCTATTTCGTTAGAGCGACAAGTCAAATAATCTGATGGTGTGTGTAGTGAAGGTCTTACAGTACGCACACCACAGATATGTACGAGTATAATATAGCCAACCAGTTCCAACAACATTTTACTTTAACCTGATTTCGACACCGACTATGAGTGTCTTCACCAGGAAAGCCAAACAATTATCTACAAACATTACAAAATCGTTAATAGGTAGTTATTAATACCGAGCAGATTTATGCGGAGACTATATTCACATGCAATAACAGAGGAGCACATTTAAGACCCAAAGGCTCTCGCCATACAAAATACTTCAGAAGAAGATAATATTTAAACTACATTCAATTACAGACTTCGAACTGACATGAAGATCGTAATTGACAGCAGAATTATAGCTACATGGCGTAGCACACAATACTCCGCGCCGTTAAGTGCTGTGAGAGGGAACAGTCACTGGAGGTGGCATCAGACTGAGAGGCTCATAAGCCGAAGTTGGCACAATGTGGACACGAAACAGGTCGCGCTACCTATTAACAATGGAAGAAGCCAGCTGCTTAAATTACAAAAATATTTTAAACAGCATTTTAAATAGCATGTAGGTGTCCATATCACAAGTCGATGGCAGCAGTGGGACAAGTTTGTTAGTGTAGGTCGCTAACATCAGGGGCAAGCATACATTCAGGAGCAAACCTATCGTTGTGCGCCATGTCAGCTCTTAACCGATTGTTCTCTTTTCACTGACATCTTCTTAACCTATTGTTATATGTCACTTTTATATAAAACTGACATAAACTTAATTAATTAATCACTGCCCCCTTCCTTCCTTCCCCCCTCCCTCCACTCGGGAAACCACCTACCCTCCCCAGACTCCCTCACCGATACAAGTATACTTTCAACTCTTGAGTTATTCGAATAGCTCCTCCAACTCTACCAGTGTGATTGACTAGTGAATTAAAGCGATATCCTTCAGTTTTCCTTGGTGGCTAATTAAGTGAACTGATCGAAAAAATAGTCTCATGTGCCACTTTCGGTATTCACAATCTGCTACACCTATTTCGAATAGCTTCCCCCCCCCCCCTCACCCCACTCTATCAAATTGACTGACCGATTATTTAAATCGATATCCTTTGTGTACGGCCAGTTTATCGCTTGCATCCTATTGGTGGATATTCGAACTGGTGTATTTGATGGGATCAGGTCCTGCAACTGTCCCATTTCAAAATCCTCTTCTTGCCCCTCCCTGATTTTTTTCCCTTGCCTCCTATTGGTGGATACTGGTGCAGTTAGGTGATTTGGGAGGAAGTCCGTTACGTTACGGGTAGCTGAAAATTTCAAAGTCCATCTCAGTTGTATACTATGTCTTCAAACTATTTGCGGGAGGGGCTGGACAGATGTGTGCTCAGAATACAACTATGGGAAACAATAAATTGATCAGTTGGGAATTTGACGCTGCGACTGAATTTTTAAAGCGCTATAGAATTCCTAAACTGGTTCTCTCCGTTAGATTCGGAAGGAGGAGAAAGGGCATACTGCGTGATAGGATAGTGACAACAATACTTATTTAATTATTAATTAGACCTACCGATGTTCTATATAAGAAAATAGCAAAGAGAAGTGTCCAGTTATCAGAATATTATAAAAATAATTCGAAAAAACATCGAATGAAAAAAACCACGACCAAGACTCGCACACGGCCCAGCAATTTCGTAGTCTAATGTATTGACCGCTCGATCACCGACAGCGCTCTGTGAAATGCGTAGAATGATGGGTAACCAAGATACGGCCGGCCGTAGTGGCCGTGCGGTTCTAGGCGCTACAGTCTGGAACCGCGTGTCCGCTAGGTCGCAGATTCGAATCATGCCTCGGGCATGGATGTGTGTGATGTCCTTAGGTTAGTTAGGTTTGAGTAGCTCTAAGTTTTAGGGGACTGATGACCTCACTAGTTAAGTCCCATAGTGCTCAGAACCATTTGAATCATTTTTGAACCAAGTTACGGCATGAAAATACAAGAACGTTAATAACCCGAACCTTATCAACTTTGGGCCCTATATTATATTAATAAAAATGTTTGTTTTTAGACGATCTTTCGATGTTTAGTATTGAAAATATGATTTTTTGTCATCATTTTTTTTCAAAATCTAGTGAGTGTCTAGCAAAAACCCGAAACACTTGTCCCTTTATTTTCGATACAGACCGTCCTTGCAAAAGTGGATGAAAATCGGTGACCCGTACGTCAGAACCTCCCCACGTGTCCGAGGAAACGACCGGGCCGTCAGCGCAGCCGTTCTGTTTCATCGGCGCCAGACCAGAGCGTCAGACCAGCGGCCGCCCGCTCAGACGGACGGCTTAGCGCGTTGTCGCTTTTTGTGGGCAACACGTCCATTAGCCAGCGGGTCCCTGATTGCCGCCGCCGCCGCCACAGATAAAAGACGGCGCCGCCCCTGCTTAGCGGTCAGCACTTTACTCCGCCCTCAGAGGCGGGCACCGGCTACAAACAGCCGCGAGCGGCCTCCATTAGATTACTGTGTCTGGTCCCGTCTGGAGGGCGCGTGCGGTCAGCCCCTGTACTTAAACTCCCACCGCGAGCTGCGGCCGAACCGGTAGCCAGCCTAAGCGCTGCCTTCGTCCACTACTCAGCTTTTATGAGTCGCTCCGTGCAGTTACAAACCGATATTTACGACAAAGCCGTCGTTTCGGCGCCGTGACAGTAACAGCATTATTCGGCAGACGCGAGATGTGAGATTTTATTAGACCAGAAACTGAATACCGCTGACACAAACAATTATACTGCTGGCCATTCAGTATGGCACACCAGGAAGCATGGCAAGTACTGAAATTTTTATTGAGAATGTGCAGTGTACTAGCCAGAATGCACGATTACATTCGTACTAGGGAGGGCGGTGGTGGGGGGATTATAAAGTGTGCGAAATTTGTACCAGAGTTCAACACCCTCGACAGCAGCAACAGCTCAAACTGGGCTGGCGATCTACAGGGTAGGCGAGAAGTCTTCGTACCTTTGTAACTGTTTAGTATTAAATCTTATTATGCACACTGGTAGCTGTGTTACTTCTTATCGGATGTAGGAATTCATGTTTACATGTTATCGCAGTTGCAGACGAGTTTTAATTTGTAGCCGTGACAGATTCGAGCAGCCATAGTCACAATACGGTATTGAGGAGTGACAAGTGTGTGGGTGCACTAACGGCAACAAACAGTTTAAATGCTTGAAAATGGCAACAGGCAGCAATTGCAGAATTTGGATACAACGAGAATCATACGGCCAACCAGTTTCACGCTAAAGTTCATTCAAACCTTTACCTAGGTTTCGACGTATAAACCTGTCTTCCCCAGAAGAACTAATAACATGCGTTATACATGGCGAGAAAGGAATAACGAAGGCATAAGGCTTAGGCAACAGTAAAATACTGCATAAAAATGCTATGGCATAGAAATAAGCCTTAGACAAAAGTAAAAGGATCCATATAAAACATAAGGCAGACGTGCATCAAGAGTTGTCTGTCAGTGTGTATGATGCACGTCTGCCTTTAGATTTTAGATCCATGTTTACTGGACATCTTTATTCTTATTTTGGTCCTTACTACCTCCTCCCAAAATACGGTAAGGAAAGAACTTGCGATAGAAGAGGTCCACTGTATGGTTAAATGATGATGGCGTCCTCTTGAGTAAACTACTCCGGAGGTAAAATAGTCCCTCATTCTGATCTCCGGGCGGGGCCTACTCAGGAGAACGTCGGTGTCAGGAGAAACAAAACTGGCGCTCTACAGATCGGAGAGTGGAACGTCAGATCCCTTAATCGGGTAGATAGGTTAGAAAATTTAAAAAGGGAAATGGATAGGTTAAAGTTAGATATGGTGGGAATTGTGAAGTTCAGTGCCAGGAGAAACGAGACTTCTGATCAGGTGAATACAAGGTTATAAATACAAAATTAAAAAAAATAAGAGCGCGGGTAAGCTACTACGAACAGCGTAGTGAACGCATTATTCTAGCCAAGATAGACACGAAGCCCACGCCTACCACAGAAGTACATGTTTCTACGCCAAGTAGCTCCCCAGATGACGAAGAGATTTGAGAAATATACGATCAGATAAAAGAAATTATTCAGATAGTGAAAGGAGACGAAATTTAATAGGCGTGGGGGACTGAAATTCGATAGTAGGAAAAGAAAGAGAAGGAAATGTAGTAGGTGAATATGGACTGGGGGTCAGGAACGAAAGAGAAAGTCGCATGGTAGAATTTTGCACAGAGCACAACCTAATCATAGCTAACACCTGGTTTAAAAATCATGAAAGAATGTTATATACGTGGAAGAGGCCTGGAGACACTGGAAGGTTTCAGATAGGTCATATAATGTTAAGACAGAGACTTAGGAACCAGGTTTTAAATTCTAAGACATTTCCAGGGGCAGATGTGGACTCTGACCACAATCTGTTGGTTATGAACTGTAGATTAAACAAAGAAACGGCGAAGAGGTGGGAATTTAAGGAGATGGGATATGGATAAACTGAAAGAACCAGAGGTTGCTGAGTGTTTCAGAGAATGCATTAGTGAGCAATATGCCAGAAGGGGGGAAAGAAATACACTAGAAGAAGAATGGGTAGCTTTGAAACTGAAATAGTGAAGGCAGCAGAGGATCAAGTAGGTAAAAAGACGAGTGCTAGTAGGATTCCTTGGGTAACAGAAGGGAGATTGAACTTAACTGATGAAAGGAGAAAATATAAAAATGCAGTAAATGAAGTAGGCAAAAAGGAATACTAACGTCTCACAAATGAGATCGACAGGAAGTGCAAAATGGCTAAGCAGGGATGGCTTGAGGACAAATGCAAGGATGTAGAGGCACATATAACTAGGGGTAAGATAGGTACTCCCTACAGGAAAATTAAAAAGACCTTTCTAGAAAACCACATGTATGAATATCAAGAGCTCAGACGGAAAACCAGTTCTATGAAAAGAAGGAAAAGTAGGAAGGTTGAAGGAGTATATAGAGGGTCTATACAAGGGCGATGTAGTTGAGGTCAATATTATGGAAGCTGAAGAGAACGTAGATGAAGATGATATGGTAGAAATGATACAGCGTGAAGAATTTGACACAGCACTGAAAGACCTAAGGCGAAATAAGGCCGCGGGAGTAGACAACACAGTAGCAAGATGTATGAGTCAGGAGAAATATCCTCACACTTCAAAAAGAATAAAATAATTCCAATCCCAAAGAAAGCAGGTGTTTACAGGTGTGAAAATTACCGAACTATCAGTTTAAAAAGCCACGGCTGCAAAATACTAACACGAATTATTTATAGACGAATGGAAAAACTGGTAGAAGCCGACCCGGGGAGGATCAGTTTGGATTCAATAGAAATGCTCGAACACGTGAGGCAAACTGACCCTACGACTTATTTTAGAAGATAAATTAAGAAAAGGCAAACCTACGTTTCTATCATTTGTAGACTTTGAGAAGACTTTTGACAATGTTCACTGGAATACTCTCTTCCAAATTCTGAAGGCGGGAGGGATCAAATACAGGGAGCGAAAGGCTACTTACAATTTGCACAGAAGCGAGACGGCAGTTATAAGAATCCAGGGGCATGTAAGGAAAGCAGTGGTTGGGAAGGGAGTGAGACAGTGTTGTAGCCTATCCCCGATGTTATTAAATCTGTATATTGAGCAAGCAGTGAAGGAAACAAAGGAAAAATTCGGGGTAGGTATTAAAATCTATGGAGAAGAAATAAAAACTTTGAGGTTCGCCGAAGACATTGTAATTCTGTCAGAGACAGCAAAGGATCTGGAAGAGCAGTTGAACGAAATGGACAGTGTCTTAAAAAGAGGAGATGAACATCAAAAGCAAAATTAAAATAATGGAATGTAGTCGAATTAAATCAGGTGATGCTGAGGGAATCATATTAGGAAATGAGATACTTAAAGTAGTAGATGAGTTTTGCTATTTGGGGAGCAAAGTAACTGATGGTGGCCGAAGTAGAGAGGATATAAAATGTAGATTGGCGATGGCGAAGAAAGCGTTTCTGAAGAAGAAAAGTTTGTTAACATCGAGTATAGATTTAAGTGTCAGGAAGTCATTTCTGAAAGTATTTGCATGGAATGTAGCCATGTATGGAAGTGAAACATGGACGAAAAATAGTTTGGACAAGCAGAGAATAGAAGCTTTCGAAATGTGGTGCTACAGAAGAATGCTGAAGATTAGATGAGTAGATCACGTTACTAATGAGAACGTACTGAACAGAATTGGGGAGAAGAGAAGTTTGTGGCACAACTTGACTAGAAGAAGGGATCGGTTGGAAGGACATGTTCTGAGGCATCAAGGGATGACCAATTTAGTACTGGAGGGCAGCGTGATGGGTAAAAACCATGGAGACGAAGAGATGAATAAGCAAATTCAGAAGGATGTAGGTTGCAGTTGGTAGTTGGAGATGAAGAAGTTTGCGCTGGATAGAGAAGCATGGAGGGCTGCAATAAACCAGTCTCTGGACTAAGGACCACAACAACAATAACAACATTTACAGCAACTAGGAAATTTGTCTATGTCATTCTTCGCGTACACCACAGCGTCATCAGCAAACAACCGCAGATTGACGCCTATCCTGCCTGCCAGACCTGTCATGTGTATAGAAAGTAATTGTGGTCCTATCACATTTCTCTGGGATACTCTTGACGGTAACCTTGTCTCTCGTGAACACTCACCGCCAAGGACAACGTACTGGTTTCTGTTACTTAAGAAGTCTTTGGGTGGCTCACACATCTGGGAAAATATGTCTACGCTTGTACCTTCATTAGCAGGCTGTCGTGGGTCATCCCTGAATGACTGTAACATTATCACGGTATCACCGTGTATAGAGAAATTAGATGGGGTTAATCCTAGCCACTTTGTGTGGTTGGGCAGACACGCTAATCATTTGGGTATCTAAGCACGTAGTGCATGTTACAATCAGTATTCATGGCACTGCAATTTGAGTGACCAGCAGGGCAGCGTTCGTTTACAGAACCGGAAAAGGCGTTCCCCTAGCGTGAGGCGCGCCCGCTCGCTGCGAGGCGCCTCAGGAGGCTCGCCTTCGATCAGGACTGGCGGGCGCGCCTGTTCGACGGCCACAGGAGGACGCGCCGCCGAAGTTTCTGGACGCTCGAGCGGAGAAGTCCATTTGAAAGTTGCTATTTCACGGGAACGAGCAGCTCCTTCTGCGGAATGGTATAAGGGATTCCTCCGAGTTTGAAGACCGAGAGGGCTGGGGGAGAATGCCACCGCCTCCTCCATCCTCCGATTCTTTCCGCTCGTTTGATAAAAGAAGCACAACGGCGGTTCTTTATCTCCCATCATTCACGTTGCGTGGCAGAAACGAAAATCAGTGTTTACTCGTACGTATCTGGTCTTAACGCGTTCCTGGGGATACTGTCGATTACACACATTCGCTACTCGTCTGTCTCAGTGATCCGTGTGCATTGTGTGACGACAAACTGAGCTTCAACACAGCTGTACTTCTTCGCTGTATTAGCTGTTCGCCGCCTCGGGTTGCTGGATAAATGGAAAAGAAAGAAAAGACTAAGCACACGTTTCTTATATGATACGGGTTTTCAGGACGAAGGATGGCCTCGGAAGGCCCACGTCAGAGATCGGTGGGCCGGCCGTTGCGGCCGTTCGGTTCTAGGCGCTTCAGTTTGGAACAGCGTGACCGCTACGGTCGCAGGTTCGAATCCTGCCTCGGGCATGGATGTGTGTGATGTCCTTAGGTTAGTTAGGTTTAAGTAGTTGTAAGTTCTAGGGGACTGATGACCTCAGATGTTGAGTCCCATATGATTAAAAAAAAAAAAAAAAAACATCGGTAAATAACTTTATGCCGTAATATATGGGTAATGCACATATAATAGTCGAATGTGCTTTCGAGAACACAGAATGTACTAGCGGATTTTGTGAAACATCAAAAAATTTGCACTTTTGCTGCAACAATGGAGGCGACTTGATTCTCCGACTACTGCGGATGATGAGTGTCGTGAAGATGTCAAAGCGTAGTGCAGTTGCAAAATGTCAATTAGAAAAACGTCTTCTTTAAGAAGACGGAACTTATTCGCAAATTACGTCATGTACACTTCTGCAGGAGAACTTTATCCGTTTTGTCACATCTTGACAGTAGTTATTAACACAGTATTTGTTGTAATACAATTAGTAAACATTCAAACAACATTGAAAATACGATAAAAGTTCATTTAAATACGAGGTGCATTCAAGTTCTAAGGCCTCCGATTTTTTTTTTCTAATTAACTACTCACCCGAAATCGATGAAACTGGCGTTACTTCTCGACGTAATCGCCCTGCAGACGTACACATTTTTCACAACGCAGACGCCATGATTCCATGGCAGCGGCGAAGGCTTCTTTAGGAGTCTGTTTTGACCACTGGAAAATCGCTGAGGCAATAGCAGCACGGCTGGTGAATGTGCGGCCACGGAGAGTGTCTTTCATTGTTGGAAAAAGCCAAAAGTCACTAGGAGCCAGGTCAGGTGAGTAGGGACCATGAGGAATCACTTCAAAGTTGTTATCACGAAGAAACTGTTGCGTAACGTTAGCTCGATGTGCGGGTGCGTTGTCTCGGTGAAACAGCATACGCGCAGCCCTTCCCGGACGTTTTTGTTGCAGTGCAGGAAGGAATTTGTTCTTCAAAACATTTTCGTAGGATGCACCTGTTACCGTAGTGCCCTTTGGAACGCAATGGGTAAGGATTACGACCTCGCTGTCCCAGAACATGGACACCATCACTTTTTCAGCACTGGCGGTTACCCGAAATTTTTTTGGTGGCGGTGAATTAGTTTGCTTCCATTGAGCTGACTGGCGCTTTGTTTCTGGATTGAAAAATGGCATCCACGTCTCATCCATTGTCACAACCGACGAAAAGAAAGTCCCATTCATGCTGTCGTTGCGCGTCAACATTGCTTGGCAACATGCCACACGGGCAGCCATGTGGTCGTCCGTCAGCATTCGTGGCACCCACCTGGATGACACTTTTCGCATTGTCAGGTCGTCATGCAGGATTGTGTGCACAGAACGCACAGAAATGCCAACTCTGGAGGCGATCTGTTCAACAGTCATTCGGCGATCCCCCAAAACAATTCTCTCCACTTTCTCGATCATGTCGTCAGACCGGCTTGTGCGAGCCCGAGGTTGTTTTGGTTTGTTGTCACACGATGTTCTGCATTCATTAAACTGTCGCACCCACGAACGCACTTTCGACACATCCATAACTCCATCACCACATGTCTCCTTCAACTGTCGATGAATTTCAATTGGTTTCACACCACGCAAATTCGGAAAACGAATGATTGCACACTGTTCAAGTAAGGAAAACGTCGCCATTTTAAGTATTTAAAACAGTTCTCATTCTCGCCGCTGGCGGTAAAATTCCATCTGCCGTACGGTGCTGCCATCTCTGGGACGTATTGACAATGAACGCGGCCTCATTTTAAAACAATGCGCATGTTTCTATCTCTTTCCAGTCCGGAGAAAAAAAATCGGAGGCTTTAGAACTTGAATGCACCTCGTATAAGCGATTTTTTTATTACATTACTTTTGAATTGTCATACACGCAGGGTGATTATAATTAAAATTAAACTTTCAAAACGCTGTAGAAATAACGCCACTGGTCAAAAACACGTCAAATTGACACAGAATATCATCGGAGAAGGGGGGAAACGTATGACAGATGAAAAAAATAATAATGTGAAAATTGATCAATAAATGGTGCTGTACTTGTCAGAATACGTAAATGAAAACACCTGTCATGCGCACGACCCACTGAAGTTGGTATAAATATGCCGTGTACACGGCTCCTCTTCGTTTCTCGTCTGCGACGTTCGCAATGACTGTCTCAATGCAGGATTGCGCTCTGCTTGTGAAGCTGTATTACAAGAATGATGACTGTGCGCACGTCGCTCTGCAGAAGTTCCGGACACTGAGGGGTTTGAAAAAAGGTGGTGGACCGACGACTGCCGTGGGTCTGGAGAAAGTGATTCGCAAATGCGAAAGAAACGGGTTCTTTTGGTGTGCAACCTGGTAGAGGGAGGAAACGAACTGAGTCGACGTCAGTGTAAGCAGTGGCCGCAGTAACGCAGGAAGAGACGAGTGGTGGTGTGCAAACGTGTAGCGCACGAAGAATTGCCCGACCACTGGACATGCCCGTGAGCACGGTGCGTAAAATCATACGAAGCATCCTTCTTTACTATCGACTCAAAATTACCCATGTGCACGAGTTGCCTCCCGTAGACCTGCCAGCAGGAGAGACCTTTACTTTAGAATTTTTTGCTCACATGGAAGTGAACAATGATTGGCCGTGGAAGATTTTGTGGACAGACGAAGCCCTCTTCCATCTGACAGGATATGCCAATACACAGAATCGTCGAATATGGGCCACGAAAAATCCACGCGCAAATCAACTAATACCACTTCATCCTGAAAGGGTCACTGTGTGGTGCAGATTTACGACATCATTTACCACAGGGCCATATTTTTTCGAAGAGACAGGTGCTTCCTGTCCTGTTACCTGTACCGTCACTGGTAAGCGCTACGAGTGTCCTTTGCGCGCAACCACGTCATTCCAGCTCTTCAACAGCTTGGATGTGTGGATGGGATCATTTTTATGCAAGATGGCGCACATCCGCTCATTACAAATAGAGTTAAGCAGCTGCTGAAGTGGCATTTCGGAAATGCTAGAATTATCAGCCGCCATTTCCCTACAGTCTGACCATCCCGATCAACCTGATCTTAATCCGTGTGACTTCTGGCTGTGGGACTATCTGAAAGATGATGTGTTCAGTGTTTCGATTGCAAACTTAGCTGTATTAAAGGCACGCATTGCGCTACATATTCTGAACGTGACCCCGGAAACACTTCGATCCGCTGTGGAACATGCTGTGTCTCGATTTCAGCTTTTTGCAGAAAACGGTGGACTGCATACTGAACATGTTTTGCGCCAGTCACACGGAAATTAATAATCCCATTTGATTTCGATTGATGCTTTTTATGCGGTTTTTGGCCTCAAGACAGTTAAAAACCGATGTGATTGACGCTTTTATCCGGTTTTTGGCCTCAGGACAATTAAAAAGCCATTTTTCCCATCCGGTGTGACATGACCTTCCCGTGGTGGCTGGGCTTACTTAACTAACAGTATCATACTGTTCACCCATGAACACTGAGTAGTACAGTTTGTTTAACGTCAAACGTGCACCTTAGGCATTGTTGCACGATTCGTTTGTAATTTGTAGTCGAACACTATTAAATTCTGATGCTTACAGCGCCGTCTATTGCTCCTCTTTGTAACTATTTATTTTTCATTTGCCATACGTTTTCCCCCTGCTCTGATAATATTCCGTTGCAATTTGACGTCATTCTGACCGGTGGTATTATTTCTACAACAGTTTGAAAGTTTAACTATAATTATAATCACGCTGTATATGAAATAACATATGACCCAGTGGTGTAAAGAACATACACCTAAAAAACAAAAAAAATGAAAAAACGAGCGCGGAACTTGATCCAACGGAGCTTGATCGCTAACCACTTGATCGGCTCCAGCTTCTATTTCCGACGCACCGGGACATATTCGACGTTAAAGTTCTCCTGCAATTTTCTCGAAATCGCCCAAGTAGTATTCCTTATACGTGCACATTATGATGACCTAATGGACCACTAAAAAAATGCAAAATGCCGTGTGGCTAGGGCCTCCCGTCAGGTAGACCGTTCACCTGGTGCAAGTCTTTCGAGTCGACGCCACTTCGGCGACTTGCGTGTCGATGGGGATGAAATGATGATGAGAAGGACAACACAACACCCAGTCCCCGAGCGGAGAAAATCTCCGACCCAGCTTGGAACCGAACCCGGGCCGCTAGGTATGACATTCCGTCTCGCTGACCACTCAGCTACCAGGGGCGGACAATGGACCACTAAAGGTGTACAACGTTCGAAGGAAATATGGCCTCCCCTTGCCAGGTGGAAAATGGCTAGTCTATGTCTGAGCTCCCCAGACCGAGCCATTCTGCTGTTACTCTCTACTGACAAGTACAGCCCCTCCCATCCCTCCTTTTACACCGGCGAGTCCGCCTCTTTAGAGGCGGTCAATCTAATGGTTAATTGCGCATTACGTCGGGGTTGACCAGATAGTTTTGATCAGATAGTGTATTCTTGGTTTACTTCATGTGTAGTTTGATTTTACTTTACATAGATGTTTAGAAAACTGCCTTGGGAATACGAACAGCCCGTAAGGTAGCGAGGTTTTGAAAAATACGGTCCGTAGGGAAAAAAAAACAGGGTGCTGTAACGCCACACCGAGCGAACCAATTTCACAGCGGCAGCAGAGCAAGCAACAAGCTATTCGTGAATCGGGGCAGAAAATTTACACACTGTTCTCGGCGTGTATGTGTGTGTGTCTGCAGCAGTCCTCGCTATGATTCTCTCTCTCTCTCCTCCCTCCCTCCTGCCCTCCATCCCCCCATCGTGCTCTCTCTCACTCTCACTCTCTCTCTCTCCCTCCCTCTCTCTCTCTCTCTCTCTCTCTCTCTCCCACACTCCGCACTCCGTGCCGCGGTTGCAAAGCAGCCTCTGTTATGGGAATACACTGGGATACCAGGAGCATCGCCCTCAGGGAACAGTGGTGTGTGCGATCGGTGAGGGGGGAGGGGCGCAGTGGGGGAGGGTGGGTGGGAGTAGGCGCCTCAGCACAGTCTGCCCACGACGGGTCGACAGGATTCACGCTCGAACAGCGCCCGCCTTGGCCCGCGCCACTGCATACTCGGAGGGCGTGCTTGCCGGGATTGAAATTCGCGAGTTGCCGCGTATTGTGCTCAGAATGAGATGCTGGAGTCGTCGCGCTGGCACAAACTGCAGTGGCATACGCGACGCCGGGCGCAAACCAGCCAGCTGTCTCTCCGTGCGGCTGGCTATGCGGAACGAAATCAAGAAGAACGGAAGGCAGTGCCTTTTGGTGCTGCAGACATCGTAGGAGAGAGCTGTGGGGCGACTGACGATCGCATGACATGTCAAACTGTTTGCGTTCAGGACCAACGAAATACGATATTTGCCACTTAGCGACAGCATGCGTACCTAATACGTTCCAAAACGGCGCGCCCAAAAACAGATTTTGCAGTGCTCATACCTCGGGTCAAGTGTTTGGGATTGCCCTTGTATTAGGGACCGTTTGTTTGCTCAGCAGATGGAACGTCTTAATGTCACTATCCTACAGTAAAGTACAAATATTACACACTTGTTCTTGCTTATACAGATGGAACAAATCGGTTGGTTCTTTTTTGCATTTGATATAGTCTACGGTGGACTTGATGGAGGCACCACTAGTTCATGGGCGGTTTCTTGGAAAGTCACACAAAAATGGTACACTACTGACCATTAAGACTGCTACGCCAAGAAGAAATGCAGATGATAAACGGGTATTCATTGGGCAAATATATTATACTATAACGGACATGTGATTACATTTTCACGCAATTTGGGTGCATAGATCCTGAGAAATCAGTACCCAGAACAACCACCCCTAGCCGTAATAACGGCCTTGATACGCCTGGGCATTGATTCAAACAGAGCTTGGATGGCGTGTACAGGTACAGCTGCCCATGCAGCTTCAACACGATACCACAGTTCATCAAGAGTAGTGACTGGCGTATTGTGACGGGCCAGTTGCTCGGCCACCATTGTCCAGACGTTTTCAATTGTTGAGAGATCTGGAGAATGTGCTGGCCAGGGCAGCAGTCGAACATTTTCTGTATCCAGAAAGGCCAGTACAGGACCTGCAACATGCGGTCGTGCATTATCCTGCTTAAATGCAGGGTTTCGCAGGGATCGAATGAAGGGTAGAGCCACGGGTCGTAACACATCTGAAGTGTAACGTCCACTGTTCAAAGCGCCGTCAATGCGAACAAGAGCTGACCCAGCCGTGCAACCAATGGCACCCCATACCGTCACGCAGGGTGATACGCCAGTATGGCGATGTCGAATACACGCTTCCAATGTGCGTTCACCGCCATGTCGCCAAACACGGATGCGACCATCATGATGCTGTAAACAGAACCTGGATTCAACCGAAAAAATTACGTTTTGCCGTACATCCACCCAGGTTCGTCGTTGAGTACACCATCGCAGGCGCTCCTGTCTGTGATGCAGCGTCAAGGGTAACCGCAACCATGGTCTCCGAGCTGATAGTCCATGCTGCTGCAAACGTCGTCGAACTGTTCGTGCAGATGGTTGTTGTCTTGCAAACATCCCCATCTGTTGACTCAGGGATCGAGACGTGGCTGCACGGTCCGTTACAGCCATGCGGATAAGATGCCTGTCATCTCGACTACTAGTGATACGAGGCCGTTGGGCTCCAGCACGGCGTTCCGTATTACCCTCCTGAACCCACAGATCCATATTCTCCTACCAGTAATTGGATCTCGACCGACTCGAGCAGCAATGTCGCGATACGATAAACCGCAATCGCGATAGGCTACAATACGACCTTTATCAAAGTCGGAAACGTGATGGTTCGCACTTCTCCTCCTTACACGAGGCATCACAACACCGTTTCATCAGGCAACGCCGGTCAACTGTTGCTTGTGTATGAGAAATCGGCTGGAAACTTTCCTCATGTCATCAAGTTGTAGGCGTCGCCACCGGCGCCAACCTTGTATGAATGCTCTGAAAAGCTAATCATTTGCATATCACAGTATCTTCTTCCTGTCGGTTAAATTTCGCGTCTATAGCACGTCTCCGTGGTGTAGCAATTTTAATGGCCAGTAGTGAATTTTTAATATATTTTCGAAGTCACCAGCGGACCAAAACAGAGTCTAAGATTCCAGGACAGTTACGCATAGCAACCGGCAATCGATACCTTTAATCCCGATCTCGGACTAGGTTAAATATTTTCTTGATATCTTTACCCGAGATACAGAGGTTCACAGATAGCCTACTTCTACACGTAAAATCGGCTATGAAGGGAAAATAATAAATAAGAACAGAAAATTGCTCAGAATTTAACGGTACGTTATCTAGGCATTTATATAGAAGAGCAATTTCCCCGTTTATAAAAATATTTATCCGTAATGGAGGAACGCCCCAAAAAATTCTTTGAGTAACAAAACCTAGCCGCCGATACAGAGATGGCCGTGCACACCGAAGGCTGTAATTTGTACGATGTATTCCTAAGATCGAAAATTTTCTTGATATGTTTTCCTGTTTCCGAGGTGCAGAAGTTCAAAGTCACCCCATTTTTGCACGCAAATACGCACGTAAAATCCGCTTAGAGGCGGAAATTTAGTTTATAAAGTGTCGTAGCACAGAGAAATATGCTGTGAAGTATGTCCGTTATCACCTGGCAACGAAGGGGACTGTGGCTGTGACACAGGAAACAATGGCAGAGGCAGAGATAATGACAATGAGATGGGCTGGATGAGTGAGAAGGGCAACGGGAGTGGATGGTATGAGCGACTTGCAGCGATTGACTAGTGGATGGGACTGAATTACAGTTAGGGGAGCTTGTGGGAATTTGAGGTGACCTGCATATTAAAAAAGGAGCTAATGTACTGAAGAGCCAAAGAAACTGGTACACCTGCCTAATATCGTGTAGGGCCGCCGCGAGCACGCCGCAACACGACGTGGCATGGACTCGACCAATGTCTGAAGTAGTGCTGAAGGAACTGACACCGTGAATCCTGCTGGGATGTCCATAAATTCGTAAGAGTACGAGGGGGTGGAGATCTCTTCTGAACAACACATAGCAAGGTATCCCAGATTTGGAAATAATGCTCATGTCTGGGGCGCTGTGGTCAGCGGAAGTGTTTAAATAGAGAATAGTATTCCTGGAGCCATTCTGTAGCATTCCTGGACGTGTGGGGTGTCGTGCTGTCCTGCCGGAATTGCCCAAGTCCGTCGGAATGCACAATGGACATAAATGAATGCGGTGATTAGACAGGATGCTTACGTACGTGTCACCTGTCGGAGTCGTATCGAGACGTATCAGGAGTCCTAACTGCACACGACTCACACCATTACAGAGCTTCCACCAGCTTGAAAGGTCCCCTGCTGACATGCTGGGTCCATGGATTCACGAGGTTGTCACCACACCCATACACGTCCATCCGCTCGATACAATTTGAAATGATACTAGTCCCACCAGGAAACATGTTTCCAGGCATCAACAGTCCAATATCGGTGTTGACGAGCTCAGGCAAGGCGTAAAGCTTTGTGTCGTGCACTCATCGAGGGTACACGAGTGGGCCTTCGGCTCCGAATGCCCAAATCGATGATGTTTCGCACGCTGACACTTGTTGATGGCCCAGCATTGACACCTGCAGCAATCTGCGGAAGGGTTGCAGAAGGGTTGAACAATATTCCACAGCCGTCGTTTGTTCTTGCAGGATCTTTTTCCGGCTGCAGCGATGTCGGAAATTTGATGTTTAACTGGATTCCTGAAGTTCACGGTACACTCGTGAAATGGTCGTACGGGAAAATCCCCACTTCATCGGTACCTCGGAGATGCTGTGTGTGTCCCATCTCTCGTGCGTAGACTATAACAGCCCGTGAAAAAAAAAAGCCAACTGTTCAATTTCAGTCTTAAAGTACACAAGACGTAACCTAAAACACTTTCTTTTTTCAAAACAACATTTTTTTAAACTGGCGGGAGCTATAACACATGAAATATACATGCAGTTACATTGTACCTTTTCGTATGCTGTGAGTCGACGTTTTTCCTACTGTAGTGCATTGTGGCGTTCAGAACTCCCACCGATGTCTCTCGCACTCAGCAAGACCTTTTGTCGATTTCGTGTAGTGCTTCTGAGTGCAAGTTTTTTACTTAAAAGTACTTACAAATAGAGCGTCAGCCTGGCATTCACGCTTTTCGCAGATGATGTGGTTATCTGCAACAGACTACTGTCTGAATAAAGGCATCAACAGTCCAATATCGGTGTTGACGAGCTCAGGCAAGGCGTAAAGCTTTGTGTCGTGCAGTCATCAAGGGTACACGAGTGGCCCTTCGGCTCCGAAAGCCCAAATCGATGATGTTTCGCACGCTGACACTTGTTGATGGCCCAACATTGACACCTGCAGCAATCTGTACTAATATTCAGTTGGGCGTTGGCAAGACTTCGCTGCGTCCGGTAGATACGGCACACCACACGAAAAGGTCAACCACCAGAGAGCCACCAAATATTTATGGTCAGGCGCCACAGATGGCGCACACAACACGGACTATGTTGTGCTTCCACCGTACGTCAGGCAAAAAAACTGTATGACAAAACAAAATTGAAGCACCTAGAAGACATGGCCGGGTGTCGGTGTAGCTTCGTACAAGCACGCAACATCAGTCGAAATGTAAATCATTCCCTGTGACAGGTAGAACGGTACCCAACGAGTGAACTAGCGTTGGTCGTGTTTAGTGCCGTTATCAGGTACTGTTGTCAGTTCTGATATGGTATTTAAGGGGCGTGAATGGCGTCTCATGTTGAGTGATCGCTGTGAGGAACACGGAGATGCCGCGTACTCGTTTGAGACACCGTTATCAGCACCTGACAGAGTTTGAAACTGGCTTCATTGTGAGTTTCCGTTTGGCTGGTTACTGCAGTACCGTGATTCGTCGCAGTGGACCGATGTGGCGATGCAAGGGAAGGTCAGGGCGTTTATATTTCAGGTCACGCTACCGACGCACCATGTGTGACCACCGCAAGGGAAGATCGTTGTATTGTATACCAACCACATCGTAGATCCTTAACATATGCACCTGCCACGCGAAAATAAGTAACGTACTCCATGCAAAATTCTGTGCCAGATACCGCACTATTGCTCAGATACAGTAAAAAATGGTTCAAATGGCTCTGAGCACTATGGGACTCAACTGCTGAGGTCATTAGTCCCCTAGAACTTAGAACTAGTTAAACCTAACTAACCTAAGGACACAACAAACATCCATGCCCGAGGCAGGATTCGAACCTGCGACCGGAGCGGTCTTGCGGTTCCAGACTGCAGCGCCTTTAACCGCACGGCCACTTCGGCCGGCAGAGACAGTAACGCATTATGTACTTCTTTTGTCAGAAAAGTTCCAGGGCGTTTTTTTTCTGTATTTGCAATACTGAATAGGAACAAATTTTACTTTTGTGTTACCTGATATGTGTGCGTTCCTGAAATGACCGTGGTCATGTTTCCGCAAAAACTCACTAGATGGTAGCTTAGCAACACACTTTCTGGATTCTTACCGTAGTAGTTACGACGACACAATGAATGCTGCTTGTGATCAAAGACTGAACATCTGTTCTGCGTTAAGTTCGGGAAAACGCCTCGCGAAACGTGGACACTGATATCTCCACTAAATTGCAGGTGGATCTCTTTCAAGACGTTCTGTTTCGTGACTGCAGAGATTCAATGAGAGACGATCCCAGAGCTGTTTGCTCGTCTATACCGACGCAAACGCGGAGTGTGTGAGGCCATTTTTTGCAAAACGACCGTCGTGTAATGGTGCGTGTGATATCACAACAACTTAATTTGAATAGCGGTGTGCGTCGTAAGACTTCACACGAAGATTTAGGGGAAAAGAAAATTAAAGCAAAACTCGTCCCTCACACACTAACAAACGAACAGAAAGAGGAAAGACGAAGAATTTCTGTTGAACAACGGGTTGGAACCAAACGTGATCCCACATTTCTGTCTAAGATTATTGGGTGAGCATGAAATTTGGTGTAACTAGTATTACTCTCACACGAAGTGTCAAAGTTCTGAATGGCGGAGCCCTGGATCACCAGTCTCGAAAGAAGTCAAACGAAAACCTTCGAGATCAAAGACAGTGTTGCTCACATTCTTTGACAAATGGCTCTGAGCACTATGGGACTTAACTTCTAAGGTCATCAGTCCCCTAAAACTTACAGCTACTCAAACCTAACTAACCTAAGGACATCACACACATCCATGCCCGAGGCAGGATTCGAACCTGCGACCGTAGGGGTCGCACGGTTCCAGACGGTAGCGCCTAGAACCGCTCGGCCACATTCTTTGACAGTAAAGGATTACTTCACCATGAGTATGTTCTTCCAGGTCAAACAGTGAACCAAACTCTTGAAACATTTGCGACAAGCAGTTCGACGTCGCTGTGATTTATGGCATTCTCAGGACCGGTTCTTACCGCATGACAATTTTAGCTACGATGTCAGAACTCTCCATTACGTTGATTAAAAATTACATTGAGTGTCGAAAACAATATAGCCAACTTAAGGCTATTTTTTTGCATTGTGTAAGATTCTGCGGTTCTCTATGGAAATAAATAAGCACTCAGATATCAATAGTAACAAACTGAGGGTGAAAAGTGGGAGCGCAATTCTAAGCATTGTTGTGAGACGATGTCATATGCGAGAGTAAAATTTCAATAGCGATGGCAGAGAGCTCGGAGACGGAAGACGTGTCACGCTGCCCTCACGTCGGTGATGGCAGATCTTACCACACTCAAGCCCTGACTTCATTTCTAAGGCTAGGAGAGATTTAGATGGCTTAACTACGCTTGAAGATGGAATTTAAAGTAAAATTAGCAAGCATAGCGTAAAGCGCAATTTCAGGGCTAGGCTTGCGATTGCTAGTCCGAGTTTGCAATAATCCCATGTTTTGCTTGTCAGTTAAAGAAGCCTCCTTATCCTCCAAATAATAATAGTTATTCTCCACATCTAATTCATAAATATGCTGTGGCTGTTAAAAGTTAATATAATTTTGTAGAGTTAATTTATGAAATCCTTTCTTACAAGTTACTTAGCAGTTAGCAGGACCCAAGCAAACTCCTTTTTATTAAATTCATTCTTAGTAACAATAAGATTCAGACGCTGCTGCTACTGCACGTTGTTGCAAATTGCTGTAAACTATATGGAAAAAGGCAGTCATCTAAAGAGGTAAGTGAAAAACGTAGGACTAAAACAGGGACACTGACACACCACAATATGTCATGTACTCTGATCCAGAAAATCATGTTGCACAATCCAGATTCTGTATCACTTGTACGAGGTGCATTCAAGTTCTAAGGCCTCCGATTTTTTTTCTCCGGACTGGAAAGAGATAGAAACATGCGCATTGTTTTAAAATGAGGCCGCGTTCATTGTCAATACGTCCCAGAGATGGCAGCGCCGTACGGCAGATGGAATTTTACCGCCAGCGGCGAGAATGAGAACTGTTTTAAATACTTAAAATTGCGACGTTTTCCTTACTTAAACAGCGTGCAATCAATCGTTTTCTGAATTTGCGTGGTGTGAAACCAATTGAAATTCATCCGACAGTTGAAGGAGACATGTGGTGATGGAGTTATGGATGTGTCGAAAGTGCGTTCGTGGGTGCGACAGTTTAATGAAGGCAGAACATCATGTGACAACAAAACGAAACAACCTCGGGCTCCCACAAGCCGGTCTGACGACATGATCGAGAAAGTGGAGGGAATTGTTTTGGGGGATCGCCGAATGATTGTTGAAGAGATGGCCTCCAGAGTTGGCATTTCTGTGGGTTCTGTGCACACAATCCTGCATGACGACCTGAAAATGCGAAAAGTGTCATCCAGGTGGGTGCCAAGAATGCTGACGGACGACCACATGGCTGCCCGTGTGGCATGTTGTGAAGCAATGTTGACGCGCAACGACAGCATGAATGGGACTTTCTTTTCGTCGGTTGTGACAATGGATGAGACGTGGATGCCATTCTTCAATCCAGAAACAAAGCGCCAGTCAGCTCAATGAAAGCACACAGATTCACCGCCACCAAAAAAATTTCGGGTAACCGCCAGTGCTGAAAAAATGATGGTGTCCATGTTCTGGGACAGCGAGGGCGTAATCCTTACCCATTGCGTTCCAAAGGGCACTACAGTAACAGGTGCATCCTACGAAAATCTTTTGAAGAACAAATTCCTTCCTGCACTGCAACAAAAACGTCCGGGAAGGGCTGCGCGTGTGCTGTTTCACCAAGACAACGCACCCGCACATCGAGCTAACGTTACGCAACAGTTTCTTCGTGATAACAACTTTGAAGTGATTCCTCATGCTCCCTACTCACCTGACCTGGCTCCTAGTCACTTTCGGCTTTTTAAAACAATGAAAGACACTCTCCGTGGCCGCACATTCACCAGCCGTGCTGCTATTGCCTCAGCGATTTTCCGGTGGTCAAAACAGACTCCTAAAGAAGCCTTCGCCGCTGCCATGGAATCATGGCGTCAGCGTTGTGAAAAATGTGTACGTCTGCAGGGCGATTACGTCGAGAAGTAATGCCAGTTTCATCGATTTCGGGTGAGTAGTTAATTAGAAAAGAAATCGAAGGCCTTAGAACTTGAATGCACCTAGTAAATTCTTATTCAAATACGCACTCAGATAGCTTATCCAAACGATAGTTTTAAGTTTTTCATGTAACAATGTATTGAGGGATTAAATGACAGTGAATCTGACACTCATACAATGCGCAGGTTAGATTCCGATTACTCTTAGTTCATGTTGCTTATCGAGTCCATTTTCACAGACGAACGTAGGCTTCATTTGTTGTAGGTACGTACTGCTTTATCTGTTACTGAGCATCTGGCGAGACATTTTGTCATTGCCATCCCACATCCGTCATATTCGCCCAATGACTCACCTTGTGATTTTGTTTCCGCGGGTGAAAAGCGTCTGAAAAGAAAGATCATCAACATATCACAGACACCCAACAGTTGTGACGAACGAGCTTACAAGCATCGCAGTTGAATGTTTCTCTGCTTGTTGCCAAGACCCCTAGAAACGTCGGCAACTGTGTATAGATAGTCAAGGGGTACTTCGTTAGAACGTAGTATCAGTGCAATTTTCTATTTTTTAAAAAAACCCTGTCCTGTTACTTGACAAAGGGAGTAATTACCGTGCCATCCGTAGGCTGCTGTCAACAGCACAACACAAACCGGTGGGTATGGAGTCGTGCAGTAACTGGGAAGCGTGGACTGCCGATGAAGTGCACTGTGTTGTGTTGAGCGATGAATCGCGGGTCTGCACTACCGCGAATAACAATCGTTGGTGAGCATGGAGCCGACGAAGGGAGAGGTTCCATTCTTCCGATGTTTTGGAGAGGCACAGCGGTGTTAGTCCTGACGTCATGGTTTGGGGGTCCATTGGGTGTGACACCTGTCACGTGTCTCTACCAACGGTCTGCGTGATGAAGTAGTGCTCTGACAGCTAGCAATATCCACAGACCTTCCCCGATCACATACTTTCTCAGCTCCCGATGTTTCTTTTCTTTTGCCCCTCCTCTTCCAGGTGTTTCATTTTTTTGTTAGGCACTGTACCCCCAGGTGTACATCCGTCCACAAACTACGCGACTTCACTCAGTCAGTCCGCGCCGCTAGAAAGTTCGACAGTGTCATATCAGCGCACACTCCGCTGCAGAGTGAAAAATCTCATTCTGGAAACATCCCCCAGGCTGTGGCTAAGCCATGTCTCCGCAATATCCTTTCTTTCAGGAGTGCTAGTTCTGCAAGGTTCACAGGAGAGCTTCTGTAAAGTTTGGAAGGTAGGAAACGAAGTACTGGCAGAAGTAAAGCTGTGAGGACGGGGCGTGAGTCGTGCTTGGGTAGCTCAGTTGGTAGAGCACTTGCCCGCGAAAGGCAAAGGTCTCGAGTTCGAGTCTCGGTCCGGCACACAATTTTAGTCTGCCAGGAAGTTTCAGTGTCAACGAGGTGCGTCAAGATAACAGCAGGTGAAACAGGTCTATTGGGAGTTTGCTATTTGCATTGCTGGAATTTGTGCGTACTATGGATGTATCAGACTCTAAGCGACAATTATGAATCGCTTATTATTCGCGCGCAGTCTTTGGTCAGAGCAGCCATGTAGCTGGAAGATGTGCCGGTTTTAGTCATCACAGCGACGAGAGCGGCAGTTTTATAGTTAGTGAGACAGATGCCGAGTAAAGGACTCGTGGCAGTATAGGCATGAAATTAACTACATCCGTGTTTAAGTAAAAAGATTTGTGTTTAGATATTGCGAGACAGAGGAGAAGGTTTTGATTAATGATGTAGAACGAAATGGGTGTGTAGCAGAAGTACGATAATGTTTTTGTTTATTGGTAATGCAGTCGTGGGTAGCTAGAATCATTGTCGAATGAGACATCCATATCAGGGACGTTTAGATTTTTTTAAATTAAAGATTAAGTAATTCTCAGTGTGAGGTATTTTTCATGTTTATTAATGATTTCTCTAACATTTGTGAGAGTAAGAATTTGGTATTAATGTTGCCCTTTGTCAATGTTAATGAGGGTTGTAATATGAATTTCGTACAAGTAACCATATATCAGATTATTTAAAAATAGTTTGTTAAGGTAATATTTCACTCAAGAGCATTGTCCACATCCTCGATCCAAGTCAGTTTTGCTTACAGCGTGTCTCACTCAACGAGGGTTGTCCACTTTCAGCGACTGTAGTTAGAAATTCCAACTGGCGCACTGAGAGCACAAGCACCGCGTTTCCAAGCAATTACATTACGAGGTAAGGTATTTTCATTTCAGGATCAGTTTGCTATGAAGATTATTAACGCATGGGGGCCATTTCATGAAAAGCTTAATTTGGCAGATCATTAGCGCACAGGGACCATTTCGTTTAATTATAGAGATTAATAGTAAAGTTCAGGATTTAATCAGTTTGCACATTTTGACAGAAAGGTTATAAAACAGTGCCAAATTCATGTTGTATTCTCGCAGGCAGATATATTTGGTTTCTCTCACAGTTGGAAATGCTCAAAGTCGCGCAAAGCTCAACAACAGCAAAGTTACAATCAACCAACCATGAGAGTCCAAAATCAAATCAAATAAATATATTAGTAAAAGAAGCTTTAACATGTTGCACCTACAGTCGTCGAAAGGAACAGCCTAATTGGACACTCCACTAACTATACCACTCATCGTTCACTGGAGACAGGTCTAAACCAGTGTTTGCAGATAGATCAGTGCAAGCAACAATCTTCACGCTGAAGATATGTAATCTGTAGTTTCTTTAAATATTTTATTGCAAACTATATACATATGGTGTCCACCATTTTGATTCTGCAGCCGCTATGAATCAAGACACAAAAGAATGAAAGGCATTAGCTGCCAGTTGGACCTTATTTATATCAATGGAACAACTTGAAAATTTGTGCCAGGGGTTCAAATGCCGATCCGGCACAAATTTTTAATTTGCCCCAATCATATAAATCAGTGCCCACTGGCATCTAAGATCATCAATTCCTTTGTGTCTTGCTTCGTTGTTCCAAACTGTTGCTAATCTAGAAACCTGCTTACTGTTAGCAAGACTTCCAATTCCTCTACAAATTCTATACCCCCTCTATCACCAACCTGACGATTCTTGGTGCCTCAGGACGTGTTCTATCAACTAATCCCTCCTTTTAGTTGGGTTGTGCCCATAAATTTCTTATCTTCCTATTTGGACTGAGTACCTCTTCGTAAGTTACCCAATTTACTTATCTAACCCTCGACATTCTTCCTTAACGCCACATTTATAAAGTTTCTGTTTCCTTCTTGTCTGACGACCAACTTCCGTAAAAGAACTTCAGAAACTTAAATTTCTATCCGACGTTAATAAATGTAAATGTTCAAAAGATCTTTTCATTCGACTGCAGATCTGTATTTTATAGCACCTCCCCTTCGGTCATAGTTGTTTTGCTGTCGAAATAGCATGTCTCATGTGCGACTGTAAGCGTCATTTTCTAGTCTTATTCCCTCAGTATCTCGCGATTTAACTGGACTACATTCCGTTAATTTCGTTTTAATTTTGTTGATGTTCATTTTCTAAAATCTTTTTAATTCTAATACAATCGTTGATCTAACTGTCTACGTATTGTACTTCATTTACACCCCGTTACTGGAATATTGTGGAATGGACTGTACGATGCTATATCCTTGATGAATATAGTGGGCTCCCCAGGGATGGAGGGTCATAACCCAATGAGGCGACGAACTGTGGGATTCTAGTTTGGAGGTTAACCCCGAGTGCTCCGAAACCTAGCAAATAATAAAATAAGAACGCATCACATCTGGCGACTCCACTTCTGACACAAGAAATAGTAGCAACTTTTCTCCAAATAAACAACATATCGAGTGTTGCGAGTTGTCACAATTTCCAATCTCATGAGGCAACAGTAATGTCACAGGCCGTATTGTGGCACCAAACAGTCCATTTCACAATATTAAAGCAACAGAGTCTGAAACAAATAGAAAATATACGAGTAGAATATTAAACTGATGTGTGCATTTTCCTGGAATACTTTCTTACTTTCATATAAAATACCGTTGGCAGAAAACAACCAACAGGCTGTGAAGTCAGTAACATTTTTTTTTTTCAAATTCAATAAGAAATATATGTTCTGTGCGAGGTGTTCGTCATGTTCGTAGGTATGATGTGCGGACTCAACAAGTCCAAACACCTGTAATTACGCGAGTGATTGAAAATACAGCTGCTACTATTACATTCTCAATATCGACAGGAACAATAGCAGAAATATCAACAAGGTCGTTAAGCAGAAGGCTCGTTTGGCTGTGAACATAGAGAACATTCTTGATATCCAATTCAAGTGAGACTACTGAAATCCCATGAACGTTTTTAGCGGTATGCGACGCCACTTTGTTCTTCGGAGGCACTGCAAACAAGAATATTTTTCTGAGAAGCAGCTTTCAGAGAGACGTGTTACCTGAAGCTAGTAACAGAGACTTGATAATGGATTTGCTTTAGAACTATGTATCACCGTCATCGATAGGGTCTTGTAGAACTAAATCCGGCATATATGTGAACTGTGTGAGGAAATGGTTCGTTGTCACTCACGTGAAGTTGTCCATCGATATGCTCTACGGACCTATTTTTACCAAAGAAAATATCCTTATCTGATTGGCACCCTCTCTTAATATTCGAGACAATAAAAGGACATTACATTTTCAGCATTTCTTTAAAACAAAAAGGTATCTTTAGAATCAATAATATTCTCAAACAATAAAAATTTTATTCATGGCTGTAGTATCGATAGCAACGATGCCACTGAATAGTTTCTCAAGTTGGCACTACGAGAGACACAGACGACAGCGCCCTCTAGCCGGTGCTGTCGAGGTCTACGAGCTCCGCGACTGCTTCAGCCCATTTGATCAGGTGCAGCCAGCCAGGACACTTCGCTTCAGCATTGCACCTACGTACAAAGTTATGTAATCGTTTATCACCTTGTTTTTGCACCAGTAACCCACTTTCTTGCAGTACCGACTTCTGTTACCTTTTCCCGTCCATTACCCACGCGCCACCTTCCAGGCGGGATACAAAAATGGCCATTAATCAGCAGCTGTGAAGCACTTTTTAAGAATAGTATAATCAGTCGTCAGCTGTTCAATTTTTTAATTAACTTCTTGACTAGTTTCGGCAAATGAATATGCCATCCTCAGAAGGTCTTACAATCAAGCTCACATCGGAAAGCAATAGTCAAGTGAACTCTAGACGACAGAGCCCTTCGTTAAAATTTTACATTTTACAGTCAAGCAGTTAAGAAGTCACGTAAAAAATTCGAAGACATGGTGATCAGAATAATAATTATAGTTTAACTCAAACGATAATATGCTTTGAATATATATATAATCTCTGGCCTATACTTGAACGTGATGGAAGCTAAATGTACGTTTTCCTTTTATGTTAGCCACTGCCCTGTTTCCGTGCTGCACGTTTTGGACGATGGAGGAAATTTGTTCATTTCGCTCGAAAAACTGGTGAAATCCATTTCCAGTGCTGTCGTTTAAAACGTATGCCAAGGACATAACCCCACGGAATCGCGATAAACAGGATAAAACGATAAAACAAGCGCATTCGGGCCGAGCGGTACCAGGCGCTTCAGTCTGGAACCGCGCGACCGCTACGGTCGCAGGTTCGAATCCTGCCTCGAGCATGGATGTGTGTGATGTTCCTAGGTTAGTTAGGTTTAAGTAGTTCTTAGTCCTAGGAGACTGATGACCTCAGATGTTAGGTCCCGTAGTGCTCAGAGCCAAGCGTATTCCGCGTAACAACGCGAATTCTGCTATCAATTGCAAAAATTCTGCATTCTTTGCCTGTTTGCGTGTTCCATGATGATCCACGATTAATTTTACTGTCTGGAATATATAAATATGAGAAACGTCCCCCAAAATTCTGAAATACAATGAATGCTCTACACTTTTGAGATAAAGTAGATCCTTTGAAAAAAAGAAATGAAGCTCCTGGGAGCAACAACTTCAGATTTTTAACTCATCTGTCTTATGACTGTTTGACGCAGTTCGCCTGATTTTCTCTTCTTTGCCAGCCTCCCCATATCACATTACAACTTGCATCACACGTCGTCAGTTATTTGTTGGATGTACTCCCAACTCTGTCTTCCATTACACTATTTTTCCCTCGACAGCTCCATCAAGTGCCACGCAAGCCATTCCGTCCCTTATTTATTTCCACATATTCTTTTCCTCATCAATTCTACGGAGAAGCTCCTCATTTCTTATCTTACCAAGTCCTGTTCAGCATCGTTCTGTAACGCTATATCTCTGTGCGCTTCGATTCTCTTTTTTCCTGATTTCAAGAAGACATAACAGAACACATTAGCCAAAGGGAAACAACTTGAGCTTGATTTGAGACAAAAACTTCTGTTCCTTCAAATTTTCTTTTCCAACGGGAGTTGATCAAACATTCATATAGCTGAGAATTTTACTGCTTTCTATAACGGAGTTTATACCATCAAATTGAAGACCATGCAATCTGTTTCATCGTTGAATAAATAAATTTTATAGGACCAGTAACTTAAACATATTTATTAATAAAGAAAACAAATACCCATATATGTCTGCAACCATTTCACGTTTCATGTAACAGGCATAAGGGCTTATTATCAATAAATACCATACGACATATTTCCACTACTGCTATCATCGGATACAGAACACAATACCGAAAGGGCAATGTCCGTAACACAGAACAGATATCCATACCTAAATATGTTCCCCACAGGCCATTGTACTGTACGTACCTGAGAATACGTACAATACTGGCCATTAAAACTGCCATATCAAGAAGAAATGCAGATGATAAACGCGTATTCATTGGACAAATATATTATACTAGACCTGACATGTGATTACATTTTCACGCAATTTGTGTGCATAGATCTTGAGAAATCAGTACCCAGAACAACCACCTCTGACCATAATAACGGCCTTGATACGCCTGGGCATTGAGTCACAAAGAGCTTGGAAGGCGTGTACAGGTACAGCTGCCCATGCAGCTTCAACACGATACAACAGCTCATCAAGAGTAGTGACTGGCGTATTGTGACGAGCCAGTTGCTCGGTCACCATTGACCAGACGTTTTCAATTGGTGAGAGATCTGGGGAATGTGCTGGCCACGGCAGCAGTCGAACATTTTCTGTATACAGAAAGGCCCGTACAGGACCTGCAACATGCGGTCGTGCATTATCCTGCTTAAATGTAGGGTTTCGCAGGGATCGAATGAAGGGTAGAGCCACGGGTCGTAACACATCTGAAATGTAACGTCCACTGTTCAAAGTGCCGTCAATGCGAACAAGAGGTGACCGAGACGTGTAACCAATGGCACCCCATACTATCACGCCGGGTGATACGCCAGTATGGCGATGACGAATACACGCTTCCAATGTGCGTTCACCGCGATGTCGCCAAACAAGGATGCGACCTTCATGATGCTGTAAAGAGAACTTAGATTCATCCGAAAAAATTACGTTTTGCCATTCGTCCACCCAGGTTCGTCGTTGAGTACACCATCGCAGGCGCTCCTGTCTGTGATGCAGCGTCAAGGGTAACCGCAGCCATGGTCTCCGAGCTGATGGTCCATGCTGCTGCAAACGTCGTCGAACTGTTCGTGCAGACGCTTGTTGTCTTGCAAACGTCCCCATTTACTGACTCAGGGATCGAGACGTGGCTGCACGATCGGTTACAGCTATGCGTATAAGATGCCTGTCATCTCGACTGCTAGTGATACGAGGCCGTTGGGATCCAGCACGGCGTTCCGTATCAACATCCTGAACCTACCGATTCCATATTCTGCTAACAGTCATCGGATCTCGACCAACGCGAGCAGCAATGTCGTCGCGACACGATAAACCGCAATGGCGATAGGCTACAAACCGACCTTTATCAAAGTCGGAAACGTGATGGTACGCATTTCTCCTCTTTACAAGATGCATCACAACAACGTTTCACCAGGCAACGCCGGTCAACTGCTGTTTGTGTATGAAAAATCGGTTGGAAACTTTCCTGTCAGCAGGTTGTAGGTGTCGCCGCAGGTGTAGGTATCACAGAATCTTCCTCCTGTCGGTTAAATTTCACGTCTGTAGCACGTCATCTCCGTGGTATAGCAATCTTAATGGCCAGTAGTGTATTTTATCAGGAAAGTTTCCTCCTCTAGAAGTTTCATTCACAGGTGGAACGGAACACGGCGATGTCAGCTCGAATTTCTATACGTTTTGCATCGTGATCGTTATGTGAAGCGCTTGTTACAGGAATTAATATACACCGTGGGCAAACTAAAACTGGCTTGGAAAACATCACATATAGGTCCTACCCTAAGGTAGGCAACCCATCTTGCATTATCTGTTCCGAGTTCAGATGATGTAAGTAGTCTTGCCTGGTTTAAGTAGCATGAAATACTGAGTAATGCAGAATATCTTTCTTGCAGCACTTCCCACTTCTACACCTAAATCTATGCTCGGTGAGCAACCTTAAGGTATGCCGTGGAGGATAACGACATCACTATGATTTTCGTCTTTCCTGTTGGATGTGCGAATCGTATGTGGGAATAATAACTAGTGGAAAAGGAACACCACAGCCGTATTTTCAAAATATTTATTATTCAGACTACTAGTTTCAACACTAGATTTGAGTCATCTTCAGGTCCTACCCCAAATACTCAAGTCACTGGCTCATGCATCATAGGAACCAAACAATAAATAGGCGCCGTGGACCGATGTCCATCAGGAATGTATATTCTGAACGTGTAGTCACCTGTGACCAAATGGACATCAGCATCGACATGTGGTCACAGTGACACTGAACGTTCGGAATATACCCTCCTGATGAACAGCGGCACTTAGTTATTTTATAGGTCCTGTGATACATTAGCCAATGAGTGGAAGTATTTGCTTGGTTGATAGTAGGTCCTGAAGAAGACAAAAATGGAGCGTTGAAACTAGTCGTCTGAATAACAAATACTTCGCAAATACGGATGTGGTATTCCATTTCCACTACTTATATCGTCAGCCGCTGACCCACGTCCACAGGAAGGACGGACTAAGTTTAACCGTTTATATGTCTTTGATTAAGGTCTCACACCGACTAACAGTCCTCAGGACTTGATAGACAGAGGGCTTTGTTCCTGTAGAGCGCACTTCCTTAGAAATCTTCCGAGACAAGAAATTCGCCTCTACTGCTCAGTTTCTACATTGAAGAAGCAATGACGGAAATGGAAGTAAGATTTAAGAGTAGAATTAAAGTTAAGGGTGTAACGATATCAGTGGTATGATTGGCTGATGACGTTCGTGTCCTCAGTGAAGGTGAAGAACAGTTGAATGGAACGAACGGTCTAATGAATACAGAATACGGATTGGAAGTAAACCGAAAAAAGACGAAAGTAGTCAGAACTAACAGAAACAAGAATAGTGACAAACTTGTCTCAAAATTGACGATCTCGACGTAGACGAAGTTAAATAATTCCGCCAACCCTGGATGCAAAATAACCCATGAAGAGCGAAGCGAGAAGGTCATAAAACGCAGACTAGCACCAACAAAGATGGCATTCCCGGCCAAGAGAAGTATCCTGCTATAGAAAAAAGGTCTTAAGTTGAGAAATAATTTATGAGAATGTACGTTTGGAGCACAGCATTGTGTGGTAGTGGAGCATGGACAGTGGGGAAATCGGAGCAGAAGAGAATCGAAGAAATTGAGACTTGGTTCTACAACGAATGTTTAAAAGCAGGCTGAGGAGGGTCTCCACAGAATCAGCAAAGAAAGGAATATATGGAAAACAACAAGAAGGGGCGGGATGATAGGATGTCAGGGAGTAACTATCATGATACTAGAGGGAACTGTAGAGGATAAAAACTGTAGAGAAAGAGAGGGCTGGAATACGTGAAAACACCCAATACATAATTGGGGATGCAGGTTGCAAGTACTACTCCGAGATGAGATTTGCACAGGAGAAAATTTCGTGGTGAGGCATGTCAAACCAGTGGGGAAAAAACTTAGTCTTGCGTATTCCTTTCCACGGTGAGATTTATGCGGCTTCGAGAAATGTTCTCTTGTACTGAAACAGAGTGCCCACTTTAGTTCTTTACGCCGTTGCCTGAGATACAGTACCCCCTCATTGGAAATTAACTCTGCTTCGAGAGTTCTGTGTCCTGTATGATATCATTTCAGCATGCGAAACATGTCACTAAGAATACAGAAACACAGCCGTGTGGTGTTCCAGAAAATTCACCTGAAGAGGTTTAGAAACACCACTGCATCTAAATCAGAATTGCAATAATAGGCCGGCCGCTGTGGCCGTGCGGTTCTAGGTGCTTCAGTCCGGAACCGCGCTGCTGCTACGGTCGCAGGTTCGAATCCTGCCTCGGGCGTGGATGTGTGTGATGTCCTTAGGTTAGTTAGGTTTAAGTAGTTCTAAGGGGACTGATGACCTCAGATTTTAAGTCCCATAGTGCTTAGAGCCATTTGCAATACTACGATTAGAAGACACTTCTCCTGGAAGCAGCTCATCACAAGCACTGACAAGTGTCTTTCTCGGCAATCCTAACTGAGCACGCGGACGCACAAAGCTGCAAAGCAATACTAAGGACAGATCCTTAGATCGAGACGTTAATTAATTTTTCTCTTTGAGAGAATCACGACTGTAGAAGGTAATCACAGAAAAGGAGAATATCTGACAAAGTGGAAAAGAAGGAAAGATACTGGGAAAGGCGTCGGGTTGTTGGCGTGGGGCTTTTCCGGCCGCTGTTCTGTTTCTGTCAGAGGCCAGAGGTCGGACCGCGCGTGACAAGAGCCTCACGCGACAACAGCAAAGCACAGTGGCGCCAAAGCACGTCACGCCACGTCAACAGGACACGCGATGGCGAGTTCCCACTGGACAGGCGGTTCGCAGTGCACGACTTAGCGCTTCAGAACACCCCTAGCTGCTGCTGCTGCTGCTGTTGTGTGTGTGTGTGTGTGTTTGTTTGCTGAGCGTGCGTGAACACATAGACGACCGCAAGTATGGAACGGAAGGGGTCACTTGCCCTTCTTGAAATGTGTCATAGACTCTTTTCTTTATTAATTTCAAAATTCTCACGTATTTCTAGAAACGACTGTCTCTCAGTCTACTTATCCGTGGCTTTAGTATGTACTATGTTGGCTGTTAGAACGTTCACGAGAAATTATACCGCTTTTCGTCGTTTTGGCAGTATCGGCGTAGTATTGCAATGTTGTGTGACTGAATATGTGCACAACATGGCCGAAACAGAGTACCCGATCTTTTCTCTGTCGCTTCCTTGTACAGCCCTTAATGAGCTACGGGAAGGGACAGCGTCAACACCCAGCACAATACAAAGATGGTTGCAGTATAACTGCCCCACAGCTGTCCCTATCTCCCAAAATGGCAGCCCTTTCGCTGGCGCATGACTTAATCTCAACAGTAAGTTTACATCTGATCGTCAGGGCTTGCTGAGACAGTTTTAGATGGTACAGCGATTTTAACAGAGTTTGAAGTGCACGGTCATGCTACACTGCAGGCAGCACCAGCAAAATTGTCAAGTTATTGTGGACAAGCAGTCGTGTGGAAGTGGTTCGATGAACTCTCTGCTAGGCACCAAAGTGTGAATTGCACAATAGTCATGTAGATGTAGAAGTAGAATAACCTTCTGTACTGTACTACGTTAAAAGTACAGTTCATTGTCTTATGTATCTGTTATATCACATGAACCTTATACCTACACTCATCATAGTAAAAAAGAGCTGCAACCAGAATAACAAAGTGCATTGCGATTATTATTGGCTGACTGGTAGATAGTATCAAACATACGAAAGGATAGCGGGCCCAAATACAGAAAAAGTACATACATACGCGCATCCGTGGCCAAAAAGGAGTTTGGTTCTTCATTAATCTTACTATTCTTAAAGGATATCGGGTGCAACTCAGAAAGACATCCACTGTATTGAGGGCTACAGTGCTGTTGTCGTGTTTACACAACATGCCAAACTAGGCAGACAATGGCAACTTTGGTGGAGTTCTAGACACTTAAGAGTCATTTCTACCTACCAGTTTGATGGTTGTCTTCGAAGGTTTCCTACATCCACGGTCATATTAACACTATGCCGTCCCGCGACACCACAGAGCCGGCCGAGGTGGCCGAGCGGTTCTAGGCGCTACAGTCTAGAACCGCGCGACCGCTACGGTCGCAGGTTCGGATCCTGCCTCGGGCATGGATGTGTGTGATCTGCTTAGGTTAGTTAGGTTTAAGTAGTTCTAAGTTCTAGGGAACTGATGACCACAGCAGTTAAGCCCCATAGTGCTCAGAGCCATTTGAACCATTTGACACCACAGCGGTGTCCGCATTGTATCGCTCAGTGGCCGGCGACACCACAGTGGTGTCGCGAGGATGACATCGCGCAGTGGCCGGCGACAGCACTTTAGTATTTTTTGCATTCTGTTGGTGTTTTGTTTGCGTAACGATAAGTTACAAACGTCAACAAGTTTTTTGTTTTTATAAGTACCTGTGCCCTTTCATTGTGGCAGACGAAAGAGGATGAATGCGCATAGCATAACTTAGAAGTTGCCACTACATCGCATACGTCTCATCATCATTCGGTTGTCACACTCCCGGTAACATAAAGCAATACCAAGTAATAGGCCTACGTATTTCAGAAACGATAAACGAAAAAGAAAAAACCGCCATATACACTCCTGGAAATTGAAATAAGAACACCGTGAATTCATTGTC
Source organism: Schistocerca cancellata (assembly GCF_023864275.1). Classification (NCBI taxonomy): domain Eukaryota; kingdom Metazoa; phylum Arthropoda; class Insecta; order Orthoptera; family Acrididae; genus Schistocerca; species Schistocerca cancellata. Next base: position 86,581,701 of record NC_064634.1, on the reverse strand, counting down.
CCAGGAAGGGGAAACTTTATTCACACATTCCTGGGGTCAGATACATCACATGATCACACTGACAGAACCACAGGCACATAGACACAGGCAACAGAGCATGCACAATGTCGGCACTAGTACAGTGTATATCCACCTTTCGCAGCAATGCAGGCTGCTATTCTCCCATGGAGACGATCGTAGAGATGCTGGATGTAGTCCTGTGGAACGGCTTGCCATGCCATTTCCACCTGGCGCCTCAGTTGGACCAGCGTTCGTGCTGGACGTGCAGACCGCGTGAGACGACGCTTCATCCAGTCCCAAACATGCTCAATGGGGGACAGATCCGGAGATCTTGCTGACCAGGGTAGTTGACTTACACCTTCTGGAGCACGTTGGGTGGCACGGGATACATGCGGACGTGCATTGTCCTGTTGGAACAGCATCCCTTGCCGGTCTAGGAATGGTAGAACGATGGGTTCGATGACGGTTTGGATGTACCGTGCATTATTCAGTGTCCCCTCGACGATCACCAGTGGTGTACGGCCAGTGTAGGAGATCGCTCCCCACACCATGATGCCGGGTTTTGGCCCTGTGTGCCTCGGTCGTATGCAGTCCTGATTGTGGCGCTCACCTGCACGGCGCCAAACACGCATACGACCATCATTGGCACCAAGGCAGAAGCGACTCTCATCGCTGAAGACGACACGTCTCCATTCGTCCCTCCATTCACGCCTGTCGCGACACCACTGGAGGCGGGCTGCACGATGTTGGGGCGTGAGCGGAAGACGGCCTAACGGTGTGCGGGACCGTAGCCCAGCTTCATGGAGACGGTTGCGAATGGTCCTCGCCGATACCCCAGGAGCAACAGTGTCCCTAATTTGCTGGGAAGTGGCGGTGCGGTCCCCTACGGCACTGCGTAGGATCCTACGGTCTTAGCGTGCATCCGTGCGTCGCTGCGGTCCGGTCCCAGGTCGACGGGCACGTGCACCTTCCGCCGACCACTGGCGACAACATCGATGTACTGTGGAGACCTCACGCCCCACGTGTTGAGCAATTCGGCGGTACGTCCACCCGGCCTCCCGCATGCCCACTATACGCCCTCTCTCAAAGTCCGTCAACTGCACATACGGTTCACGTCCACGCTGTCGCGGCATGCTACCAGTGTTAAAGACTGCGATGGAGCTCCGTATGCCACGGCAAACTGGCTGACACTGACGGCGGCGGTGCACAAATGCTGCGCAGCTAGCGCCATTCGACGGCCAACACCGCGGTTCCTGGTGTGTCCGCTGTGCCGTGCGTGTGATCATTGCTTGTACAGCCCTCTCGCAGTGTCCGGAGCAAGTATGGTGGGTCTGACACACCGGTGTCAATGTGTTCTTTTTTCCATTTCCAGGAGTGTATATTCCAAAAACAAAAAAAGAACAACAAACTTAATGTGCAAGTCTTGTGGATTTGCGTTACATCTTGGAGGATGGACTGTACGGATGGTCCCGGTTGAGGCTCGAGTCCTCCCTTGGGCACGGATGTGTGAGTCTGTCCTTAGGATAATTTAGGTTAAGTAGTGTGTAAGCTTAGGGACTGATGACCTTAGCAGTTAAGTCCCATAAGATTTCACACACATTTGAACTTTTTTTAAAGTAGGTAAACAGGGTTGAGAATTTATGAGAACTACCGATGAGATAAGTCGACAAGCCATGTATCCGAATTAGCGCTGCCGGCGCCAAGCGAATAAATTAGTACGAGACGCGCGGACGGCAAAGTGTTAAGAATGCCAGAAAGGATCTACCCCCCAAAAGTATTGGCTGGGTGACTATCAAACGTTTCAAATATAATAAGCTTGTTATACTCTCTGTGAAATTTATTTTTTGCGTCACAATTTAACGAATCAGTTGTGTCAAAAATGGAAGTTTTACCAACTTATCCCCTCTTGGATAAATGGCTAAAATGGCTCTGAGCACTGTGAGACTTAACAGCTATGGTCATCAGTACCCTAGAACTTAGAACTACTTAAACCTAACAACCTAAGGACATCACACAACACCCACTCATCACGAGGCAGAGAAAATCCCTGACCCCGCCGGGAATCGAACCCGGGAACCGGGGCGTTGGAAGCGAGAACGCTACCGCACGACCACGAGCTGCGGACTCTTGGATAAATGTCCGCGGACACATACACTAATCAGCCAGAACAGTATGACCATCTATCCAATAGCCGGTATGTCCACCTTTGGCACAGATAACTGCGTCGACACGTCATGCCATGCAAGTATGAAGCTTTGGTAGGTCGCCGGAGCGAGATGGCACCACATCTGCATACATAAGTCACCTAATTCTCATAAATCACGGGGGCGATGAGCTCTGGTGATGATGATGATGATGACGATGAGGTCCCTTATCCCGAGTAGCGTAGGGGACGATGCGGGAGACCCGCAACGCTGTACTAGGCAAGGTCCTAGTGCAGGAGGTTTGCCATTGCCTTCCTCCGACCATAATGAGGATGAATGATGATGAAGAAGACGACACAACAACATCCAGTCATCTCGACGCAGGAAAACTCCCTGATCCCGCCGGGAATCGAACCCGGGACCGCGTTCGCGGGAAGCCACAACGGTACTGCAAGGCCACGAGCTGCGGACGATGAGCTTTGAGGCCTCGTTCAATCTCATCCCAGATGTGTTCCACCGACATCAGATCTGGCGAGTTGGGGGGGGGGGGGGGAGGGCACCACGTCAGCTGGAACTTGCCACTGTGTTCCTCGAACCAGTCCATCACACTCCTGGCCACGTCGCATGGCGCATTACGTTGTTGAAAAGTGCAGCTGCCGTCGGGAAACACGATCGTCATGAAGGGGTGCACGTGGTCTGCAACCAGTGTACGGTACTCCTTGGCCATCATGCTGCCTTGGACGAGCTCCACTGGACTCATAGATGCCCACGTGAATTTTCCCTAGAGCGTAGTGAAGCCGACGCCACCCTGTCTCTGTACAGCAGTAGAGGTGTCAAGGAGTTATTCCCCTGGAGGACTAAGGATTCTTACCCTCTTATCGGCATAATTAAGAAGGTATCGGGACTAATAAGACCATGCAGTGCTCTTCCGACGTCCAGTGGCGATGGTCACGCCCCCATTTCAGTCGTAGTTGCCGGTGTCGTGGAGTTAACATTGCCACATGCATGCGTCGTCGGCTGCGGAGGTCCATCGTTAGGAGTGTTCGGTGAAGTGTGTGTTCAGACAGACTTGTACTCCGCCCAGCATTTAAGTCTGATGTTAGTTCCACAACAGTTCGCCGCCTCTTCTGTTTTACTAATCTGCCCAGCCTGCGGCATCCGACATCTGTAATGAGAAGTGGCCACCCAACCCCACGAAGTCTGGACATGGTTTCACCTTGATTTCGCTACTTGAAGACATTCACCACGGCGCTCCTCGAACACCCGACAATCCGTGCAGTTTCGGAAATGCTCGTGCCGGGCCTCCAGGCCGTCACAATCTGCCCTCGGTCAGACTCAGGTAGATCACGCTCCTTGCCTATTCGACACACGAAGAACGCGCTCACTGATGCTGCATGCACCGTGTGTGTGTCTGACCAGCAGGCATTCCTCGCCAGGAGATGCTGCTGTCCCCTGGACGGGTAGGCCAGTGGTCATAATGCTCTGTCTTACCAGTGTATGTATGTATGTGTGTGTGTGTGTGTGTGAGAGAGAGAGAGATAGAGAGAGTGAGTGAGTGAGTGTGTGTGTGAGAGAGAGAGAGAGAGAGAGAGAGAGAGAGAGGGTCTTTATCTACTGTACTTCGGAAGCTACTTTATGGTGTGCATCTGAGGATACTTCTAGTAGCACTACCTCTCCACCTTTTCCCTGTTCCATTTGCGAATGGAGCGTGGGAGAAATGATTGCTGGTAAACTTCCGTAAGAGGTAAACGTAATATCCATGCTGTATGATATGTATCGCTTTCATTGTATCCTATTTGCTGAAGATGAGGTAGGGTGATAGGCAACGGCAGGGATCTGCTGTTTGACTCCACGCCACAAAGTAGGATGTCGACATCTGTGCATATCATCCACGTCCATGCCATCGTCTTCACACGTCATCAATGTGTATGACATTGAATACTTTATGTTTAATTTAATCTTAATTAAAATAAATGTTTCCCTATGTTCTGTTATACTCCAAGTTGAAGAGTATGATCAGAATACGACCCACATCAGGTCGAAACCGATCACTGCTTATGAATAAAAGGGCTTTTACGTGGTTAAGACTTTTCTACAAAGTATTACTAGCTCATTGTGACCGCTGCTGTTCCCAGTATGTTCACTAAGATTAAATACACATAATATCTGAGTTAGATTCCGATTGCACTCAGGACGGCACTGACAGTATCTAAATTTTCTCATAATTTTGAGATTTGTTTGATACCAGACACACTAAATGCAATTACAACTGTAGACGTCTGTGAATGGATCTAAAATACGCAAGGGGCAAATAACAAAATGGGAGAGGAATATTCGTCTGCAAGTTATCTGTACTTTTGCAGATGACATCTCCGTATGCTTATATGCGTCACTTTATGAATCAAGAACAGTTGGGGTTTGGAAAAGCCAGTTATCGCCCTTCTACATGGAATCGACCCATTGCGCAAGAAGTACGGCAAATAACTGAATTTATATTAATTTCCTTACCGACTATTTGCTTCTGGACGGCATTAATTTTGTGAATTGTGGCTGTTTCCTGCTTCTGGAAAAGCACTAGTCAGCTTTTTCGTTCCATTCCTTCAGCAGTGACGTCGCGTTGTCCCAAGCGTTGGTCTGTTGTCTGTTTATTCTGCTGTGCCGGAAGGCCGCTTCAGGAAGTCGTTCATTGAGGATTCCAACGTAACACCACTGGTGTAAGGGAAGCCGCCAATCCGAAACAGATATTAAATATTCAGACAAATCCCCCCTTTCATAAGGCCAGATGAAATTCAAAAGGACTTAGCACACTCTGAGCCTCCAGTGAAACGAATTCCCTCCCCCGAAATGCGGAGAGCAAAAAAAGGAAGAGAGAAAGCCAGATAGAGAAAGCGCAGGGGGTGGGGGGCGGAAGATATGAAAGAGGATTTAAAATTCGCATAACGAGGCTGCGAACAAGATTATGGGATTTTTTACCCCCGCGGGGCGCAACACACAAAGTGAAACAGAATAATTACAATGGCCGTTGTTTATGGAGGCTACAGTGCTCTCTCATCACGGGCTTTGCGCGACAGAAAAGGACAAAACGAGCCGGCAGCGAGTCTATGAGGATGCGTTACCGGGAGGGACGATAAGGGGAGGGGGGTGGGAGGTGGGGTGTAGCTCCACGCGTGCGAATGGGAATAGCCACGGCCGGACTTAGCAGCTGACGAACAGGGGCAGTGGTTCGTTTCGAATGTCGCAACAGCCGCGGGAGAAAAGCTTGCGATTGCAGGCGACAGCTGACACATGGAAACAGACATATGAAAGCTTTACTCGATCCCGTGACCAAAATGTATCGTCTGTGTACTGAAAATCCTGCCCCTCCCCTCCCTCACCCTACTCTCTCCCTCTCATCACTGCCCTCCAGCAATTTTCCATTCTCCCTTTCATCGCAGTCAGATAACACATATGTGCCATTACGATATTTTTTGTCCCGAAATCAGATTAACAGTACAGTGAGCACTGAAACTGAGCAACCGATTGTATAAAATCAGCTGATAATGTTATTCATTATTTTGTAACGCCGTTGCTGAATCATGTACAGGATGACAATTACTGAACTACGTGAAATAAAGTCGTCATAACTTCTAACGGTTTGTGGTAGGACGATCAAACTGCACGGTTGGCCACGGGGCCTGTTGGGGATAGGTATGTGAATATGGTTCGGTTTAGCGAAGCAGACCATTTTCATTCGGATGGGTTCTCCAATAAGCAAATTCGCGCATTTGGAATACTTAGAATCCGCATTTCGCCATCGAGAAGTCTCTTCACCCTCAACGGGTGGCTGTGTTGTGTGCGATGTCCAGTCACGGAATAAGTGACGCAGACCACTTTCATTTGGATGGGTTCTTCAATAAGCAAATTCGCGCATTTGGGGGACTGAGAATCCGAATTTCGCGATCGAGAAGTCTCTTTACCCTCACCTGTGTGGTGTGCGATGTCCAGTCACGGAATAAGTGGTGCGATATTCCTTGATGACACCGTCATTACCGAACGGTACATGAAGGTTTTGGAAGATCTCATCCACATTATCCAAAGTGACCCTCATTTCGACAAGATGTGGTTGAGTGTTCGATGTCCTGGAGGAGCGACTGCTTTTGGGCATCTATATTAAAGCTGAGCTGAAAACAGCCATTCAGGAAGTCATTGACAACATCGATGTTCCGACACTTAAGCGGGCCACGGAGAATTTTGCTATTCGTCTGCGCCACATCATCGGCAGTGCTGGCAGGCATATCAAATATGTCATAACGTAAATCCGAATATCTGTGCTGCCGTTTATATGTTGAGTATAGTGTGTTCACGACGTAGTTTGTAACTAATTTACTGTTTCTTTTCATAATGAAACTTTGTACCACACTGCCTTGCGCACACGTTTACTGGTGTGTATTAACAGTGGAATAACCTGTCGCTAGGTTTACTTAATGACCGCATAAACTGAAAATTTTAGCGGAGCGGTCAGATACTGATCTGATGTCGTGACGGCCAAAAAGCGACTCTCTGGATAGCGCCCCCAACCCTAACCTGGCACCCCCTCCACTGTACCTATTATACCTCCGCGGTGATGAGAAATCAAGCACTTGCTCAGTTTAGAAACTAAACGAAATAATATGTAATGTAAGAGCGGAAATCATTTTCTCAAGAAATGTCCTCAATTATATTCTTTAATAGTTATTAAATTATATATTTGTTAATCTGAGGGACTAAGAATAATTGGGACTATTTTCTCTTGATGTCGATGACTCGCAATGTTGCACATCAAAGTTATACGGGGGTTGCCCGCAGAAATATCAATCCCGCGTTCTTTCTTGCTACCGAGAAGGTACTCCTACGCTGGCTTATACTTCCGGCCAAGCCAAACAGTGCGCCTGCCCGCCGCATGTGACTCAGAGCCTTCTACACACATCGTTCTGACGTATGCCTGCCAAGTGTCATCGGGGTACTCTCGTTTGCATTTGTTTGGACAATACGACCAATAAAACAAATCACGTCACCTAATGGGTAAAGTGAATTGTTTCAGTTGAATTGCGGTTGAAGCCCTTAAGCATTTATCACTAAAAATATTATTCTTGAAGTTTTTAAAAAATGGCTCTGAGCACTATGGGACTTAACATCTGTGGTCATCAGTCCCCTAGAACTTAGAACTACTTAAACCTAACTAACCTAAGGACATCACACACATCCATGCCCGAGGCAGGATTCGAACCTGCGACCGTAGCAGTCGCGCGGGAAGTTTTTAAATGAAACTGAAAGTCAAAAATAGAGATTGTGCAGTACTACGTAACGTAGTTCCTACGTTACAAACCGGAGTGTTGAGGAGTTAAGCACAAGCAGGACACAGTGAACACAGTGCTAACACCAGTTCCCGTCAGATCACGGAAGCTATGCGTTTCGGGCTTAGCTAGCACTTGGATGGGTCTGCTGAGAGCTGTTGGCAAGTGGGGCCCACTCAACCCTTGTGAGACTAATTGAGGATCTACTTGGTTGAGAAGTATCGGCAGCGGTCGTGAAAACTGGCAACGGCCGGAGAGCAGTGTGCTAAGCACATGTCCCTCCATATCCGCATCCCTATCGGTTGAGGATGACACGGCGGTCCGTCGGTCCCGTCGAGCCTTCAAGGCCTGTTCGTACAGAGGGCATACTGAACAAGACTGTTACTGAGGTGTAATCCGGCGTTGCTCGGAACAGTTTGCTTTTTCCATCAAGTTTGCAAGATTGTTGAACTGTTCACGTGTGATCTTACGTTTCTGCATGAGACAGTATTTTACCTTAGAACAAGTTGCCAGTTAGTTTGCCTTCGGTGCAATTATTGTTCAAAACTAGCTGACATTATCAGCAACGTTTTCATTTCTTTGGTTGCTGATTACGGTGAGCAAGGTAGTTGAGCTTTGCCGAGCCTTCGTGGTGCACCAGACTATGTTCGATGCGAGTGTTATATTTCACGTTCTTTTGTGGTTTGATGTCGGGCTTACAAAGTGAGGTTTCACATTCGTATTGGATATGGTGTACCTACAAGAGAGGTCACATTCACAGTTCATACCACGAAGTTACAGAGTGTTATCGTATCTGCATTCATTCAAATATTCGTTCAAGCCCCCCTTTTCTTTCCCGTTGCGCACCGAACGTATTTCCTACTTCTGATCTAGGCGCTTCAGTGTGGAACCGCGCGACCGCTGCGGTCGAAGGTTCGAATCCTGCCTTGGGCATGGATGTGTGTGATGTTCTTAGGTTAGTTTGGTTTAAGTAGTTCTAAGTTCTAGGGGACTGATGACCTCAGAAGTTAAATCCCATAGTGCTCAGAGCCATTTTTGAACCTACTTCTGAATATCTCAAGTAAACAGTGGACAGCTTTAGCAATTATTCTTGGTTCAAAATTTTGTGTAAAAGGAGAATACTTCCGGGGCATTATACAGACCTTTCTTACAATTCAGAAGAGAATTTGGTGTCCTGCTTTGTTGTAACACGCTTCTATTTATTCCCGTACTTGCCTACTTGTTCATTCCTGATATTTTAATTTCTCTTCCTATCAATTAATGTGTAACCAGGTGCAGCTCCCATAAAAATCATCTTCACACTCTCCATCCTTCATAACAATGCAGAGGCTGTAACTACAGGGTTCAGTCAGGTGGCCGAACTAACAGTGATGGGGAGACGCACAAAAACAGTGTAGTCGTTGTCCTAATGCGGAAACGGAGTGATTTTACTGATGTCCGAAAGGGCATGAACTTGGTTTTCGAGGTATGGTTTGAACCATTTCCGAAACGGCTAAGCTTACATACTGGGAATGAACGACGGCTACGGAGATGTGTACTGGCTAATAGACATGTCACTGTTGAGCAACGAACCGCCCACATGGGCCAAGGGGCTACCAACAGTACCTCCTTAACGACTGTTCGGCGAACTCCGCTGCATATGGGCATTCACAGCAGGCGCCCAGCTCGTGCACCCATGCCCATTGCTGTTTAGCGGCAACGAAGGCTAGAATTTGTACAATATCGCAACTGAACGTGCACTGAATGGCGACAGACGGCCTTTTCAGACGAATCACGTTTTATGCTCCATCGGTGTGAAAAGTCGAAAGCAAAAACCGTGGAACAATCCCTAAACACCCAGCAACACTAGGCGCAAGGGTTCCGGCCGAAGATGGGAGAGTTTGGCCCGTTTCACACTGGGACAGTCGCCGGTGTCGGTCACCAGTAATTGTGATGAACACTCCTGGATCACCGGTGTCCGACACCGCGGCATTTGCCAACTGATTAGTTAGTGAAATGGACTCTAGCGAGGAGGAACTTTTATTGGTACTTCTAAGGAGGAGAAGGACGAGGAGGAGAATGAAGACAAAACGTTTATTACACGTACATCCACTGCTACATGATCAGCTGGAGAAAGAATTGTTTTGTACTCTTTATGTCGTTTGAGGATACGTTAACTATTCAGGGATTGCAAGACATGTCACCTCGTTTATTATATGGAGAAAGTATTGCGAACAGTATCAGAGATGACTGCAAACTACTACGTTAGCTCTGAAGGTGAAGTGGCTTGGCAGCAGCAAAAAAATGTAATTGCTAGAAATGTTACGTGAACATTAATGTGGTTAGGCCTCATTGTTCATCTGGCATTGTATTTGTGATGTGCATTGTGCAATTATTACTATGTTAACTGTAAGAAGTCACTTTACTGTATTCACTGAACTGATTGGAATTTACAATTAAAATTTTAGTGTGTCAGGAACTTGTACCTCAATAATATTATAATAAATGAATAAAATTCATTATTGTAGTAGCCACATATGCTTAAATAATTCTAATTAAGAATAATGTTTTCACTTAATTTTTTGGACCATATGGCGGAACGCCTTAAGACGCAGAAGAAAAGGGGTTGAGGGTTGCAAATGTACTTGAAGGTTACTACCCTCCTAGCCACCATTTTGTTGCTACAGTCATAGCTTTTGACGTCTCAAATTGCGGGACGAATTTCTACTTCCCTTTAAAAATCTGCCGTGTTAATGAAATCTAAACTCATGGCTACAATGTGTACAGTATAATATACCGGATGATCAAAAAGTCAGTATACATTTGAAAACTTAATAAACCACGGAATAATGTAGATAGAGAGGTAAAAATTGACACACATGCTTGGAATGACATGGGGTTTTATTAGAACAAAAAAAAAAATGAAGTTCACAAAATGTCCGACAGATGGCGCGTCGTTTGGTGATGGTAGTGTGCTCAGCCGCCACTTTCGTCATGCTTGTCCTCCCAGGTCCCCAGACCTCAGTCGGTGCGATTATTGGCTTTGGGGTTATCTGAAGTCGCAAGCCTATCGTGATCGACCGACACCTCTAGGGATGCTGAAAGACAACATCCGACGCCAATGCCTCACCATAACTCCGGACATGCTTTACAGTGCTTTTCACAACGTTATTCCTCGACTACAGCTGTTGTTGAGGAATGGTGGTGGACATACTGTATTGAGCAGTTTTCCTGTAAAGAACATCAGCTTTGTTTTGTCATACTTTGTTATGCTAATTATTGCTATTCTAATCAGATGAAGCGCCATCTGTCAGACATTTTTTGAACTTTTGTGTTTTTTTTTTTTTGTTCTAATAAAACCCCATGTCATTCCAAGCATGCGTGTCAATTTGTACCTCTCTATCTACATTATTCCGTGATTTATTCAGTTTTCAAATTTATACTGACTTTTTGATCACCCGGTATAATGAATGTTTCGCGGCACTGTCTCAGAAATGACTGCCTGTCTGTTGTCAAATCTGCAGCGCTGTGTCTGTGGTCTGTGTCCCAGTGCGAACACTCCAATCCAAACTAATGCATGTTCGGCGGCGACTGCTGTGAACAGAGCGACCGCGTCCGCCCCATGTGGCGAGGGTGAGTCACTGCTGCATCACATTGGTTTGGTGAGGCGGTGTAGTGTCCCGGTGTGAATGCTCCAGTTCAAACGAATTTATCTCTGTCGGTGACGGTCGCTGGTGACGGTCACCAGTGTCGCACTGTGAAACGGGCCTAATAGTCTGGGGAAAGTTTTCGTGGCATTCCCTGGGTCATCTCGTCATTTTGGAAGGCACAATGGATCAATACAACTATGCATCTATCGTCGGGGCCCGTGTCCAGCGCTACATGCCGTTCATTTTTCCTCCGCACGATGACATCTACCAATGCGACGTATCCTCACAATGTACAGGGTTATTACAAATGATTGAAGCGATTTCACAGCTTTACAATAACTTTATTATTTGAGATATTTTCACAATGCTTTGCACACACATACAAAAACTCAAAAAGTTTTTTTAGGCATTCACAAATGTTCGATATGTGCCCCTTTAGTGATTCGGCAGACATCAAGCCGATAATCAAGTTCCTCCCACACTCGGCGCAGCATGTCTCCATCAGTGAGTTCGAAAGCATCGTTGATGCGAGCTCGCAGTTCTGGCACGTTTCTTGGTAGAGGAGGTTTAAACACTGAATCTTTCACATAAACCCACAGAAAGAAATCGCATGGGGTTAAGTCGGGAGAGCGTGGAGGCCATGACATGAATTGCTGATCATGATCTCCACCACGACCGATCCAGCAGTTTTCCAATCTCCTGTTTAAGAAATGCCGAACATCATGATGGAAGTGCGGTGGAGCACCATCCTGTTGAAAGGTGAAGTCGGCGCTGTCGGTCTCCAGTTGTGGCATGAGCCAATTTTCCGCGGGCTACGCGTGAAACTTGCCCGCACGCGTTCAACCGTTTCTTCGCTCACTGCAGGCCGACCCGTTGATTTCCCCTTACAGAGGCATCCAGAAGCTTTAAACTGCGCATACCATCGCCGAATGGAGTTAGCAGTTGGTGGATCTTTGTTGAACTTCGTCCTGAAGTGTCGTTGCACTGTTATGACTGACTGATGTGAGTGCATTTCAAGCACGACATACGCTTTCACGGCTCCTGTCGCCATTTTGTCTCACTGCGCTCTCGAGCGCTCTGACGGCAGAAACCTGACGTGCGGCTTCAGCCGAACGAAACTTTATGAGTTTTTCTACGTATCTGTAGTGTGTCGTGACCATATGTCAATGAATGGAGCTACGGTGAATTTATGAAATCGCTTCAATCATTTGTAATAGCCCTGTACGTGCAGGGATGGAAGAGCACCAGGATGAGTTTGCCATACTCTCCTGGCCACCGGCCTCCCCGGATTTAAACCCAACCAAGAATGTGTGGCACCACCTCTACCTGCCTGTTTGCGCCATGGATTCTTAGCCGAAGAACTCAGCTCAGCTGGCCAAGGCACTGGAGTGAGCGTGGTTCCACACCCCAGTCGGCACCTTCCAGAGCCTCACTCATTCTCTTCACGCGCGTCTCGCTGCGGTCAGAGCCGTTAAAATAGGGCTTTTTACAGGTTGTTACATTAATGTGACTGGACATCGTACATGTTGCCAATGCAGTGGCTGCTGTACATTTGCACGCCATATCACACGCGTGTTCGAGCGGCATGACAAGTTTCGTATCGTCTGAGGGCCACTGCCGCATGGGCTATCAAAGCGGACACGAAAAACAAACTATGCTCATTTGTACAGGGTGACACACGGGAGACGGGCGGTTTTGAACTGCGCAGTACAGAGGGCGCGGTGGTGGGAGGTGGTCGTGGTGGGGATAGTTCTGATCCAAACAAGACGCCATTTCATTTACTCAGTCACCATGGAGCAGTGGGACTTGCAACGTAGTGTGTTTGTCTGTGACAGTATCGTGAAAAGTGGTGAGTCTACTATTGCTACGCAGCGATTGTTTCGTGCGCGGTTTAATGTCGTTCGACATGGAGCTGTTCCGAGCCGTAACACAATCCCCAGATGGGTGGAAAACTTCAGATCAACTGGAAACATACTGGATAAGAAGCATCCCGGCCCGAGACGCAGAGTAACGACTCCACAAAAATGTTGAAAGGGCAAGGCAAGCGGCAATCAGAAGCCCAGGACGGTCAGCTAGACGTCATGCTACTGAGTTACGAATCAATCGTGAATCTGTTAGACTAATTTTGCATAAAGAATTAAAATTCCATCCCTACAAAATGCTCATTGTCCAACAACTTAAGGAAACTGATTTTGCTGTACGAGAAGACTTCGCTTACAGAATGCAAGTGATTTTTGGATCGAATGAAATTTTATTGATGAGCGATGAAGCTCATTTTCATTTAAACGGGGCCGTGAATAAGCAAAACCTACGTTACTGGGCTCCAGAGCATCCACACCTTATCCACCAGCGTCCTCTACACTCTGAAAAAGTAAAAGTCTGGTGTGCTCTTGGCTCTGTTGGCAATATTGGACCTTATTTTTTTGAAGAGAACGTGGCCACAGTTACTGTTAATTCGGTTCGTTACATTCCTATGCTTGAAACTTTCTTGAAACCAGAACTAAGAAGACGACGAATCTCTTTAAAACGCGTTTGGTTCCAGCAGGATGGGGCAACATCGCACACCGCAAACACTTCAATGACAGTTCATAGACCCATGTTTCCTGGCCGGGTTATCTCACGTTTGGCAATGTTCCTTGGCCTCCCAGGTCTCCCGACTTGTCAGTAGGTGACTATTTTCTTGTGGGGGTAGCTTAAGAACTGTGTCTATAACCAGAAACCACGAAATTTGAACGAGTTGAAGAATGCAATCATTCAAGAAATTGCTGCCATCCCTGCAGAGATTTTAGTCCGTGTGATGGAGGATTTTGAGAAGAGACCTGAGTCCTGCATTCGAAATGATGGACATCTCCTTGACGACATTATTTTTCACAGATAACTTTGTTAACTAAAATGGCAAATAATGAGCTTCGATTTTTGGTAAATAAACATGCATTAATTTTAAAGTTGGTTGAGTATTATTTAATTAAAAACCGTCCGTCTCGCGTGTGTCACCCTGTACTACTGGAAATTGCTTTCTCTTAGCGTTATTTATACCAAACCAGTATGCTGTCCACCCTAATTACAGCGTCTCTAAAAAAACTTGTGAGACTGAAATTATTCCTGGCGTATAAGCGACCTCAGCGCTGTAGCTACAGTGGCAGCTTGAACTCACAAGAGTAAACAACAGTAGTGGGTTGTACCAGTCAGTTGCCGGCCGCGGTGGTCTCGCGGTTCTAGGTGCTCAGTCCGGAACTGCGCGACTGCTACGGTCGCAGGTTAGAATCCTGCCTCGGGCATGGATGTGTGTGATGTCAGGTTTAAGTAGTTCTAAGTTCTAGGGGACTGATGAACACAGATGTTAAGTCCCATAGTGCTCAGAGCCACTTTTTGTTACCAGTCAGTTGTTGAGCGAACCGAGTTAAGTAGTTGACGAGCGGCCGTAATGAGTCAGAAGTAGCGGTGGAGCAACACCTCTAAATCAAATGTGTAAGACATTATCCGAAATATTTTGAAAAAGAGGAAAGTGTGTGCAAATTTTGTACCGCACACCTTGACTCCCGAACAAAAACAAATGAGCGTTTACGCCTGCAGCGACCTGATTGAAACGCAAGACGCATCCAATTCTGGAAAAATCATCGCGAGTGACAATACTTAGTAGTATCAATACGATCTTACCGCGAAAACGACAAAGTGTAGGAATTTGGACGATGGGTCAACGTTTTGACGACATAACCGACATTGTCAGGAGGGGGGGGGGGCGGGGGGGGGGGGGGGGGCGCTGGCGTGGTAGAGGCCGACTATGTAGAACACCTCAAGCATTAAAACTACCGCCTTCACATTTCTCTATTTTGTATGAGTCGAGTCTCGAAAGGCTTTGGGCTGATAGGGTATATTAACATGATGCCCATTCCGTTTAACACTGCTTCCTAACGTTGGAGCAGCAACTGGCATTAGCATATATCCCCTTTGTTCTTCTATTCGTCTTTCAATATTAACATTTACTACTCGCACTGATTCATAGATTACTACATTAATAACTGTGGTGATAAACTGCAACCTTACCGTACACTCCTTTTACCCTGGACGTTTTTGCTGATATTCCACATGTGTTATTCATTCCTGAGTTGTGCAAATTTTTGTCCATTATTTGTCTGTCTCTCTACCTTAACCCCGCTCAGTAATGTTTAATCTCGTATATTTGCAGGGAAATTTTTGAAAGATTTCTCTTATCCATTCTCTGGCTAACAAGCACCATAGGACCTAATATACTCGCATTGAGATACGTAGGGAACTAAATAAACATTGCTACAAAGTCCACTGCACGAAGATGTGGATTAACAACATCTAGAAAGCAAAAGGATTGTTCACATTTTAGTATTAATTTTAAGACGAAGGATAATGTAAAATAATCTTCTACTTCCCTGAAAATTTTGATACAGTTAAAGACATCAAAGTGAAGGAATTGACTGCACAAAAACTGTCTCACAGGCTTCCTTGAACATAGGGCAATTGCTGCATGAAGGAGTATTTCATGTTACACGCGCTCTTTTGTCTACATCAACATGGATACTCTGCAAATCACATTTAAGTGCCTGACAAAGGGTTCATCGAACCACCTTCACAATTCTCTATTATTCCAATCTCTTACAGCGCGCGGAACGAACGAACACCAATATCTTTCCGTGCGAGTTCTGATTTCCCTTATTTTATCGTGGTGATCGTTTCTCCCTATACAGGTCGGTGTCAACAAAATATTTTCACATTCGGAGGAGAAAGTTGGTGATTGGAATTTCATGAGAAGATTCCGTCGCAACGAAAAACATCTTTCTTTTAATTATGTCCAGCCCAAATCTCCGATACTTCGCGATAATACAAAAAGTGCTGCCTTTCTTTGAACTTTTCCGATGTACTCCCTCAGTCCTACCTGGTAAGGATCCCACACCGCACAGCAGCATTCTGAAAGAGGACGGACAAGCATAGTGTAGGCAGTCTCCTTAGTAGATCTGTTACATTTTCTAAGTGTCCTGCCAATAAAACGCAGTCTTGGGTTGCCCTTCCCCACAACATTTTCTATGCGTTCCTTCCAATTTAAGTTGTTCGTAATTGTAATACCTAGGTATTTAGCTGAATTTACGGTTTTTAGATTAGACTGATTTATCGTGTAACCGAAGTTTAACGAATTCCTTTTAGCACTCATGTGGATGACCTCACACTTTTCGTTATTTAGGGTCCACTGCCAATTTTCGCAGCTTTCAAATATCTTTTTAAGTCGTTTTGCAATTTGTTTTGATCTTCTGATGACTTTATTAGTCGATAAACGACAGTGTCATCTACAAACAACTTAAGACGGCTGCTCATATTGTCTTCCAAATCGTTTATACAGATAAGGAACAGCAAAGGGGCTATGACACTACCTTGGGGAACACCAGAAATCACTTCTGTTTTACTCGATGTATGTCTTCCGGTGCCATTTTCGGTTGTACATGCAGCAGTTTTTTATAACTAACAAAAATGAATGAAAAAGAGAAACAACTTCTGCAGAATCTTCATATGTAGATAACGAATTTATTTTCTGCTAACTGTATTTGTCACACGACGTACGAGGTACGAGCCTTCGCCTACCATCGCCTTTTCGTATTTTCGTTTTTTTGTCGGAACGCCCTTGTCGTCTTCTGTATTTTCCAGTCAGTAGGTGACACAAAAAACGTAAAAGGTCCCCGTGAGCGCAGGTTTGGAAGCGGCAGTAGGAAAAACATGCGCGGTCACGTATACAGCGGCAGTGAAAGCAATGAAGCAAGAATATTTCTGAGCAAGGTGCGGCGGACGAAAACGAATATATATCGGATGGCGCCTGGCTGTTTCAGCGTTCACCAACGCGACGCAGTAAAATTTTCTCTCGCAAATAAACCACAACGTATTTCCGTGTAGCCGTGGCTGATGTGTTTTACGAGAATCGCACGTGACAGAGCTGCGCCATCTTGCGGCCGTAAAATCGGCGGGAGTCGGCTGGAGAAAGCCGATGGGGCCAAACCGTTCGCTCCGTGGCTGACACAGGCGTCACACAAGTGAAAACACGGCAAGCGAGTAACAAAGTACGAAAATTTGACACGCAAAATAATGAGCACACGAAAAAAAAATTATTATTTTCCCGGGATATTCCCTCGTACAGGTACACAACATGATGTCTCCCTTAAGAGTCGTAATGCGCATTTCCTCTGGTGTTTCGACAGATATTTGCAATTTCCATTTTACACAGAGTACGCGAAGGAACTTGCCGCCCTTCTTGCAGCCGTGTACCGTAGGTCTCTAGAAGAGCGTAGCGTTCCAAAGGATTGGAATAGGGCACAGGTCATCCCCGTTTTCAAGAAGAGACGTCGAACAGATGTGATGAACTATAGACCTATATCTCTAACGTCGATCAGTTGTAGAATTTTGGAACACGTATTATGTTCGAGTATAATGACTTTTCTGGAGACTAGAAATCTACTCTGTAGGAATCAGCATGGGTTTCGAAAAAGACGAACGTGTGAAACCCAGATAGCGCTATTCGTCCACGAGACTCAGAGGGCCATAGACACGGGTTCCCTGGTACATGCCGTGTTTCTTGATTTCTGCAAGGCGTTTGAGACAGTTCCCCACAGTCGTTTAATGAACAAAGTAAGAGCATATGGACTATCAGACCACTTGTGTGATTGGATTGAAGAGTTCCTAGATAATAGAACGCAGCATGTCATTCTCAATGGAGAGAAGTCTTCCGAAGTAAGAGTGATTTCAGGTGTGCCGCAGGGGAGTGTCGTAGGACCGTTGCTACTCACAATATACGTAAATGACCTTGTGGATGACATCGGAAGTTCACTGACCCTTTTTGCGGATAATGCTGTGGTATATAGAGAGGTTGTAACAATGGAAAATTGTACTAAAATGGAGGAGGATCTGCAGCGAATTGACGCATGGTGCAGGGAATGGCAATTGAATCTCAATGTAGACAAGTGTAATGTGCTGCGAATACATAGAAAGAAAGATCCCTTATCATTGAGCTACAATATAGCAGGTCAGCAACTGGAAGCAGTTAATTCCATAAATTATTTGGGAGTACGCATTGGGAGTAATTTAAAATGGAATGATCATATAAAGTTGATCGTCGTTAAAGCAGATGCCAGACTGAGATTCGTTGGAAGAATCCTAAGGAAATGCAATCCGAAAACGAAGGAAGTAGGTTACAGTACGCTTGTTCGCCCACTGCTTGAATACTGCTCAGCAGTGTGGGATCCGTACCAGATAGGGTTGATAGAAGAGATAGAGAAGATCCAACGGAGAGTGGCGCACTTCGTTACAGGATGATTTAGTAATCGCGAAAGCGTTACGGAGATGATAGATAAACTACAGTGGAAGACTCTGCAGGAAAGACGATCAGTAGCTCAGTACGGGCTTTTGTTGAAGTTTCGAGAACATACCTTCACCGAGGAGTCAAGCAGTATATTGCTTCCTCCTAAGTATATCTAGCGAAGAGACCATGAGGATAAAATCAGAGAGATTAGAGCCCATACAGAGGCATGCCGACAATCCTTCTTTCCACGAACAATACGAGACTGGAATAGAAGGGAGAACCGATAGAGGTACTCAAGGTACCCTCCGCCACACACCGTCAGGTGGCTTCCGGAGTATTGATGTAGATGTAGATGCAGATGTAATGTTTGGCTGGAGTAATATCAAACAAGTGGTGCTCATCGCGTATGTAAGTGCGACGCGTGGTGTAGACGGAAAGTATCGGTTTGTTTCCCGTTACAAACAAAATGATTTTGAAGCGGCAATTTCGCGCCCATTCGATTCAGCGACCTCAGATTAGCGACGTTCAATCAGTCCAGCAGAGACTGAGCAGCACTATTGCCTAGCGGTAGCAGACAGCATCAGCCACGGCGGTTCTGTCGCTGCTGCAGTACTGATTATTCCTCCTGTTGTACTAGGGGGACCGCAAAGAAATGTCGTTATTTTGTACATGAAAATCGGACAAAAAGTGCCAACATTTCCTTTATAATATGAATTTTAACCATCAGGTGTTTATTTGTTCCATTAGTCATCTACTGGTTTCGGTTATTAATCATCCAAGATGTAGGGTACAACAGATTACTTAAAAGCTACCCACACTCCTTTGATGCTGAACAGTGTCGAACTTATCCAGTGATATTGTGCAATTGTTGTTGTTGTTGTGGTCTTCAGTCCTGAGACTGGTTTGATGCAGCTCTCCATGCTACTCTATCCTGTGCAAGCTTCTTCATCTCCCAGTATCTACTGCAACCTACATCCTTCTGAATCTGCTTAGTTATTCATCTCTTGGTCTCCCTCTACGATTTTTACCCTCCACACTGCCCTCCAATGCTAAATTTGTGATCCCTTGATGCCTCAAAACATGTCCTACCAACCGATCCCTTCTTCTAGTCAAGTTGTGCCACAAACTTCTCTTCTCCCCAATCCTATTCAATACCTCCTCATTAGTTACGTGATCTATCCACCTTATCTTCAGCATTCTTCTGTAGCACCACATTTCAAAAGCTTCTATTCTCTTCTTGTCCAAACTATTTATCGTCCATGTTTCACTTCCATACATGGCTACACTCCATACAAATACTTTCAGAAACGACTTCCTGACACTTAAATCTATACTCGATGTTAACAAATTCCTCTTCTTCAGAAACGCTTTCCTTGCCATTGCCAGTCTACATTTTATATCCTCTCTACTTCGACCATCATCGGTTATTTTACCCCCTAAATAGCAAAACTCCTTTACTACTTTAAGCGTCTCATTTCCTAATCTAATACTCTCAGCATCACCAGACTTAATTCGACTACATTCCATTATCCTCGTTTTGCTTTTGTTGATGTTCATCTTATATCCTCCTTTCAAGACACTGTCCAATCCGTTCAACTGCTCTTCCAAGTCCTTTGCTGTCTCTGACAGAATTACAATGTCATCGGCGAACCTCAAAGTTTTTACTTCTTCTCCATGAATTTTAATACCTACTCCGAATTTTTCTTTTGTTTCCTTTACTGCTTGCTCAATATACAGACTGAATAACATCGGGGAGAGGTTACAACCCTGTCTTACTCCTTTCCCAACCACTGCTTCCCTTTCACGCCCCTCGACTCTTATAACTGCCATCTGGTTTCTGTACAAACTGTAAATAGCCTTTCGCTCCCTGTATTTTACCCCTGCCACCTTCAGAATTTGAAAGAGAGTATTCCAGTTAACATTGTCAAAAGCTTTCTCTAGGTCTACAGATGCTAGATACGTAGGTTTGCCTTTTCTTAATCTTTCATCTAAGATAAGTCGTAAGGTCAGTATTGCCTCACGTGTTCCAACATTTCTACGGAATCCAAATTGATCTTCCCCGAGGTCGCCTCTACCAGTTTTTCCATTCGTCTGTAAAGAATTCGCGTTAGTATTTTGCAGCTGTGACTTATTAAACTGATAGTTCGGTAATTTTCACATCTGTCAACACCTGCTTTCTTTGGGATTGGAATTATTATATTCTTCTTGAAGTCTGAGGGTATTTCGCCAGTTTCATACATCTTGCTCACCAGATGGTAGAGTTTTGTCAGGACTGGCTCTCCCAAGGCCGTCAGTAGTTCCAATGGAATGTTGTCTACTCCGGGGGCCTTGTTTCGACTCAGGTCTTTCAGTGCTCTGTCAAACTCTTCACGCAGTATCGTATCTCCCATTTCATCTTCATCTACATCCTCTTCCATTTCCATAATATTGTCCTCGAGTACATCGCCTTTGTATAGACCCTCTATATACTCCTTCCACCTTTCTTCTTTCCCTTCTTTGCTTAGAACTGGGTTTCCATCTGAGCTCTTGATGTTCATACAAGTGGTTCTCTTATCTCCAAAGGTGTCTTTAATTTTCCTGTAGGCAGTATCTATCTTACCCCTAGTGAGATAAGCCTCTACATCCTTACATTTGTCCTCTAGCCATCCCCGCTTAGCCATTTTGCACTTCCTGTCAATCTCATTTTTGAGACGTTTGTATTCCTTTTTGCCTGCTTCATTTACTGCATTTTTATATTTTCTCCTTTCATCAATTAAATTCAATATTTCTTCTGTTACCCAAGGATTTCTATTAGCCCTCGTCTTTTTACCTACTTGATCCTCTGCTGCCTTCACTACTTCATCCCTCAGAGCTACCCATTCTTCTTCTACTGTATTTCTTTCCCCCATTCCTGTCAATTGTTCCCTTATGCTGTCCCTGAAACTCTCTACAACCTCTGGTTCTTTCAGTTTATCCAGGTCCCATCTCCTTAAATTCCCACCTTTTTGCAGTTTCTTCAGTTTCAATCTGCAGTTCATAACCAATAGATTGTGGTCAGAATCCACATCTGCCCCAGGAAATGTCTTACAATTTAAAACCTGGTTCCTAAATCTCTGTCTTACCATTATATAATCTATCTGATACCTTTTAGCATCTCCAGGATTCTTCCAGGTATACAACCTTCTTTTATGATTCTTGAACCAAGTGTTGGCTATGATTAAGTTATGCTCTGTGCAAAATTGTACAAGGCGGCTTCCTCTTTCATTCCTTCCCCCTAATCCATATTCACCTACTATGTTTCCTTCTCTCTCTTTTCGTACTGACGAATTCCAGTCACCCATGACTATTAAATTTTCATCTCCCTTCACTACCTGAATAACTTCTTTTATCTCGTCATACATTTCATCTATTTCTTCATCATCTGCAGAGGTAGTTGGCATATAAACTTGTACTACTGTAGTAGGCATGGGCTTTGTGTCTATCTTGGCCACAATAATGCGTTCACTATGCTGTTTGTAGTAGCTAACCCGCACTCCTATTTTTTTTATTCATTATTAAACCTACTCCTGCATTACCCCTATTTGATTTTGTATTTATAACCCTGTAATCATCTGAGCAAAAGTCTTGTTCCTCCTGCCACCGAACTTCACTAATTCCAACAATATCTAACTTTAACCTATCCATTTCCCTTTTTAAATTTTCTAACCTACCTGCCCGATTAAGGGATCTGACATTCCACGCTCCGATCCGTAGAACGCCAGTTTTCTTTCTCCTGATAACGACGTCCTCCTGAGTAGTCCCCGCCCGGAGATCCGAATGGGGGGCTATTTTACCTCCGGAATATTTTACCCAAGAGGACGCCATCATCATTTAATCATACAGTAGAGCTGCATGTCCTCGGGAAAAATTACGGCTGTAGTTTCCCCTTGCTTTCAGCCGTTCGCAGTGCCAGCACAGCAAGGCCGTTTTGGTTAATGTTACAAGGCCAGATCAGTCAATCATCCAGACTGTTGCCCCTGCAACTACTGAAGAGGCTGCTGCCCCTCTTCAGGAACCACATGTTTGTCTGGCCTCTCAGCAGATACCCCTCCGTTGTGGTTGCACCTACGGTACGGCCATCTGTATCGCTGAGGCACGCAAGCCTCCCCACCAACGGCAAGGTCCATGGTTCATGGGGGGGATATTGTGCAAATACCTTATAATACTGATAGTCATATCTCAGAGCTTGATATAATTTGTCTTAGAGTACTGACAGTCTTAACTCAGATATTGATATATGTTAGTTGTTTGTATAGTTTCACTCGATAATTTCGATATTGTTCAGGTTCAAAGCAATACGGGTTGCTTTCAATTAATCCGTTGTACAGTACATCCTGGACGATTGTTAATAACCGGACGCGGTAGATGACTAATGGGATAAATAAATAGCTGATGGCTGAAATGTATTTTATAAAATACCCTATGGCTTTTGAACCTCACCCTATAGAAAAATTACAGACAATTTTTTTGATCATCCTCGTTATCAACAACGTTTTGCCATCTAGTGTACGAATTGCCTTTGCCGGATCGATTGAAATCAATTGGTTTTGAGCAAAATATGCGGGATGGCATTTTGGACACCATTCACATTATCAGATTTTTTGCCACTTAAAAAGTATTGTAGCGATCGGAATTAATGGAACTACGATGGCGGTGGGAAAGTGCCTCGCACCTCAATTCATGAATTTTTTCCAGGGTTCCTCTTGCGCAGTGCAATCTTGTATTATGGCGTTACCGACAAACGTCTTTTCTGTTGACAGTTGCTGAGCACGTTTCAATTAAAGATTGATTTACTCGATCCAGTTGTTCACAGAAAAGGCCCGAATTCATAGATTGCTCAGGTTTCAGCACTTCAAAATTAACCACTCCACGAATACTCCACCAAACACACAAAGAGGGTTTCTTGGGTAAAAACCTGAATTAGCTGTACTTCGTGGCGATTCTTTCGTGTTAATCACGTCCTTTTGAGTTTTGTTTTATCGTAGAGGACCATTTGTTGTCTCCATTTATCAAGCAATAAAAAAAAAAAAAGAAACGATTCTATTATGTGCCGCTGAAGCAATAAGTTGCGTATGGAGCATCGGTAAGCTTTATTTGTCTTTATGTCTACTGCAAGGGTTCTTGGATGGTCGAAAATGGTTGGTTAAGAGTTTTTGACAGTTCCTCGATTGTCCGACACGGATTTGCTTCCCTTTCTACCTTTAACATGTCGTTGTCTAAAGTTGTTGGTCTTCCTAACCGACTCGAGTCAGAAAGATCAAAATTATCGGGCATGAACTTCGTTTAGAAATATCTAGTGCACTTGGATAAACATCGAAAATGCTTTGGTAACAACGTCTGCGCTACTACACTTAAAAAACTCGTGACGAAGTTAAACGTTGCAGTTTCTGCAGCCGGCCAGTGTGGCCGTGCGGTTCTAGGCGCTTCAGTCTGGAACCGCGTGACCTCTACGGTCGCAGGTTCGAATCCTGCCTCGGGCATGGATGTCTGTGATGCCCTTAGGTTAGTTAGGTTTAAGTAGTTCTAAGTTCTAGGGGACTGATGACCACAGATGTTAAGTCCCATAGTGCTCAGAGCCATTTGAACAATTTTTTTTTTTTTTTTGCAGTTTTTGCTAGTAGCGCCGAGCGCGGATTACTTCAGCATTTCCCCTCACGCGTCTCCGCCCAAGGCAGAATCCAATCTTGTCATTTAGATTTTTGTTCATCATTTTCAGCAACTGGTTTTGAAGAATACCGATGTAAAGAAATAGCATACTAGGAGCGTTAAAAATGTGCTAACGTAACTGGAGTGCAATTTGTCCCTATCCGTAATCTTGTCATTGTATTCACACCGCCAGCCCGCATTGTAATCTGACTACTTCTTTGTACCACCTATACTTGCTTCACACAGTCAAAGAGAAAGACTGGATGTGACGAGGCCTCAACTGAAGAGCGAAAGAAACTGGCAATTCTGCTTAATATCTTGTAGGGTCCCAGCGAGGATGCAGAAGTGCCGCAAAGCGACATGGCTGGGACTCGACTCTGAAAAGTACTGGAGGAAACTGACACCATGAATCCTGCAGGGTTCTCCATAAATCCGTAAAAGTGCGAGGGCTTGGACACCTCTTCTGAATAGCACGTTGCAAGGCATCCCAGATATGCTCAATAATGTTCATGTCTGGGGGGTTTGGTGACCACCGGAAGTGTCTAAACTCAGAGGAGTGTTCCTGGAGCAACCCTGTAGCAAATTTGGACGTGTGGGGTGTCGCATTGTCCTGCTGGAATTGTCCAAGACCGTCGGAATGCACAGTGGACATGAATATATGTAGCAAATCAGGCAGGATGCGTACGTACGTGTCATGTGTCAGAGTCGTATCTAGATGTATCATGTGTACCATGTCTCTGCAACTGCACACACCATTGCAGAGCTCGCCCGGCTTGAACATTCCCTTGCTGACATGCACGGTCCATGGATTCATGAGGTTGTCTCCATACCCGAACACGTCAACCCGCTCCATACAATTTCAAACGAGACTCGTCCGACCAGGCAACATGTTTCCAGTCATCCACAGTCCAACGTTGGTGTTGATGGGCCCAGGCGATGCGTAATGCTTCGTGTCGTGCAGTCACTAAGGGTACACGAGTGGGCCTTCGGCTCCGAAAGCCTATAGCGATGATGTTTCGTTGAATGGTTCACACGCTGATTCTTGTTGATGGCCCAGCATTCAAATCTGTAGCAGTTTGAGCAAGGGTTGCACTCCTGTCACCTTGAACGATTCTCTTCAGTCGTCGTTGATCCCGTTCTTGTAGCATCTTTTTCCAGCCGCTGCGATGTCGGGAGATTTGATATTTTATCGTATTCCTGATATTGACGATGTACTCGTGAAATGGTCATACGGGAAAAACTCCACTTCATCGCTACCACGGAGATGATGTGTTCCATTGCTCGTGCTCCGACTATAACACCACGTTCTAACTAACTGAAATCTTGGTAACCTGCCATTGTAGCAGCAGTAACCGGTCTAACAACTGCACCAGACGCTTCTTGTCATATATAGGCGTTCTGGACAGCAGCGCCCTATTCTGCCTGTTTACGTATCTCTGTATTTGAATGCGCATGCCTATACCGGTTTCTTTGGCACTGCTAGGTCGCTGGTGTCTGCAGAAATGATAAAACAGTGAACTCGACGTGAAGTGTTGTGGACAAACCCAGTATGTGACGTAACCTAAGGACATACCCATCTGACACCTTTTACTATGCCACTTGCATGCGGTTACCATTGTTAGCAAAGTGGTTATCGCTAAGCGAGAACGTATATCGTTTTCCTTTCAATTATCGTTCTAACGTGGATAAGCAGGCTAGTGGCTTGTTGATGTACAGAGTACCTAATAATAAATCAATACTTACTTACATATATAGCTCTATAGCGCCAGTATATTTACAATGTGCCGCCGATATTTTTATACTTCGATACTATGTCCGTCGATATATCGATCTGTTTTTCGATCCAGCGAGCGCCGATAATGATATTTCTATAAATATCGGTATATCGGATTCCCTATATTTTTAAAATTATCAACAGTCATGAGAAGTATACCCTCACGTTCCCGTGCAGGCCAACTTCGGGCCACTGTTACATCCAAGTACCCCATAAATCCGGATATTGCACGATTCGACCTATCGGCTAGATGGAGACCAATAATAAGACACCGTCAGGTGCTGATAAAGCTGTCTCAGATGGCTACGCCGTATCTCCGTGTCCTTCACAGTGGCACTGAACGTCTGAAACTGCTCACGCATCTCGTACGTTCCACCTGAAGTTTAACATGGATTCCGAACCAAGGTGCACTCGGCATTTTTCACATCAACAAACACTGCCAGACATGAAATAAGTGCGTATGATAGATATCCTCGGAATGATCTGTAATCGAACCCAAGACCTTCTGATCCATGGTCTTACATTTTACCTTCTTAACGCCATATATAGACTGCGGCTTGCTAAAAGGACTTTCTGGTTGTTTTAGCCGTTCTAGTGCTGGTTGCTAGTCATCAAATTAATTGTGCCCATGTGTTTGCGTACGTACGTGTTGCGAATATAACCCCTCTCAAGGTAAATCCTGTGAAACGCGTGATTACTGTTTCAATTTTTTCGTTTCCATCCTTTGCTACGTGCCTAGCACTCACTTCCGTTCATGAGGGCAAGTTCAGTTAATACTCTGCAAAATCTTAATGCTGTTTCTTTTCTGGCTTTCGTCTTAAGATTTCCATAAATACTCCAGCTCTGCTCGAACTTGTCTTATTTATTTTCGAGATGGAGCAATTCTACAGGGTGAAAAGTATTTAAACCGACAAACTCTGGGAGGTTGTAGGGGACATCAAAACAAATATTTTTCCCTAATTTCATTTTTTCCTATGAGGATTATTTAAACCGGTGGAGGCCATATTACTCTCTTCAGCTGTTAGAGGGCGTATTACTCTCTTCAGTTGTAGGCAACTGCTGTCCACCAGTGTAGTAGTGCATTGTCTCTGTTTACTAATGGAGTGATACACCTGGAGTGAGTACACTGATATGGTTGGTGGGTACTACGTAGCGCACCACAACGGACGAGCTGCACAGCGGGTTTATCAACAACAATATCCTAATCGCGGTATCCCGCATCATACAACCTTTGCTGCTGTGTACCAACGTCTGCGTGAGACCAGGGCATTTTGCAGATTACCTGGACAGGGACGCCGTCGCACGGTAAGAACGCTGCAATTTGAGCAAGCTGTCTTGCAGCATGTGGAGCGGGATCCTTCACTCAGCACTCGAGCAATTGCACGTAACATAGGGACGAAGCAGACGAATGTAAGAACAGTCCTTCGAGAGCAATTGTTACGTCCATTTCACTTACAGCGTGTCCAGAACCTGGAACCAGTTGATTATCCACCCAGAGCACAGTTTTCGCAATGGTACCTGGAACAGTGTGGAATGCATCATACATTTCCATCATATGTCCCCTGTGGACTTTTTTTTGTGGGGAGAGATGCGCAAGCTTGTTTACGCAACTCCTGTTGCATCAGAAGAGGATGTGGTTGCCCGGATAGTAGCAGCAGCACGAACAATTCAGGATACTCCTGGGGTTTTTGCCCGTGTCAGACAGAACATGATCCGACGGAGTAATCTTTGTTTACGTGTCAATGGTGGCATTTTTGAAAATCTACTGTAAATGAAATTGGGTTGTGTTTATGTGTTGTCTCTTGGTCATAAAAAAATGGAAAAGTGTTTGTTGGTTTAATTAATTTGCCGTCAGAGAAATCTTCTTCTACCGATTTACATACTCCTCATAGGAAAAAATGACATTAGGGAAAAATATTTGTTTTGATGTCCCCTTCAACCTCTCAGAGCTTGTCGTTTAAATACTTTTCACCCTGTAGACTTAATAATGTAGGAGCCCAAATAATTAAAGAGTATTTAAGTGTTCTAATGTGTATTTTTTGTGATTAACTTTGACCTAAGTGAACATGTGTCTTTGAAATCCACAGTTAATTTGAAGTAGTAGTTTGTGAAAATAATAGGCAGCTTTAGCAACCACTACAGTCTTACCTTAAAGATTCTGCCACTTCCCAGGTATGAGTTTAGAAAAAACGTTCGGACTGCTTACCTGAAACAAAAGAAAAGAAATGCGTTAGTTGTATATCGTACAGTTTTAAACATGGCTGTTACACAGAAACCGTATAATAGTCTCAACATAGTCGTATGAATTACACAGCCAATCGGTTTCACGTAACTGGTAGGTGCGTTCCCCTAGGTGTCGACAACTAATAGGGGTGCCTTCATCAGAATGAAATTTTGATAAATCGTCAAATTACATTGCTAAAAAGCAATGGCCAAAATTTAGAGCAGCTATGCTCAAGTCAAAAGTGAAACGAAATGATATCATGCACCTAGGTTAACGTACCTACCAGTTCCGTGCAACCGATGGCTGTAAAATCCTATGTTGAAGTTAGTTCGGATACAGCGAGACAAACATAATTAAATTAACGATTTCTGTTGGAATAAATGTAATACTTCTCCCTCATTTCACTCCCCCCTCCCGTCCAACAACTCACATATACCGTACATCACTCTCCCGCTGTGGGAATGCTACCTCCTCTCGATAAACCCACGCAAGTTGCTTTATATGACAGTATATCTTAGAGGGACAGTGTCAACAGTTTGTCATTTTTGTAGCGGATGATACACATTTCATTTATGAAACTCTGGAGATTTTAAATAGATGTTAAGTATGACTGGCAATGTTCCTTCGAAAAAATTCTGCCAAAAATGGAAAATTTTCTAAGTATTACAGATGAAAGATTCATCCAAGACACGTAATCCGATGTTGAAGATAAACTGCAATGCATCACCTGCATTAGCTTTCTCAGTTGAAACATTTCTGATCTGTTCCCATAAACATTAAAAGCTATTTTACTATAATGCCCATCTTTCAAAATAGCGTGAATGACGTTAATGCAAATACATGACAAGACATGGAATGTCTGTAGATAAATAAGTTGCCAGTAATAAACACACAGTATAATACTCCTTGCCCTGGATAAAATCACTTGTAAATGGTGAAAAATGAGGAATGTTCACTCATATGAGACGGCATTTACGATACATACTAACGCAGGTGTTTTACGAATGGGTAATATGTTATCCGAATGGACAAGTAAATTCTGCTCGGGTTTAATGATCGCTAACAGGTATTAGCAACGATAATTCGGTAGCTCCGATATCAACGACTAATATTTTTGTTAGGAAGCTTTTAGGTAAACAGTTAACAAATTAATACTTTCACAGCGTTTATATGCTGACCTCCAAGTTGTACCGTCTAATTAATTACTAAATAAGTTAAAATTTATGTGATCCTAAAAAGTGTTGTAGTGTATTACTTCTTACTGTAATATAGCAGTCAGCGAGTAAAAATGCTTAATACGTCATGGATGGCAGGACATACAAATATGGACATCTTCGAGATATATGTGGCTATCTGAAATAATATTTACTTCTGTGGTTAAGAGATATAGGATAAATTCAGTACTACTTTTTAATCTGTTTTAACATACTGTCGATGGTTATAATTGGTAACGTTTCAAGTCACTGTTATAACCCATTCAGGAGTAATTTGACTAGAATACTGGTCAAGTTGATATCTGAAAGTGCTGAAGACGGCAACGCGCCCTTCTTCCTGCTGTTCTGCACTGTTACACGTACGTCCAATCCAGTCGTACAATTAGCTGTCTTACGCCTCAGTCATTTCCTTACAATGAAATGAACACCCTTACTGCTTACAGGTGTTGACATACGTCAACGGGGACAGATGAAAATGTGTGCCCCGACCGGGACTCGAACCCGGGATCTCCTGCTTACATGGCAGACACTCTATCCATCTGAGCCACCGAGGACACACAGGATAGAGCGACTGCAGGGGTTTATCTCTGGCACGCCTCCCGCGAAACCCACATTCTCAACGTATTGTCCCGCACTACATTCGTAGTGCCCCCGCCCATTATACTCATTACTCGCGGCGCGTTGCCGATTCCCGTAAGAGTTCGGGCACTGTTTGTGCATTCGCACAGAAGAAGAAGACGGTCAAGTGGCCGGTGAGCCTTAACTATATATACAGGGTGTTACGAAAAGGTACGGCCAAACTTTCAGGAAACATTCCTCACACACAAAGAAAGAAGATATGTTATGTGGACATGTGTCCGGAAACCCTTACTTTCCATGTTAGAGCTCATTTTATTACTTCTCTTCAAATCACATTAATCATGGAATGGAGACACACAGCAACAGAACGTACCAGCGTGACTTCAAACACTTTGTTACTGGAAATGTTCAAAATGTCCTCCGTTAGCGAGGATACATGCATCCACCCTCCGTCGCATGGAATCCCTGATGCGCTAATGCAGCCCTGGAGAATGGCATATTGTATCACAGCCGTCCACAAAACGAGCACGAAGAGTCTCTACATTTGGTACCGGGGTTGCGTAGACAAGAGCTTTCAAATGCCCCCATAAATGAAAGTCAACAGGGTTCAGGTCAGGAGAGCGTGGAGGCCATGGAATTGGTCCGCCTCTACCAATCCATCGGTCACCGAATCTGTTGTTGAGAAGCGTACGAATACTACGACTGAAGTGTGCAGGAGCTCCATCGCGCATGAACCGCATGTTGTGTCGTACTTGTAAAGGCACATGCTCTAGCAGCACAGGTAGAGTATCCCGTATGAAATCATGATAGCGTGCTCCATTGAGCGTAGGTGGACGAAACTAAAATGAGCTCTAACTTGGAAATTAAGCGTTTCCGGACAAATGTCCACATAACAATTTTTCTTTATTTGTGTGTGAGGAATGTTTCCTGAAAACTTGGCCGTACCTTTTTGTAGCACCCTGTATACTAAGATGGTATCCGATCTTTCGGACATGTCCGAAAGAACAGATACCATCTTAGTATATATATCAGTCATTTCTGTTTTGTTTGCATCCAGTGACCAAAAAGAGGCAAGAAAGGTCCATGGTGGCTGTTCTAGGATACTTCATTGTTTGAACCTTCGATGCTTCTACAAACTCCTTTTTGCGTTTCAGTTCAAATGGTTCAAGTGGCTCTGAGCACTATGGGACTCAACATCTGAGGTCATCAGTCCCCTAGAACCTAGAACTACTTAGACGTAACTATCTTAAGGACATCACACACAACCATGCCCGAGGCAGGATTCGATCCTGCGACCGTTGCGGTCGCGCGGTTCCAGACTGAAGCGCCTAGAACCGCTCGGCCACACCGGCCGGCTGCGTTTCAGTACCGACGCAATATTGAACGCAATAAAATCAGTGATCCTACCTACATTTGGCTTACATCTGCTTAGAAGAACGCACAGCAAGGTAAGCCGTGCACGAGTGACACCCTTCGCGCTCAGCAATCGGTTCTACCCATCCTCTGTATGTGTCTGCCCAGTTGCTTGTATACTGGGTGACGTCGCCCCATGAAAGGATGCGTAAGCAGCAGTGAACGGTGACGTAGTGGCGTGGTTGTCAAGAAGGAAGGAGTGATTTGCTGCCAGGGTCTTGGAGTGCTGGATGTCCGGGTTTACCGAGGACGTTGGGCAGAAAACAGCTGGAAGGTGGCGACCTACTAGTGGAGTGTTATTGGCGCCATCACTCGACTGTTAGGACGCGAGACTGCTCGTGGAACCGTTGCGTGCCCGTATTGACGACTATATGGTAGGGCCTTTCGTAACGGGCAGCACTTTGGTTCTTAACTGATGCGTGCTACGTTGCATCCCTGTTTCTTTCGGCTCGAGCCGGTATTTGTAGTCGTTCCTTCTACTGTCTGTTGAGAACGAAGGTGCTCGTTTGCATTTTTCTGACAGTTTGTGTTCAGCTGATTTTTCTGGGCACGTGTTCGCCATTTGGGGTGAACGTGGATTATTGTTTGATTTTTGTTGTCTACTCGCCATGTTACTGAGCAGCCGTGGCTCTGTTATCTGCGTATGCAAGCCAGTGCTTTCTGTCAAATTTTTCTTTAAAGCTAACTGTAAAGCACTTCTCCGGCAGTGGCGCAGTGGTTAGCACACTGGACTCGCATTCGGGAGGACGACGGTTCAATCCCGTCTCCAGCCATCCTGATTTAGGTTTCCCGTGATTTCCCTAAATCGTTTCAGGCAAATGCCGGAATGGTTCCTTTGAAAGGGCACGGCCGATTTCCTTCCCAATCCTTCCCTAACCCGAGCTTGATCTCCGTCTCTAATGACCTCGTTGTCGACGGGACGTTAAACACTAACCACCACCACTTCTCCGGCAAATTACCTATTTCGCACTTATCAGGCCTATTCTCCTCGTAGGCGGTTTGTATTTTATTAGAACACTGTTTAACGCTTTCACTGCTTGTCAAGCTTACATTTTACTAGAATAATGTCTAATTCAGCTTATGTGTCTATGTTACGAGACAGATTAGCCTTTTTCAGTTCCTTATTTATTAAATTCATCGAGCGAAGTGTCGCAGTCGTTAGCACACTGGACTCGCATTGGAGGACGACAGTTCAAACCCACGTCCGGCCAATCCGATCTAGGTTTTCCATGTTTTGCCGGCCGATGTGGCTGAGCGGTTCTAGGCGCTTCAGTCCGGAACCGCGCGACCGCTACGGTCGCAGGTTCGAATCCTTCCTCGGGCATGGATGTGTGGGATGTCCTTAGGTTAGTTAGGTTTAAGTAATTCTAAGTTCTAGAGGACTGATGACCTCAGATGTTAAGTCCCATAGTGCTCAGAGCCATTTGAATTTTTCCGTGTTTTCCCTAAATCGCTTCATGCAAATGCCGGGATGGTTTCTTTGAAAGGACACGGCCGACTTCCTTCCCCATCCCTCCTTAATCCGATGGGACCAATGATCTCACTGTTTGGTACCCTCCCCCAAATCAAGTAACAAACCATTAAATTCTGCGGAAACCCCGGAAAGTGGCCACACTGTATGCTTTGGTCGGTCTTGTGGCATTAACGAAATCATTTTCTAACGTAAATACCTCAGGCATCTTATTCAAAGATGTCTATTTTGTATGACAGCTCGCCAGCTGATCTAGCAAATCCGCATTACTTGTTATTAGTTGTTCTCCGACCTAGCCGCCTGTGTAGTAATTATCTAGTGATTATATTGTAACAAATAAGCCCTCGGTCACAAATATTAAGTCAAAATTGACCTGGTTTCGATGCTACTATGAGCGTCGTCTTCAGAATTAGACTAACTGTACTAAAACATTAGGTATATAGTACATTAATAAAATTAAAGTTTGTACTGACTCGGAAAGATGCAGTACTTAGAAGTCACATATTAAAAAAGATCTAAGCCGGAAAGGCGACGTTATGAACACTTGTGAGTTGGCGAGCCGCTAAGGGCTGCTCGTACTGTGAACAATTGATGTTCTTCACCTGCAATTGTCCGTTAACTAGCAATGGCGTATTTCAATTTCTTTTATCGTCTTACTCTCATGCATTTCAAGAAATGTGATTGTTGATGTGATGAGCCTTGACTTTAACTGCCTTTTTCACTTGTCATCAGTGCTTCCTTTATTAAATTGTGTATTTTACCATTAAAGATTTAAATTGTTGCTGAATACAAATGTCTATTCAAGTATGCTTTATTGTGTGGTCACGCTACCTTACCACTTCCCAACCAAGTGTAGCATGTTCACGTGATTCAGCAAAACTTAAAAAGATTACGCATTATTATGGGAGGCCAAGTAACATTAATCAAATCCTGCACTACACTTTAAAAGATGTTTCAACGCAGTCACCAAGTCTAGAAACCAATCGTTCAATGTTTCTACGATACAAGTCCGCTGCTTGGTTCACAGAGCCATCGACGTCAGCGTAGTTGGAAAAATCTGTCCCCCCCCCCCCCCCCCGATGTCGTCTCAGCTTACTGAAAAGGTGGGAATTGCATGGTGCAAACTCTGGGCTTTTCGATCAGCATCAGCCATGTTTGTGTGACCTTGTTCAACTGGCTGCCATGACTTCATTGGGGCGTGACCCGACTTTGTACACACATCAATAAAAGTATTGCATCACCTCTGTTCCCAGAACTCCTGAATATAGGAGCTGGGTGTGGGTATTGTATCACAGACGCAGACACAGACACTTTGACCATTCAGAGATGTCAATAAACATCTTTCCATGACACGCGGTTCTTAGATACAGCAGTTTTGTCTGACAGTGTCATAGCTTCAAAACCAAATGATGAATGATATACAGCCTATCCCAGGAGGAATGGTCAATAGACAGGGTTATGACAGGAACTATAATTCACAGCAAAAAAGGCTAGTAAACATGGGTTCTAAAATATATAGATTAAAAGCTATGCAGACTTCATCATCTTCGATACTGTGAAACAAATCTCTTCTATTTAAACCTCTTTGCTTTCCGTGTCTTGAGAGGTGTTGGTACGGACATATCTTCCACTGAACAAGCTCCTAAGGTATGCACTTCAGACGCCATGTGTAACAGACCTTTTTGATTCAACTGGTCGTTCCTGAGTACTGACCATCCCTCCTAGGACATCCTCTACGAGATGTGGTTATAAAATAATAGGGCTACTGCTGTAAAACATTTTCTCGCAAAATCATACGTATGTAGTTATTGTCGCCATCAGTATAATCCTCTCTATCTCTACAACGCTCCAAGTGCGTTTTCCATTTATGGAAACAGTGCTGGAAGTCCTGCTCTGTGAGCTCATTGATGACGTATGTCGCTTTTTCTTTCACTGCTTCAGCGGACTCAAATCTTGTTTCTTTTAATGCAAATTTGACATTCGAGAATAGATAAAAGTCACAAGGTGCTAGGTCAGGCGCTTCAGTCTGGAACCGCGCGACCGAAGCGGTCGCAGGTTCGAATCCTGCCCCGGGCATGGATGTGTGTGATGTCCTTAGGTTAGTTAGGTTTAAGTAGTTACAAGTCTCGGGAACTGATGACCTCAGATGTTAAGTCTCATAGTGCTCAGAGCCATTTTTGTTATCAAGACAACGCACCAGCTCATACAGCATAGCCTGTTAACAGGTTTATAGCGAAGTACAGCTCTTATTCTTAGATTGTTACTCGCCAGACTAGAAAACGTCCAACACAGAGAAGACATTAGCAGAAGTGAAACTGCTTATAAACGCCTGGAGTACGCTGTGCAACGACACACTATTTAACGGATTCAAAGAGCTATAAAGAAAAGACGACCCATTAGGTAAACTTACACATTCGCGCAGAGGAAGAAAGAGAGTGAAATTTTAGGTCTGACTGACGAGATGACAAGTGAACGTTAACAGCGACTCAACACACAGCAGCAACATAAACACTGCATCTTGTAAAATGAAAAACCGTAACTTGCGAGCGAAATTCATATTGTGTTTGTGTGTGGATCTGAGAACGGACACCATCTGTAAGTAATCGCAGAATACTGTCACGAACTATTTTCAGAATACGTATATAAGGTGTTTTATTAAACAAACCAACCAAACCCACACTAACATCAGTCAACTGCAGCTACAAATATACAGTAATGTGAAGAGGGTCCTAAGTAAGACGACAACGAACAAAATATATGATAAAAACACACAAAATCCGCTTTATGCTAAAGTTCGTTATAATAGCTGTTACTTAAAACATGTTTGCATTTTAAAGAAGTAAATAACAGCACCTACTGACGATGGCAAGAAGGCGCCGAAACATGTTTCGGTATTTGTACACAACAGCTGTTTGCATAATAATTTTGAAAACATACCTTCACCGAGGAGTCAAGCAGTATATTGCTCCCTCCTACGTATATCTCGCGAAGAGACCATGAGGATAAAATCAGAGAGATTAGAGCCCACACAGAGGCATACCGACAATCTTTCTTTCCTCGAACAATACGAGACGGGAATAGAGGGGAGAACCGATAGAGGTACTCAAGGTACCCTGCGCCACACACCGTCAGGTGGCTTGCGGAGTATAGATGTACATGTAGATAGGCGGACCTGAAATCCAGGATATGTACACATATGCAGATGAAGCAAGGTAGAAAATTTCTACCTGTTTAAGTGAGCAAGAAATTTTTGTTAGTTCATCCAATCATTTCGGATGCCGATAGTCCATAGCCGTACGTCACAATTCTTAGAAGGTATCGTTCAAGATAACAGACGTGGTCTGTAAGATATGTGTTGTTACAATGGTTCAAATGAGTTCTCGTGAGGGCGAGAAAACACCTCTTTTGTGACGCCGAAGCTGTTGCTTCATTTCTTCTGATACCTGTCAACGGCATTACCGAAATAGATTTCGGTCTTCCTTCAGCCAACAGCTGCTTACCCCCCCCCCCCTCCACCACGGCACTAATAGCAGCGTTCACATACCAACATAGAACCGCGGGAGCACGGAAATGCCTACTATAGCCGCACGCACATGCAGGTGGTGCCTACAGAAGTGGGCCCTATCGATCAGACAAAAACAAAACAAAGAGTTGGAGGATAACAGGCTGGAACAAACCAAATAAAAAGACAGGTTATTTCATTGTTCCGACCGCTGGTTGCGCCCGAAAAAGCGTAAAACCTACTCTCTGTGTGGACGGCATTCCGTTGTTCTTTTTTCCCAGTTAGTGGCCATCAGTGAGCGCGGCAGGAAGCTTTTGGCAGTAGACGGCTCAGTCACAGATAAACGACCAGTCAGATAGCACGCTGAGGGGGCGTGCCCACCCCTACCTCACCCCCACAGGCCCGGTGCTCTGCGCATATATAGTGTGTCCACCGTCACCCTAGAGACTCTCTGTCAACTGTATCATCG
Organism: Schistocerca cancellata; assembly: GCF_023864275.1. Lineage (NCBI taxonomy): Eukaryota > Metazoa > Arthropoda > Insecta > Orthoptera > Acrididae > Schistocerca > Schistocerca cancellata. The sequence goes on along the minus strand of NC_064634.1, from coordinate 86,544,997 downwards.
CGCTGCAATCGCAGAATGCTAATTGTTCTAACCAGTTACGCTTACCATATTATGTTTTGTACTACTCGTTTCGAAGGAGCATCAGGTGGATTTATTTCTGTTTTGGATTAATTGTAGACACTGCGAGACGGAAAAAGTGGAGCCCCTAGAAAGGGAGTAGGAAACGAAATGAAACGAATCTTTTAGGATAATGATGGAAGCTAGAGAAAAGAATTAAAATCTGTGCCATGGCGGGTGTATGAACCCGGATCGCCTTCTTTACTAGGTAGGAACGCTAGCCACTACATAACCACAGTACAACAGCTAATATAGCTGTACAGGCTACCAAGTGCCCACCCCAACACAAACTTCAATTCACATCTTCATCTTATTTGCTCCTTCTTAGATTGTCACTATGTCTTGATGAAAATTTAATTCCGTCAGATCTACGAATCATCTAGGGTCTGGAGTGCATGTGATGTAATCTCAGTGATTACAAAATCTAATCAAATTAGTAAAACAACTTTGCAGTGTGAGTGCTCTTACCAGTACGACGTTGGATCACCTCTGACTGGGTCTATGTACTGATTAAGTTGGGAAGCGTTCTATCCTCTCCTGACGCAACCTAGCCCAAAACATTTCTCACGTCCTTGATATCCCTGATGCTGCCACTGAGACAAAGATGACGTTAGAGCCGGATCCACGTATGCTCTATCGGAGACAAATCTTGAGGATACTGCTGGAATACCTCAGGATCAAGCATACAGTTCATAGATACACTTGGCATGCATAGACGTATATTGTCCTGTTGAAAAATGGCGCCCCAATACTGTCGCAAGAGAGACAACACATGAGGACCCAAGCTGTCCGTGACGTACCGTTGTGACGTCTCGGGTACCGCAAATCCAAACTTACCGACAGTGTTCATCCGGGTAGTGCAGAACCGCGATTCATCGCTGAACATAATGCAACACCATTTATCAGCAGCCCAAGCATCCCGGCCACACCACCACTCCAGACGCAGCCGTTTGTGTTGTGGTGTTAACGGCAGACGACAAGTTAGACGAAAGACACAGTATGTTGCAGGGAGTCCATTACCTGTTCTCGGATGGCAGGCGAGTGTTTGAAGGTGTTCGATGTGCTTGATGTACGGTCTGGTCGCCAGACGTGGTCGGCGGGAAAGCCTGACCATGAGGTCCCATGCAGTTCCAACATGGTGTCACTGTCACATCCGAATGCCTCCAAAACTCTTGATATTGCACGAGTCGACCACCTGGCCAAATGGAGACCCACAGTCGGGCTCCGTCCAAACGATAAGGCGCCGACAACTTTGTCTTGCACGAGTACACAGCGTATGGTACCATTACACAAGGAGAACACTAATGCAGTCTGGCGGCTGTTACACCTTTCACAAACAATTGCAAGTATTATCATTTATGTACCGTCAACAGTGTGTACGTGTATTTATACTGACATCCATATCCTCATGCGTACTTTACGTTTTTGCCAGACTGTGTATTATACTTTCCTCTATGCATTTGGAAGCATTGTATTTCATCGTCGGGCGGATTTATTTCCATTAATAAGGATGTATCTACTATATCTACGCCTTTTGGGTTATTTGTGGCACTGTTATTCAGTTGTCACGGGTTCCGCCTTGAGATGTACACCCCTGGAAATTGAAATAAGAACACCGTAAATTCATTTCCCAGGAAGGGGAAACTTTATTGACACATTCCTGGGGTCAGATACATCACATGATCACACTGACAGAACCACAGGCACATAGACACAGGCAACAGAGCATGCACAATGTCGGCACTAGTACAGTGTATATCCACCTTTCGCAGCAATGCAGGCTGCTATTCTCCCATGGAGACGATCGTAGAGATGCTGGATGTAGTCCTGTGGAACGGCTTGCCATGCCATTTCCACCTGGCGCCTCAGTTGGACCAGCGTTCGTGCTGGACGTGCACCGCGTGAGACGACGCTTCATCCAGTCCCAAACATGCTCAATGGGGGACAGATCCGGAGATCTTGCTGGCCAGGGTAGTTGACTTACACCTTCTAGAGCACGTTGGGTGGCACGGGATACATGCGGACGTGCATTGTCCTGTTGGAACAGCAAGTTCCCTTGCCGGTCTAGGAATGGTAGAACGATGGGTTCGATGACGGTTTGGATGTACCGTGCACTATTCAGTGTCCCCTCGACAATCACCAGTGGTGTACGGCCAGTGTAGGAGATCGCTCCCCACACCATGATGCCGGGTGTTGGCCCTGTGTGCCTCGGTCGTATGCAGTCCTGATTGTGGCGCTCACCTGCACGGCGCCAAACACGCATACGACCATCATTGGCACCAAGGCAGAAGCGACTCTCATCGCTGAAGACGACACGTCTCCATTCGTCCCTCCATTCACGCCTGTCGCGGCACCACTGGAGGCGGGCTGCACGATGTTGGGGCGTGAGCGGAAGACGGCCTAACGGTGTGCGGGACCGTAGCCCAGCTTCATGGAGACGGTTGCGAATGGTCCTCGCCGATACCCCAGGAGCAACAGTGTCCCTAATTTGCTGGGAAGTGGCGGTGCGGTCCCCTACGGCACTGCGTAGGATCCTACGGTCTTGGCGTGCATCCGTGCGTCGCTGCGGTCCGGTCCCAGGTCGACGGGCACGTGCACCTTCCGCCGACCACTGGCGACAACATCGATGTACTGTGGAGACCTCACGCCCCAAGTGTTGAGCAATTCGGCGGTACGTCCACCCGGCCTCCCGCATGCCCACTATACGCCCTCGCTCAAAGTCCGTCAACTGCACATACGGTTCACGTCCACGCTGTCGCGACATGCTACCAGTGTTAAAGACTGCGATGGAGCTCCGTATGCCACGGCAAACTGGCTGACACTGACGGCGGCGGTGCACAAATGCTGCGCAGCTAGCGCCATTCGACGGCCAACACCGCGGTTCCTGGTGTGTCCGCTGTGCCGTGCGTGTGATCATTGCTTGTACAGCCCTCTCGCAGTGTCCGGAGCAAGTATGGTGGGTCTGACACACCGGTGTCAATGTGTTCTTTTTTCCATTTCCGGGAGTGTATATGCATCGCTTACTATCTTACAGTCCATTTAACCACAATTGTCCTACGTGTAAGTTAAAATTAACCCGATGATTCTTTCATTCATTAAGAAGAAACTGTCTTGTGAAATCAGACAAATCTTTTAGAAATTCTTTGTATTTGTGATTTGTGTACTTATTTAATCAAGATATTCTCACAGGTCGCCCATAAGGCAGAGCGATTGTACGCCCAGTGGCTATTTTGCGTCGTTTCAGATCGCCCTACATTAACCTTTTCTCTTTATTATTATTTCATTCCATAATTCCAGGGCAAGGGTGATGTAGCAGTGCAACTGTACTCAGCTTTTCAGCCAAATTTAAAAGTAGCAGAAATGAAATAAAGATTTTAAAAAAAGGATGAACTATTTATAGATGTTTTAAATACAAAAAAGACATTTTCATTTATGATAGTTAAACATAGGAAGACGTTGGTTGATTTAAAAAAAAAACATATTTGCGAGTACATCAAAACAGATACTGCATTGTATTACACGCCACTACAACTCGATGGAAGCAACCTGCATTTAGGAGTAGTGTGGAGAGGGAAGTTACGTTGGTCCTTTGGCGAAAGTTTCATAGTTCAGATGGATTGGTGGTTGATGGTATGTACGGAAAACGTGCGAGGGAAATTTGGGATTCGAGACACATATAGCTAGCCCCCACTATGTACTTGTATACCTTCTCACTCGTTAACTCATGGAAAGCGTTTACTGGATACATTTGCATGTTTGATTTTCTTATTCTGTTGGTGTGACCCGCTGTTTTGCTTTCTCTTCTCTGGCTTTCAATGCCCTCCGCCAGTCACGGCGTTCTACCTGGCTTGTTTTAAAGGACCATCGTTTCCGGTCAGCTATTTGTTGTGCCACTATTGTTCTTACCCGTCCCTCCCCACCCTTTGGTTCCGGGTACATTTCTCCCCACAATTAATGTAGGTACTAAGAGTCGGGTTGTTGTACGGAATGCAACATGCGACCGCTGAAGTTGAACTTACTGGCACCACGTTTATCAGTTTCTTGACTCGATGTATCGCGATGTGCAAGACGAACTCTGGTGGTTGCGTTTCTTCGGTCAGTAACTGCCTATGGTGCAATCCGGCGCTGCACCAACAGAGGGTGTTGACTACTTAACGTCTGATCTTACGTTTTGTCCATTCGGCTCCTTTTCATTACTTTTTTGTCATTCTGTTTGAAGTTGTTAACTAATTTAATATATGCATATGTTATTACTGTTAGCTGAAGTTACCGCCATAGTTTCTCGGCATCACTTGTTGCCACTCACCCATTTTAATCAACTACATCAACATGGATACTCTGCAAATCACACATGAGAGCCTCCTAGAGGGTTCATCGAACCACCTTCACAATAATTCTCTATTATTGCAATATCGACAAGCGTTCGGAAAAAACGAACACTTTTATTTTTCCGTCCGAGCTGTTGTTTCCCTTACTTTATGATGATGATCGTTTCTCATTATGTAGGTCGGCGTCAGTAAAATATTTTTGCATTCGGAGGAGAAAGTTGGTGATTGAAATCTCGAGAGAAGATTCCGCGGCAACGAAAAATGCCTTTGTTTTAATGATGTCCACCACACATCTGCACCACGGAAGTGACACTTTCTTCCCTATTCCTCCATAGTATAAAACGTGCTCTTCTTCTTTAAACTTTATCGATGTCCTCCGCTAATGCTATCTGCTAAGGATCACATATCGCGAAGCAGTACTCTAAAAGAGGACGGTCAGTCGTGGTGTAGGCATCTCTTTAGTATAACTGTTGCATCTTCTAAGTGTTCTGCCAATAAAACGGAGTCTTCAGTTTGCCTTCGGCACAACATTTAAGTTATTCGTACTTGTAATTCCTAGGTATTTAGTTGAACTAAGGCCTTTACATTTGACTGATTTATAGTGAAACCGAAATTTGACGGATTCCTTTTAGAAATCATGTGGATGATCCCACACTTTTCATTATTTAGGGTCAACTGCCAATTTTCGCACCATACAGATAACTTTCCTAAATTGTTTTGGAATTTGTTTTGATCTTCTGATGAATTTACTAAACGATAAACGACAGCATCAACTGCAAGCAGCCTAAGACGGCTGCTCAGTTTGCTCCTAAATCATTTATATACGAGATACGTAGATACGGAACAGCAGAGGTTCTGTAACACTGCGTTAGGAGAACACCAGAAAACACTTCTGTTTTACTCGGAAACTTTCCGTCAATTTCTCGCATAACTCAGACGATATTCTACAAGCACAAAATTTCACTACAAGCCGCTAGTGTGGTACAGTTTCTGGAAATATAGAAATACGCAATCAACTTGAAATTCTGTGACAATAGCACTCAACACTTCGTGTGAGTAAAGAGCTAGTTGCGTTTCACAAGAACGATGTTTTGTAAGTCCGTGTTGACTGAGTGTCAATTGACGGTTCTCTTCGACGTAATTCGTAATGTTAGAACATGATATATATTCCAAACTCCTGCTACATATCGACGTTAATGATATGGGCCAGTAATTTAGTGAAATACTGCTACTAATTCTCTTGAATATTTTGGAAAAAAATTAGTTTTACTTCATTGTCTGTTTTTACTTTATTGTACGTGTATATTAGTTAGATGTGTGTGCAGTAGTGACTGCAGCCAGATTTATGTCACAAACATGATTTTAGCGTCGCGACTGCACACCACTACACTTCTGAAGCCTCGCCATTCACATTGTTTAGTCTCCTGCTCTGTGGCCTGGCCTGTACTGTATTATTATACCTCTTCGACGACGACAGGATAACTTTGTTTACACCTCCTGAAGCCACTTCGGAATTTAATCACAGAAAAATAAAAAATGTCATAATACCGCCTTGAGTTGCCAGTAAAGTTACTTATTTACACAGTCAGTTCCGGTCGGCTGACCATCATCAGGGTCAGAATCATATCAACAGCTTCATGTTAGGCGAAACACAAAATCATTGTCGTCAAATGTCATCATTTCGTAAAATGCACTACATCCATAAAAACTGTGCAAGGTAGTGAACACTTTACAGGTACAACATTACCTAGCACATAGTTTTTATGGATTAACGTTCTAATTTACATTACGGTGTGATAACAGCGTCCATTTTATGATTTTATCATATCACGACAAAACTGTTTTACCAGCAGCTCAGGGCGGTAATAATGACATTTTCAAAATATATACGAGTTCTAGGGGAACCACTCCTTGGAAATTTTCTCATGTTAGAGAAAAATAAGACTTCTTCTGTTTCATTCAAGGGTGTTGTACTTTTTCATTATTTTTGTAATTTATTGCACACCAGATGCACATTGTTAAGTACTTGTATTTGGTTTCCCTTTTCCTGACATCTGAAGATCGTCATGACGGACCAAAGTGGACACTGTGACAACCATTTGTTCATAATCATTGAATGCAATTAAAAAAAGAAACAAGATACAGTCCACACTTCCTAATTTCTATCTCGATAACTATAACTTTCCAATAAATCGTCCTGTTCCTTATTAAGAAAAACTCGACAACACGAAGGAGTCATGTGTATATTGGTACACTCCATATATCAAAGCGATAATCACGACAGACCGCTAGAAAACACTCTGTACTTCAAAATTAACGGCTATCTAACACTGGATAGTTCGAGTTGTTTCGTCACTCGTTTCTGTGTTTGTTTCGCCATTCACCTATTCGCGACACTCCTATGTTTACTCAACGGCGCATGGTGTACTACAGTGCATAAAACAGTTGTAAAAATATGACTTAAAAGGATAAACAAGTGTTTGATTCTTGCAGAAAAGAAACAAATTGTGGAGTGAAAAGGAAAGAAGGCAGCAAAAACTTTCGGGCCTTCGCCGTCCAAGCTGTCAACAATCCTGAAGCGTAAAGATCAGACTGCTGAAAACGTATCATACGGAGGGAGGAAGATAAAGAACCAGGACCATCTGTGACTCCAAAACAGGCAAAGTCGTCATGAGAAATGATGCCCATGTACATCTATAGAACAGATGTAGACGACGATGTAAGTAACCTTTTTTGGGAGGTGGTGATGGAGTGAGGTAAGGGCTACCCTTATTTCGACTTTTTCTTGAGTCCTAGTTGATCAGTCGGACTTTCGTTAAATCGAACTCACAGTCGCTTGAACTTCAAATTATCGGGAGTCGGCTGTTTTGTTTTCCGAAAGTTGTAGCGCATAAACAGAGCTGTATTGTAGCTTTCCGGTGCTCATCTTTTCTTACTGTAGAGGATGCTAGTCATACGGCAACACAGAGGTGAGCGTCGAAGCGCAGCGGATGGCAAGGACTGTGTCGCAGAACCAAGAGCGTCCTAGTGTCCGCTGAACATCACTCCCCTCCCTCCCTTTTGTGTGTGTGTGTCTTGTTGTTGTGTTGTGCGGTGTCGCCGCTCTTTGATCTGCAGTAGTTCTCATTAGTTCTCTCAGGCCGAACGGTCGGCCTAGAGGGCACACAATGTAATGCGTAGGGCAATGTGATGTGACGTGATGTGTTGTGGGGGCCACGGACAGGCTGGGGTCGCCGATGGAGTTGGAGTAGGCTGGAACGAGCAGCTGTTGCTGTTGTTCCCCGAGTTCGCTCAGGAATCTGTGGACAGCGCCCCTAGCTGCTCCGGAATTAATTTCGCGTTTACCAGGAGGCGCGGTTGCGGCCGTCCCGGAATGAACTGAGTGCTGCCCGAATTACTCCCCGCCAGACTCACAACGAGCGAGAGAGCCGTGGCGATACGGGCAAAGTGGCCGGCCAGAGGGAGGCTGGGAGAGTGGGGGTTGGGAAAGGGGGAAGAGGGAAGATTAGCGGTTAACGCACCGTCGAAGACGAGGTCATTACTTTAAAACCGGAGCATAATTTCGGATAGGGGAAAGAATGGAAGGAGAAGTCGAAAGTGTCCTTTGAAAGGAACCATCCCGGCATGTGCTTCAAGCGCGTAAGGGAAATCACTGAAAACCAAGTACTGGTTGACCAGTAGGGAAGTTGAAATTCCGCCGTTCCGAATGCAATTCTGGTGTTCTAATAATTCTCTACGTACTCGTACATACTCCGAAACTCTCTATATGGTGCACAGCAGAGATTTTCTCGTCACTGATACTCATTCCTCTTCCTGTTCCACTCATTAATAGTACAAGGGAAAAACCACTATACTTCCGTACGAGTCCTGATTCCTCTTTTCTTGTTTTCACTATAAGAGTGTTCTGCAATCTTTCACAAATTCCAGTTCGCTAAACATTCCAAGCCGGCAAGTGTGGCCGAGCGGTTCTAGGGGCTTCAGCCTGGAACCGCGCGACCGCTACGGTCGCAGGTTCGAATCCTGCCTCGGGCGTGGATGTGTGTGATGTCCTTAGGTTAGCTAGGTTTAAGTCGTTCCAAGTTCTAGGGGACCGATGACCTCAGATGTTAAGTCCCATAGTGCTCAGAGCCAAACATTCAAAGCAGCGTTTCGCGAAAACAGCGTCCTCTTCCCTCCACATTTTCGATTAGAGTTCATGTAGAATTTTCGTAATATTCGCGTGTTGATCAAACGTACCCGTAAGAAATCTAGAAGCAACACTATAAATTGCTTTGAGGTTTTCTTTAATCGGACCAGATGGGGAGCAGAGCTTAAGAATCCGTCGCGTTGCAAAAGTGTTATGTATAGATCTACAACGCTTTTCTAGAATTCTCCCATTAATCCGAAGTCGAACATTCACCTTCCCTACAACTGGTCTTACTTCGTTGTTTCATTCCATATTGCTTTTCAACTGTAGGTTTATATATTTCATAGACTTCACTGTGAGAAGTAGGACACCACTAATACTGCATTCGAATATTTGTCTCCTAATCATCTTCATTAACTTACATTTCCTCACATTTAGAGGAAGCTGCCATTCATCACACCATGAAATGATTGTATGCAGATCAACATGTCTGCTCATACAGCCAATCAGAGACGACGTAGTGTCATCAACAGCCGCAGATCTTTTATGCACATCGGGTGATCACAAAGTCAGTATAAATTTGAAAACTGAATAAATCACGGAGTAATGTAGATAAAGAGGTACAAATTAACGCACATGCTTGGAATTACATGGGGTTTTATTAGAACAAAAAAAATACAAAAGTTCAAAAAATGTCCGACAGATGGCGCTTCATCTGATCAGAATACCAATAATTAACGTAACAAAGTAAGACAAAGCTAAGATGATGTTCTTTACAGGAAATGCTCAATATGCCCATCATCATTCCTCAACAATAGCTGTAGTCGAGGAATAATGTTGTGAACAGCACTGTAAAGCATGTCCGGAGTTATGGTGAGGCATTGGCGTCGGATGTTGTCTTTCAGCATCCCTAGAGATGTCGGTCGATGACGATATACTTGCGGCTTCAAGTAACCCCAAAGCCATAAATCGCACGGAGTGAGGTCTGGAGACCTGGGAGGCCAAGCGTAACGAAAGTGGCGGCTGAGCACACGATCATCACCAAACGACGCGCGCAAGGGATCTTTCACGCGTCTAGCAATATGGGGTGGAGCGCCATCCTGCATAAACATCGTACGTTCCAGCAGGTGTTTATCAGCCAGGCTGGGGATGATGCGATTCTGTAACATATCCGCGTACCTCTCACCCGTCACGGTAGCAGTTACGTTTTGCTGTCCAGCGCCATCTGTCGGACATTTTGTGAACTTTTTTTTTGTTCTAATAAAACCCCATGTCATTTCAAGAATGTGTGTCAATTTTTGCCTCTCTATCTACATTATTTCGTGGTTTATTAAGTTTTCAAATTTATACTGACTTTTTGATCATCCGGTATTCCGATCACTACAGAAAGTAGAGAACATCAAAACGAATATGTGTAGTAATGGTGCAGATGGTCCCTGATGGCAATTTCTGGTGATAGGGACAAAGGGGAGACAGTTCAGCATCCTAATTACAGTAGTTACATTCACAGGAACTGCTCGAATGCGCAACCACTGGCCTGTGTGCTCGCAGTGCATAGTCGGACCATTGACTGTTGCGCCCATTCGAAGACTCCTGGCACGTCCTCAATGGTACCAGCAGCGACGGCAATTCTAGCGGCGAGATGGTCTCGTGTCTGCACAACGGTTACACGCGAAAGCTGCATCATATGCCCCGAGACGAAGAAATCCAGACTCGTGAGGTCAGATAACATGGTTGGCGAGACCACACGGCAACCTCGTTCGATCCATCGATTCCCGAGGGGTGCTCTCAGATGATTCCTAAAAGCAATATTGTCATCAGTTGGCGCTCCATCGCTCTGTAAGTACCGGGTGATCAAAAGGTCAGTATAAATTTGAAAACTTAATAAACCACGGAATAATGTAGATAGAGAGGTAAAACTTGACACACATGCGTGGAATGACATGTGGTTTTATTAGAACCACCCCATATTCCTAGACGCGTGAAAGATCTCTTGCGCGCTTCATTTGGTGATGACCGTGTGCTCAGCCGCCACTTTCGTCGTTCTTGGCCTCCCAGGTCCCAACACCTCAGTCCGTGCGATTATTGGCTTTGGGATTACCTGAAGTCGCAAGTGTATCATGATCGATCGACATCTCTAGGGATGGTGAAAGACAACATCCGACGCCAGTGCTTCACCATAACTCCGGACATGCTTTACAGTGTTGTTCACAACATTATTCCTCGACTACAGCTGTTGTTGAGGAATAATTGTGGACATATTGAGCATTTCCTGTAAATAACATCATCTTTGCTTTCTCATACTTTGTTATGCTAATTATTGCTATTCTGATCAGATGAAGCGCCATCTGTCGTACATTTTTTGAACTTTTGTATTTTTTTGGTTCTAATAAAACCCCATGTCATTCCAAGCATATGTGTCAATTTGTACCTCTCTATCTACATTATTCCGTGATTTATTCAGTTTTCAAATTTATACTTTTTGATCACCCGGTACATTCTTTTCCTCTGACATTCAGAGGTACATCCTGCAGCAGTTCTGGCAACATATGTTTCGCAGTTTCTAAAGTCAGTACACATTCCCAGTAAGATACACCAACGCCACAGCTAACGTCAACACCCCTAAGAAAATGTTCGCCAATATTACAAGCTGACTTTAGAGATCGTCCGTTCCTTATCTAAATACGTTTGTTTTGATGCTATCTATCTCCTGTATTAATTTCAACGTATAGTTCCTGAACACGCTGCGTTGAGAACAAGAGCACTCCTATCACAGTTCCCTGGGACACGCCTGACGTTACTTTTGTCTGTGATGAACGCTCGCCGTGCAGAATATCATACTGTATTCTACTATTTAAAAATTCAAGCCACTTACATATCTGAGGGCCTACTCCGTGTAACATCCACGAGATAAATTTTAGCTACAGTGCGACGAGAGGAAATTATGCCTGTATCAGTTATAAACATTATCTATTCGACATATGAAAAAATAGTGAAAACGACGACAAATATTAATTATTTATATAATATTCAATGATGTAATTGGACATATCGATATGTATCATACAAAGACAATGATAATTGTAAATTCCTTTCATGATCTGCGTTTGTCTTCCTTTGTTTTTATCTTTTGTTGGTTGGCTTTTGTAGGTTGCGGACGCATATCGAACTGAGGTCTGTTAAGAAATTGTAATTATTTGTTAATTATTACTTGAAAATAGAGTTCATTATTATTATAAATGTGAGTGAATAATTATTTGTAACTTTAATTCCTCTCTCAGTAAGCATTATCTGCGTTAATTATTTCTTTCCGCTGCAAGGAGCGCAGCTATTGATGATAGCGATTTGTATCGAGTTTTTGTTTGTGTTTTCCTTAGAAACAAATCAAATGTTTGCTTGATGAAGTCTAAATAGTGCACAATACAAAAGTAGATTTTATAGCGTTTAATAAGCATTTTAAATATTTACTTATTTGCTCTAACAATAGAAAGTCTCTATCAATTGTCTGCGGCCATCTTAACAACTATCTCAGCGGCAAATTCAAATTTAAAATGCGCAACTCTGCAGAACAAATGTGTAAAAATAAATGTGCACCGGTGGTCCCGAACTCATTTTAATGAAAATGATTCGAATCAGGTTGGTTCTTTAAAAACAGTGCTCATATGTTTCAGATATACGTCAGTGTTGTGCGCGGCTGATATTCGGTGGTTTTAATGATCATTTTGCTGAAGATAACAGTTTCCATCTTAATCAATAGTTGTATAGAATCTGTTGTATGGAGTGTGATTTAGTGACACTTACACAACTTACAGACAACACTTTAACACGACGTTAACTTGGAGTTCTTTAGCAACGTGATCAAATCTTTAGCCGGGAGAAAAATTATTTAGAAATTAATCAATGTAATGAAATAAGATTATCATTTTCATTTACAAATTAGTTAAATACCAAACCACTGAATAACACAGCAAACGCCACATTCGTATGTTCGGGCCTCTGTTGACAGTCTGCAGTTTGGCGCCTTGTCAAAAGCTTTCCTGAAATCTAAGATATGTAATACTCCTTTTGCCCTTCATACATGGTTCGCAGCATATCTTCTGATAAAAGGGCAAGCGTGACGTAGCACAAGCGGTGCTTCATATATCGGTGCTAATTCTTAGACAGAAGCTATTCTCTCTCACGAAAGTTTAGCGTATTATAACGTAGAATTCTGCAGCAAACCCATGCAGATGATACCGGTATGTAATTTTCCGTGTCCATTCGTTTAACTTTCTTGTATCTGAGAGTCACCTGCGCTTTTTTCAAGTCCCTAGGGACTTTCTACTGGGTGACAGGTTCGCGATAAAAGCAAGCTACCTCTTAGGGGAATGTCGAGGAGTAGCGCTGTAAAAACCGAATTGGAATTACATCTACGCTAACGGAAAGAACTGCATCTCCGAAAAGTAATTAATGTAGAGTAATGAAATTTCTGGAATACATTTGTCTGAGTAACGTATTTAAATGATTAACATTGCAAGATCATAGATTAATGTAAGCCGAAGCAAGCCATTGCAAATGCCAAATTCTGGTATATTAATAACAGCTGTAACCTCCAGAAAGTTGAATACAAGCATGCAAACGAGCATGAAATTTGTTGTTAAGGTGCCGCAGGTCAGCTTGTCGGATGCAGTCCCATGCCTGTTACACTGTTGTGGATGACGCTGGAGTTGTCGTCCGATGATCTCCCATATGTCTTCGACTGTTGGCAGACGTGGCGATCGAGCAGATCAAGCCAACATGTCGACACTCTGTAGAGCATGTTCTGCTAGAATAGCGGCATGTGGCTAACTTTATCCTACTGGAAACACCCCCTAAAGTGCTGTTCATGAATGGCAGCACAACAGGCTGAATGACGAGACTGACGTACAAATCCGCAGTCAGGGTGCGTGGGATAACCACGAGAGCGCTCCTGCTGTTACACGATTCATATCCCAGACCATAACTCCGGGTGTAGATGTAGTGCATTCTGCACTTAGACAGGTTGGCTGCACGCCCTCAACTGGCCTCTTCCTAATCAACACACGGCCATCACTGTCACCATGGGAGAACCAGCTTTCATCGTAAAACACGAGAAACATCAGCCCTGAACACCAATGAGTTCGCGCTTGACACTCCTCTCAAACGGTGGTTGTTTATGGTCAGTTGAATGCCCCCTACAGGGCGTCTGTCTCACAGCTGTCCTTGAAGTAACGATTTGTAACAGTTCGCTCAGTCATTGTGGTGCCAACCCTCCTCAGACTGCTCTGGAGATGCAGTACGATGCGCCAGAGCCACACACCTAACACGATGGTGTTCCCTTTTGATAGTGCCAAATGGCCATCCAGAATGCGGCCTTCTTGTGACCATACATTCTCGTGACCACCGCTGCCAACAGTCACGTACAGTGGCTATGTTTCTCCCTAGTCTTTCTGCAGTATCGCAGAAGGAAGCTGCAGCTTTTCGTACCCCTATTACACGAACTCGTTCATAGTGAGGTGTTGATAACGGGGTCTTTGTCGCCTTAAAGGCATTCTTCATTACCAGCGCCTCACGACGTCCAGTCTCAAAGGTACCATTTCTAACTACCGTTACAGTGTTCACTTTAAGCAATAGTGGCGTTGCTAGTGTCTCTCTTATGAGAGTGGCAGGAAACTGGAGCAGACAGTATCTGTCAGATGTAGAAGCACGCCTAACAACTTTCGTTTATGTCACAAAACTCCTTGGTGCTGCGATTTTTTTTCCGTTTGTGGGTATCTGACAACTTTTTTATTTTCAGCTCTTTCAGCGACTTTTGAAGGCTGGGATACCTGTTTCTATGTCCTCCGCACGGTAGTGTATGTGTGTGTGTGTGTGTGTGTGTGACCAAGAGAGAGAGAGAGAGAGAGAGAGAGAGGTGTGCGTACTGTAAAACCTTCAGTACACACACCATCAGATTATTTGACTTGTCGCTCTAACAAAGTAGGCGAGTGTCAGCAATAAGTCTGGGGGTCTCATCGTGGCGTGTTTATCTTTTGCCGTTAGGTCAGACGATAGAAATGCCACTTGCACGCTTAGAGTAGCAGATTGACAGTGACCAACTTTAAACAGAACTTGATTAATTTTCACACTCATTTATTAAAATAAGAACAAGCATAAAAATTACTTAACTTGGTTCTGGATGCTATTTACAATTGACAATCTGAAGTTCCTTTGGTATTGGTACGTTAATCTTATTCTCACATATATCTCTGATACTTGACAAAAGTGTCTACACATTTATCTTCATGGCTATGTACAGGAATATGGTAATCTTATTAGGCGCAGACTAAAACTTGACTATAGACTGGTACAAACAAATGTAGAGCTCGTACAGACTGGTACAGACTAATGCAGACTGGTACAGACAAATGCAGACTGACTAATCGGAAGTCTGTACACTCGTTATAATACCTCGCGCGTTCATGTATCACTGCACGAGTGTGATCCGCGGGGAGAAATGGTCTATGTTAGCAGCAATCTCATTGGCTGCGTTACATTTTAATACATGGATCGGCGGAAGCAGAATTTGGTCCGTCTCTATGGCAGCACCATCTCGTAGTGTGGAGACGGACGAGCGCTGCGCCTGCGCTGTTGTGCTTACAAGGGAACCTCCCCATCGCACCCCCCTCAGATTTAGTTATAAGTTGGCACAGTGGATAGGCCTTGAAAAACTGAACACAGATCAATCGAGAAAACAGGAAGGAGCTGTGTGGAGCTATGTAAAAATAACTAAAATATACAAACTGAGTAGACCATGTGCAAGATAGCCAACATCAAAGACAGCGTGAGGACAGGAGCGCCGTGGTCCCGTGGTTAGCGTGAGCAGCTGTGAAACGAGAGGTCCTTGGTTCAAGTCTTCCTTCGAGTGAAAAGTTTACTTTCTTTATTTTCGCAAAGTTATGATCTGTCCGTTCGTTCATTGACGTCTCTGTTCACTGTAATAAGTTTAGTGTGTGTGTTTTGCGACCACATCGCAAAACCGTGCGATTAGTAGACGAAAGGACGTGCCTCTCCAATAGGAACCGAAAACATTTTATCGCAATGTCATAGGTCAACCGATTCCTCCACAGAAAAACATGTCTGATATATTCTATACGACGCTGGTGACGGCATGTGCGTCACATGACAGGAATATGTTGTCGACCCACCTAACTTGTACACTTGGCGAATGGGTAAAAAGATTCTTCTACCTTGCCCGATTTAGGTTTTCTTGTGGATGTGGTAATCACTCCCAAAAAAGAGATGAAAACATAAGAGTTCGTCACATAAACTGAAAATAAAAAAATTAAACTTTTTACTCGAGAGAAGACTTGAACCAAGGACCTCTCGCTCCGCAGCTGCTCACGCTAACCACCGGACCACGGCGCTCCTGTGCTCACACTCTTCTTGATGTTGGCTATCTTGCACATGGATTACTAAGTTTGTATATTTTGCAATTTTTTTCATAGTTCCACACAACTTCTTCTTGTTTTCTCGATTGGTCTGTGTTCAGTTTTTCAAGGCCTATCCACTGCGCCAACTTATAACTAAATCTGAAGGGGGTGCGATGGGGAGGTTCCCTTGTTAGTGCGGGGCGCTGTATTGGGAAAGTTGTGTACGCGCTGACTACGTGAAACTATGTACACAACAGACAGAGAGAGAGAAGACGGGGAGAGAGACGAGAGAGGTACTTACGACCGGTAATTCCATTACTCATAAACAGCTCCCTCCCTCGTTATATTCGCCTCAATCAGTCTACCAACGTGAAGTGAGGTGCCAGGCTCTGTATAATTTATCTGTAGAATTATAAGGAAATTGTAACATTTATAGCTGTTGTACTCATGATTACTTTATTGTCATCTAAATAAATCAAACAGGGAACTCATCTGACAGAACGGTATTGATCGGTGTTTGCAATGTGGGAAAGCTGCCACATTCATTTTGCACTCGCCACTGCAGTTCGGTGACGCGGAACGAACGGGACATGCCACGCCGTGACTGGCTGTTAGAGTGCAAATGTAGCTCCAAAACCTGTAACATCAGCACATTTAACAGTTAAACGTCAGGGAGGAATTTGCAAGGGGTTAAAAATAGCAAGTTGAAAATAGCATCTCTCATCTTGTAAAGCTGTATCTAAAATACTTCTTTCACATAATACGTCACAGCTGTCAAACTATTCAGCCTGAACTGTTTTGGATGATTAGCAAACACATACCAAATGCTATTGGGATCTTGCAGCTAAATAATATGTACCTAAGTTCACATGATGACATAGCCGTAGTTTTTTTTTTTTTTAAGGAATAATTTTGAAGCATAGTCTGAATAATATACTTTGAAAAACAATACAATTTATTTGTTTGTGAAGAACAATTAAACCGAATTATCTTACTATCACCATTTTCGGGGATTTTTTTGAATGTAAAGTCCAAATACACGTTCTGGTATGCACTGCAGCAGATTAACCGAAAATGTAGTCACTCAAATACGTTAAGTAATAACTCTTCCCTTATTCCGTCCGAAGAATACACTGTGTCATATACTTTTCAGTGATTTCTGCAGTGTAGAGTTAGATGTGTTAACTGACTGCCTCCATACAAGGCAGCAGTTCTCACACTACGCTAGGGCCACAACCAGCTTGCACAGTGACCTGTTGAAAACTTGGGTTCATGGCTTCATGGGGTCTCGAATACTTCCATCGCTCTTACCGACTGAAATCGGGACTAATCTGATCAGGTCACGGTTTTCCAGTTGTCTACGGTCGAACCGATATGGTCAGAAACGAGAACCCACCTATATTCACTTGCTCTAGTGACGGCTTACATAAGACTCGAGATGTGGGCCATTTTTGTCTCGACGGACGTGTGAAAGAAATTTTCATCCTTAGTGACGGCACATCGAAGACCTTCCGATGTATGGCTATCGTGCCCCTTACTATTACGGTGTTACTGAATGATCGCTACCCGGCACGGAGAACGGTCCACGTAAAGGCTATAACAGCCCTTCACGGAGACACCGTGCGACTGTCGGCGGCTGGGGCCCAGGAGGGGTGATTTCACGTGTTCCGTGCCCTGTCCTGCTCTACTGTGCTGCTGCGCTGTGCTGTGTGGGTCCCCAGCAGCCCGGAGACTCGTTAGGCCGCCATTAAAGTCTGCCGCTCCACCGACGGCTCGTCTCCGGACGTGAGGCGGGCATGCCAGCAGACGAGGTCCCCCAGCGTCTGACGTCAGAACGGGGAAGAACCTGCAGGGCGGGCAGCGTACACGGTAGGGGCGCACCTGGTCTAGTGTGCCAGACGCGCGACCCGGTACGTAACCCGATACCGACTGTATGCCCGTCACATACGGACGGGAAAGATATGCAAAAGAAGGCACAGTCTAGTGTCTACACCAAGCAGCAACGAGAAGATCGCACCAGCGGCAAGTGACATGCAGGCGCAATCGATTAGTTACAACCATGACCGGCGGAGCATGACACATAGCCGCATTGCTGTAGAGGCCTTCAGGAGGCAAGAACCCTTTCGTTCTGCATCTTTAAGTAAACGCCCACGGCAGCCTGGATTTCTGTTCGCATACAGTACATAAAACATTCCATTCAACTGGAGGTTCCCATCGTGTCCTGTTCTTGGCATTTTCCTTCATCTGTATTTCCGTCTTGTTCTAAGGTCGTCCATCATGAGGAGGTGTACAGTCTCGTACCGCAGGAATCAAGGGAGAGGATGCTGTTTGGTGGCCGGAATCCTCTTTCTGCAACACAACTGCACCCATGTATTAACAGGATTCTTTATTTACATATACTGAAAGCTACTTATCTTTACGAGTGTCCATGTGCTGCGGTACAAACTCTTCCATAATAGTCCTCTCGCAGGCAATATCGGTATTCTAGCTATTACTAACTTAAGCATCACTGTGGGTAAAGTACAAGTCGCGCTATGTACACTAATCTGGTCGGAATGTACTGACAGACGACAACTTGGAGTGCACGTTAGTGCGCCGGTGGCTGAGCGGCCGAGCTATTGACTGAGACGGAGCGCTGCAGCTGGCGGCGGCGATATAAAAATACTTGCAGTCGAGAGGGCGTTAGGCGGCATGCTGCTTGCCAGTCTGTCTTTGGTCTCTCTCCTGATATGTGCACATGATCCAGCGCCTACTATCGATGCTCTTGCTACACATTTGCCGATCAGTGTGCTGGCGACAGCTTACATCAACACAGCGCCTTGGGTGGCAACAGCAAGCAACACTGGCCGCCATATTTTGTAACGTCAGGCACACCGAACATCTCTGCTTGACAGGTGTAAGAGATGCTGGAAAATATGTTTTTGTGCTCAAAATATAAATTAAGGGTATTTTTCTGATCATAAAACATGTCCAGTGTACCACACATACAGGTGTATTAATAGCAGTGATGATTCAGTATTGGAATGTTGATCTTTAGCTAAGTGCAAGTATGTTTTCACATGTAACATTTCCTGTACGTCAAATTTCTACATTGTATTTTCTGTAACTTCATGCTCACCTGGATGACTTCATTAAAGCACACCCACCTACTGCATTTAGTGTCTCTTAGTGTACTGATAATACATCTGTTTGTCCAGAGTAAAATTACAAATTAAGCAATAACTACAACAGCATGTGGGCTATGCACATACATAAACCCTAAGCTAATCTTCTTTTTTTGTATAGAATATCTTGAAAAACTACGAAATAACAGAACAATGGGTAACTAACATAAGGTGGAACAACTGGCAGCCTACACATTAGAGTTATATACGCCCTTCTCATCTCAGGGCTTCTGGTGAGTGCTCTTTTCCAAGCAACAAAAATCATAACGCAATATGAGATGAAACACGGCAGCCCGTCTCCTATTAGAACTGCTGAAAGCCACACGACAAACATGGCACTAGAAGAAAAAACACTAGCCCTCATATCTCGAATTTTCCTCAACACAAACGACGATTATGCCTTCGAATCCCGTATTAAAACTTTTATTTAGACTGCTATCGTCTGCATTCTCCATAAATACCTGAGACTTGTACCATTATATTTCTTTGATAGATACGTAGCACAGAACTTCCTAGCGTGAAACACACTAATCATCAACCAAGACAAAGGTGTAATAACTGGAAGTAAGAGTTGTACAGAAATTCACCCGTATCTGTAGAGTACGACAGGCTACATCCTTACTTACAGAAATCACCAAATAACGCAGCAGCTATCACATCGCAAAAATCACGCTCGAGAACACATAGTACATGAAAAAACACTTCATATTTGGAAATTATTTCCCAAAATGCACCGTGCGGCCAGTAAAGAAAGAAAAAATCGCGACTGATAGTAGCAAATGTTGTCGTATAACAAAGAAAACCACATCGCTCAACATGAAGTTGCAACGCGTCGTGGCAAAGTTTTTAATTGGCTTCAAATGTGGCAACGCCTTAGCCAGTCTATGTTGTTTATATAGGCCGTTGCTCCATGATTCCAATTCTCTTCCTACTTTACCCTCTCATTTCTCTTACATTTCTATAATTTATTGTGGCTGACAATTCCTACGCCGTATACGTCCCTGCCACAACTTGTGCCTCTTCCTCATCACTTCCAAAAGTCTTCTTTTCTTCCCCTGTTGGCTTTTCATTACTTATTCATTCTTATGTCTGTCAATACACTTCACCTTAAGCATTTTTTTTCATAGCCACCTTTAAAAACTTTCTAAATACCTCTCATTCCGTATAACACTAAACTCTAGAGTAACATTTAGCAAATATTTTCATCAGCCCCAATGTAACTGTTAGTAACTGTTTCATAATTCCCATAGATATCCTACTCCTTATTTCTTCAGAGCAGCTAGAGCTCCATGTCGTTGAAGTTCTAAGTTTCTGAAAGTAATTTACTTGTTCTATCTTTCTTCTGTCTAAAAATACACTCCTGGAAATTGAAATAAGAACACCGTGAATTCATTGTCCCAGGAAGGGGAAACTTTATTGACACATTCCTGGGGTCAGATACATCACATGATCACACTGACAGAACTACAGGCACATAGACACAGGCAACAGAGCATGCACAATGTCGGCACTAGTACAGTGTATATCCACCTTTCGCAGCAATGCAGGCTGCTATTCTCCCATGGAGACGATCGTAGAGATGCTGGATGTAGTCCTGTGGAACGGCTTGCCATGCCATTTCCACCTGGCTCCTCAGTTGGACCAGCGTTCGTGCTGGACGTGCAGACCGCGTGAGACGACGCTTCATCCAGTCCCAAACATGCTCAATGGGGGACAGATCCGGAGATCTTGCTGGCCAGGGTAGTTGACTTACACCTTCTAGAGCCCGTTGGGTGGCACGGGATACATGCGGACGTGCATTGTCCTGTTGGAACAGCAAGTTCCCTTGCCGGTCTAGGAATGGTAGAACGATGGGTTCGATGACGGTTTGGATGTACCGTGCACTATTCAGTGTCCCCTCGACGATCACCAGTGGTGTACGGCCAGTGTAGGAGATCGCTCCCCACACCATGATGCCGGGTGTTGGCCCTGTGTGCCTCGGTCGTATGCAGTCCTGATTGTGGCGCTCACCTGCACGGCGCCAAACACGCATACGACCATCATTGGCACCAAGGCAGAAGCGACTCTCATCGCTGAAGACGACACGTCTCCATTCGTCCCTCCATTCACGCCTGTCGCGACACCACTGGAGGCGGGCTGCACGATGTTGGGGCGTGAGCGGAAGACGGCCTAACGGTGTGCAGGACCGTAGCCCAGCTTCATGGAGACGGTTGCGAATGGTCCTCGCCGATACCCCAGGAGCAACAGTGTCCCTAATTTGCTGGGAAGTGGCGGTTCGGTCCCCTACGACACTGCGTAGGATCCTACGGTCTTGGCGTGCATCCGTGCGTCGCTGCGGTCCGGTCCCAGGTCGACGGGCACGTGCACCTTCCGCCGACCACTGGCGACAACATCGATGTACTGTGGAGACCTCACGCCCCACGTGTTGAGCAATTCGGCGGTACGTCCACCCGGCCTCCCGCATGCCCACTATACGCCCTCGCTCAAAGTCCGTCAACTGCACATACGGTTCACGTCCACGCTGTCGCGGCATGCTACCAGTGTTAAAGACTGCGATGGAGCTCCGTATGCTACCGCAAACTGGCTGACACTGACGGCGGCGGTGCACAAATGCTGCGCAGCTAGCGCCATTCGACGGCCAACACCGCGGTTCCTGGTGTGTCCGCTGTGCCGTGCGTGTGATCATTGCTTGTACAGCCCTCTCGCAGTGTCCGGAGCAAGTATGGTGGGTCTGACACACCGGTGTCAATGTGTTCCTTTTTTCATTTCCAGGAGTGTATATATAAGGCCCTTGAACAGCGTCATGATGCTGAGTGAACGTTGTGGAAGACGTGGAGATGCCGTGTACTCTTGTGAGACGGTGTTATTGGCACCTGACAGGGTTTGAAAGGGTTTGCGTTATGAGCCTCTTTTCGGTCATCTGGTCGTAACTTGCAATATCCAGATTTGTGGGGCATTCGGAGGCGACAGTGGCCTGGTATTGGACTGGTAATCTCAGCATGTGATCATTTAGCGCGCACAACCTACGCCATTCAGTGGCGAAATGGCTAACTTTGAAGCAGATCTGCCGCCTCTTCGTTAATACACCGCCTGTAGCGAAGTGCTGTGCTTGAAAGAGTCACGTTCGACATCGATACGGACGGATGGTACGAGGATGTTATCAACTGTGTGTTTTATGAACTGTGGTTGTTTTTATCATGATGTGTGTGTAAGAGGAGTGCCTTTTGTGGTTTGACTTCATGTAACTAGTTCCATAAGGTACTTGAAATGTTTGTATTTCTTATGATACGTGGAATTAGTTGTTGTCTCTCCCCCGCTTATTATCTTCCTGTTCTCTCCATATATCAGATGATGGCAGCATAAGAGTGTTGAAACTGGTCACCTTGGAACAAAGGAAATCTTTACTGCGATCACAGTGGAAGAAGTGTGTGCTTCATTTACAATTATTTGAATAAAAATAAATTTTTAATACAATAAGCTTTAAATCGGACTAAAAAGTTTAATATAGTGTCTCCTATCCCCGTACAGATTACTAACCCCATACACATAAAAAAGGCACTCCGTCGTTAGGCCACGAGTGGCCTACCGGGACCATCCGACCGCCGTGTCATCCTCAATGGAGGATGCGGATAGGAGGGGCGTGGGTCCGCACACCGCTCTCCCAGTCGTTATGATGGTATTCTTGACCGAAGCTGCTACTATTCGGTCGAGTAGCTCCTCAATTGGCATCACGAGGCTGAGTGCACCCCAACCTCATACACATAGGCTTTAAAATTTGTGCTTGTGTATAGTTCTAAGATTTATGACGAAAAATGTGTGGCGCATGTAGTGCTTAATTAATGAGTAACTTCACCTAATAACTATTATCTATTATATGCACCTCTTGGTTTTCGTTATAAATCTTACATGTACTGTATGAATCAAAATTCAGAAGCCCAAATTTTCAAGATCATCTGTATTGAGTCAGGAACCTATGTGGGTCTAGGAGAACTCATATATTTTAGTCGAACTAAAAAACGTGTTATGTAAAATATGTATTTTAATTAATTATTTTCTCCTTTTTAGTTTTCCATGTCTGAAATTCTCAATAGATTTTAAACATTTTCACTATATTGTATAGCTTTTTACCTACAGTTTTGTCCAAGTATGCTTGGGCGCATTTATTGGACACATCTCTTCCTCCCTCCCTTTCTGTTCATTTCCTCTCCCCTACTCTTCACGCTAAGCTCCATTCCCCTCACATACTGCCTGGAACGCATTCTGATAGTACCTGCACTACATGTGAAGTCTGCAGGATAGCCTAAAAGTCAGATGTTACCAAACTTTTCCACCCTCACCCACACACCTACCGAACAGACAGCCAAGAACGCGAGTTAATACAGCGTTGTCATTCAGTTATGAGTTATGTTTAGAATTTCACGTCTCTAGATCATCAGGAAGTTAGTTTAAAATCAACTGAAAAATTTAGCCAGACAGACAGATGGACAAGAAAGCAGCCTAATAAAAACGAGTTAAAAATCTAATTTCAGTAGATCAGTCAATACATTGTACAATATACTTCACATCATTCAGTCTTATCTATAGACAGTCAATAACAATGCACTCGGTGAAATACTGCACAGTATTACAGTATGTGAACCGCTGTAAATGTGTTAGTAGCGGTTGCCTAACTGTCAGTGAGCAGTGCAGATGCAATCGTAACTCGCTTGTGCTCGCGACAGCTGCAGTTTGCACGGTTCTCGTCGGTCTACCTGTGACAACGCCCACGTAACTGAATTGGCTGCAGTCTGCAGACTAACCGAGTTTGGAGTTCAAGTACTGTGTACCATAACAATGGCACTCTGCGAGCGACGCCCGGCGCAGCACAGAGCGCCGGTAACGAGCTGGAAATATTCAGAGCGAGTAGTGAGACCAAGCTGCTAACACTGCCCCGCACAAAACGGGAAGTGCACAAAACTACATTGATGGCAGACGCCCAGTTCTTTTTTAATGCAGTTGAGCTATGTTGGTTGGTAAGATAAACACTTGGCGATACCAACATGATTTAGCAGATTCCACAATATCTGCCACATACTTCTCATTGTTGTAGCATCGAGTCGCAGGAAATTTGATTTATTGCTCATTTAGAGGCCTGTTGCCTTACATTTTATAACAGGTCGTTCATTTTATAGCTTTTCATGTATATTACAAACAGAATTATGGTTTTCAGCAGTTACAATAGAAGGAATAATACATTAAAATATATTCGAAATTAAAAGAAAAAAAAACACAAAAAATATTCTGATTTTAAGAAGATATGAAGATAGATGATAGGAAAGACTTGGATAGAAAGAGAGAGAGAAATGTTACCCTATCTGAGCCAGCCTGATCTGAAAACCTCAGACTTACTGACACGCCCTGATAAACCCGCAGGACAGGACAGGTAGTTGGAATTATGGGAAGGGGCCAAAATGAGTAGCTGTCAGTTACACTCGAACACATACAACTTTATTTATTTGACCAAACATTACAGTACAAATTCTTGGACCTAGGTATCGGCTGAATACGCCACACTATCTTATGCCTTAAGGGCACAACCACTTTAATTTAAAAAAAACGCCTAAAAGCCATTAACTCAAAATTCAAACGTCAAAAACAATACTTAGAAGGCAGAAGGCCTCACGTTAAGCAAGTGCTACAATTTGGCTGAAGGCCCAAAAATCTAACACTTGAAAAGCAATAACCTTAATTTAAAGATGGCTGAAGGCCGATGATTTAAGACTCAAGGTAAAATTAAATAAAAAAACACAAGGCAGAAGGTCTTATCATCAATCAGGCTGAAGGTCCCAAACAGTCTGATGCTCGAAAGACAAAGATCCTTAATTTAAAAACGGCATAAGGCCGTATGACTTAAAAGTCAAGGTAAAATAAATTTCAACAACAAAGCCTTATCTTAAATTAGGCTGAAGGCCCAAACAATCTAACACTTGACAAGCAAGGAATTTTGGTTTTAAAACGGCTGAAGGCCCATAACTTAAAACACCACTAAATTCAACTTTAATTCAAGACCATCGGCTATGAGCCATACAAATACACACAAAAGTTTCAGGCGTCGGCCAGCACTTGAAATACTAACGTTCACTTAGGTGAGACAGGCATTAGGCCCAACCATTCTCGATCCGACGACAACCGAACCAACAGACAGTCAACAAACCCGCCGACGAGGTAACTTGCACTTCACTCGACCAGCACACAACTGGACGTTCAATGCAAACGTAAAAGGCATGGACGCCCAGAACCAAGCATACTGCCTAAATTTATGTCAACGGCCAGGGTAGGTAAGTGGAACGTTAACGGCCACAAGGTTGAAAAAGTCCGCTGGTGCTCTTCAATTGCAAATAACCAAATACAGTTAGACTCCACCAGACAGTGGCTAAATCTTCGCCAACTCGAACACACACGTTGTTGCTTGCGGGAATTTCCCAACAGCCAACAACAACGAGAACGAAACGGCACAATTTGAACAGTCTTGACTTGCTGGTAAATTAAATCCAAACTCAACTTTAGTATCCAGGATCGGTGAGCAACGGACTTCGTAGCAATGTGAACAGACCCACACACTCCGACGCCGCGTAGAGACGGCCTACGGGACCGGACAAACTACGCCCCACGAAGATTTCCTCCCCCCTCCACACCACCTGACCGACTGCCACACATCAGCACGGAGACAGCACTAAAATAACTGAACAGTCGACGTCACAAGCTGCACGCAGTTTCACAAACACCTGCACGAAAGACTAGACAATACTAACAACAGCGAGTGTGCAAAAACAAGGACGAATCACGAGTCGGCACACGCAGGCAACTCATAAGCGATCGCTGGCCAACATACACGTCGTCCGACTCTTAAGACGACCGACCGACGACCAACCAAGGTGGTTCGCAAGTGATATGTATCCCTAATTGTCGGGCGAGTCATGGCTATCCGGACCTCACTGCAGCCGCGCCCCGACTGAACTTCTACCGTACCCTAAGTCAAACACTGCCAGGTCCGAACTACACTGCTAGCGCCTCCCAACTCACTGGCAGATCTGAACTCACTCCGAACACACGACAACCGGGAGGCAAGGTGGCAACTCACCGACACCAGTAATTGAAATTAACGTAACGAGGTGGTAGTACAGTAAGAAACAGGATGTCAAATTAGATATGGCACGAACGCGAGCCACGCACCGCTCACCTACTTCGAGCCTTGCAGTGCCGGTTTGCTACAATTTAATTTATGGTTTAATATATCTGAACATCATTAACAAAATCACAATAACTATTATGTACATTGTGGAAGGTGCAGTGGTGAATGTCTGCAAAGTACGTGGTTTCTTGGAGTAATTAATCAACCTTCAGTTCCTATATTATGTATCTTGAATTTTATCTACTTTGTTGCTTATATGCTAAGTGTTCATCAACAACTGTTACATCCCAGTAGCGGTATAATGACCGCGGGATGGATATGCCTGTTGTTTATACTTAAATTAGAACAGGTTCACAGGGTTGACTGCATTACACAGTTAGTTCTAATACAGTTTAATTATTCTAGACTTTGTGTAAGGTTGTCTGCAGCACGTGTTGGTGAAAGTATTCGCTGTTTGAATGAGTGTGTGTTTCGGTACTGCTGTCTGGGCTGGAACTGTTGTCTTACGTGCTTCGCGTATGTTGCATTGTTCTGTTATACGGGCATGTGTGTGTGTATTCGTCATGTTTTATTTTATTTACTATCTCCCACTCGTCATTGCCTCGTATTGCCCGTATCATGTCATTGCCGTACTACGTTGGCGTCTGGCGTGCTCCTTTGTATCGGTGACAGCCGAAAAGTCTGTGATCCGGGGATCCATTTTCTCCACATGTAAAAGCAGCGCTCTAGCTGCGGCCTGTGCTTTGTAAGCGCGCAGGGTAAGGGCCGTGACACGTCAGAAAGTGAAGCATACCCCACCTGGGATTGATATGGCTCAGTCTCAGACGTTCCGTGACGCCCTGAAAGTAATGATGTACCCTACGCCCTTATCGCTGAACTCCCATTCCCTTTGCCAGGTATCCACCTGCCATTTAACGAGTTGGCGCTTCTCGGTGATATGCCGTTCGGTTATCTCGATTACCTTATCCTGCCTCCCCCTCCTCAGCCTGCACATTGCAGCCCGAATGCGACAGGGAAGGTTCCAAGCACCACGCAGAATGATTCCATTGACGTGGTGCTGGAAGCTCCAGACAGCCTTACCAGAGAACTTCTCTGTCCCACGAACTGGCTGCCAAACAGACCACAGACCCAAGTTCTCAGTGTGGTATCCTGAAGTGTGTTACGTTGAGTCTGGCCAGCTTGTACATGGTCTTGGAAGCCTATCAGTCCCTGTTCAGATGTGTTCGTCAAAAGGTAGTCGTTCGTCGAGTTGCGCACCTAGATATCGTGTTTTCTGTCGTCTGCGTGTGTTAATTTCATGTAGTTTTATGGTTAGTTTACTTTCGAGTGTTCCTTTGAGCAGCATATAAACTGTTTTGTGTACAGCTATCTAAAGTTTATTATGTATGCATCACTGGTTCATGCTTGTGAGTAGCTGTGTAGACCGGTGTTCCAGTTGCGCTCTTGAGTCCGCGGAGACCATCACCAGGATGTCATCTACGTATGGTGTCGCCCCGTTCGCACGGTT
The DNA here is from genome assembly GCF_023864275.1 of Schistocerca cancellata. Taxonomy (NCBI): domain Eukaryota; kingdom Metazoa; phylum Arthropoda; class Insecta; order Orthoptera; family Acrididae; genus Schistocerca; species Schistocerca cancellata. Next base: position 86,517,235 of record NC_064634.1, on the reverse strand, counting down.
ATCCCCATCCAGTTGATGTAGCAGGGGATCAAAGGTGATATCCCAAAAGATGGGGCCACAGATCGATCCTTGCGGGTAACCTTTGGTGATTCTTTTAATCACTTCCTGACTTCCTGTGCGCGCCATTCAGCCACCCTTTTTCTACGATAGTCCGAGAGGCTGTCGCATCTCTCTGAGTCTTACAAACAGTACGGGCCACCAGAGATCATCAAAGACTCCCTAAATGTGTATAAGAACAGTAACTGCGTATTTTCCATGTTATTAATAGTGGTTAGTATCTTATTTAGTGCATAGTCAACAGGTTTTTCCGCCCTGAAACCGAATTGCTGTGGACTGAGGCCAAGGAGCTCCGTGTGTGATTGCAAGCGATCGCACAGAAGTCGTTCCTGGACCTTGGCCAAGGTGTTAAATAACATATAGGCCCATATGTTTTTGGATATGTGAGACCATTGACCTCCGATCTTTTCATTTTGACGGAATTTTCTGTTTTCCACACTGCAGGTACCCGTCCAGCCGTAGCGCTTCGTTGAGTAGATTCGTCAGGTACGGAACAATATGTGGAACAACAATTGTCTCGGAATGGATACCATGTGGCCCAGGAGTTTTTGTGTTCTTTAGTTTGGCAATCCCAAGCTCGACCTCCTCACATGCAAAGAGAATAATGATGGTACCATTTCCATAGCAAGAGCTCATTATGGTTCGCTGGCCAGTATGAACCTGTTCATCCGACTGTTGCTTGTCAACGGGAGGAGTTTATTTAGCAGGCATTCCGCAGAACCTCTCCAGCCCTCTGTTAAGGTACCATCATCTCGTCTCAGCATTGCTAAGACTAGCAGCTTCTTCAGACGCTCTGTTTGTATTTTGAACGCCCCCCCCCCCCTCCTTCTGTTCTTCTCGTGGGTTCCTTTTTTGACGCTGTTTTGCCTCCATTAACTGTGTTAAGTCTGACATCTCGTCTCTTACCGTTGTCGCCCTTTGATACCGTTTCCGTTTGTTTCTTGCTTCTTTTCTTCGTGCAACCTTTTTAGTCTTCTAGCCCATGGTATGTTTAGCGTTCGTCTTGTGTCAGTGGTCGGAATTGCAGCCCTTTGTGCTTTTCGTACTAGGTCCGTCAAAATATGTGCTTTATAATCCACTGATCCCTCAACTGTATGTTGGGGGAAGGCTTCAATCATCTTAGTTTTGTCCAGTCCGCCTTATGAAGTTACAATCACTCACGTCTCTCCGCAGCCTTCACGTTGGATGTACCTGTCACGATGATTTGTTTGTGGTCAAACCCTACTAGTTTTCCGTTCCTGATGCAGGATTCCTGCACTTCACCTTCTATTTGAGGTAGCTCCATACTAACTAGTGTCTGGTTATTTGCATTTGCTGCAAGAGTTCCATGGGTGTCGGGCATCCCTCTTCATAGTGATCGAAGTACACTCGAGGTGGACCGTGACAAGGACTTCGTATACATTTTCTAGAATGAGCTATTCGCCCCTTCTAGTGCAGGAATTGTGTGGTAGCTCAGTCAGTTCGTTAATGTCTGACGGTATATAAGCTCTGTTCTTTGACTGGGTCTAATACTTCTCTCGCTGTCTGTTCTGGCTGCGAGTGCGTTGTGGGTGTCTGCATTTCCTGTTTTGTGCTGTATTCTTGTTTACATTCGAGTTTATCTGGTTGAAGTAGTGTTGGGTTGTCTGTTTGTGTTCTTTTGGAATCCTCAAGTTTTCACTTTTTTATCCCGTCCATGCTGTTCGTCACCATGCATTGTGATATTGTGTGCTGCGTTGGTTTTGCAGTTTTCGGCTTTGTATAGCCTGTTGTGTTTCAGTGTGTTGTATTTGTGTTTTGTTAAGGAGCTTTTTCCTCTGTCTGTGTTTTGGGTGTATGTTTCGGTGTCTGTGCAACTTTAGTGAGCTGAGTAGTTGTTTGTGCACATGTCATCATTAATTTCATGTTCTTCTTGTTAGTGATGTCTACGCTTTACACAATCATTACTAACTAATCCTATTTCTGATTCTTCTATTCTTAGCAATAAGCATGTCTGCATGGTAGCCCAATGGTACATTTCACGTTTTAGGTGCCTGGCTACCTCATAGTCCATTGACAGTAGGTAGATATATTTAGTTGTTTGTAAGTAATGACGCTAAACCGCTTCAGTGGCAACCAATGACGGGAGGATCTCAGTATCATCGAAAGTCTCCGGGAGGGGGGGGGGGGGGGGGAGCACATTTGCTGCCGCAATTCAACTGCGCGGCGCCACGATCTCATGGCAGCTGGAGACTTGTGTTTCGGGTGGTGAATGTCTTCGTAAGCGCTGTCGAAATATGTGGAATCAAGGTCCCCTTACCCGCCGTTGTGGCCGAACTGTGTGTGATGTCGTTAGGTTAGTTAGGTTTAAGTAGTTCTAAGTTCTAGGGGACTGATGACCTCAGACGTTAAGTCCCATAGTGCTTACAGCCATTTCTTTGAAGGTCCCCTTGACATATCGTGGTCTTAGTAGACACAGTTATGATAATTGTAGTCTGTGTTAGCGATCAGTTTTTCAAGAAACTGTTTGCATGCTGGGCATTCCGGACCGCCTGCTTTGTTGCAAGTACGCTTTCTGTACATACATGTTCTGCAACCAATCGCCTTTTGAGTACAATCGGTTTTGATGTGACCAGGTTTGGCTCATTTGTAGCAGAGTGCCATGACTGCGCCTACAGCCCTTAACTTGGTGCAACTAGCGCCATTCGACGGCCAACACCGCGGTTCCTGGTGAGTCCGCTGTGCCGTGCGTGTGATCATTGCTTGTACAGCCCTCTCGCAGTGTCCGCAGCAAGTATGGTGGGTCTGACACACCAGTGTCAATGTGTTCTTTTTTCCATTACCAGGAGTGTATATATATATTTATTGCGAGTGGAATATGAACGTGTGGAAAATTACGTAACTCAATAATATTCATTCAATTATGTAATTATTTCTTATAAAGATGATAATTATGTAAAACAGAGACAATGTTTGTCTCACATTCTTTGTTAATCTATGTCATTGTTTTCTTTTGTTTTGTACCCTTTTGTCGTCTTCTTCTGATGTACGTCGCCGACCCAAGACGCGAATCGATTTGAGGTCTGTTGAATGAAAAACATTTAATGTAAAGTTACTGTACTTTTATGTTCATTTGCTGGTAAAAACAAATAGAGCCAAATCCGTTAAAACTATTTATGATTAATTATTGAAAATTCACTTCCTCTTTTAATTATAATTTTGTATTAATTGTTTTATCATAGCTGCAAGAAGCGCAGCCATTGTTAGTTGCGATTATACAGCAACTTCGTCTGTACTTCTAGTTGAAAATAGCATGGGTTTGTAATAAACTAATTTGCAAAAAATTTAATAATTTTTTCATTGGTGGCATCAATTTAAATGATTAATTATTTATTGAGCAAAGGAAAATCTTAATTAAAATAGAAATCCTCAATCTTTTGTTGGTCGCCATCTTAACTTTTATCACAGCGGCAAATTTAAATTACTTGAAACTGTAAACAATATTCCGATGTGTAAGAAATAAGTGTACACCGGTGGTACTGAACTCTATTTATAAAAGAAAAAATTAATCGAATCAGACTGCATTTTCTAAGAACAGTAGTGATGGTATTTATTGTTGAACAAGATTTCACTGCTGATGCATGAGGCCAAAATTAAACTACGCACGAATCACGGAGAAAAATATTTCTGGTAGCATACGTCAGTGTTGTGTGCGGCTGGTATTCTATGGTTCCTTTTCATGATCAATTTGCTAAGAATAATTAAATCCATCGAAGACAAAAATTATAAAAGCTCTGATGTACGATCTGTAATTTTAGAGATATGAACACAACTTACAGTCAACATTATTACACTAAGTCAGGTGTAATTCTTTTCCAATTTGAACAAAATAATTATCCGGGAGAAGTTGTAGTATGAATAATGCATTATACATGTGTATAATACTGTCAGTATCATTTACAAAATCAAATCAATGCAACTGCTAAAAGAAAAAAACAAAACAAAACAGAGTGAATTCAAACCGCAGAAAACCATAGAGTATCATATCATCCACATTCATTGCATTTGTCCATGTTGATGAAACACAATAACCGCCACAACTTGCTGCCGTAGTGCATAAACACAGTCTTTAAACAGTCGCTCGCTGGGTGAGAATAGCTGCATACAGCTTTGCTTATGCTACGCCGCCACGTAGCGCTGTGAACGGCGTCTGCCGAGTGGCACGGGGTTGTCAGCAACGGCTGGGCGGCCGGCATCCGGGAACGCCTGACGCAGCGCTGAAGTCGGCGTGCGCTGCCGCTCCCCAGCGATCGGCTAACGATGCGCGACGCGTGACGTAGCGCAAGCCGGCTCGTGCCGAGCACCGCGCGAGGCCGACGGTCCCTCCACCCTGGCGTTACCGATCGCAGTTCAAAGCTTTCACCGCTTTGAATGTCCACTTCGCACCTGATTTCTCTTTCAAGTATCGCGCACCATGACGAATGTCTCTACCGGTACTTGTGAGAACAAATACCAGTTGTTGAAATCCACTACGTCCCAACAAGGAGCCGAGATCAAACCGAAACCGAGTCCGCGGCCATCTTGAAAAGTAAGGAAAACTTAAAATGGTTCAAGTCATACCTAGCTAACAGGAAACAAAGGGTGTCAGTACAAGGGACTAGTGAATTAAGTCATCAGTCACCATCAGAATGGGAAGAAATTACATGTGGTGTCCCACAAGGATCCATCTTAGGGCCATTGCTTTTTCTTGTGTACATTAATGATCTCTCATCAGTTACACTGCCAGAAGCAGAGTTCGTTTTGTTTGCAGATGACACAAGTATTGAAATAAATAATATGTCGAGTGTAGTTCTAGAAAGGTCTGCTAATGATATTTTCATGGATATTAATAAATGGTTTAAAGCCAACTCATTGACATTAAACTTTGAAAAGACTCACTACATGCAATTCAGAACTTGTAAGAGGTTTCCACCCAGCATATGCATAAAGTATGAAGAAGAGCAGATAGAAGAGGTTGACAGTCTTAAATTCCTGGGATTACAACTTGATAATAAATTCAGTTGGGAGGAGCACACCACAGAACTGCAGAAACGCCTTAACAAATCTGTATTTGCAATTCGAGTGTTAGCAGACATAGGCGACATAAAAATGAAAAAGCTTGCATACTTTTCTTACTTTCATTCCATAATGTCATATGGTATAATATTTTGGGGTAAGTCTTCAAGTCAAACAAAAGTTTTCAGAGTCCAAAAGCGTGTAATACGTATTATTTGTGGAGTAAATTCACGGACGTCATGTAGAAACCTCCTCAAAGAACTGGGTATACTAACCACTGCCTCTCAGTAATTTACTCCTTAATGAAATTTGTCGTAAATAATATATCTCTTTTTCCAACAAATAGCTCAGTTCATACATACAATACCAGGAACAAAAATGATCTGCACAAGGACTTAAAAGCACTTACTTTAGTTCAAAAAGGGGTCCACTACTCAGGAACACTCATCTTCAAATAATTTGCCAGCAAACATAAAAAATTTACTTACAAATAAAGATCAATTTAAAAGGAGCCTGAAAGACTTACTAGTGGCCAACTCCTTCTACTCCATTGACGAATTTTTTAATAGAAACAAATGATCTATTGGATATATTCATACTATTAGTATTGTTACTTCAGCAAGGAAAAAAAATAAGTTGACATGTTCCACATCCACGAGGATCTCCTTAGCATGGATCTATGGAACGAAAAACTAATCTAATCCAATCTCTAATCTTAACGTAGGAACATGTGCCTGGTAACGCCCTATTTCCACACTACCAACAAAATTAAAAATTTTAACTTCCTTGCTAATATGCATTTGTGCCATTTAAGGGAATTGGGTATGTAATAAAAATTTTAAGCTTAAGGAAAAGACCTTGGTTCGTGTGTGCATTTCTTATGAAATTGAAACGTTCCACATCACACGGTTGCCGTGAGATTGATCGCTGAAACACTTAATTAACTAACTAGCTAACTAAATAACTGACTACGTGAAACAAATAGAAGTCTAGTAGGAAAATCAGATACCATACAGTGTAACAGGAAGAGTCTTAAGGAAAAGTAATTCATCTACGTAAGAAGTGGCCAGCAAAACACTTCTTTGACCGATTCTTGAGTACCGCTGTTCAGTCTGGGACCCGTATCAGGTTGGAGTAATAGAGGAGACAGACAAGACCCAACGAAGAACTGTGCGTTTCGTCACCAGATCGCTGGCACGAGAGCGTTATGGAAATTATTAGCAAACCCCAGTCGCTACGTGAGACGCACTGTTACAATTTCGACAGTGCACCTTCCAAGAAGTGTCGGGCAATGTAGTATTTCCTCCCATGTACGCCTCGCGAAGTAACTGCAAAGAGAAAAACGCGTGAAATTGGGGGTATACGGTTTACCGGCAATCATTCTTCCCACGCGATATTCGCGAATGGAAGAAAGAGAGTGTGCGGTTCAAGTAGTGATATCGGAAGTATCTTCTGCCACATACCATAAGGTGGTTTGCGGAGTATAGATATATATACACTACTGGCCATTAAAATTGCTACACCACGAAGATTACGTGCTACAGACGCGAAATTTAACCGACAGGAAGAAGATGCTATGATATGCAAATGATTAGCTTTTCAGAGCGTTCACGCAAGGGTGGCACCGTTGGCGACACCTACAACGTGCTAACATGAGGAAAGTTTCCAACCGATTTCTCATACACAAACAGCAGTTGACCGGCGTTGCCTGGTGAAACGTTGTTGTGATGCCTCGTGTAAGGAGGAGAAATGCGTACCATCACATTTCCGACTTTGATAAAGGTCGGATTGTAGCCTATCGCGATTGCGGTTTATCGTATCGCGACATTGCTGCTCGAGTTGGTCGAGATCCAATGACTGTTAGCAGAATATGGAATCGGTGGGTTCAGGAGGGTAATACGGAACGCCGTGCTGGATCCCAACGGCCTCGTATCACTAGCACTCGAGATGACAGGCATAACGGCAGGCTGTAACGGATCGTGCACCCACGTCTCGATCCCTGAGTCAACAGATGACGACGTTTGGAAGACAACAACCATCTACACGAACACTTCGACGACGTACGCAACAGCATGGACTATCAGGTCGGAGGCCATGGCTGCGGTTACCCCTGACGCAGCATCACAGACAGGAGTGCCTACGATGGTGTACTCAACGACGAACCTGGGTGCACGAATGGCAAAACGTAATTTTTTCGGATGAATCCAGGTTCTGTTACAGCATTATGATAGTCACATCCGTGTTTGGCGACATAGCGGTGAACGCACATTGGAAGCGTGTATTCGTCGTGCCATACTGGCGTATCACCCGGCGTGAAGGTATGGGGTGCCACTGGTTACACGTCTCGGTCACCTCTTCTTCGCATTGACGGCACATTGAACAGTGGACGTTACATTTCAGATGTGTTACGACCCGAGGCTGTACCCTTCATTCGATCCCTGCGAAACCCTACATTTCAGCAGGATAATGCACGACCGCATGTCGCTGGTCCTGTACGGGCGTTTCTGGATACAGAAAATGTTCGACTGCTGCCCAGGGCAGCACATTCTCCAGATATCTGACCAATAGTAAATATCTGGTCAATGGTGGCCGAGCAATTGGCCCGTCACAATACGCCAGTCACTACTCTTGCTCAACTGTGGTATCGTGTTGAAGCTGGATGTGCAGCTGTACCTGTACACGCCATCCAAGTTCAGTTTGACTCAATGCCCAGGCGTATCAAGGCCGTTATTACGGCCAGAGGTGGTTGTTCTGGGTACTGATTTCTTAGGATCTATGCCCCCAAATTGCGTGAAATGTCAGTTCTAGTATATATTTGTCCAATGAATACCCGTTTATCATCTGCTTTTCTTCTTGGTGTAGCAATTTTAATGGCCAGTAGTGTATATTTCGAACAACATGTTGGTTCACGACATGACGCTGTTTAATAGCTACAGTTCGTCATACATGTGATTTTGAAGTCACATTGTACCTGAGGATGGCCCGTTTATGACCGAAACTGCTTTTGTTTAATGAACTGACAAGGCAGTAGTGTGCAAACCGTAACTTTCCCAAATCCTGTATACAAGTGATTTTCTAAAACCGTTTGGATGAAGAGCGGCGAATTGTAACCGCTGACAGCCCATCTCTAGCCTGTGCGAGACGAGGTGGACGAAATAAAACCGAAGTGTCGAGATCGGCGCGACAGTCTGGGCTCCGCTGAACTCCCGCGCTTGCCGCGGACTCTGCCGCTACCCACCGCCACCGGACGCCGCCGCGCAGAAGCGCTGGAGGCGCACCACAGGGAACTGCGGGCCTCTGGCTCGTGGCTGCCACCCCATTTCGTCACGCTAATGGCAATCAATCACTGCCGAAATCAGCTTAGCCCATTGTCCGGGTCGCAAAACACTGCCGTGAATTGACGCAGCCTTTTAATTTATTCCGGTTTTGTCTTCCCGCCGCAGCCCGTACGCACGCGTCGGTAATCCACAGGCACACACGTGCTGTGATGGGGACGCATTTAGCCTGACTGCTGGTATACAAAAGGTCTGATGTTTTCTGCACACTCTGCTCCCGATTACTGACTACTGCGTCAGGCATCACGTTGCGCAAAGGCGCAAAGCGGATCTGCAACGCGAATAAAATGTAGTGGAATGAAAGGGTGTTAAATGTCCAGCTGTGGGGAGTAGATTAAGTTGTGTGCCAGTACACCTTTTAAGCACTGAGTTATTTACCGTTACCGAAATGTCATTTCATATGTTACTTAATGTCCTTGTACAATTGCGGGCGCATTCCAATACCACCTTTGGTGGTAGGCACGTTCTATCTATTTGTGTATTGGCAAGTCGCCGTGTGGTGTGTGAGGGTGGCGGAGGAAGCGCAGAGCAGCAAAGTCATTTCCTCCCGCTCCTAATCCATTCTGCGATGTAAATCCGGGAGAACGGTTGGCTGTAGCCCTCTATACTTTTTTCAAATTTTATTTCAAGAAATTCATGGTGCCATGGTAAGCTGCTTTTACTGAATAAAGCAAAAGTGACGACTTGCTTTGCATCGTTTTCAAGTTTACAAAAAATTAACAAATATATAAAATTTCTACGAAGAGCCACAATGCGCTTTAGTTACATAGCATAGGAAGAAGCAGAAACTTATCACAAAAAGATATTTGGAATGTTCAAGATGAATGGAGTACCCTATATGCAGAAAACATCAGAGGTAATGGTAAATCAATCTCCTGCGACATCGCTATTAAATGAATGAGAACAGACTAACAAAACAAATATTGTAATATTTATGCAGATAAGAAGGGACGAATGATAGGGATTACACGAAAAGAACTAGAAAGAAATATCAAAGAACCGGAAATAACAGAAACAAACTGTTTTAATACTGTATATAATTAAAAATTTAAATGTTCGTTTTTTTCTTCTCCCATTGCTTTGAAATTTTGACACAACTTAGAATTCGGATCCTCGCATGTTTTCACATCCATATTTCTAATATAGGTAATATACAGGGTGAGTCACTAGCTGTTGTCACCAAGAATAACTCCGAAAGTATGATAGGGGCTGAAAAGTTTGTGGGACAAATGTTGCATGGGATGACGGGGCCCATAATATGGCGTTGGTTTTTTGTTGCTAGGTGGGGTCGCTTCAGAGATATGAAGGTCAACTTTGTTTTTTTTTAAATGGGATGCTATAGTTTGGTACTTATTTTCTGATAGCGGCAGTCGACATGAAACCAATTATGTGTCACAATAAGGTCTTTGAAGGTCAACTAAGGTCACAAAGGTGGCATGAACAAAAACAAAGTTGACCTTCTTATTTCTGACGCGACCCCACCTAGCAACAAGAAACCAACGTCATATTATGGCCCCCGTTATCACATGCAATATTTGTCCAACAAACTTTTCAGCTACTATCATACTTCCGGATTTACTCTAGGTTTAGTGACTCACCCCGTATAAATTAAGAAAGATAGAGAGAGGGAGGATGGATATAGCAAGGGAGAGGAGGTCATGGACAGAGAAAAGAGGAGAGAGAAGCAGCAAGAGGAGATGAAGAGAGAGAAGTGGGTGTAGATGGACGGAGAGAAGGGAGGGAGGTGGAAAGCGAGAGGGGGAAGGAGGAGGAAATGTGCAAAGAAAGGCGGAGATGGAGAGAGTGGAGAGAGAGAGAGAGAGAGAGAGAGAGAGAGAGGACATTAGAACGTATACGTAAATCCCATTCATACAGGGTGACAGTTATTGAACTACATTAAATAAAATCGTCATAACTTCTGATCGCATAACGTTAGGACGGTCAAACTGCACGGTTGGCCCAGGGGCAAGATGGGAATTAGTATGCGCTGTATGATGGTTCGTGAATAAGCAAAACCGGCGCATTTGGGGGACTGAGAATCCGCATTTCGCAATCGAGAAGTCTCTTCACCCTCGACGAGTGACTGTTTGGTGTGCATTTGTGCAATGTCCAGTCACAGAACAATCGGTGGGATATTCCATGATGGCACAGTGATCACCGATCGATACGTGACAGTTTTGGGAGTATATCCCCTTTAGCCAAAGTGACTCTGATTTCGACAAGATGTGGTTCATGCAAGACGGAGCTCGACCCCATCGAAGCAGGAGAGTGATGTCCCGGAGGAGCACTTGGAGACTGCCCTCTCGTTCTGGTTGGTTGGTTTGAGGAAGGAGACCAGACAGCGTGGTCATCGGTCTCATCGGATTAGGGAAGGATTGGGAAGGAAGTCGGCCGTGCCCTTTCAGAGGAACCATCCCGGCATTTGCCTGGAGTGATTTAGGGAAATCACGGAAAACCTAAATCAGGATGGCCGGACACGGGATTGAATCGTCGTCCTCCCGAATGCGAGTCCAGTGTCTAACCACTGCGCCACCCCGCTCGGTCTCGTTGTGGGGTACCCATGTGTCACTGGCATGGGCCTTCATTGGGCGCCACATTCTCTGGATTTGAACACTATGCTACTCGTTTCTGTGGGGCTATATTAAAGACAAGGTGTACAGCACCAACTCCAAAACCACTGATGAGCTGAAAACAGCCATTCAGTATGTCATCGGCAGCATCGATCTCCGACATTTCAGTGGGTCATGCGTAATTTCGTTATTCATCTGCGCCACATCATCGTCACTGATGACAGGCATATTGAAGATGTCATATCCTACATCCGAATGTCTGTAGTGACGTTTGCCTGTTGAATAAAATGTGTGCACGCCGTAGTCTGTAACTAATTTACGTTTTTTTCATATAGTTCAATAACTGTCGCCCTTACTACAAACATGTGCTTTCTCTTTGCTTTCTTTTCCATTTAACCAGACTGAGCCACAGCAGTGTGTAGATGGGAACAGCTAGTAAAATAATAAATATAAAAAGCTTTGAAGCAAAGAGATATTGTTCCCAGCTAGGCATACGTGACAAGCCTGGAGCGTGTTTCATTTCTGACTTGAGCATTGCTTCTCTAAATTCTGACCATTGCGTTCTCGCAATGTAATTTTACGGTGTCTCAAAATTTCCTTGTGATGAAGACGCCCTTGGTAGGTATCGAAACCTAGGTCAGTTGTACCAAACAGTTATTTGCAACCGGTAGGCTGTATAATTCCTACATTTGAAAACTGTACGGTTGCTGAGAAACAACCATGTTTAAAGCTGCAAAGAGAAAAATAAACTCGAAAAAAGGATGGACGGAAGAAAGGAAAAGGAAGCACCGGGAGAAGAGAACCGAGTACTACAAAAAAAGGAAACAATAAACAGAGCAGAAGTTGTTACGTGATCCGGGTCGGCCAATATGAAAAGAGCGACAGAGAACTGTTGAAACGCACTATGACAGTATAGTTGGTGAATGAAGAATTACGGATACTAAAGTTAGGTTTATCTGTGTGAAATATAGCAGCAGATAATATTAATATTAAACTAATTTAGTTTACATAGATTTCTGAATAAAACTTTACATTCGGTCTTAGTTATGTCCACGAAATACCTCTAAGATTGGCAAGTTATAAACTTCAGTCACTACTTAGAAGTTTTAAGCAGCGATTGAACAGACGGTTCTGGAATTTACAGCCTCGGTCGCAGCTGACAGACGGAATGCTTGTGCCCGTTCTGCGTTCCCTAAACTGCGAGAGGCAGGAAACGCGGGCAGACGGCAGTCCGTCCCAGCTACAGAGGCCTACACGCCCGCGTTTCCGCCCCTTCAGCACTTCGCGCCGAGCGCACTGCGTAATATTTCACACGCACTCGGCGCCACCTCATTTCCGATGCGTAACAACCTCTGGCGACACGTTCGCCTGCCACGTGCAATGCGCACGTTTTCATCACACGCGTGTCAGCTCTCGAGTGCGTCTTCGCTGTGCTATTCACTCCAAGAGTAGGCGGAGGCTCAGCCCCCAGACCTCCCTTGAAATTTCAATAGTTTATGTCGTAACACTCAGCAGGGGCCCGAGACGTGCGGTCAAGAAGTATCACTCCACTTTTAACTCTCTCGCTCTCTTTCTTCTACTGGACATAGAGACAGTGTCAAGGCAACGGATCTGTAATGAAAGTTTATCCTCATCATCTTCAACATCAACATCAACATCGTCTTCAAGGATTAGGCCTTCTGGCCTGTTTCGCCTCAGAACTGTTAATTCCAACTCTCTGAGGTACGTCCAACGTTTCTTTTTCTTATTGGATAAGTTCTACATCTATACAGGGGGAAGTAAGTGTCGAACGAAAAAACTGCAAAGAACGAAACTTGTCTAGCTTGAAGGGGGAAACCAGAGGGCGCTATGGTTGGCCCGCTAGATGGCGCTACCATAGGTCAAACGGATATCAACTGGGTTTTTTAAAATAGGAACCCCCATTTTTTATTACATATTCCTGTAGTACGTAAAGAAATATGAATGTTTTAGTTGGACCACTTTTTTCTCTTTGTGATAGATAGCGCTGTAATAGTCACAAACATATGGCTCACAATTTTAGACGAACAGTTGGTAACAGGTAGGTTTTTTAAATTAAAATACAGAACGTTGGTATCTTTTTGTTTAGTGTTTAGTGTTAACCATCGCACTCCATCGTTCACCTGTGCCATCGCCATCTTCAGTGTTTGTGCGTCGTATCAACAGTTTGCAGTGTGGATTATCGTCGAGTGTGAACGGCTCCGTGTTTGTCTTTATGTGTCTACTGTTTTATTGCCCACAGTTCTGTAACTTATGTGTATTCTTACTGTTTTTTCTCATTGTGTATTCTATGGCTGAAGAGCAGCGTAGAGTGCTGCTGACAGCCTGCCTGTTGTACAGGTTTTAAACTAACAATGAAGTAAAAAAAAAGTTGTTATCTTTGAACATTTTATATCGGTTGTTACAATGTGTTACATGTACCTTTGTGAACTTATTATTGAGAACGCATGCTACAGCGTGATTACCTGCAAATACCACATTAATGCATTAACTGTTCAAAATGATGTCCGTCAACCTCAATGTATTTGGCAATACGTGTAACGTCATTCCTCTGAACAGCGAGTAGTTTGCCTTCCGTAATGTTCACACATGCACTGACAATGCGCTGACGCATGTTGTCAGGCGTTGTCGGTGGATCACGATAGCAAATATCCTTCAACTTTCCCCACAGAAAGAAATCCGGGGACGTCAGATCCGGTGAACGTGCTGGCCACTTGTCATGAAATATGCTATTCAATACCGCTTCAACCGCACGCGAGCCATGTGCCGGACATCCATCGCGTTGGAAGTACATCGCCATTCTGTCATGCAGTGAAACATCTTGTAGTAACATCGGTAGAACATTACGTAGGAAATCAGCATACATTGCACCATTTAGATTGCCATCGATAAAATGGGGGCCAATTAGCCTTCCTCCCATATGCCGCACAATACATTAACCCGCCAACGTCACTGATGTTCCAGTTGTCACAGCCATCTTGGATTTTACGTTGCCCAATAGTGCATATTATGCCGGTTTACGTTACCGCTGTTGGTGAATGACGCTTCGTCGCTAAATAGAATGCGTGCAAAGAATCTGTCATCCTCCCGTTATTTCTCTTGTGCCCAGTGGCAGAACTGTACACGACGTTCAAAGTCGTCATCATGCAATTCCTGGTGCTAGAAATATGGTAGGGGTGCAGTCGATGTTGTAGCATTACCAACACCGACGTGTTTGATATTACCGATTCTCACGCAATTTGTCTGCTACTGATGTGCGGATTAGCCGCGACAGCAGCTGAAACACCTACTTGGGCATCATCATTTGTTGCAGGTCGCGGTTGACGATTCACATGTGGCTGAACGCTTCCTGTTTCCTTAAATAACGTAACTATCCGGCGAACGGTGTGGACACTTGGATGATGTCGTCCAGGATACCGAGCAGCATACATAGCACACGCCCGTTGGGCATTTTGATCACAATAGCCACACATCAACACGATATCGACCTTTTCCGCAATTGGTAAATTGTCCATTTTAACACGGGTAATGTATCACGAAGCAAATACCGCCCGCACTGGTGGAATGTTACGTGATACCACGTACTTACACGTTTATGATTATTACAGCGCCATCTATCACAGAGCGAAAAAAGTGGTCCACCTAAAACATTCATATTTCTTTACGTACTACACGAATATGTAATAAAAACTGGGGGTTCCTATTTTAAAAAACGCAGTTGATATCCTTTTGACCTATGGCAGCGCCATCTAGCGGGCCAACCATAGCACCATCTGGTTTCCCCCTTTAAGCTAGACGAGTTTCGTTCTTTCTAGTTTTTACTGTTGATAATTATTTCGTGAGATATTTTGCCCGGTTACTATCAATGGACCACCCTGTATATCTACATAGATACACCGTAAGCCACCGTCCGGTGCATGGTGGATGGTATCCTCTACCTTTACTTATCAGTTCCTTTCCTGATCCACTCGCAAATAGAGCAAGGGAAAAACGACTGCTTATATGCGTCCGTATGAGCCTTAATTTCTCGTATCCTACCTCCGTGGTCCTTAGGCGCAATGTGTGTTGGCAGCAGTAGCACCGTTCGGCAGTCAACTTCAGATGCCGGTTCCCTAAATTTTCTCAATAGCTTTTCTCTAAAAGAACGTCGCCTTCCCTCCAGGGATTCCCATTTGAGTTCCCGAAGAATCTCCTTAACACTTACGTGTTGTTCGAACCTACCGGTAACAAATTTAACAGCCTGCCCCTGAATTGCTTCCATGTCTTCCCTCGATCCGACCTGGTGCGTCTCCCAAAAACTTGAGCAGTTCTCAAGAACAGGTCGCATCAGCATCCTACATGCTGACTCCTTTGGTGGTGAACCACTCTTCACTAAAATTCTCCCAATAAACCAAAGTTGGCCATTCGGCTTACCTACCACAGTTTTCACATCCTCGTTCCACCTCGTACCGCTTTGTAACGTGACGCCCAGATATTTAAATGAATTGACTGTGTCCAGCAGGACACTAGTAACACTGTATCCGAACATTATAGGTTTGACCTGCCTACTCATCCGCATTAACTTAATTTTTTCCACATTTAGGGCTAGCTGCCATTCATCACACCAACTGGAAATTTGGCTAGCTGCCATTCATCACTCCAACTGGAAATTTTGTCTAAGTCGTCTTGTAGCTTCCTACGGCATCATCAGCAAACAACCGCAGATTGCTACCCAACCTGTGTGCCAAATCATTAATGCATGTAGAGAACAACAACGGTCCTATCACACCTGACGATACCCTACGATAGTTATCCTATTGTAAGACATACCTTCCGCATGATCATTCCAATTCAATCTGCATTTTTCAGTTATAAATGCGATGTTTTCTACATTTGACTCCCGTCTAGCATGGGTGTTTTCTTTATGGGTCAGTAATGAATATCTGACGACGAAGCGGAGCAAGTTCACCTCTGACAGTTCTAACTGTCATAACTGATACGATGTTAGGGTCCAACTTCTCTTCCATACAGCATCAAAGGCAAGGCTATTACCTTGTAATGTTTAATTAATGTTTCTTTCCGTATGTTACGTTTTAACCTGCGCTGTATGGTTCCATAGAAACAGTAGAGACGTAAGTATTTCAGCAAACACGTGTTCGCCGCTAGGGTGTGCGTCGTGCGCTTCCCTGACTAGCCATCCCATCTTGGCTCACAGTGCAGTGACACGCGTCCATATATACACATGCATCAGGATTCAGCGCAGTGGCGGTAAGTACAGCACTGACAATACTGTTGTCGTCGGTCCAAAAGTATTTTGGCACAGTGGTTTACTGTAGAAAAACAAACTCCTATGCCAGTATTACGTCGAATAGCTTTGGTTTACATTAGCCTTTGTTTTGTTTTTACGCTGTTTGCAACATGCCAAAGGTCAAAGAGTATTCAGCAGACCTCAAAAATGCGGTAATCGATGCCTTACAGCGAATCAAGTTTCAGACAGGTGTTGCTCGGGATTTTGGTTTGTCCAGAGGAAAACGATTAACAGGGCAGGGACCACAGATTATAAGCAAAGAACTCTCTGATCGAAGCATCTGATAAGGAGGATGTCAAAGGGCAATACAAGGAAGACTGCTGTTGACATAAACGAAAAGCTGCATGAATTTCCCAACGTGAAAATATCGAATAGTACCGTAAAACGGATCGTCAGAGAGTCTAATCTTCATGCCCAGCCTCCAAGCAAATAACCAGTTAATATCGGCAAGAATAGGAAACCCCAACTTGAGCTGCAGAGAGCATAAGGACTGGACACCTCAACAGCGGTTGCGTGTGCTCTGTAGCGGTAAAAGGAAGTTTAATTTGTTTTCTTCCGATGGCATTCGTTATGTCAGAGGAGCGGTAAATGCAAAAAACGATGTCTGGTAAGCATGGTGGTGGAACGTCGTGGCGTGCGGACGCTTCTCCTGTTCGGGCGTCGACCCTCTGGTGCCTAATGAAGGTATTGGCGATAGTTTCAAAATATTACGAAATCTTAAATACGCACATGTTGCCCCAATCCAAAGATAAAATGGAACGAATCTGGGGATTTGTGCACGGCAGTGTCCTAAGCACACTTTTGCTCATGTCTCAGACTTTTTGTGAACCATACGAGTAAGGATGCTGAAGTGGCCTAGCCAAAGCCCAGATCTCAGTCCGATTCAACACCTGTGGGAGAAACTCGATCGAAGGCTAAGGCGACGAAAATTCTACAGCCGCAACCAATTATTATTGCTATCTCTGGTTAAAGAATGGCAGAAAATCCCCCTGCATCGTTTGGTTACACTCGTTGACTCCACGACATCACGCTGTGGGGCTGTAATTAAGGCAACAGTTTATGCAACCAAGTACTAATGGCTAAGTGCACTGATTTCAGTTCCACAGCATTCGGGAGGACGACGGTTCAATCCCGCGTCCGGCCATCCTGATTTAGGTTTTCCGTGATTTCCCTAAATCACTCCAGGCAAACGCCGGGATGGTTCCTCTGAAAGGGCACGGCCGACTTCCTTCCCTAATCCGATGAGACCGATGACCACGCTGTCAGGTCTCCTTCCCCAAACCAACCAACCAGTTCCACAGGTCTTTTTAAGCTGCAACACGACTTTTGTCAAACTACAGTAATTTTGTAAAAATACTTGTGAAATTGCCACTTGTGGAACACAATGTTTCTTGTTTTGTGATATTAGCGCAATTTGCGTTGCTCATCTAGTGTCATTACACTGATAAATATTTTCCTTTGAAAAATGTTTTACTTATGAAACTGTGTTTGTCAAAAGGTTTATTGTCGCCACTGTATGTCTGAATACGGTTAATTTTACCCTTACATCATCTTGAAATTGCATTCTAGATTTTTAAACTCTGTAACTTGTTCTGTTATTTGTCCACTTAATAACTGCTTCGGAGCGGATGGATTCCAATCCTTGAAAGCTATCACTGTTGTTTTATCTGTTGATACTCTAATTCTGTATTATCAGCAATTTGACTTAGCTTATGCACCGCAATTTGAACCTTTTCTGCAGATTTTCCTATCATAAGCTAGTCATCAGGAAATAGGGGGTCGTGAAATTAAAATTGTCACTTCGTAATGTGCCGCTTAACAAAACCATTTACGAGTGATATCGTCAACAGCGCTGGAAAATTTGGGGAACTGCGGGCAGCTGCTTGAGTAATAAATTTGAAGTTATTCCCCTTAATTCCTTTCGGTGAATGCTGAAATATTTCCTCAGATGTAGAGATCTAGACTTTAGTGTGGCTGTCGATCACAATCAATATTCCCAAACCACGTTATAACAAAAATTTGTTGCTCCCGTTACTGACAAACTAATACGGTCCAAGAAGGGTTTTGCGTCAATATCTGCGAACGTGAGTGGTCTTAGACTCAGGAAGGGCTTTACGTGAAAGGATAACCTTACGAAACTAAGACGGAGTTACTGTCAAATAAAATCAGAGCAGTCACCAAATTAAAAGCACTCTCTTCCAAAGTGCATACATGTGAGGCTGTACATTTATAGTTATAGGGAACCTACTGCATATTTTCTCCCTTATTGATTTCTTTTATCCATTACCTTGAAGAATAAATGCCAAAACGTTCAAAAATTACAAGAATTGAAACGTTTAAATATTTCTGTACATACCTTTGATAAGAGAGAGCCTTTTCGACTATCAAAACAGAATAATCCAGTGATGGCGGTTACGTGGAGAACGTCGATTGTTGACATGTGTCATAGGAGCATGTTTGTGGTGTGAAGACACGGATTAAACACTTCAATCAATATGTGCTCCGTATCGTGCAGTCAGGAAACGATTACCGCATTCACACGCCTACACAAACACACACACACACACACACACACACACACACACAAGGAAATATCACTACTGACGTTTTACATTATCTTCAGCAATAATTATGGAATACAGCAATGTTTAATTACAAATTGGAAGCAAATGCATAAGAAATATCTAAACTTCTAACACTGGTTATTTCATACAGTTACTCTGTAACAATTATGAAGTTACTGCTCCAAGGTTTAATATTGGTCTCCTGCACATACATTATTGAATGGTCTGCCGTTTGCTTTCCTTGCTCTGTATCGTGTTCCCTCTCGTTAAGTTCAAACTTGACAGCAGTTTCTTCTTAATTAATTTCATCATAATTTGTTGCCAAACTTCAAGAGACTTGTTTGCTAGTACCTGCTGACATTTAGTAACACAGCTTCATTAAACTATATTTATACAACGCAAAATCGATCTCTTCTCCGATGGTCGAACAGGTCATCTGCTTTGAGCTGGTGAAGAAGCGTTTCTCTGCGTGATGGCTGTACGCCGAAAACACTGTTCTCTTTACACCGTTCTCCAGTTCCACCAAGCAATTACAGATAATGGCCGCCACTTACCACACGGTATAATCAAATTAATGGCTCCGAAACCGTGCAAGGGAAAAAAAGCGACGGGAGATACGCCAGCGTTTTTATAGAAAGAAAAGGACCGAAAAAAGTGATTAAAATACCTGAATTACCGGTGAGCGGAATTTATATTACGCTTATAAAATACCGCAAAAGAAGAAGGTATACAAAAGAAGGCTGTTTGTTGCCTGTATGTGACTGCACAAAGCGTCCTAATGACAAAGAACCGATTACGCTCAAGAGAAACATCAAACCCACAGTGTCGAGATCAGCGGAAATCTGCAGGAAATTTTTCCTGAGAAACGCGTAATTTTAAAGGATCGATCAGAGTAAATGCAATGTAAGAAATGTTCTAAACTATTTATCAACCCATATTTTTACATTACAATCGGTTGTGGTATATAGAATAGTACAAATACAGGGTGTTCAAAATGGCTCTGAGCACTATGGGACTTAACTTCTGAGGTCATCAGTCCCCTAGAACTTAGATCTACTGAAACCTAACTAACCTAAGGACATCACACACATCCATGCCCGAGGTAGGATTCGAACCTGCGACCGTAGCGGTCGCGCGGTTCCAGACTGAAGCGCCTAGAACCGCATGGCCACAACAGCCGGCCAAATACAGGGTGTACCAGGAGGAATGGTCAGTATTTAGGCACATGGCAGGAACGATTATTCGTAGCAAAAAGTCTAGAAAACATGGGCTGTAAGTGCGTACTTTAAGAGCTATGAGTACTTGTTCAGTAGAAGAGAAGTATTTCACACTGCGGAGATGAAGAATTGCTCATAGCTCTTAAAGTACGCATTTTAGAGCCCATTTTTACTGCACTTGTTTGCCTCGAATGAACGTTCCTGTCATATCCCTGATTATTAACCATTCCTTCAGGGACACCTTGTATGTTAATAAAACAAATAGCTTGCGAAATAAGGGTAACAGTCAACGAAGAGATTAAAGATTCTTCACTCTGGAGCGTATATCATCTCACGTGACATAATCATGCGTTATTTTTCACGACCGACACGAAATGTCACAAGAAGGTTTTCAGCAAGTAGTAACAACGAAGGGCCAACATTGCGTGAATAATACTCTTATGCTTTTTATCTAAAAAGAATCGCAGCAATATAAGGTGTTTTCAAATGAAACGACGTGTTTCTAACGTGAAGTTGCAGGCAGTGAGGACGGGTTCGGCTATACAACACATGACACATTTTTACTCTACGGGTCAGCAGGCACTAATGCTACTCAGTTGTATGACAGATGTACATATTACTTTGCCGTTAGTCAGGCAACGTTCAGTTACATGTGAATACGTCCTTATTCACAGTAGTTATTGACTTCTGCTGACAAGAGGAGGTGATAAGCCGTATACTGAAGCTATAACGCTACTGGAATAATTTAGAACAGAGAGATCTATCCGGCATTTTCAGTTGCAAGGGGAAAACATCGAACAGAAAACACTCATGAAAACTTGTGATTCGCTAACACCCAGGGCGTTCGCAAAATGTTTCAAGGGCTTCGCCAAACCTTTTCACCGTAATGGCGGATTGCGAGGCTAGGACTGCTACTGTTTCCTTAGTTTCTACGGCATTGTCATAATAATAATAATTACTATTACTGTTATTATTATTATTGTTATTATTTTAAAATTAAATTAACCATATAATACCCCTTCTTACGTATCTGTAAGGGATTTATCACGTTATTTCCACAGTAAGTTAGTTTTTTCTGTGAATAACGAATTTACAGTTATGTAAAAACTTCAGGAAAGCATTTTATTTCGTGGCAGCCCTCTTTGTGTTCTAACAGTACTAACAACAGTACCGCGACCCCACTAAGAGGTCCCATAGAGAGGTTTGGTTCGATGCTATTGACAAATATATACACATGTTTTAGCATATTTGTGATGGGTGTGCACATAGCTTTGATTTAACGCTAATACTTCCATTATTTTTAGGTTTAAACGGTATTATGATTACCTGTCACTTGTGAACTTGACTTGTATACCCTTATATAACTACATGTATACTCCTTTATTATGCAGGGACCTGAAGATGGCAATATTGAGTTGCCGAAACTGGTAGCATTTGATATATAAAATAATCCAAAATATACGGCTGTTGGTAAAGTTTTTTGAATCGAGGAACCACTAAAGAACGGTCACGTGCGGTCACACCCCTGATTTTCAACAATATCCTGCTTCTTCTTCCCTTGTGGAAACTGCCG
The DNA here is from genome assembly GCF_023864275.1 of Schistocerca cancellata. Taxonomy (NCBI): domain Eukaryota; kingdom Metazoa; phylum Arthropoda; class Insecta; order Orthoptera; family Acrididae; genus Schistocerca; species Schistocerca cancellata. Next base: position 86,495,601 of record NC_064634.1, on the reverse strand, counting down.
TAAGTTGTCAGCTGCGTATCAGAATCATTTCCGGTCACATTAAAATAGATAACTGGTTGAAAATTGGAAGTTGGAAAGGGAAACAAGATTTAACAAAATCGCACGTCAGTGTTTTGTCAACAGGTCATTCAGCTTCTTATGATGTGTGTCAATCTGATAATAAGTGAACCGTGTGTAAAGAAAAGAAAGAATCTGTAGCAAACAGTGACAATGAGAATGCTCTTGAAGCGCCTTGACCCTAAGCACAAAATTGATAAAATGCAAAACCTCATTCAATAACTAAAGATTTAGTGCGGCCATTTACAAATTACGTACTGATGTGATGGAGAATCTTTCACAAGAAAGTCAATGTGATATCATTGTCCGACAATACAATCAACCGTCGTATTAAAGACATGTCAAATTACGTCGAAAATGAAATTCTGGAAAGAGTTTGTGCCAGTCCTTTTCTTTCGATCAGCTTGACGAATCGACTGATGGTGCCAAACTAGCCATTTTGTTACTTTTCGCCCGTTATATTAATGGGGAGTCCACAGAAGAGGAGCTACTGTTCTGTAGACCCTTAAAAGAGAGAACTACAGGAGGAGATATATGTAAGTTAACCGACGAATACTTTTGCAGTAGTTCATTAGATTGGACTCGCTGTATCCACATTTTTTCAGATGTTGCGAAATCTATGATTGTGTGTTATGCTGGGTTTGTTGCCAAAGTGAAATCGGTAGCGCCGAACGCTTTCTGAACACATTGGTGCATTCATATACAGAGTCTTGTTTCTAAACGCATGCCCGATGGATTGATAGCTGTGCTGAACGATGCAGAGAAAATAATTTTATTATGGCACGCCCCACAAATTCCCGATCTTTGCAGTGTTTTGTGAGCAAATGGGAAGCATTTACAGGTGTTTATTGTCTTACACTGATGTTCGGTGGCTACCTCGAGATAGAACTATTTCCATACTATACGAGTTTGAAGACTAAGTTTACGTTTATCTCACCAGATATGCCTTTCACAAAGCGAAATGCATGGAAGATGAAGTCTGGCTTCAGACTTTAGCTTATCTGGCAGTCATTTTCACAAAATTTAACAGTTTAAACTTATCTCTGCAGGGGTAAAATATAAACACTTTCATTGTGGAGGACCATATTGAATCATACATTTAAAAAAACTTAATTTTGGGGAAGCGTGTTTCACTAGGAATCAAACCGAGTACTTTGATACCCCTCGCGACTTCGAGGTGGAAAATCATCTTTCTTCTGATGAAAATGTCACGAAAATGGCAACACAACATTTGAAGGGACGTGGAAAAACCTTCAGAGAATATTTTCCTGCTGTGTGCAACAATAACAACTGCATTTGCAATCCCTACGTAGAGTCAACAGTTTAGAACCTACATCACGATTAAATGAAAAAGAGCATCTTCCTGAAATTTCCAATGATTTTCAACTACAAGAAGTTAAAAATATTTGCCATTAACTGGTTTTTAGTTAACTTTAAACGAGCACCCAATGTTAGCAAATAAAGCCGAAACGGCTTTATTGCCTCTTTCGTCCACATATTTGTGCGAAAAAACGTTTCGTCTATGCTTAATTAAAATATAAATACAGAAACAGACTTTGCGCTGAAGGTGGTTTTAGACTTTATTTAACTTCTTTGGTTCCTGACTTCAAAGCTGTGTCCCCTGGAAAGCAGGGACAACCTTCTCATTCAATTCCTGAGAAGAGACGAATAATTAAGAGGGAAAACTTGTATTTATTATTGCAACTAGCCCTACGCGTAGTGTAATTTCTAAGCCATAACAAGAGTAACTTTGGGTTTTACCCATTATGGTTACAGTTAATTTAAGGTCATTAAACATGTTGTGTTTTATTTTTCATTGTCCTCTATTACCCCCTTTCGTTCGTAGATACGATAGTAAAATACCCTATATGTTTATCACATGATCTGATACTGGTTTTTGTGAAGTTAATTATTACTCTTTCTTATTTCTCCATTTTTAAAAATATGTTGTCACTTGCAATTTAACGTTTCAGTAACATTCGTAATGAATTTTGTAGTGTCACTGTCAGGTTACAAAATGACTAATGTAGAAGTAGTCTAAAACATCTATGACATTATATTCATTTCTTAGATGAGTGTTAGTAAAACTTTCTACCCTCGGCTGATGCATTAGGTGTACTTAAACTGTGCAGAATGATAGATGATCGCTCTCTTTTGCATAAATTTAGCTTAAATTTCTTATTAAAATAAAGACGATGAATTTTTCTTACCCTAGAAAATGCTGCCTCATCTTCTTTCTGAACATTTTCACCAACACTTCGTACATAAATACTCAATCTCTAATTCGATTACTTGCAACTTTTAAAAACTGAATGTTTCACTGCAAACAGCGTAGCCTAGGTGCTAAGTTTCAGCTTGCCTAGGTGCTAACTTTCAGCTTCTCACTACATTGCGATGGGGTTAATATTACTTTCTTCTTTCTTCAGATATATCCACATCTCAGTGGTATTTCTTACACGTTTCTTCATTATGATATGCAATCATTGTTGCAATTTGAGTACCCACAAGAGTGCGTTGCATCAGGTGGGGCACATTGCACAACACCGTATTCCATGTGATCCTTAGACAGCAAATATATTCGATGCCATGAACAAGAAGGAGCTGCCAAAATTTCGGAAGGTGGCACGCTATCCTTTTTTTTTTCAGGTTAGCACGCACATCATTCAGTTTCGAAATAAGAAAAGAACGTTCACAAACACACATTTGCATTTCTGTAAGCAGCTGGAAAGGCTGGAATGGCAAGGTTGTAGCCTTTCACCTCTACTGTTAGATTTATATCGAAGAATCAGTGCTGGAAATAAAGGAAAGGGCCAAGAGTGGGATTAAAAGTCAGGTTGAAATGATATTAGCTGTCTCTGATCAGCTGATGATATTGATATCATCTGTGAATGTAATGCTCCATTGAATGGAACGAACAGTGTAACGGGTAGACACTACAGACTGAGCGTAAACCAAAGAAAGACCAAAGTAATGTGTAGTAGCAGAAAAGAAATGAACGATGAGCTTGACTGGGGATCACGAAGTAGACAAAGTAAAGCTACTGTGGTATCTTGGAAACGAAATAACACATGACGGACCAAGCAAGGAGGATGTAATAAGTTGACTGTCACATACAAAGAAGGCATTTCCGGCCACAAGAAGTCTACCAATCTCAAACATTGGCCTTAATTTGAGGAAGAAATTTCTGAGAGTGTGCGTTTGGAGCACAAGATTGTAGTGTAGGATTCCTTGACTGTGGTAAATCGGGAGAAGAAGAGAATCGAAGCGTTTGAGATGTGGTGTTGTATAAAGATGTTGAAAATAAGGTGGACTGATAAGATAAGGAATGAGGAGGTTCCCCAGAGACTGGGCAAAAAAGGGAGCTGTGTCAACATGTGTTAAGACATCACGGAAAACTTCCATGGTATTAAAGGTAGGTGTAGAGGATGAAAACTAAAGGAGAAGACACAGGTTGGGATATATTCCACAAATAACAGAGGACGAGAATGATGGGTGCAAATGCTACTGTGGGATGAAGAGGTTGACACAGGGGAGGAATTTGTTGCTGGCCGCCTGAAGTATTATGAATGCTGATACCACGAAAACAACAAAAATGGCAGTTATTTATCAATATATAAGGTGCGTCTGAAATTTTCAGTGAATCGTCTAAAACGGAATCAAAATCTACAAACAAAGTGGCCTTACTGGCCACCAAAGTAATTACCATTAGCTGCAGTTCACTTCTCACATCTGTTGTAAGACTGTTGGAAACAGTCAGCAAACGTCTCTTGTGGAATTAATCAAAGCACCGTGGTCACGTGTTACAGGAGATGGGACCCGATATTACGAGCACGATTCGGAGACCTAGCGGCACGGTGTTCATCGACTTCTCCGCCGTCCTCGGGTAGAAATTCGTGATGGATCAAGCCTTTGCTGTCGAAAAAGGTGGTCTTGGATTTTGTCAACCGACTTTTTCTGGGACGCGGGGAAGACGATGAGCACCGTGCCACTGACCGTCGCTTGGTCTCCAGATCATGTTGGTGGCTGTAGTGATGCGGATATCCAAAAACGCGTGATGAAAGTGCTTTCCCTGGCAGCTTCCAACAGCTTAACAAAAGATGTCAAAATGTACTGTAGCTACTGGTGATTACTTCTGAGGTCCAGAAAATCTATTTTGCTTGAAACTCTTGTTTTCCTTATGTTCTGAAAATTTCACCGAATTTGCCAGGCGCACGTTTTATTATTTTTCAAATCTCCCTCGAACAGGGAACATCAGTTTACAAGGCAAGTGTTTTTATTTTCCAAATAACTGCTGTTTATGACAAATGAACCTACTTAATCGCTTTACACCGGTAGAAATGCAAGACGAAACAAAAGATACAGTAACGATTAAATGAGAACGTTCTTGACAAAATCAGCAAGGAAAGGAATATGAGAAACAAAACGAATAGAAGAAGCGACAGGGTGATAAACGTGCTGTAAGACTTACGGAAATAATTTCTGTGGTACGAGAGAAAGCCTTACAGGACAAAAAAGATTGAATAGGGAGACTGACATTGAAATGTATATGGCAAATAACACAGGACGCTGGGTGTGGGTCCTACTCTCAGAGGAGATGAAATCGAGGCAGGCCGCAGTAAATGAAGGAAATGGTTTGTATCTTCAGTAGTACATGGTCATAGCACAGAAAAATGAAAATTTAAAGCAATTTTTTTACTGTTGCTGGTACTGTTATCCTCTATTGCGGCCAACAGGCTTTTACCTGTCTCAGTACCAAGAGAGATAGAGAGAGAGGGAGGGGGGGGGGGGGCGGACTACGTCATGGGCAGTCTTTTGAAAATATTGTAATCTATGCAGTTTCTCAATATATTAAAATTTTGAAAATAATATTTATTGTTTTTAATTAATTCTCGTACCATATTCCACAAATGTTATAAATTTTTCAGTTAAACTTAAACACGATATGTGAGTTGTAGTAGCAAGGGTCACTTTTCACAATTAATGACATATTAAATAATTTGATGTTCAGATGTTGATTACGCATCAATATCTCGTTAAAAGTGCTGCGAGTAAGAGTCAACAGTAAATAACAAAATTTGCTTTTATAAAATTTTATTTGTGGCCAATAACAATCAATGAATTTTGTTTTCTGTTTATCTTTTTTATGGTCGGCACAAAGTACCCTCCCTCCGTCCCTCCTTGGTTACGCGCGTTATGGAAAATGCGTTAGTATTGCTATTTAGTACCAATGCATACAGTGCCAGGGAGCAGGCGTAGGGAGGAACACCGCAAAATCTCGATGATAAGGTGAAAACATGAATTAGAATCATGAGAACAATGTGGTCCTATTGTTTTGAACGTACTACCAGTCGATGCAAGTTATCGAACCTATCAACGGCTCCTGCAAGGCCGCTGAGGGCGAAGAGAACCGGAACATGCTCGATCAGCGCATGACTTGATTGCATGCGCGTGGGAGGCTCTAACGAACCAATTTGCGCAGGTAAACAGCGCAGAAATAAATCATTCACACACACACACATACACACACATTCAGATTAGTAGAGCCATAGCCATTTGGTGGTTGTAATCACGAAGCGAGCCCAGTTTGGCTGTTACGTCGCCATTTGTCCATGCGCCGTCAGTTACATTAGTTAGCATCGGGAAAGGGGGCTGAGCGGTGTTCGGTTGTGGGGGGAGGAGGGGGGGGGGGGGTCGTATCTGCGCAACTGCACAAACAAATACTGCCCTCGTTACTCGCCAAAGGACAGCCCTCGCGCTGCCATTCGCATAATCTGCCCATCAACGATTATCATCATTGCCATCATCATCATCACCACTCTCGTCATCAGCATCGTCATCCTCATAATAAACAGCATAGTCGCTGTCGTAAAAATTATTATCCTCATTGTAAACATTCTCATCGATCACCGCCACCACTACCAGCATCCTACCACCATCGCCATCATCATCATCATCATCATCTAAATCGTTTAATGAACAAAGTAGGAGCATATGGTGTATCAGACCAATTGTGTGATTGGATTGAAGAGTTCCTAGGTAACAGAACGCAGCATGTCATTCTCCATTGGAGAGAAGTCTTCCGAAGTAAGAGTGGTTTCAGATGTGCCGCAGGGGAGTGTCGTAGGACCGTTGCTATTCACAATATACATAAATGACCTTGTGGATAACATCGGAAGTTCACTGAGGCTTTTTGAAGATGATGCTGTAGTATATCGAGAGGTTGTAACAATGGAAAATTGTACTGAAATGCAGGAGGACCTGCAACGAATTGACGCTTGGTGCAGGGAATGGCGACTGAATCTCAATGTAGACAAGTGTAATGTGCTGCGAATACATAGAAAGAAAGATCCTTTATCATTTAGCTACAATATAGCAGATCAGCAAGTGGAAGCAGTTAATTCCATACATTATCTCGGAATAGGCATTAGGAGTAATTTAAAATGGAGTGATCATATAAAGTTGATCGTCGGTAAAGCAGATGCCAGACTGAGATTCATTGGAAGAATCCTAAGGAAATGCAATCCAAAAACAAAGGAAGTAGGTTACAGTACGCTTCGTTACAGGATCATTTAACAATCGCGAAAGCGTGACGGAGATGATACATAAACTCCAGTGGAAGACTCTACAGGAGAGACGCTCAGTAGCTCGGTACGGGCTTTTGTTGAAGTTTCGAGAACATACCTTCACCGAGGAGTCAAGCAGTATATTGTTCCCTCCTGCGTATATCTCACGAAGAAACCATGAGGATAAAATCAGAGAGATTAGGGCCCACACAGAGGCATACCGACAATCTTTCTTTCCACGAACAATACGAGACTGGAATAGAAGGGAGAACCGATAGAGGTACTCAAGGTACCCTCCGCCACACACCGTCATGTGGCTTGCGGAGTAGGGATGTAGATGTAGATGTAGATCATCATTTTCATCATTTCATCATAATCATCTTCACCATAATTATGGCCATCGTCAGCCACTTGGCATCCACCACTCGATAAATGGCTCCTGTGGACTATGCCAGGCATGAAAGCTTTCGGCAACACGCATACAAGTTGATCCACAACATTTTAACCAAGCGCCTTCCATCTGATCGTCCTCTCGGCCTTTTTTCTTCTCTTGGAATGCAGCAAAGAACAATGTTGGTCTATAAATCACCGTCTCACATGGTACGAGGCTGTGTTAAAATTTGGCTAATGTCACAGCTGGGGCACACCCACGCAGTGATAAACAGCAACGCACTATGACATGAATTCCATTGAAATTACTACACAAAGTGCTGCTTCCTTTTATACAGGATGTTCTTATGTGAATATGGCAAGCCTCTTTCGTCGCTGGCCGCGGTGGGCACGTGGTTCTAGGCGCCTCAGTCCGGAACCGCGCGACTGCTACGATCGCAGGTTCGAGTCCTGCCTCGGGCGTGGATGTGTGTGATGTCCTTAGGTTAGTTAGGTTTAAGTAGTTCTAAGTTCTAGGGGACTGATGACCTTAGAAGTCAAGCCCCGTAGTGCTCAGAGCCATTTGAACCTCTTTCGTCTTCTCTGGCCTGATCTGTCTGTTGTTCTCCATATATTTTAAACATCTTCGGCGATAGTGAGCGTCCTTGTCTTACACCTGTCTGATGCACGTCTCTTCACTCTCCTCACTTCCTGCTCTCTCACTTCCTACTAGGAATGAGGAGAAAAAAGAGATGAGCACTGGAAAGGATGTAAGGGAAGGGTGTTCGTGGTCATCGAAGCTGTGCAACATATTTGGAGAAGAGCTGATAGGTAGGGCCACGGAGGAGGATAAAGACATTGCAGCTGGATGAGATATGATGAAGACAATAAAACAGACGGATGACCAAGCAGTGTTGGTGAAATCAAAAATGAGCTGCAGCAAACGAAGAAGAGTGTTGCAAGAATGATCTAGGAGTATGGAGTAAAGGTGTATAAAGGGAAGACAAAAGTGGTGATAATAAGCAACAAGGAAGCGTGTGAAGCGCCAGTTAACACATTCTTAGAGAAAAATAGAAAAAGATAGAAATCCTCTCTGTGCCTGGAAAGTTGAATAGCATGGAATGAAAACTTCACAGAATAAATAAGGTGAAGCAATGTATGAGAAAGAGAGCATTTGGAAAAGTGAAACTGTTACTAGCAACTTCAAGAATTCCGATGGGCCTGAGGAAAAGAATTTCTAATTGTTATGTCTAGAGTATGGTGTTATTCAGAAGTGACTCATGGAATGTTAAAAAAAAGATTTCAGAATGTTTTGCAATGTGATTATGGAGAAGAATGCTTAAGGCGAAATCGACTGACAAACTAAAGAATAAAGTAGTAATTAAGAAAAGAGGGGAAGAAAGAAATCAATTGGATCAGGAGGAGGAAAACACATTGGCTGGGACACAGGCTGTGTAAGAACTGTCTGCACCAATGAACTGTAAGAGGGAAAAGTGGAAGGAATGAGAGGAAGGCGTAGGAACAGAACTGGAATGAAGGATGATGTTAGAGGTGGACGAAAGTGCAGACGGGTGAAGGAAGATGCTGAGAACAAATGTTTCGTTACTGATAAGTCAGACATATGTACAGTATTTAACGATCACTTCTTACGACGTCGTAGTATTGTGAACGACGAAGAATGTTGAAGACAACAATGCTGAACCGCTGCTGTTGTTGCTGCTGCTGCTGCTGAGAACCACGAGTCGTCTCCAGAGCCACGGATAATTATGGGACAGGCAGTGGTTACACTGTGTGATCAAAACTATCCGTACACCTGGCGGAAAGTGACTTACAAGTTCTTGGCGCCCTCCGTTGGTAACGCTGGAATTCGCAGTATGGTGTTGGCCCACCCTTAGCCTTGACGACTGTTCCACAGTCGCAGGCACAGGTTCAGTTACACGCTGGAACGCTTCTTCTGGAATGGCAGCCCATTCTTCACGGAGAGCTGCACTCAGGAGAGGTATTGATGCCGATCGGTGAGGCCTGGCACGAAGTCGGCGTTCCGTAACACCCCAAAGGTGTTCTATAGGGTTCAGGTCAGGAGTCTGTGCAGGCCAGTCCATTACGGCGATGTTATTGTCGTGTAACCACTCTGCCGCAGACCGTGCATAATGAACAGTTCTCGATCGGGTTGAAAGATGCAATCGCCATCCTCGAAATGCTCTTCAACAGTGGGAAGCAAGAAGGTGCTTAAAACGTCAATGTAGGCCCGTGCTGTGATAGTGCCACGCAAAACAACAAGGGACAAGACCCCTCCACGAGAAACAACCACACCATAACACCACCGACTTCGAATTTTACTGTTGGCACTACACACGTTGGCAGATGACGTTCACCAGACATTCGCCATACCCACACCCTGCCATCGGATCTCCGCATTGTGTACCGTGATTCTTCTTTACACACGACGTTTTCCCACTGTTCAGTTATCCAATGTTTACACCTCATACACCAAGCGTGGCGTCGATTGGCATTTACCTGCGTGATGTGTGGCTTATGAGCAGCCGCTCGACCATGAAATCCAAGTTTTCTCATCTCCCGCCTAACTATCATAGTACTTGCAGTGGATCCTGATGCAGTTTGGAATTCCTGTGTAATGGTCTGGATAGATGTCTGCCTATTACACATTACGACGCTCTTCAACTGTTGGTGGTCTCTGCCAGTCAACAGACGAGGTCGGCCGGTACGCTTTAGCGCAGTACGTGTCCTTTCATGTTTCCACTTCACTACGACATGGGAATCAGTGAACCTAGGGATGTTTTGGAGTGTGGAAATCTCACGTACAAACGTATGATACAAGTGACGTGCATTTCGCAGAGTGCCTCATTGTGCTCTCTCACGTTATCTAAGGACTAGTGTGGTCGCTGATATGGAGTACCTGGCAGCAGGTGGCAGCACAATGCACCTAATATGAAAAACGATGTTCTGGGGGGTGTTCGGATAATTTTGATCAAGCAGTGTAGAACTGCAGCTTTTTCCGCCTGTTCACTGTTACCGTGCTCTCAGTAATCGCGGGCTAACGAAGCAGGTCCGCACTCTTTCACGACTCGAGCTGCTCTGCTTCCTCTCTTCTCGCAGCGTGACTGTGACCGTCCATATGCAAACATCAACAACGGCACAGCTACTGCCATTTCGTCGTCGCTATCGACACATTTAAACAGAGTTCCCCTGCCTTTTACCCAGCAAGTTACAATGGTTACATTAAAATTTCAATGAATTATATACATTCAGAAAAATAAATAGAAAGATCAAATATAGTTTTTGTAATAAAAGTTACAGTTTCAGAATTAGAAGGACAGTGCAAGTTATCAACGGATATTAAACGGCGAAAAATTTTGAATGGTGCAGTAAGTACTTTATCTGAATTTTTGTTGTTACAGGGTCTAGCAAAGTGTAATCCAGCGATGGCGAAATGATTGAAAATGCAAGATGGTTGCTTTTGAACATTTTCTCTGAAGTGAACGTTTCTCGTACGTGTACTTACTGGCTCTGTGAAGATAAGTCTGGACATCAGACGCGTACAGAGTGTACTTATTGTGCGTAGCATAACGTGACTCTAGTGTAGCCCAACTACTGTGTTTTTTGTACCTCATTGGATGCAGACGATGGTACCGCCCCCACTATTATTTCTGTCGGCTTTGTTTGTGTCATGGACGAAACAAAGTGGACGTTTACATCTGTAAGACGCTCTTGTTATGTATTAATCTTTAAATAAAGGTAACAGTAACAGGAAGAAATACATAAGATCCCGCACTATGGAGATGCAAACTGCATACAATTTGATGCTTTAACTGATGTCCAGGCTTATCTTCACTGAACCGGTACGTACACATACGAGCAACGTTCACTTCTGAGAAGATGTTCAAAGCGACCACATTGCATTCGCAAACACTTCGCCACTCGCTTGATCATATGCACATCGCTCCCCACGGGTTTGTCTCGTCTCATTGAGCTAATAGGACAGCTACGGCACAGCGCAGTATTCATGCCACCTGCTCTTGGCCACGCTGCACGTAGTTATAGCGTTGCCAGAGCCTTATTTTTTAAACTCAGTTTCTTTGAAGCCTATTGGCGAGACTAGTTTTGCTAGATACACTCTAATCTTGAATTCGGATGCCATTATTCGCGCACACCGGCTGTTCACAAATCAACGCTTGCCTCTAAAGCGTTCGGTGAGGGTTGGAAGAACGTTTGATACGCTTGAGATACTTGGACAATCAAAGGTGTTCTTAAGATGAGTTCCACGAAATCTCACAACAGAGCACAAGATTCGAAGAAATGCCACTTCATCTGAGCTTTAATAGCCGTTTTACGCCAATGGAGAGGCATTTCTGTCACGAATCGTTGCAAGTGAAAAAACTTGGCTGCATCATTTGGAGTTGGAAACAAAAAGGCAGTTACTGGACTAGCACCAGTCGCTGTCATAAAAAAAGAAGAAATTCAATGTGGTAATGACGACAGTCTTTTAGGATAGTGATGATGTCATTCTTATAGAAATGTTGCCAAAAGGGTTGTCTCTTAATTGGGAGGCATGTGGGAAGATTCCGTGGGAAGATTCCGAACAAACTCAAGAACCGATTCTGATGTGTTTGATCTGAAAAGAATTTTTAAAAAATGCTGCACTAAAAGACAATTCATGCCCCCAAGTCTCAGAACCTGGGAGCACATTGCGAAATTAAGTTGGATAACATTGCCTCATCCAAACTACAGTCCACACCTAGTGCCCACAGACTTACACTTTTTTGGGTCTCTTACATATCACCACTTGGGACACTCTTTAAAGGTGATGAGAGCTTAATACATGCAGTGAAAACATAGCTATGATTACAGGACAACGGATTTTACCAAACGGGAATACATGCTATTACAAAAAGTTGACATTAGGCCTTAGAAAGTGACGGAGACTATAGAAAAATAGTACATGTAAAAGGAATGTTCACTGATACTGTCACCAATTCCTAGCTTGAAAAAGAATTATTTATTGAAAGACCCTCGTATAAGCTACAGTTTAAAATAGTTACTAGTCGCATAGGAATAAATATTTTAATAGGGCAACGAAACAAGCTAACTTTAAAACTGCATACAGCGTAATGGAACATTTTCAGGTTGTTAAAGAAATTTCTGAACGATATAGTGAGGATGAATTACCACTTTACCTGGGAGGCGTAGATCCTGAGAAAGCCTTTCAGTAATCAGGATCTGATTCGCTCAGTGTAGCATGCTGAAGTTCAGTTCTATGCTACAGTGTTTATCAGATTTGATAATGATGATGGTAATTTCATAACTGAATATGAAGTCAGATGAGAAGATTCCATATCACTGACACTATTTTCAGCAGCTGTAGCTTAAGTTTTGAGATCTAGTAAATGACGGGTAGTATGTGGTGAGGAACTTATACAGGGTGGGCGAAATAAAATGCTGGCCCAGAAAAGTATTTAAAATAAGCGAACCAACTTACACCATTGGCTACCAGGGCAGATGATGTAAGTTAGGTTGCATAAAATGTAATAGGCAACCAACTATTGCACATAATTTAAAAAAACACATTAACCAGGTTTCGATAGTTCTAAGACTGACTTCATCAAAATGGTAAAAGTCACATGAAATCACATAACAACTTTAAAAGTTTTGGCAACAGTGCTTTCGTCAAATGACATGTTTAGGTTCCATAAGTCAAGAATTAAAGTCATAATAAAAAAGACAGCAAAAAATGTTTAAAATATTAAGTTGGGTTGCCCAGTTTAAGGTGTGCCAAAAATTTTCCAAGCGATTTTTATTTTGCCCACACTGTACAGATTTAGTGTAAAATATTGTATAAATCATATCGAAGAGAAAATAGTACAAATTATAAACGAAACCATAGAGGCAGTTGACGAATTATAGTAGTTAGGGCAGATGAAAAAAGAAAAAAAAAAGAATGAATACACAACAAAAGAAATAAACAAGAAGTAAAGTGGCCATGAGTGCAGATAAAAAAAGAAAACAAAAAGAATGTATCCACAAAACAAAAGAAAGAAAGAGTAAAATGGCCTAGAATGCTTGTGATAAACAGAGTATTGAAAACTAAGCATCTGAAGTACCTAAAAACAAAATATTACTCAGTGTGAATTATCTAATCTCAATTACGGCTCTGACTTCAAATGTGGGAACCATTTGCAAACTATGGGTTGGTCAGTGGCCATTAAAAATATGCATCGTAGAAATTACCAAAAGATAGGAAAACAAACAAATTGACTAGGGAACACACTGGACTGGAGAAGGTAACAGTGCTAGCAGTGAAAATGAAACAGAGGTGTGGTTGGAACATCTATTCAGACTAAACTTTGTCAAATAATCACTCCTTTCGTACGTATGTGTATAGTCGGAATTTTTTAAGATGCGGAACTTGTTGCTTACTTTATTCGTAAATGAATGCTAGTAGTCTATATTTCTAATTTCTTAACTATTTCGTTTTAGATTTGTATTTACTTTTAATCTGCATATTGCAAAGAACTCATGATTTGCTTTGGAACCGTCACATCCCATACCCTTTCCTATTCATTTGATAAAAGATTGTCAAATCTCATTTTAATTGAACTGATCCTTTTTAATTTGTTTTCTTTTCTTGGAAGAAAGAAGAGGGAAAACCACATTATTCTTCTTGACAAAATCTAACGAAGATTAACTTACTATGTACGCCTTCTGCTGTTTCTGATATCATATCCTAAGTTGTGTCTTTATTTCCTACTTAACAATAAAATTTCCCATTGTCACTATCACAATGTGGTGTTGTGTACCAGCCATTCACAATATGCTGTTTAAAACTAATTCTATCCTGAGGTGCGTAATGTTTTACCGGAACCAGTCACAATGGAAAGCCTGTTATGGCGATTGTGACAAAAACAGATAAAATGAATTGCGTACTAGAAAGTATGACAGTTTTAGATGACCTGACCTCTATAATAGAGGTGTAAGACATGGACACGAATACAAATGATTGTAAGTACCTGCATGGAAAGGACAGAGACTTGCAAATGTTTGCCATATGTTTCAAATCTTTTAGCTGGCACCCTCTTCCAACGTGACAAGAGAGGTCTAGGTACTTGATAGATACAAGGATAACACGAAGTTATCTACAAGACAGCATCGCAATTACGGAAAGCCCTGTTAAAGTACAGCCAGATGTGATGAATAATTCAGCAGTATTGTCTCCACTCTGGAACTGAAAGTGGTACACGTCTTCCGCGTCTGTTAACGTTAGGGTGAACCGGAAACCATCCAGCCTAATCTGTAGGTGGTATTACTAGGGTGGTCAGTGGATCAGTCCAGACGCTAACCTATATTTGCCTCCACAAAGGAAACAGAGAGGGGAGTTAGATGGTCGGGTGGGCCGAAAGGGGGGGGGGGGCGAATAAGACGCCGCTCATTCAGGCCTGTTTGCCGCCAGGGGAAGTTTTCCTCTTCCCTTTCTTAACGACAACGGGTGCGGACAACAGCCCGAGGCGATACCCGAGCACCAAGTCCCGCCGACTGCGACCAATCGATAGCGGAGCGCCAGGTGTTATCGACCTTCGCAGTCGATAAGGCGAGGACCGCACCGTAGTGTACAAAGCCCGGCGCGCCGCCTCCAGAAATTAAAAGCACCTGCGACGCTAGTGGAGGCGGCTGCCGGCGCACTGAAAAGTTCTGGCGGGCAGGTGAAAATTTTACACAAATACGGCGGCCAAAAAGCAGTGCACAGTGACCGCAGCACTGCCCACCTCAAGCTGCGCTGTGTTTCCCGTTATACGGCGAGACCTCCTGAACCAAAAACACGCGCCAGCGAATACTAACTTACACGATATGTTATTTTAAATTGCGCGCCACAGCAGCCAAATTTCCACGCTTTGAATGAGAAATCACGACCGGTTTAGCGTCAATTTAAGACGCATCCTCCGGTAATCTGTACAAATAATGAAGCACTCCGTCTTCAGGCCACGAGTGGCCTACCGGGCCATCCGACCGCCGTGTCATCCTCAGTCGAGGATGCGTGGGGTCAGCACACCGCTCGCCCAGTCGTTAAGATGGTATTCTTGACCGAAGCCGCTACTATTCGGTAGAATAGCTCCTCAATTGGCATCACGAGGCTGAGTGCACCCCGACAAATGGCAACAGCGCATGGCGGCCTGGATGGTCACCCAACCAAGTACCGACCACGCCTGATAGTGTCTAACGTCGGTGATTCCACGGGAACCGGTGTATCCACTGCGGCAAGACCGTTGCCACAGTACAAATAATAAGGAAAAATTATTTTACAAAAAATCCCTAACAACAGTCTAAAGAATAAAGGGATGCTGAATAGAAGAATTATAGATCTGCGCCTAAAGAGTGCTCACAAAGGTTCTTTTTAACAAGTCATCGCCGAAACGTATCTGCCTTAGAGACATTAAACCTCACTCATTCACCTAGTGCCGACTTTGAGATGGAATCGTTGAGGAATTGTCTAAAACGAGTTCCGGAGTTTCTTCTCGTCTGACCTATATTTTTAGCATTATGTCATCGCAAGTGATAGTGTATATAAACAATGACTTAAATTTATCCCACATTGCACCCCCCCCCCCCCTATGCCTGAATTTTTGGCCATTACTCTATGGGTTGTAAAAAGCTGGAGTTATATCTTTTGTAGTCAAGCAAAATCGGCAGATGTTTGACGGCGAACGATATAATTTCGGATTTTTACAACACATAGGATAACGGCCAAATTTCAGGCTAGGGAGATTGGAACAAGGGATAAATTGATGTCATCAGTGATATATACACTATGTGACCGAAAGTAACTGGACGGCCCCGAAAAGATACGATTTTCACATTAAGTGCATTGTGCTGCTACCTACTGCCAGATACTGCATATCAGGGACCTCTGAAGTCATTAGACATCGTGAGAGAGCAGAATGCGGCGCTCCGTGGAACTCACGGATTTCGGACGAGGTCAGGTGATTGGGTGTCACTTGTGTCATACGTTTGTACGCGAGATTTCCACACTCTTAAACATCCCTAGGTCCACCGTTTCCGACGTGATAGTCAAATGGAAACGTGAAGGGACAGGTACAGCACAAAAGCGTACAGCTCGACTGACAGAGACTGCAGACAGTTGAAGAGGGTCGTAATGTGTAATAGGCAGACATCTATCCAGATCATCACACAGGAATTCCAAACTGCATCAGGATCCACTGCAAGTACTATGAGAGTTAGGCGGAAAGTGAGGAAAATGGATTTCATGGTCGAGCGGATGCTCATAAGCCACACATTCCGCCGGTAAATGCCAAACGGCGCCTCGATTGGTGTATGGAGCGTAAACACTGGACGACTGAACAGTGGAAAAACGTTGTGTGTAGTGAAGAATCACAGTAGACAATGTGGATATCCGATGGCAGGGTGTGGCTATGGCGAATGCCCCGTGAACGTCGTGTGCCAACGTGTGTAGTGCCCACAATAAAATTCGAAGGCGGTGTTGTTATGGTGTGGTCGTGTTTTTCGTGGAGGGGTCTTACCCTTTTTGTTTTGCGTGGCACTATCACTGCACACGCCTACATTGATGTTTTAAGCACCTTCCTGCTTCCCACTGTTGAAGAGCAATTCGGGGATGACGATTGCATCTTTCAACACGACCGAGCACTGTTCATAGTGCACGGCTTGCGGCGAAGTGGTTACACAACAATAACATCCCTGTAATGGACTGGCCTGCGCAGAGTCTTCACCTGAATCCTATACATCACGTTTGGGATGTTTTGGAAAGCCGACTTCGTGCCAGACCTCACTGACCGACATCGATACCTTTCCTCAGTGCATCAGTCCGTGAAGAATAGGCTACCATTCCGCAAGAAGCCTTCCAGCAACTGTTCGAACGGCTGTGTGCGAGAGTGGTTCAAAATGGCTCCAAGCACTATGGGACTTAACATCTGAGGTCATCAGTCCCCTAGACTTAAAACTACTTAAACCTGAATAACCTAAGGACATCACACACAACCATGCCCGGGGCAGGATTCGACCCTGCGACTGTAGCGCCTAGAACCACTTGGCCACAGCGGCCGGTGTGAGAGTGGAAGCTGCCATCAAGGATAAGGGTGAGTCAACACCATATTGAATTACAGCATTACCTATGGAGGGCGCTACAAACTTGTAAGTCGTTTTCAGCCAGGTGTTTAGATACTTTTAATCACATAGTATATGTTCCGCCTGATTACCCCGATTTTCATTGTCTGTGGCTTCCCTACTGTCCCAACAATTTCTTGCTAGGCTACGAAAGACGTGCAGAAGAGACGAAGTCCGCCGCCTGGGGCAGAAGATTCGCAGGTGAGTGATCTGCTAGGGAACATTATCCGTCGGATCTCCGTTGTTGGTCTCCTACAGCTACTTTCACCAAAAACCCAAACGCTACACGTTCAAGCAAAGCTCGCGTTGTGCGCGTTGTGTGGGTTACCGCATTCTTGTGCAGGAGAACAACTGTAATATTGCTGGATTTATCAGCCATCACATCTAGCTCTAATATTCTCACCTCAGAGCATTTGAGATGGCAGCATTAAGCAGATGACGTAAAAAGTAGTGCGAGTTACCAGTTGCAAATGGTATGACCTACCCTTTCGTGGGATGGACCGCCGGAATTTTAATCCATAACACTGAGTGGCTACAATGTTCTGCAGCAGTGCGCCAAAATGCTATACTTCTGTCATTAATATTATGAATACAAGGCATTAAATTTCCTTGTCGTTCAAATATATGCATTTATAAATAGCAGACTATCGCCCGCTTATTTCAAAAGTTATAATAATAAAACTAAGAACAAAAGTTAGACGGAAACGCAGGTGAAGTAGTTTAGGTATCTTCGGGTCCCGCCTAAACTGCGCTATCCAAGTGAAGTGTTTTGCTCTGCCTGATCACTTCGGAAAGAGCAGTCATGAGGCATAGATGCGTTGTTTAGTGCGATCGGTTGTACTTAAATTCCACGAAGATAGGTTAAGCTGAGAACAGTGAAAAGAATAAGTCAGGTATGATTCATTACCGATGTTTAGAGAGAAAAACGTGTGAAATTATTAATTATTATAATGATGTATGAATTTTTAGAAAAAGGCAATGTCACAAAAGTGAATAATTATGGAGGGATGTCGCTGCTGGAGATAAGATGTAAAGCGTACACCTTTCTAATACTAAGTCGACTAAAGCCATTGCTCAGAGAGATTGTAGGCACATACCAGTGTGAATTTACCTCTGGACATTCAACAACCGACCACTTCTTCACGTTGAGACACATGATGGAGGCGTTTTATGAATTCCATAAGGACTACACCTTATATTCACTGACTTATTAATCGGAACGTCCTCTGGAAGATAATGCAGGAGATCCGCTTACCAGTGAAGTACATTAGGCTGACGTCAGCTTTTTACAGTGGCTCAAGCTGCCAAGTACGCTTTGCAAACCAATTGTCGGCACCCTTCACAGTTAAGAATGGATTGAAACAGGGAGATCCTCTCTCACTGGTTCTATTCAACACAGCGCTGGGAAAGGTAAGACGTGCAGTTTCCCGTGTTAGGCTGGTGGATGTAGTGCCCTGCAGTCGGCAGAAAAGAACTAACGATCAAGTCTGAACACACACTATTTAACTAAAACCCCTTCTTGGCGTGACTAATTTCCAGACGGAAGAACAACAAGAAATGCAATTCTTGTGGTGGCAAAAGGCAGATAACCAAAATACTACGCTACAAAATTACAAAGGGCGTTACGCGCAGCAACATACAACTTTCTAGTAAAGACTACAGCGAATGTCTACTACGCTGGAGCTGGCGTAGGTATCGGCCGGAACTGTTCTAGCTGTAGGTACACTCTGCCAGTCAGATAGTACTGGCGTGCTTATAACACCGATTCGGTGGAGTGCTGCACGTTGCAACATTAGTTCCAATTGGTGGATCTCTGTCACATGGCATTTCACGCAGTAGTGACATGTTTATGCGAAAAGTCTGTTGATGTTTACATCCACAGGCGATGTTTTGATCTGTGCTCTTGAAAGGAGGTCGGCAGCCCACATTGCTTGTCTGTTGTACAGGCCCTCTAACTGATAAGGGGCCGCTGCGACAATGGAGATGTTGCAAGTGATTTGGTCCTTGAATTTGCAGACGATGTGGTGATTGTGGGAGAAGCTCTCAATGAACCACCTAGACATGTATCCCAGGAAACCAAGATGTAGCTACATATCAATAGTACAACTAGTTGTATTTTGTGGTTGTGAGACATGTGCAAGCACACAGACGATGGAAGAGCTCATTCGCGCGTTTAAGAGGAAGATTTTAAGAAGAATTTATGGCCCAGTATGCAATGCAGAAACTGCAATATGGGAAAGAAGACGCAATGAAGATCTGTATCGGCGGTTTAAGAAAGCTGGTATTGGGAGAGTGATTGCAGGAAGAAAGCAACAGTGGACAGGAAATGTTCTTCGAGCAGAGGGCACTCTTACTAACACATTGTTTCTACACCAGCTAACTAGTAGACGTCCAAGAGTGTAATAGCATGAAGACAAGCGCCGGCACGCCAGTCGGGAACAAGAGAGCAGACATGGCTGTGAAGAAGACGTCAGCCAATCGCACGCTGACCGAACTCTCTCCAGGGCGATAGCGCTACAGCAGCGGCCTGTATCCGAAGAGAAGACAAGCGCCGTGGCCTGGTTCTACGAGAAGCTTCAAGACCTGCGACCTGAACAGAAGTGTCGAAGCTCATTCATTCTATGTAGCTCAAACTTAGATATGTTATACAGAAGAAACTTGCTTATTTTGTCTGTCGCCCTTTGCTTACGATCCATGAAACTCTCATATACTTTTCGTAATAAAACTCAATAATACGAATTGTTTGAACTGTATATCTAGAGATGCGAGAAAGCAGGTTTCCTAGACACCCCATATTCGACGACTAAGCGGCATTCAGCAAAGATGTCGACCACGAACGAGGTGGAGAGACAGGGCCTCAGTGACTCTGGAAGAAGCAGATTCAACGGCAAGCACTGAAGATGCCCGATACAAAAGTAAATGGGCATACAAACGTAATAAATGTCCGTGAAGTTTCTACTATTGTCATAATCCGTGGATCTGATGTGTTGATCATTTCATTGTGTTATAGGCATTTGGTATATTTGTATAGTTTTGTCTTCTGCCATGGGCCTAAATGGCCTGTGTATGTCTAATAAATGATGATGATGTGAGTTGTTAAATAAACGGTGGTTAAAGACGGTGATTTGCAGTTGTCTGAGTTGGGCTACAGTAAATACGAGTAACATCCCAAAAAAATGGAAGAATCAGTCATTTAAGAGTTCCATGCAAACAGTTCATTACAGTCTCAATACGACGGACGTACGACCTACGTGTTGTTTTCTGTGCCATTTATGGAAGACAGCAGGTCGGTGAACTTTCTTAAAAACCCCAATGCATTTCACTCCGAACAGTGGAAGCAACTAGGCCGAATTACCTCGAAGAAAACGGTCTGTTGACACACAGTCAACATGGGTTTAGAAAACATCGTTCTTGTGAAACACAACTAGCTCTTTATTCACATGAAGTGCTGAGTGCTACTGACAAGGGATTTCAGATCGATTCCATATTTCTGGATTTCCGGAAGGCTTTTGACACTGTACCACATAAGTGGCTCGTAGTGAAATTGGGTGCTTATCGAATATCGCCTCACTTATGTGACTGGATCTGTGATTTCCTGTCAGAGAGATCACAGTTCGTAGTAATTGCCGGAAAGTCATCTAGTAAGACAGAAATGTGATTTCTTGCGTTCCCCAAGGTAGTGTTATACGCCCTTTGCTGTTCCTTACCTATATAAACGATTTGGGAGACAATCTGAGCAACCGTCTTCGGCTGTTTGCAGATGACGCTGTCATTTATCGACTAATAAAGTCATCAGAAGTTAAAAATAAACTGCAAAACGATTTAGAAAAAATATCGGAATGGTGCGAAAAGTGGCAGTTGACCTTAAATAACGAAAAGTGTGAGGTCATCCACATGAGTGCTAAAAGTAACTCGTCAAACTTGTGTTACATGATAAATCAGTCTAATCTAAAAGCCGTAAATTCAACTAAATACCTAGGTATTACAATTACGAACAACTTAAATTGGAAGGAACACATAGAAAATGTTGTGGGGAAGACTAACCAAAGACTGCGTTTTATTGGCAGGACACTTAGAGAATGTAACAGACCTACTAAGGAGACTACCTACACTACGCTTGTCCGTGGTCTTTTAGAATACTGCTGCGCGGTGTGGGATCCTTACCAGATAGGACTGACGGAGTACATCGAAAAAATTCAAAGAAAGGCAGCACGTTTTATGTTATCGCGAAATATAAGAGAGAGTGTCACAGAAATGATACAGGATTTGGGCTGGACACCATTAGAAGAAAGGCGTTTTTCGTTGCGACGGAATCGTCTCTCGAAATTCCAATCGCTAACTTTCTTCTCCGAATGCGAAAATATTTTGTTGACACCGACTTACTTAGGGAAGAACGATCACGAAGATGAAATAAGGGGAATCAGAGCTCGTACGGAAAGATATAGATGTTCATTCTTTCCGCGCGCTTTACGAGATTGGAGTAATAGAGAATTGTGAAGGTGGTTCGATGAACCCTCTGCCAGGCACTTAAATGTGATTTGCAGAGTATCCATTTAGATGTAGTAGGCATGTCACGTTTACTGGGTTCCCAGTACAAATGGGAATAATGACACGTAATCTGTGGTAACACACAGGAGGTAGATATTCGGAAAGACAAAGTCTTTCTCAAAACAAAATTCTTTTACGCCGAACAGCGCCTTTACTTAATTCTCCACTCCTGTTTCTCTTTATGGCCATAAACGTTGCGCCTTTGTGTGCAGGTGACAGTCAGGGTGGAACACAGTGTGAGCGAAACTACCGATACTGGAGACAGTCTCGGACGATTGAATGAGCGCTGCTTATTGAGATGCGGCTCTACTGAATAATGTCTGTTATAATCACTCTGTGATCGCTGCGAATCAGTTCCTCGATTGCTTGGACACTGTCCTCTGTGCTCGATGTAGCTGGCCTTCCTTGCCGATCAGCATTACCGACGTAAGTAATTGTCTAATGTGTCTTCCTGTGTATGATAGTATCAGGTTTGAGGTCTAGGACGCCATCTTTCTATTTTCTTTGTTTCTTTCTTTTTAATGAAGTATCACACATTTTAAAGATTATAGCACTGGTCGAAACTACAAGAAAATCCCGATTGAGATACGGGCTATTCTATCTTCTGATAACGACAATTCATGTCTGTTCGCTCTACAGGAGGCACACATTTGTGGTTACTAACTGTTCATCAGTTTGCGCTGCTTCTGAATCAAAAACTAATGAAAGCTCACCTGCTTCACCTGAGGTTTGGCCACATACATAAAACACACGCTGCTGTAACGTGTGCACGTTGCTGGTAACTCATATTTTTGTTTGGTGGATGGCGAAATAATTTTGAGTTTTCGTGGTAAATCGTTCTAGCTACACTTGTTGCATTTCAGTATGTATTACATATGCCACCTTACTTCTAACTAAAACTCAATTAATGCATCTGTCTGCGTAGTGTAGTGTGTCGTAAGGCGAGTACATTTTATGAAGATAAATGATAAAATTTATAGTAGGAATTTTTAAAATGAAAGTCCGTAGAATGTTTCTGATACAAATTCTCTCTCGCGCGATACGTGCTCGATTCCAATAAAGATATTGTATATATAGGTAGTGAACAAGCTGCAATTTTAGAAATTTAAATGTTTAAGTAAATACTGTATGCATGCGTAAATGAAGTGGGAACAGAAATTTTCAAAATTCGAACTAAAAATCTGATGACTTGAGTGAACGAAACTGAGGTTAGAATTAACGTCCAGTAACCAGACTGCCTTTTCAAAGGATTACCAACGGTGCCTTAAGAGCCGACAAATGAAAAGTGGTACAGGTAACTGATAAGATAATTTAATTTCATTTCATTTCAATTTTTTTTCTTTTAATTACTCGCAAGGTAATACACAGAGTGAATATTAATAAACACGACAAATTGCAGAAACGGATTCCTGACTAGAAATTGAGGAGAAGAAGTCCCATGAACACGTGTCCGGAAATGCATCGTTGCCGCAGCAGATGGCGCTGACGAATGAAAGTTTCTCTGACCACGTGTCATGTGTTGCTTGTATGTGTCACGCTGTGTGATTGACGCAACGTATCGTAAGCAGCAGAGTGATCCGGTATTCTCGTCGGAAACAACCCGAGACGGTGTTTGTGTAGAGCCAAGCAATCAGATGGAAACGGTCGAGAGGCAGCACGCCTACACCAAAACAAAGTACCCTCACAGCCGTCAACCATACCACACAACATTTCAAGCCCTTTTTTGGCGCTGTTGTGATCATGGGTCTCTTCAGACAGACAGACGTGCAGGGAGGCGGCGGACTGTGCGTACACCAGATTTGGAGGACCGGCTTCTACAGGATACTAAGACGAACCCTTGTACAAGCTCCAGGCAAGCGGAGTGCTAAAGAGTGTGGTAGTCCATGACGCGAATTGTGAACGCAAGCGTTGCATCCAATCGGGGGCACTTTCAAAATCTGTTGTGACCTGGATGCGATGCGTGTAATGTGTACCTGGACGATTTGTATGCTTACGGCCATAAACGCACACCGTCCATTTCCGGACACATTTTCATAGGACCTTTATCCTCTATTTCCAGTCAGGAATCCGTCCCTGCAGTTAGTCGGTTTTATTGATGTTCGGCCTGTATATAACAAATTTGAATATTGCCGTTAACGAACACTGTGAAATTTTGATGGCTGCAATTCTGTGTATTGCTGTCGTTAGTACATGTCGTAGTTAATTTGGTAGTGGAATGTCTCTAGACTCGGCATTCTTTTAAATAAATTTTTATATTATGGCGTCACTGGTAGTGCTGCAAAGTGGTTTCAGTCATATCTTACTAATAGAAAACAAAGGGTGTCACTACGTAATACTTCAACAGTAGGCAATCAGACATAATCTGACTGGGAAGAAATCACTTGTGGTGTTCGCCAAGGTTCCATACTAGGTTTCGTGTGTATATTAGTCACCTGTCATCTGTGACATTACCAGATGCCAAGTTTGTCTTATTTGCAGATGATACAAACATCGCAATAAATAGTAAATCAAATATAAATTTAGAAAGGGCAGCTAATCATATTTTTACGGACATTAATAAGTGGTTCATAGCCAATTCACTGTCATTAAACTTTGAAAAGACCCACTATATGCAGTTCAGAACTTCCAAGAGATTTCCTTCTAGTGTGTGTATAAAATATGATGACATGGAAATAGGAGAAGTTGAGAGTGTAAAATTCTTGGGATTACAACTTGATAATAAAATCAGTTGGGAGCAACATACTAACGAACTGCTAAAGCGCCTAAACAAGTCTGTGTTTGCAGTGCGAATGATGTCAGACACAGGTGAATAAATATAAAAAACTGGCATGTTTTGCTTATTTTCACTCCATTATGTCATATGGTATCATATTTTGGGGTAACTCCACAAACAGAGAAAAAAGTTTGGAGTACAGAAGCAGTGTAAATCCAAGAACATCATGTCGAGACCTATTCAAAGAATTGGGCATATTAACCACAGCTTCTCAGTATATTTATTCCTTAATGAAGTTTGTTGTAAATAATACATCTCTTTTCCAATTAACTGCTTAGTACACAGTATCAATACTAGGAATAAGACCAAAATACATAAAAATTTAAAATCACTTACTCTTGCCCAGAAAGGAGTCCAGTATTCAGCGAAGCCTATTTTCAGTAAGTTACCAGCAACCATTAAGAGTTCAGTTTCAGACAATGCACAATTCAAACATAATTTAAAAGAATTTTTGGTGGCCAACTCCTTCTATTCCATCCATGAGTTTCTCAACAAGTGCAGTAGACGATTTTAATGAAAATTTCTTATACTTTAATTTTTGACAATACTTGGTTGTAACAGCCAAGTAACTACCTACTGTGTGAATGATGGACTTATGGAATGCAGATGTAAGTCTTATGTCTGTAAGTAGTGGAAGTTTAATTTTAAATCTTGTACATATTCTGACTGTTCTTAACTGAGGATCACTGAAATGAATAATTTACTATAATTTTTGACAGTACTTGGTTGTAATAGCCAAGAAACTAGCAAATGTCTGAATGATGGATTTAATGAAAGCAGATTTAAGTATTATACCTGTAAATATCAGATGTTCAAATTTAATTCATGTACATAATTTTACTGTTTATTGACTGAGGATCATTAAAATTAATGAAACTCAAGTTTCTATAATTACATTTTTGTAATGTGTTTATCTGACATGTTCCACACCCAGGAGGATTCCCTCTTAATGGGTCTATGGAATGAATAATTAATCTAATCTAATCTAATCCTAAAGCTTTCAGTAGTGGTAGTTACGAGCGAAAATGAAGGTATACCTTTGAAATATTCCATGTGCGGGAGAAATGTGTTACAGCTGCACTTCCCGAACTCGCATCTATCAGCAGCGCGTTTGTGAAAGTGTGTAGTTACAACGAAGGAGGACGGTGACCTTTTCAAACACTGCAGCAAAAGCTCCAGCTCTCACACAACGTCTTGGATGTCCGAGTAGCAGCTGGCAGACAAGATACACAAACAGAGGAAATGGGGAGGGGGGGGGGGGCAGTGAGACCTCCTTCACTCTGAGATAGCGTCGGGTCTGGCCAATTAGCGAGTGCTCACCGCTCTGGGGAGGCCATTAGGCGCTAGGAGTGCGTATGCGCCGCGTGCTGACTACCCTGCAGGGGAAAGCGACTCCGCGCTGAGTGTAAACAAACACTGCGCACATGTCGGACTTCTTTGATCACCGCCGCTGCGCAGTTACGTTCCACAGGCCGTCTGTAGCTACCTGAGAAGGTTAAGTGGTGGACCAGGGTGTCTGCAATTAATTCAGGGCAACAACGTACAATATATCATAAAGGACTTACACTAATGTCCTTCGACTCTGATGTTCCACTCGGACAACATTGTAGGGAGGCTGCTAGGAAGCGACTACCTAGCGACGGGCAGAGAGGAAAAAAATTATAATTTTCCCTAGCAGAAACAGAATCCTGCCCGGCCATATGGTCGAATAAGTTCATTATCATTAATGGTGTGTGCTTTCGAGTGATTAGAGGGTAAATTGAATTTTGCTCATATTGTAAAGATATCACTATCGATATCCTTACTAAAGTTGATACTGGCACCTCGTTTCCGATGTCTGTGATATCTCTAACGTTCTGTAAGTTTCCGAAAACTACGCTGCAACGCTCGCGGGTTCCCAGATAAATTGCGCGTTTTCGAGACGTTGGAGCGACTCAGTCGGCGTCTGGCGGGCAAGGGTGGCGGTCGGATTGTGGTCCAGAACCGCCGGCAAAGGTTTCACACTAAAGGATTTGTCTGAAAGGGATAAGGAGCCGCTTTTGAGTCGTGTTTGTGCTTGAAAAATTCACGGAAAGGGATTTTTTGAGAACCAAAAGCGTGTAGAAGTGAGTTTTGAACAGTTCGAAAATCGTGTAACGTTAAATTATTGGTAGCTATTAGTAGCACATGGCGATCTAATTTTTTAGGTGACCGTGTACAAAACTTGAATATCGAAAGTAATCTCGAACTATTTCCGACGAAGTAACTATGGAAAGGAAATATTCATACAGTGAAACAGTTAAAATAAACCGAAGTATCTCACTCAACAGGATGTGCTATGTTGTATTGAAAGACATGAGCGACAGTAAACTTACCGCAAGTGAACAAATAAATTTTGGCTGGTAACTTATTGGCAGATTTAAGCTGTGTGCTGTCACACGGTTTTAATATATCAGGAAGTATAAAATAGCATACATCCCGCTACAGAGTGAAACCACATTCAGGAAACTGAGGTTATTTTCAGAACAATCATTAAATATAGTTCCCTGCTCGTACATACAGGATGCAGTGCACAAGTTGATGTAAGCACACGGTTCAACTTAATAATCACCTGCGTATCTGATGTAACGAAGCTCTTTCACTCGTTCGATTCCTGGAAAACATGAGCTAGCATTTTAAGCTTTGAAAGATGTAGATAAGAGGGAGGGGCTACACCTCTTCAGAGCTCTGTAAGAAGCTATGTCCAAACAAAAGTTTCGTAGCCTGTTCCCGAGTGAAAATGTGCAGAATAAATTTGTGTTTGCTTTTACACGGGCTGTTTTAATGTGTAATGCAAACTTAACTGAAACAAACAGGTTCATTTTTCACTTTCGTGTTGTTTCTGTCCTCAAAAGACATGTCACAATAACACTAAAGAAATCGAAATATGAAACTTGGAAATAAAATAGAACTAGATACACATCTGTTTGTCTAAATCTTGTTCCTCTTTGTTTAGCTTCTTCCATTTATGTACGTCGTGTCGGACCTTTCTATTTCCATCACAATTTCCATCAAAAAATTGTGAAAGTGAAGCTCTAACCATGTCAAAGAAGTCTGAAAGGCACAACAACGCACAGGAATTTACGAACTTAAGTTGACATCAATAATTAGGTAACTTAGATTTAGGGAGACTGAGGCATAGCAGTTAACTTCAAGAAAAGGCCGTCTATAATCATCGAAGTAACTCTTTATGTATGAGAAAGCTGCAACGTCCTTTGGTCCCTTGAGAAAGAGAAAGCATCCCAGCAGAATACACAACCAACAGACGCTTCAAGTCACAGCACTAGAGAATGAGGAAAGCCTTGCAGAAGACTATAGGAAAATATTTGTCGGAGGAGAAATCTACACTGTTGCACTGAAAGTTTTAAGGAAAGTTTTTCACCGAACTCATGCCCATACTTTAAAGAGTCTTTAAGATCACCAAATATGCATGTAATCTCCACTGTACTGTTTAAATGTAATACTACAGCATAGAAGCGTGTATTAGGCATGGCCATATCCACATCATTTAGTGCACTAGCTACATTTCGTTTGAACAGAGGTTTTGATGGGGTAGCTCTAGCTGCCCTTTGGGTAACTGTATTCGGTGAACTTCGATCCCACAGTGAACATACGTGGACGAGTTAAAGTGAAAAACCTTTGATTCCACCCTTTAGTGGGTTGTCATAATAAAATTGATTACACCCACAAGATTCTTGGGTGCATTTAACGAAGTACACTCAAGCATCTTTTGATCAATTTTATTACGTCATCCCACCAATGTGGTTTGACTCTTAACGTGGATAACTTCCCGAATGCAGGGCCTCCGTAATTGTCAACCTATATTGTGTAAATATAACCACTATAAACCGGAAGATGCGTCTACACTGACGTGAAACCGGTAGTTGCGCTAGAGCACCTTCCTGCGGCTTTTGGAAACTTCATCAGCCTTGACTTTTTTTCATTACAATAATTTTATGATAAATTGAGTAGTTATTGATTACTGAGCGCTTCTTATCACTACTCATTATGTGGGTTATAAGTCTGTATTATACCGTATATATTAATATTTCTGCAATATCGTAAAATTTGAAGCTAGGATGGGACGATGATGTGGTCAATGAGGGTTAGGATAGTAACAACTCGTAACAAACTGTGCATTTATTTCTCGTCTTTAAAAGAAAATCAATAATCAAAGACACGTAAGGCACAAATACTGCGTTTCTACCACGACTTTCAAGACGTTCTTTAACACCGAAACTTCAGCTCAGTCAAATATCCTACCACGAACAACAATTAATTTTTAAAAAAAGAAGATTTTCGCAGGCAAGGATAATACGTATTTTAACGAGCACAGCTGAAGGAACTGCGCTGCGCTGCTACCGTTATAGGACTATACAGGCGGCCACCGAAAATGATGAACTCAATGAAAATGTCAAAACAATATGACGTGAGAGGATATAGGATTCTCTTACCCCTTCAACCCCCCTCCTCCACAAAAAAACACACACACACACACACACACACACACACACACACAAATAACTGCGAATAACGTTGCAAATACACGCTGTCCTCAATATGGACAAGCAGAGTTGGGTTATTTGTGGGAAGAGACCAAACTGCGATGTCATCGGTCTCGTCGGATCAGGGAAGGACGGCAAAGGAAGTCGGCCGTGCCCTTTCAAAGGAACCATCCCGGCATTTGCCTGGAGCGATTTAGGGGAATCATGGAAAACCTATATCAGGATGGCCGGACGCGGGATTGAACCGTCGTCCTCCCGAATGCGAGTCCAGTGTGCTAACCACTGCGCCACCTCGCTCGGTGGGACAAGCAGAGTGCTGATTTTTGATACGAACTGATGAAGTGAATTCAGCACAAACTTTGGGATTTCAGAATTCAAGTTTTTCCAAATGTGTAGCACATATGTGAGTCAGTCTTCATCAGCGTCTACGTACACACTCCACAAACCCCCATGCATCCCTTGGCGGAGAATACGTTGTGTAACGTAGCAAATTACTTTGATAAGACATCTTAGAATGTGTCCCGCCGTGTACCCGGCAGAAGAATAGATTTTCAAAAGAAGTTCCCACCCCCCCACCCCTAACATAACCGTAGCTGTGATGGCCGCTGGAGCAAGGCGCTTGCCTATCGCGTACGTAAGATCCGTTCTGCACACTGCCCATGAAATCGATCGTTCTCCTGTTACATGTCCAGAATCCTATTAATAATACAACTATACTGTAAAAATCTCAATTAAATATCTTCAATACTTTTCGAGATATAAACTTTTACCTATAACGCAAAATAACTTTCCTGGTATTACGAAACTGAGCTAGAGACCGTAATGTATTCATCTATAGTATCAGCTGAAACTATAACTAAAAAGATTCAGTTCACGAAAAATATACTTTTACAGAATTTCTTTACTTTCGTTACAAAAGATTTCTGATGTATGAATAACCACTTCCATAATTTACTATCTAACTATGTGTGAGTGTCGTGTAGAGACTGACATACATTAAGTGAAGATGTTTTCTTTTATTCCAAACTATGTGAAATATGTGCGTGGGAAAATTATTGTGCAGTCCTGAGTCGTGTGACGTATATTCTAGTGTGCATGCTTTTGTACAAAAGCAACCAGAAGAGAAGTTGGGTAGTAAGTTAATTAGTATTTCATGTCTGGGGATAATTCATACTATGTTTTATTTAAATCAAATTTGGTTTCGTAAACTGAGAAATTCTTCTGTAAACTGCTTTCTGTGATTCCAAAGGAGTTAGGAATTACCATGAGCATAGGACCAAGAGGGATTAACTATTCCCCGAGTTTTGTGTTGTACTTTGTGCTGCAGTTTCTGTATCTCAGGGAGCCACTGGGGAACCACGTTACGGTATACATCAATGTCAAACCACGTTACACAAATTTGTGCAAAGATGAAGGTCACATTGCCTTAGTCGGTTCTCGTATCGCAGTTGTAAAGTGACTGCAGTATTAAAAAGTTTGGTGAAAGTCTGGATATTCTGAGTGGTCTTGTTTGGAAGTTATTTGCTTGTGAATTTTCTTGTCGTACTTAAACTCCTCGTGGCGTGTTTCATGAACATTATGAAACATTACGGCCAGCACTTCTTTATAAGAAGACCACTGAACGACTTCATGTAGTAACTCGCAAGTAGTTGTTGCTCAGCAGCTGTACGGAATGCTGAAACTATTCGGGACGGACTGACAAACGTCTGGCTGCTTTCGTGTGGAGAACGTGTAGTAAAACAGTCATTAACTTTTATCATTATTAGTTGGACAGTAAATAAGGACAGGATTGCCGTTACAAAGTGTTTTGGAGGCAGTGAGCTAATAAGTTGAACTTTTCAAATTTTCAAGCAAGTTCTTTATAATCCCGAACGCCATGAATTTTATGAAATTACATTATGTTGCCTCCAAGCTTGAGCTAAGCGGCCTACGCTTGGTAGGAATTCAGTCGGTGTTCCTTCAACACCCCATCTCGTAAACTGACATACGGCCGGGAGAGCAGTATGCTGACCACATGCTCCTCCAAATCCGCATCCAGTGACGCCTGTGGGCTGAGGATGACACGGCGGCCGGTCGGTATCGTTGGGCCTTCATGGGTTGTTCGGGTGGAATTTGTTTACTTCTTCAACAGCGCTTTTCATTGGCTCTGTGAGTATCTACCAACACAGAGAGAAGGGGTGGACAACGAACGAGAAGGCTGTCGAGGTAGGTGGATGAACTGTTGGGGATGAGAACTTAAAACTCGTTCCACCGCGGCTGCATCATTGCTTGTCACCCCCTTTCCTGCTACAGTCGCGAAAAGAACGCCTTCTTCCCTCCAGGTACCTGAGTTCACAGCGCATTTCCGTAACACTGTTTTAGGGAACCTACTGGTAACAAAGCTACCTTTACGCCTCTGGGCTATTTCGATATCTTCCTTTAGCCACACCTGATGTGGATCCTAAAACTCGGATAGTAGTCAAGAATGGATAGCGCAAGTGTTCTGTACGCGGTTTCCTTTATAGGTGAACTATACTGCAAGAACTCTCCCAAAAAACCGAAATTGCCCACACCCCTTCTATACAACAGACCTTACGTGTTCGTTCTGTTTCTTGTTGCTCAACAGCGTTACACCCACATACATTTAATAGACGTGACTGTGTCAAGAAGCGAACTACTAATTCTGCATTCTATCATTCCGGGATTGTTTTTCCTACTCATCTGCATCTGCATTATTTTACAGCTTTCCACATCTAGAGTAAGTTGCCATCCCTCACACCATGCAGAAAATCTGTCCAAGTCATCATGCATCGTCCTTCAATCAACGACGACAGATTCCCTTGCACTACGGCATCATCAGCAAACAATCGCAGACTGCTGCTCACCTCATCCGTCGACCGTTTACACTATGTGATCAAATGTATGGCCCCCCCATGTTGGCCCACCCTTAGCCTTGATGACAGCTTCCACACCCGCAGGCATACGTTCAATCAGGTGCTGGAAGGTTTCCTGGGGAATGGCAGCCCATTCTTCACGGAGTGCTGCACTGAGGAGAGGTATCGATGTCGGTCAGTGAGGTCTGGCACGAAGTCGGCGATCCACAATATCCAAAAGGTGTACTATAGGATTCAGGACAGGACTCTGTGAAGGCCAGTCTATTACAGGGATATTTGTCGTGTAACCACTCCGCCACAGGCCATGCATTATGAACAGGTGCTCGATCGTGTTGAAAGACGCAGTCATCATCCCCGAATTACTCTTCAACAGTGGGAAGCAAGAAGGTGCTTAAAACATCAATGTATGCCTCTGCTGTGATAGTGCCACGCAAAACAACAAGGGGTGCAAGCCACCATCATGAAAAACACGACCACACCACAACACCACCGACTCCGAATTTCACTGTTAGCACTACCCACACTGGAAGATGACGTTCACCGCGCATTCACCATACCCACACCCTACACATCGGATCGCCACATAGTGTACCGTGATTCGTCACTCCATACAACGTTTTTACGGTGTTCAGTCGCCCAATGTTTATGTTCATTACTCTAATCGAGGCGTCGTTTGACATTTACTGGCGTGAAGTGTGGCTCACGAGCAGCCACTCGACCATGAAATCCAAGTTTTCTCACGCCTAACTGTCACAGTACTGGCAGTGGATCCTGATGCAGTTTGGAATTCCTGTGTGCTGGTCTGGATAGACACCTGCCTATTACACATTATGACCGTCTTCAACCGTCGGCGGTTTCTGCCAGTCAACAGGCGAGGTTGGTCTGTGCGCTTTTGCGCTGTACGTATCCCTTCACGTTTCCACTTCACTGTCACATTGGAAACAATTGACCTAGGGATGTTTAGGAATGTGTAAATCTCGCGCACTGAAGTACGACACAAGTGACACGCAACCACCCGACCACGTTCTAAGTCCGTCAGTTCACGATGTCTAATGACTTCAGAGATGGCTGGTATAGAGTACTTGGCAGTAGGTGGAGCACAATGCACTTAATATGAAAAACGAATGTTTTGGAGAGTGTCCGGATACTTTTGATCACATAGTGTGTGTACAAGGGTGGCTCAATAAGTAACGCAACACATTTTTCTCGGAAAATTTCAGTCAAAAAACGCGAAATATGTTGTGGAACAGCGTGGAATATTTCCTTCAGCTCCTATAGTTTGAAGAAGTTCCGACAGGTGGTAGCGCTATATAATGTTGTCATCTGTAACGGATGTGCGTTTATAGCATAGAGCTGCCACTGAGTTTTATTTTATTTTATTCGTTATTTACTTATTTATTTATTTTTTGCGGGAAACCTGAGCATCTCAGATATTCCTAAGTGTTTGCAGAATGTCTGAGGACACCTGGCAGTGGACAAAAGCACGCTGAGTCGTTGGGCGAGGCGTCTGTCATCATCATACAAGGTCGCGCAAACCTGTTCGATCTCCCGCGTGCCAATCAAACACACACAGCTGTGCTATCCTCAGGAAATCGATGAAATGACTTCAGCGAGTTGGACGCCGAGAAAATGCAAACTAACTTCTGCTTCTCCACGACAACGTTGGCGTTCGAACAACTGTGCCCACGTGAGAGGAGCTCACAAAACTTCATGGGACTGTTCTGACTCATCCACACTACAGAGCGGATCTCGCTCCTTCCGACTTCCATTTGTTTGGCCCTATAAAAGACGCACTGCGCGGTAAGCATACCTGTATGATGCGGAGATTACTGATGGAGCTAGACGATGCGTCCAGCGTTGACCTGTGTAGTAGTACCATGCGGGCGAGCAGGCACTCCCAGTAAGTGGCTTAAGGCCGTCCCATTGAACGGAGGTTATACACAAAAATATGGGTTTTTAGCCAAAACAGTGGGGGAATAATATATTGTATTGCAATCCTTAATAAAAAAAATACCTTTCAGAAAAAAAATTCTGCATTATTCACTGAACGCAGCTCTTATATGGAGAAACTCACCTTCGAGGACAACATACTAGACCCTGGAATGAGATTTTCACTATGCATCGGAGTGTGCGCTGATATGAAACTTCCTGGCAGATTAAAACTGTGTGCCCCACCGAGACTCGAACTCGGGAACTTTCCTTTCCCGGGCAAGTCCTCTACCATCTGAGCTACCGAAGCACGACTCACGCCCGGTCCTCACAGCTTTAATTACGCCAGTACCTCATCTCCTACCTTCCAAACTTTACAGAAGCTCTCCTGCGAACCTTGCAGAATTAGCACTCCTGAAAGAAAGGGCGCTGCGGAGACATGGCTTAGCCGCAGCCTGGGGGATGTTTCCTGAATGAGATTTTCACTCTGCAGCGGAGTGTGCACTGATACGAAACTTCATGGCAGACTAAAACTGTGTGCCGGACCGAGACTCGAACTCGAGACTTTTGCCTTTCGCGGGCAGGTGCTCTGAAGTTTCACTGCAGACTGAAAATCTCATTCTGGAAACATCCCCCAGGCTGTGGCTAAGCCATGTATCCGCAGTATCCTTTCTTTCAGGAGTGCTAGGTCTGTAAGGTTAGCAGGAGAGACTCTGTAAAGTTTAGAAAGTAGGACGCGAGATACTGGCAGAAGTAAAGCTGTGAGGACTGGGCGTGAGTCGTGCTTCGGTAGCTCAGTTGGTAGAGCACTTGCCCGCGAAAGGAAAGGTCCCGAGTTCGAGTCTCGGTCGGGCACATAGTTTTAATCTGCCAGGAAGTGTCATAATAGACCCTATTACTTAAACAGTCTTCGAGGCACTCACGTCTACCGAGCGAGGTGGCGCAGTGGTTAGCACACTGGACTCGCATTTGGAAGGTCGACGGTTCAATCCCACGTCTGGCCATCCTGATTTAGGTTTTCGTTTCAGGCAAATGCCGGGATGGTTCCTTTGACAGTGCGCGGCCGACTTCCTCCTCTAATCCAATGAGACCGATGACCTCGCTGTTTGGTCTCTTCCCTCAGATAAATCCAATCCAATCCACTCACGTCTCTGAGAACCTATTCCGTATGGTCGGGCATTTGTTAACAGTTTGCAGTGTGGCACTGCGTCAAACTCTATCCGGAAACCTAGAAATATGGAATTCGTCTTGTTCTCTTCATGCATGTTTCGCAGGATATTATATGAGAAAAGGGTAAGATAAGTTTCGCTCATGCGTGCCTTTGGCGACAATTTACTAGTGGGGAAAATTGGAGATCAACTGTTTATGTTGGGCATTAATTGCTGTTTGTATCATTATTACTACAGCCATATCTTCATTGATAACATCTTAATAGTGATTGAATGCGGCTGCCATCCCCTCATTTTTGTACCCTGTAGCTACTTTCACCAATGATATCGGAAATAAGACCAATGCCTCGTCATACTCAGTTCAACTTCTGTTGATATGTTAGTTTCCACGGAAACCTGGGGCAGCGGTAGCTGTCGAGATGTTGCAGGTCAACGCCGGCCTTCGTTGGTCATTGATAGGCTGTTGCATTCTGGGAGCCGTAAGTACATGTCATGCTAAAGTACTACCGTATTAGGATACGCTAAAACACGTTACGAATTTGATACCCTTACCAACGGAGCGTTTCGCAATACAGTCAAACGTTAGTATCAACTTTATCCAAAGGCCTTCGTAAAGGTAGGTTCACACAAAAAAACCTAGAAAACATGACACATATAATAAAATCATTTCAATATAGGAAATGAATGAAAAGATACGCTGTGCTATTTCAATAGTATTTACGCTTTCTGTTAACCAGTTTTCACCTCAAGGGGATTGCTAACAGCGGCTAAGAGTTGTGAGCGTGATATCATGAAAACATATAATTTTGGAAGAATCCATGAATATCAAAGATGTGTTGCAAAAAATTCTTGGAGTAAATGGTATCTTCAATTTTGGCGCCGTTAAGGCAAAGAAAAGAAATTAAGCAGTTAGTAATGGCGTGGGCTGGGAAACGGAATTTGTACGAAAGGGAAACTACCTTGTGTGTTACAAACCTGTTGGATTTACACAAAGATTTACACATAGCTGGTGCTATATTTTTAAATAAAGGAAGGTAATTTACTTAAACCTTGGAGTACAAGTGGTTTCTGCTTGATACCACCATATCATTAATTTGTTTTCTCCAGTACCACTGCCTTGAGCATAGAACCACCGATGCTGTTGCAAGACAGAGACATCTAGTGGTACGCCGAGATATTTCTACGGATGTAGTGCGTTGTAGTAGTCATTTATGAGCGTTCAAAGCAACACTTGGCGACGAGATGGTCCTGCGTGACTGTGGAAGAATGTGTTATCCGGCTTTTCTTATAGTGGCCAAATAGAGAGTAAAACTGACGCTGAAAGTAACTATACCTAAAGGCTTTCCGGAGTGGGAAGGAGCGCCTGGTCCCCGGCACGAATCCGCCCGGCGGACTTGTGTCGAGGTCCGGTGAGCCGGCCAGGCCTTGGATGGTTTTTAGGCGGTTTTCCATCTGCCTCGGCGAGTGCGGGCTGGTTCCCCTTATTCCACCTCAGCTACACTATGTCGGCGATTGCTGAGCAAACAAGTTCTCCACGTACGCGTACACCACCATTACTGTACCTCGCAAACATAGCGGTTACAGTCGTCTGGTGTGAGACGTTCCCTGGGGAGAGGGGGGGAGAGGGGTCCGTCGGGGGCCGAAACGCACAATAACCCTAGGTTCGGTGTGGGGCGGCGGAGGGGTGAAGTGGACTGCGGTAGTCGTCAGGGGGTTGTGGACCACTGCGGCTGCGGCGGGGACGG
This sequence comes from Schistocerca cancellata, assembly GCF_023864275.1. NCBI lineage: Eukaryota > Metazoa > Arthropoda > Insecta > Orthoptera > Acrididae > Schistocerca > Schistocerca cancellata. The sequence goes on along the minus strand of NC_064634.1, from coordinate 86,458,903 downwards.
AGTCTCTCCGTCGTTTCTAGGTCCCCGGTTAACATACACTACAATACAATACGATACAATACAGTACAACTATACCTAAAGTTATTGTAACGTAAGTTTGAGTTTGTACGAGTGCTTTTATGACTGGTTTCGAAACGAAACTACTAGGGCAGTATGCAGTTTTAATATGAAATTTATTAATTTTTAGGCACATTTGTGCTTCTTATTTCTCTATAATTGGTTTTAGGTATCATGAGTTCATGGGAGTTTCGACATATGGGAATGTGTCTAGGAAAATTTTAATTTGCGTTCAGGTATATTACAAGAAATGAAGGATGGCTGAAAACTGTATGTCCTAGGGGCTCCAAAGTGAAACCACCTCCTACCAACAAATGTTTACATTTTACCAATTTCCTGCTGTATTCGTTGCTTACTATGATAATAGAGGTTACTTTTAGGAAAAAAAATTTAAAATTATACTTGTTCCTCGGTAGAGTTTAGGCGACACATTTCGTGTGTACATTTTAATCATTTAAGATGAAGACAAGACTGTGTGACTTATTTTCATTTCTTTCATGCGCGCCGCGCGGGATTAGCCGAGCGGTTTCAGGCGCTACAGTCATGGACTGTGCGGCTGGTCCCGGCGGAGGTTCGAGTCCTCCCTCGGGCATGGGTGTGTGAGTTTGTACTTAGGATAATTTAGGTTAAGTAGTGTGTAAGCTTAGGGACTGATGACCTTAGCAGTTAAGTCCCATAAGATTTCACAAACAACAATTCTTTCATGCGGTGTTTTTCACAATCTCTATTCATTCACTTCTCATCAACCAAAATTATAGTACAGTTTAAATTACACTGACGGAAAAGAATCGAAAGACCAAAAACTAATTAACGTAGAGCAATAAGATTTCGGATAACATTTTTAAGCGATTAGCATCGCAAGATCACAGGTTAATGTGAGCGCTAGATAAGCCACTGCAAATATGGAAGGCTGATACATTAATAACTGGTGCACCCGCCAGAATGTTGAATGCAAGCAAGCAGACGTGCAGGCATTGTGTTGTACATTCCATGTATGTTGCACTTGGTCGTTCAGGACAGGGACGGTTAATGTTGCCGGATGGTCCCTGCGCAGGTTCGAGTCCTCCGTCGGGCATGGGTGTGTGTATTTGTCCTTAGGATAATTTAGGTTAAGTACTGTGTAAGCTTAGGGACTGATGACCTTAGCAGTTAAGTCCCATAAGATTTCACACACATTTGAATATATACATAAAAGATGTTATGTGGACATGTGTCCGGAAACGCTTAATTTCCATGTTAGAGCTCATTTCAGTTTCGTTAGCATGTTCTTCCACCTACGCTCAATGGAGCACGTTATCATGATTTCATACGGGATACTCTACCTGTGCTGCTAGAACATGTGCCTTTTCAAGTACGACACAACATGTGGTTCATGCGCGATGGAACTCCTGCACACTTCAGTCGAAGTGTTGGTACGCTTCTCAACAACAGATTCGGTGACCGATGGATTGGTAGAGGCGGACCAATTCCATGGCCTCCACGCCCTCCTGACCTCACCCCTGTTGACTTTCATTTATGGGGGCATTTGAAAGCTCTTGTCTACGCAACCCCGGTATCAAATGTAGAGATTCTTCGTGCTCGTATTGTGGACGGGTGTGATACAATACGCCATTCTCCAGGGCTGCATCAGCGCATCAGGGATTCCATGCGACGGAAGGTGGATGCATTTATCCCCGCTAACGGAGGACATTTTGAACATTTCCTGTAACAAAGTGTTTGAAGTCACGCTGGTACGTTCTGTTGCTGTGTGTTTGCATTCCATGATTAATGTGATTTGAAGAGAAGTAATAAGATGAGCCATAACATGGAAAGTAAGCGTTTCCGGACACATTTCCACATAACATACTTTCTTTCTTTGTGTGTGGGGAATGTTTCCTGAAAGTTTGGCCGTAGCTTTTTGTAACACCCTATATATATATATATTGTCAATGCTGCTTGCTGATGGCGCTGGAGCTGTCGTTCGACGATTTCCCATGTGGGCTCGACTGGAGAGACAGCTCTGGTGATCGAACAGGCCAAGTCCTGTCGATACGCTGTAGAACATGTTGGGTTACAACGGCGGTATGTGGGCGAGCTTTGTCCTGTTGGAAACCTCCCTTGGAGTGCTATTCATTAACGACAGCACAACAGGTCCAACCACCAGACTGACGTTCAGATTTGCAGTAGGGGTGCGTGTGATAACCACGAGAGTGCTCCTACAGTCATACGATGTGTTTAGCATCCAGAGCCAGTCGCCGAACACGATATGATGATGATGCTTGGTTTGTGGGGCGATCTACTGCGCGGGCATGAGCGGCCGCACAAAGTCCCAATCTTTGCACAGTCTGCTCTAGCCACTATCACGAATGATGATGAAATGGTGAGGACAACACAAACACCCAGTCTCTGGGCAGAGAAAATCACAAGCCGGCCGGGAATAGAACGCGGCACCCCGTGATCCAGAGGCAGCAACGCTAGCCACTAGACCGCGTGCAGCGGAGCCGACCACGATCCACGATATTCTTACCCCTCTGCAGTCCCGGTCTTCTCGCGACAGTACATTCTCGTACACGTACAATCACGTACAGTGGCAGCATTCCTGCTAAGACTCCCCGCAATATCACAAAAGAAACATTCGGCTTCTCGTAGTCCTATTCAAATACAGTGAAGTGTTGATAATGCATTAAAGACCAGAATAAGATTTTCATCGTGCAGCGGAGAGTGCTCTGATATGAAACTTCCTGGCAGATTAAAACTGTCTGCCGGACCGAGACTCGAACTTGGAACCTTTGGCTTTCGCGGGCAAGTGCTCTACCATCTGAACTACCCAAGTCCTCACAGCTTTACTTCTGCCAATACCTCGAGCACTTGCCCGCGAAAGGCCAAGGTCCCGAGTTCGAGTCTCGGTCCGGCACACAATTTTAATTTGCCAGGAAGTTTCATACCTTAAAGGCAGCCGTGATTAACAAAAACTCACGACGTTCAATCCCAAAAGTAACTAACGCTCACGACTGTTACGGTATCTACACTACTGGCCATTAAAATTGCTACACCACGAAGATGACGTGCTACAGACGCGAAATTTAACCGACAGAAGGAAGATGTTGTGATACGCAAATAATTAGCTTTTCAGAGCATTCACGCAACGTTGGCGCCGGTGGCGACACCTACAACGCGCTGACATGACGATAGTTTCCAACCGATTTCTCATACACAAACAGCAGTTGACCGGCGTTGCCTGGTGAAACGTTGTTGTGATGCCTCGTGCAACGAGGAGAAATGCGTACCATCACGTTTCCCACTTCCCGGATGTAGCCTATCGCGATTGCGGTTTATCGTATCGCCACACTGCTGCTCGCGTTGGTCGAGATCTAAGCAGAATATGGAATCGGTGGGTTCAGGAGGGTAATACGAAACGCCGTGCTGCATCCCAACGGCCTCGTATCACTATCACTCGAGATGACAGGCATCTTATCTGCATGGCTGTAACGGATCGTGCAGCCACGTCTCGATCCCTGAGTCAACAGATGGGGACGTTTGCACGACAACAACCATTTGCACGAACAGTACGACGCAGTTTGCAGCAGCATGGACTATCAGCTCGCAGACCATGGCTGCGGTTACCCTTGACGCTGCATCAGAGACAGGAGCGTCTGCGATGGTGTACTCAACGACGAACCTGTGTGCACGAATGGCAAAACGTCATTTTTTCGGATGAATCCAGGTTCTGTTTACAGGGTCATGATGGTCTCATCCCTGTTTGACGACATCGCGGTGAACTCACATTGGAAGTGTGTATTAGTCATCGCAATACTGGTGTATCACCCGGCGTGGTGGTATGGGGTGCCATTTGTTACACGTCTCGGTCACCTCTTGTTCGCATTAACGGCACTTTGAACAGTGGACGTTACATTTCAGATGTGTTACGACCCGTGGCTCTACCCTTCATTCGATCCCTGCGAAACCTTACATTTCAGCAGGATAATGCACGACCTCATGTTGCAGGTCCTATACCGGCCTTTCTGGATACAGAAAATGTTCAACTGCTCCCCTGGCCAGCACTTTCTCCAGATCTCTCACCAATTGAAAACATCTGGTCAATGGTGTCCGAGCAACTGGCTCGTCACAATACGGCAGTCACTACCCTTGATGAACTGTGGTATCGTGTTGAAGCTGCATGGGCAGCTGTACGTGTACACGCCATCTAAGCTCTGTTTGACTCAATGCTCAGGCGTATCAAGGCCGTTATTACGGCCAGAGGTGGTTGTTCTGGGTAATGATTTCTCAGGATGTATGCACCCAAATTGCGCGAAAATGTAATCACAAGTCAGTTCTAGTATAATATATTTGTCCAATGAATACCCGTTTATCATCTGCATTTCTTCTTGGTGTAGCAATTTTAATGGCCAGTAGTGTATTTGAAGCAAACCTGATTTTCATCCTGACAGTGGCACTAATAGCACCATTCTTACGCGACTGGCATGAAATTGGAACAAACATCTACTTTCAGTTACAGAAACACACCTATCGCCTTTCGTTTACGTCGCACAACTCCTCTTCGGTGCTGCGATTTCCCCCCCCCCCTCCCGCCCTCCATCCCCACAGTGTAGTTGGCATCTGACATTAAATTTCCGGAATAAGAGATTGGCCTGTGAAAAACAGATCAATAGCAAAGTGCGTAGGGGGTATAGACAACAGAGCGACGCCAACAATAATTCGCAGTCTGACTGAACGAAGGCAGCAAATACGCATAGCAACACAGCGGTCGATCGCCGGAAGAAATTTGTCGGCTGAACACCCTGTAGCATCGGCTGAACATCCTGTAGTATACGAGTATAGAAACTGTAGTCTGACTGACACAAAGAATTACAAATCTCTGTCATGGTAACCCAATTTCATCTCAGTTGCAGGCAACGCGTAGTAATGTTTTTTTATCTTAATGTTGCTGAAACCAATTGAAATTAGCACTTCAGCATGTAAATAAAGATGAAGTAATGTTTGTATTTATCCTACAGGTGGATGATTTCATGAAAGCGTCTGCAAGGTTTCGAGACTGTTATTGCATGCCAATGTTAACTCAGGAGTACCTAGGTAAGTACACCTGATTGCCAGATTTTAAGAGCATAACATGATTGGACTTTATTGTTTATAAGAAGGGAACGATTTTTAAACATTGAAGTGAATAAAGGCATGATGAGAAATTTGATTCCAAGTGTGTAATTAGTTTTCTTATCAAAACCCGCAAATATGACCCATCATTAAATACGTAGATTTAAAAACACCTGTCATCAGCAGAACATTTACATTTCTGCTCATCTTTAAGGTTAAAAACAATTATTCCAAAACAACTTTCATCAAATGCTTTTTTCATTATCATCTTCCACAGCAGCCGTTATAATCAGTTATTAGTGGTTTAGCCGTCTTAAGCTTTCAGCTGTTTAAGAGTCGCTTCTTTTACGTTAGTTAGGTAAAGTGAAAACAATACTTGTGCAGCAAAAGAAAAAGTCGGTTCCAAACTGGCGAAAAGTTGACAAAAGTGAATGTGCAACCAACTTTCTTTTGACTTCAAATTCTACAATCAACGTAGGAAAAGAAAGTAGTTTGTAGAATATGTAAACAAGAGACAAAAACACCATGAGTAAATTGTACGCTAATTTTGTAAGGAAACGCTCTTCCCAATCTGCAACATGTAGAGACACATTATGTAGCGATATTTGCAGAATGACCGCAGAAGATAAACTCAGTATGCGTCTAGCTAAGAAAATTTATCAATTGCAGTACGCTTAAGATTGAAAAAAAAAACCTATGGTAACTGAAGTTTCATAAAATTCGACTATGTTACATCTCTAAAGTAAGGATCAAATGTTGTTATCTCGAATACTGGGTCGTTATAATTAAGCTTTCCCTATTTAACAAGTTATAACACGGAAACCAATAACTGTACGAGTACCAAACTCGTTAGCATTAATGTCAAGGACATGGGGAAGAGAAAAAATGCAGAATAAATTCAACTGAAACACTTTTAATGTGCTGCTACTCTAAATCATACCATTACATAGTGGTATCATTGCCGCTACAAAAGGAGCTCAATATGGAGCCCATCAGTATCCAGAAAAGTCTCAGAGCGCAGGAATGCATTCTGCACAGCAGAACGAAGCATGTCCTTAGTTATGCTGGCTACCTCTCTTAATATGCTGCACTTCAGATCAGCACATGTGTGGATGTTCCCCTGGTAAATCTTGTCCTACAGGTAGCATCACAACCAGAAATCACAGGGAGTGAGATCAGGTGATCGTGCCGGCCAAACATTTTGAAACGATCGGCTAATAATTCGATCGTTTACAAATGTGTTTAGGAGAAGCAGGTAAACTTTACGGGCGACATGCGGTGGGGCCCCATCTTCCATGAAAACTGTTGAGTTCAATGCGTCCCTCTCCTGTAGAGCGGATATGACATGCTGGTAAAGCACATCGCAGTAGCTCTGACCAGTCTCACTACAAGTCTTAGCTCCTTTAGCGCCAACCTGTTCAAAAAAGACTGGACCAATGATGAAAGTATACAGCAAGCCACACCACATAGAGAGGAACTTCATGCAGTGTGACTGGAGGTTAAGATCCCCACACTCTGCAATTCTGTGTTTTCACCACACCCATCAGAGAAAAATGAGCTTCGTCAGTCCATAGGACGGTTCATGGCCAGCCCTCTTCAGCTTCAACCCTTGCGAGAAAGTGAAGAGCCAAGTCAACACTAGATGTGCGTGCTGTGGTGCAAGCTGCTGTACAATATGGGTCTTCTGAAGATACCACTTGAGAACGGTTCGAAGCACCTTCTGTACAGTGGACCTCGGGACGTTCAACTGTCGTGACACAGCACGACCACTGCCTGACCATCGGGAATTGCGCGCAGCGTTCTCTGCCATAGAAATAGGGACTTCATGAACCACCTACGGTGCAGCCGGTCGTCGGCCTCTTCCCGCAGCGGCGCCCAGTTCATCATGCTCCGCACAGCTGGTGGAGAAAGAGAACCCTTCCACAATCCTTTCAGCCGGCCATATTTTCCAAGTGCAGCTGCAGCATTTCTGTTATTTTGATAATAGAGTTTCACCATTGATGCTCTGCTCCTTTTGTCCAAGCTCATGTTGATTCTTCAACAAGTGGACTGTGACTGGTCAGGCGTGAGACTTTGAATTACGAGGACTGATCACGGCAGCTGGTGGCCACAGTTGGAGCTGGACGGTGGCGCTGTGACGCATGGAAGTCATGCACCCCACACTCTGGACATTAATGCTATCAAGTTTGGCACTCGTACAGTAACTGGTTTTCGACTTATAACGTGTTACATAGAGAGTTGAATTATAACCACCTGGTATGACTGATCAGATGGTTGGGATACATTAATTAGTACAATAACTCGTTGTTCGTCACCTACATTTCATCGTATAGGAATGTTTTAATTAGGGGCAGAGAATCCAATAGTCGTAAGCCATTTTAAAACCTCTTCACTCAAAAAGACGATGAATCACTGGTAATAAATTACCAAGATGTCAATTATTGCTAGATTTTATTTATTCCATTTCAAGAAGAAAAATATTTAGACTACTAAATGAATGCGACCTGAAAAATGGCTGTCAATAGAACAAAATATATTTACTTTGGCAGATGACATACTAGAAGGAATAAACTATAAATTATTGCCATTGTAAATATTTCGTGACGTAGTTAATGCTTTTCGCAGTGTGAAACATAATATCGCAAGGAAAAAATGGTAACGTTAGAATAGTGGACATTACAGGTTCATTATTTTGAGCTTGTCTGCATGCCAAAATGCAGGATGTATCAATTCTATGTATAAATGAAACTACACAGTTGCAGACTTCAGAAACTTTACTGGTTTCATACACTTATGATTCTATGTATATACACACATCAAAAGAAGTTTTGCCTCCAGAGCTGTCACTAAACCCTTCTAAAGATGTAAACAACCACGCATGAGCAGCGCTTATTAGACGGAGGGGGTCCGACAGCCGATCAGTTCCAGTCATTCCTCCAAGAAGGAGGTGCACGGCTCCTGTTGTCTGTAGTTCCAACCACGCCTAGATGGTCAGTACTGCGGTTCGATCGCGTCCGCATTGTTACTTTGTGCCAGGAAGGGCTCTCAACAAGGGAAGTGTCCAGGCGGCTCGGAGTGAACCAAGGCGATGTTGTCGGACATGGAGGCTATACAGAGAGAAACAAGAACTGTCGATGACATGCTTCGCTCAGGCCGCCCAAGGGCTACTACTCCAGTAGATGACCGCTACCTACGGATTAAGGCGCGGAGGAACCCTGACAGCAACGCCACCAGGTAGAATAATGCTTTTCGTGCAGCCACAGGACGTCTTGTTGCCACTTAAACAGTGCGCAATAGGTTGCATGATGCTCAACTTCACTCCCGACGTCCATGGCGAGGTCCATCTTTGCAACCACAACACCATGCAGCGCGGTACAGATGGGCCCAACAACATGCCGAATGAACCGCTCAGGATTGGCATCACGTTCTTTTCACCGATGAGTGTCGCATATGCCTTCAACCAGGCGATCATCGGAGACGTGTTTGGAGGCAACCTGGTCAGGATGAACTCCTTAGACACACTGTCCAGCGAGTGCAGCAAGGTGGAGGTTCCCCGATGTTTTTGGTGTGGCATTAAGTAGAGCCGACGTACGCCGCTGGTGGTCTTGGAAGGCGCCGTAACGGCTGTACTATGCCATGTTCCCACCGATAGTGCAACCACATCAGCAGCATACTGGCGAGGCATTCGTCTTCATGGACGCCATTAGCGACCCCATCGTGCCCATCTTGTCAATGACTTCCTTCCGAGTAACGACATCGCTCGACTAGTATTTGTAAATTTGTTGTAATATCTTATGGGACGAAACTAATTAGGTCGTCGGTCCGTAAGCTTACACACTGCTTCATCTAACTTACGCTATGGACAAAACACACACCCATGCCCGAGACAGGACTCGAACCTCCGACGGGGAAAGCCGCGTATACCGTGACAAGATGTTTCAGACCGCGTCGCTACACCGCGCGGCCAGCTCGACTAGAGTGGCCAGCATGTTCTCCAGGCATGAACGATATCGAACATGCTTCGCTCAGGCCGCCCAAGGGCTACTACTGCAGTAGACGACCGCTACCTACGGATTACGGCGCGGAGGAACCCTGACAGCAACGCCATCATGTTTATGGACGACGTGATCCACCAACCACTCTGAGGGATCTACGCGAATCGCCATTGAGGAGTGGGACAATCTGGACCAACAGTGCTTTGATGGATTTGTGGATAGCATGCGACGACGAATACAGGCATGCATCAATGCAAGAGGACGTGCTACTGGATATTAGAGGTAGCGGTGTGTACTTCCGTCTGGGCCACCACCTCTGAAGGTCTCGCTGTATGGTGGTACAACATGCAGTGCGTGGTTTTCATGAGCAAAAAAAGGGCGGAAATGATGTTTATGTTGATCTCTATTCCAATTTTCTGTACAGGTTCCGGATCTCTCGAAGCCGAGGTGATGGAAAACTTTTTTTGATGTGTGTGGATTGATGCAGCGAGAGAAAATTTATACCTAGTCGAGTAATCGAACCCGACTCTCCTACGTACTGGGAAGCTGCATTAGCCACTAACCCACCTTGTCACAGGTGTTAGCATAGCTGCGCGGATTATCCTGGTACAAACTTTCACCCGCTGCTGCTGTCTATATACATAAAATCATTTCTATATGAGACTAGTAAAGTCTATGAGATGGTGTCATTTCGTTCGTATAAGTACCTTCACCTGGGTCTCAGGGTGGATCCCCCATTTCCAATCCATAGTGATTTGCTATTACAGACCATGGAGGGCCTCGGCAGTTCGTTTGTGTGTAAGGGGCAATTTAAAGTAGACTGGGGCGCCACTGAGAAATTAGATCGAGGAGTGAGGCGTGCCAGGATAATCAGTGCAGTTGTGTGAGCAGCTGTGACAAGGTGTCTTAGTCCGTAATGCACCTGCCCAGTAAGCAGGAGACCCGAGTTCGATTCCCGGCCTTGGTACAGAGTGTCACTCGCTGCTTCAGTCGATATACATACATCCCATGTATGGTAATAGGGGGAAAGAGTTTGAAGCAATCAGACTTAGTGTAGCACAGGATCTGTCGTATATATCAAAGTTCATCAATTTGCATTCGCAGAAAATGCAAATTATATCCTCCTTCTTACACACTTTTTTCGAGCGGCCTGAGGCGCCTTGACACGGTCCGCGCGGCTCCCCCAGTCGGAGGTTCGAGTCCTCCCTCTGGCACGGGTGTGTGTGTTGCCCTTAGCGTAAGTTAGTTTAAGTTAGATTAAGTAGTGTGTAATCTTAGGCGACAGCAGTTTGGTCCCATAAGACCTTATCACAAATTAAAAAAAAATCCTTTTTGTAGTCATAAATGGACACTTATAAAAAGTTGTGGAATTAATCTCACTGAAAATGAATGCAATAACATAATGCCGTACATCAACGAATGGTTCATGGCAAAAACGTTTTCATAAAATTTTGACAAGAATCAGTAATTCAGTTCACTATCTCTCTTAGGACTCTGCAAGCTATGAAACATTAAGTTCAAACAAAGAATTAAATAGGGCTCGGTTCATAGAAGTATTGTTAATCACAACCTAGTATTATCTGTACGCCAAACTGAATATGATAGTATCAGAACGTGGAAGCATTTTGTAAGTATTATGTCTGGTTCTTATCATTTGGTACAGATCTCTTAGACACACGCAATTGTTTGATGAGTTTATTAATGTCCTTTGTCATTACTGTTATTGATTTTGTCTCGAAAATGGTAGAAAACGTGAATACAATATTATATTGAAAAACACCCTGTGCAGTTTTCAAGAGTTTAACATTGCGGCAACTGTCCCTACTCCACTGGAGAGTATTTCCGCAGAAACCCTTTACGTTATCGTTTGTAGTAATGACAAAATTAATATTAGCTTCCTAATAAAGTAATCTTTCGCAAAGAAAAGCCATTTCCTTGTAATACACTTAAATGAAACGCATATGCCTCAAGCTTCCCACGTCCCTGGAACTACTGTCTGCAAAATCTTAGGAACACAGCATGCTTCTCACACTGTGGGAACCGTTTATAATAACCCATTTTCTGTGTTGATGAAAAATATTTCGAGGGCAGAATGGTTCCTATATTACGAGAACTATTTATATTATCCGCTTTTGCATGCTTATGGTTCTGTCCACTGCAATGTGGTCAAAGAAATTCCAATAAAATGGTATGGCTTGCTCAAAGACCAATCGCAAACTCATCGAATATCTCTGGGATAATATCTGAACCTGGTTGAAGGACTTCTTAGTTTAGTCATCATGCATAGCTGCTTTTTAAAAGTATATCTAAATATCACGACGAACGTATCATTAATGTCATCATTCCTTTCTTCCAGCAAAGACTACGGCATATTCCGTGCTGGATCTGATTTCCTTCATCATGAATGTTACTGTCGCCGACATAGTTAGCATGGTAAGTGAATATAACCTGTCAAAGAGTAACTGCCTAGTTTCGAGGGTTGTCTATAAAGTAATACAACACATTTTTTTCCTTCAACAATTCTTTACTGAACAGAATGTGAATTACACACACGAAAGAATGGTGTTTTATCTACACATCCTATTTTTCCACTTAATCTTTATCCCATTCTATGGAGCGTGTACGCCCTATCGGTACCAACCCTTGTCCTGTGGCGGAGCCAGTGCTTCACTGTGTGGATCACCTCCTCATCGTCCTCAAAGTGTCTTCCACGAACGGCATCATTTAATGGTCCAGACAAGTGCAAGTCCGAGTGGGCTAGGTCAGGTGTGTCAGGTGTAATGGTCTCCTCGACCGCTACAAATCGTCGAGCTCCGCCGAACCGCCTTCTGATGACCTCACCCTGCGACTAACTCTACTTCTGTCGTCAGCACATGCTCCATAGACTTTGCACAAGCGTTTATGAATATTCTTTCTATGCAGTGAGAAATTCAATGACGACACGTTGGATGTAACGTACATACCCTACAGACGCCATTTTGAAACTGTCCTGCAGCTACGTTACCTGTCGGAAGTGACAGAAACTTGGTACGCTCACTCCGGAGACTTCAAAAAACACATACGTACCGTTCCGCATTTGTAGCATTGTTTCCGGCTGAGAAGAAAAATGCGGTGCATTACTTTCTGGGCAACCCCCGTACTTTACTAAAAGGGGCGATCAAAATGCTTCCTTTAGAGAGCTTTGCTGCTGCGCATATGGAACGTAGCACGACTCTGATGCGGGTGTATAAGCATCGATATTTAGGCAAGGGACTAGTGTGCCATTTATGACTTGCCGACGCACTTGCAATAAATGCGGAAAGGTGAACTATAGCGACGTTATTACCAAATGCAAACAGGACCAACGTGCTGTCATTTTTTTCTTAGCCGTCGAGGGACAAATACGGGTAGACATCCGTCGAAGAATAAAAAATGAGTATGGAGCAGCATGTATGTCGAACACCACCGTTGTGGAATGATGCGCCAACTTTCGTGATGGTCACGATTCGACACAAGAGGCCGGTCGATCTGGGAGGTCAGACTCATCCATTATGCCATTTTAAGTGGGAGATACTCGAGTAACCCTCCCTCACCCCCTCCCACTCATAGTCATGATGATCACTCCTCTGGTGCCTTACAAAGGCCTTGCAGGGTCGACAATTCCTGTCAGACGAGCATACACAGCGGGCAATGAAGGACTACTTCACGCAGCAAGACACGGTGTTTACCACACAAGTATCTTCAGTCTACTGCGTCGGTGAGATGGTTGCCTCAGTGCTAACGTCTATTCCACCACATTGGCATACCAGTTCTGAACTGCACCGCCTTCGAAGGGAACCTTTCCGATAGCTCGTCATACTTTTATATTACTAATTTTTCAGGATTCATTTCGAGGAATTAAGGCTCATGGTACATACAAGTTTCTGTGTCTAGCCGCTGAAAAAGGCTTCTGTATTGAGCAGCTGAGTTCACCTCAGTACGAAGATATTAATAGTTACTATTAGTATTATTATTATAACTATTATTACTTTTACTGCATTCTTCAATTAAAACAGCAAAATTTTTGTATGCATTCAACCAAAATATACAGATGAGCAATTGTGTACGTTACATGCACATTTAACAGCCCACGAATGTCAGCACACACAATCCAGTGGAAGGCCTCGTCACCCATAGCTGTATACTAAAAACAAAGAAAGCGCAACTTATAAATGCTCAGCATATGGTCACATTTGCAAGTTCATTTGTGCAGTGAATGTAAAATGATTCGTTCCATATCATTTCACCCCGAATTTTAACCTCCATCGTGAATGTTTCTTTTATTTCCGTCATTGCTGCTTCCGTGTGTAGATCGAACAGCAGCGGCGAAAGGCTGCATCCCTGCCTTACACCCTTTTCAATCCGAGCTCTTCCCGTCTTAGGCTAGGCGCGCACTGGCGATTTTCCGTCGCGCAATTTATTTGTCGCAAGAATGAAATACAGTGGCTCGAATAGGAGCGCGC